>NW_022631077.1:7041731-7660333 GCF_010015895.1 Lontra canadensis
TTTCTTTCTTTCTTTCTTTCTTTCTTTCTTTCTTTCTTTCTTTCTTTTGTCTTCCATTTTTAATCTCTGCTTTAAACCTTCCCCTCCTCCAACCAAGAATAAATTAAAGATATATTCTTCTTGATAGCTAAGATTGTAATCCCAGGAAATGAGTCAGTGAAAATATGTCCTCATCAAATAGCTGTAGCAAAAGCTGTTCTTAATGAAATGCATGGTTCTACCAAGAGTCTAGAGCTGAGCAAAGAGGTCAGATGATTATCACAGATGACCACAGCTAGAACCTTTACCACCAAGTCAGTATGCCAAGTTATATGTATACCTGGGAGGAAATACTTCTTAAAATATGTCTCCAACAAGCCTAAATAAGTCATTAAAGTCATAACAAATGGCCACAGTTCCTTTATCATGCCTCTGATTGGGAGGTAGACTTTATGTCTCCTAAGGTTCTTCCCTGCCCTGTGACTCTTTAACCAATAAAAGACAGTGTTAAGTGACACTTACCTAAGTGGGTGTAAGCCTTAACAAGTTCTAGAATATTCTGGTTTTACATTTTTGGGAGCCCTGATTGGCCATATAAAAAATCTGGCTGCCCTATTGGAGAGACCACATGACACTACATGAAGAGAAAGATGGGTCCATGCCAGTGTCTGAGGGAAGCTTCAAAAGATTCAGTCTCATCCCCTTCTGATTATAACCTCATGAGAGATCTATCACAAAATTTGTAACATATAGGTTTGGCTTTGGCTTTGGGGTGGGTAGAAGCTGGAAGGGACTCAAGGAGACTATAAGTGAGGCCTGGAAGGATGGAGTGGAAATTGTCATTGAAGGCTGGAGAAAAGATGACCTGTGTTACCCGTGACCAAAAGCTTGGCAGAAAGTTGATAAAATGGAAAATAGCAAATATATCTGATGGACCTATGGCCAGAGCTTTGTGCTCTATAGCTGCACAGCAACTTTGCAAGGATGGCATCAATATCCCTATTACCAAGGTGAGGAAATTCAAACTAGAGGAGATCTTTTCCCAATATCACACAACTGGTAAATAACAGAGTCATACTTTTAACACAGTTTGGCTAAGGGATTGCAATGCAGTGTTAAAAAGTATCAGTGGTTTTCTTTCAGCTATATATGAAAAAGTATCCATAGATAGAGATGAACTGGAGAAGAAATTATTGAATTTTTGAGCAGAATCTAAAGGAGACATTTCCAGCAGAGACTCTTAGAGATTTGGCAGGTGTGTCAGGTTGATGAGAAAACAGCAAATGTTCTGTTGTTAGAGGGTGACTGGCAGTACCTAGGCTGTCTCACATGTAACCCAATGCCTCGAGCCATTATGCAAGCTATTCACTTGGGATGGAATCATGCTCTATAGAAAGTCTTTGGATTTCTGTTTCAATGGTTGCAACATGGCGAACCCATGGAGAATTTTTCCAGCATGATAAAAATTTTCAGGAAATACCATGGAATAAGCTATCCAAAGCATGAGGGTGTAGCTTCTTCAAACTGCTTAGAACAAAGGAAAAAATGGCAAGCCCAAAAATGAGTCCCATACCCAGAGAATGACTTATGAGTTCTTAAAATCTGACCTTCAAAGTGGGGAACTCTATGAATTTTGTTGTTGGTACCTTGAGGCCCTGTGCAGGAGACTGTGATGATTGTCCAGAGTAGATACCTTCCTGTCTCCCCAAAATAAGTGATGTCTCCGCAGTCTGAAACAAAACGAAGAATGGGAATAAAAATGATACCCCTTCAAAGGAACCCAGCAACAAGGCCATTTTGATATAGATTAGCAGGGGTTTCCCAAAGAAGAGATGGATGGAGTGAGCACTACCAGAGATGTCCTCTGGTAGCTGGAGGTTGATCACCATAGAGGAATCTAGTTCTAAAGAGGCACTTTCTGTTTTACCTGGGTGGACAGCTGCCTCTTGGATCCCACTGTCCCCAGTTGATTATAAACCAAATTTCTCCAGTGCTCACTCCATCCATCTCTTCTTGGGAAACCCCTGTTAATCTATATGAGGGAGCTTTCTTACCTTACATTCTTATGTCCAGATTTACAGCCTGTAAGGAAAAGACAGATTAAGGGTGGGACCAAAAAGGAACTGGACCTAGAAGAAACTCTCTGACCCTAGAAAGAACTAAAGATCTTACACTCCATTGAGGGTACAATGGCATGGGTTGGAAGGGTTGGGGGTGCAAACTTTTAAGGTTTTTTTGGCTACCATTGTTCACATGATTATCTTATCAAGTTTTTTTTTTTTTTTAATGGAAACAATCCCGCAGCATTTATTGTCCTCTGGTAATAACATAAAGGTAATCAAAACAATATGAACAAATGTTTTAGAACTACACTTCCAACAAAGGACATCTAAAAACAAACAAATTACATGGCCTTCTCAAGAACTGCTCACTTCATTGATCATTTCTAGTTGGAGAAAATTTGGAGCCGGATAATATTATCTCCTTCTGGCATGATCCGCCCCAGTTGTTTTCTTGACATTGTTTTAGAATGAACCTCTTCTGCATCATCTAATACAAGGTTCATGTACTCACCAAAACCAATGATACAGCCTTCTATCTGCATGTTCACTTGCTCATAAAGCCACACCTGAATCTGAGATTTATTTTGTAAGTATCTGAAGATGAGGTTGATGAGCTGTACCATCACGTTCTGTACTTTTTGGCCCTGGCCAGTGTATGCCATGGTGGAAGCTAACCTTTTATCAGGTTCTTTGGAGCAGTGAGAGCCACATATTCAATTGACCATATTTGAAAAAAGGAGTGAAATGTGGAGGAGAACTGTAGTCATCTGGATTGAGCTGCTGAAATCACTGTTAAGCACTGCTATTGTTGTTTTCATGGGAAATATATACTTAGTATTGATGCTAGAAAGATGGACATCACATAAGTTTACATAATTTAATTACAAAGTTGCAACCCCTCAATCCTGAGGTATTCTATTGATTTAGAAGCAAGTTACTGAAAAGCTGGATCATACAAGGGCATGAATGCCAGGAGGCAGGGTTTGTTGGAGGCCTTCTTAGAGTTAGCACACCACAGACCTCATAAAGAACAGGTGGCAGTGACCTTAGAGCATATACTAACTCACACGAGAGTACAGGAGTTAATTTTGATAAAACACAGAAAACAGCCAAATTCTTGGGAGCAATGTGCTATGAGGCTCAAAGTGTGACTTCTGAGACAGTAAAGAAAAGGTTATCTACCCTCTGGCCCCCACTACCAAAATGGAGTCCAGTTCCTTATTTGATTTTTTTTTTTAAAGATTTTATTTATTTATTTGACAGACAGAGATCACAAGTAGGCAGAGAGGCAGTCAGAGAGGAGGAAGCAGGCTCCCTGCTGAGCAGAGAGCCCGATGCGGGGCTTGATCCCAGGACCCTGGGATCATGACCTGAGCTGAAGGCAGAGGCTTTAACCCACTGATTTGATTATTTGGGTTGGATACAATGTTGCTTTGTTTAGGCATTTTGTTCATCCCAATAGATAAGACAACATGAAAATATGCTAAATTTAGCTGGAGATTTGAGCAGCAACAGAAAAAGAGGCAGAATAATAGGCTGTTTCAGTAGCCCTACTCTTGGGGCTCATGAACCCCAGGATGTCCTTGCAGTAGAGGTACCAGTACTGATAATAATGCTGATTTGAGCCTCTGGCAAAGAGCAGTTGGTTTTCTGAGGGTTGAGCCAAATGAAAAGCTAATGGTGTCTACTGGGGGGTGGCAGCAGCTGGCTAGACCAAAGACGATTTTGGAACACTTGATAAGGTCAAGTCAGCACAATGGCCTAACTTGAAAGCACCCTTTGTTGCTATAGACAATACTCCTAAGGGCCAGCTGTGTTTTATTTTTATTGACTCTTGAGCCATGCCCAGCAACATAACTATCTGGGTACCTGAGTGATGACTGACTGGGTATATCAAGACATATCTCTATGAGGCTGTGGGCTCTGGAAAGCCTTTGGTGAAGCCAGATAGGACATTCTTGTATCTCATATGAACATTCTTTGTAAAAGTCCATACTGAGGTAAGACTCAGTGAAACAATGTGGTTAATCAGGCCTACACAGCCTAGGCAGGTAGCATTGGTAACTGAATATGTCCTTACATGCTAATTATATTATCACTGCCATCTTGGGGGACTGATTTTACTGACTGACTTGTATTCTGGTTAAAGGTCGCATTTTCCTGCTACTTGGCATATCTGGCATGATTTTGATTGGCATTGTAATCTTGAGTGGTTGAGTTCCTGGATTTTGTTGTCTTCTCTAAAAAAATAGTTGAATTTTGTTTTAACACATTGGAGATGTTACTTAGAGTTTAGCTTGATTTTTGGAGGCTTGTTATTAAACTTTCTCAGGGCACATCAAGAGTAAGCATTATTGCAGTGCCTGGGTGGCTTGGTGGGTTAAGCCTCTGCCTTCAGCTCAGGTCATGATCTCAGGGTCCTGGGATCGAGCCCCGCATCAGGCTCCCTGCTCAGTGGGGACCCTGCTTCTCCCTCTCTCTCTGCCTGCCTCTCTGTCTAGTTGTGATCTCTGTCTCTCTCAAGTGAACAAATAAAATCTTAAAAAAAAAAAAAAAACCCAATATCCCAACAAATTTGGAGGGATTGAAATCATATAGCTAAAAAAAGTCTGGAAAAAAATCTCCAAGTATTTAGAAAGTAAATATTATTCTTCTAATGACCTGTGGCCAAAGATAACATGTAAATGAAAGTTAGAAAGCACTTTGAACTGATGCTATGAAAAATAAAATCTATTAAAATTTATGGAATGCAACTAGAAGAGTGCTTTAGAGGAAAATCTATAGTTTGAAATGTTTATATTAAAAAAGAAGATAACTTTAAAGTCAGTTATCTGAGCTTCCACCTTAAGAAACTAGAAAAAGAAACAGAAATAAATGTAGAGTAAAAATAAGGAAGGAAATAATAACAGGAAGAATAAAAATTAATGAAATAGATAACAACAGTTGAGAAAATCAAAGAACCTGAGAGATGGTTGTTCATAAAATAAATAAAATTAATAAACATTTAGCTAAACTAATCAAGAAATAAAGAGATGATGCCAAAATAACCAAAATCAGAAAAAAAGAGGAGGTATCACAACAGATCTTACAGATACTCAGTAGGTAAGAAAGAGATATTAATGTCTTAATGCTCATAAATTTGAAAATGTGGATGGTATGGGTAGCTTATTTGAAAGAAAAAATATAAAAAATGAATTAAGAAGAAATGCTTTAAATTATGAATCTAATTTATTTTACAAGTATATGAAAGGACCCATATTTATAAAATAAATTAGATTCATAATTTAAAAGCATTCACACACAGAAAAACTAAGCCTTATGATTTTACTGGTTAATTCTGTCAACATTTACAGTAAAACACACACACAGAAAACATACCAACCCTACTCAAGCTCCTGTCAGCAAATTGGGAAGGAGGGAATATTTCCTGATTTATTTATGAGGCCATCATTCATAAATAAATAAATAAATAAATAAATAAATATTATAGGTCTTGAACTAGTGAGGTTGATCTAAGAAATGTAAGATTTGATAACATTCAGTAGTTGATTAATATAAATTGCCACACATAGGAAAACCACATAATACTCTCAAAACATACATAAAAAGCACTGGACAAAATCCAACACACACTGATTAAAAAAACTGTTTTCAAACTTAGAACTTTGTTTACTTTCTGAAAAGATATTTAAGATAAACTTTATCAAATATAGATAATGGTAGAAGACTAAAAACTCTCACACTAAAATTGGGAACAAGGTGAGTCTACCTGCTCTCATCTCTTGTTTTCAAGATTGTGTTTGACTCTTAACTGATGCAGTTATTCAAAAACAACATATAGAAGCCTTCTAGGCTGAAAAAGAGAAAGCAAAATTCTGGGGCACCTGGGTGGCTCAGTTGATTAAGCATCTATCTTTGGCTCAGGTCATGATCCCAAGGTCCTGGGATCATGCCCCATGTTAGACTCCCTGCTCTGTAGACAGCTTGCTTCTCCCTCTTCATCTGCAGCTCCCTCTGCTGCTCTCCCTGCTTGTGCTCTCTCTGTCAAATAAACAAAATCTTAAAAAAAAAAAGAAAAAGTAAAAGAAAAATTCTGTTTATTTGCAGATGACATGAATATCTATACAGAAAATTCTAAAGAACTTATAGAAAAAAGTACCAAAACTAGTAAGAGTATTAACAAGTTTACAGGACAAAATTTCATTATAAATAGAAAATCAATTATATTTTTATATTCCAGTCATAGCATCCAAAATCATAAAATGCTTCAGGAAAAATCTATCTGATAAAATATGTGAAAGATTTGTATGTTGAAAGCTATAAAACTTTTCTTTTTTCAAAATTTATTTGAGACAGAGAGATAGGGAGCAGTGGGGGAGGAGGGAGGACTTGAGGAGGTGGGAAAGGAAAGGGAGAAGGGGGAGGGGAAATGACACTGTACAAAGAAAAGCTGCCAAATAAGCACATGAAAAGATGCTTAACATCATTAGTCATGGGGCACCTGGGTGGCTCAGTGGGTTAAAGCCTCTGCCTTCAGCTCAGGTCATGATCCCAGGGTTCTGGATCGAGCCCCACATTGGGCTCTCTGCTCGGCAGGGAGCCTACCTCCCTCTCTCTCTCTGCCTGCCTCTCTGTCTACTTGTGATTTCTGTCAAATAAATAAAATCTTAAAAAAAATCATTTGTCATGGGAAATAAAAAGTTAAAATCATAATAAGATACCTATCTATACTTAGTAGCATGGCTGAATTTAAAAAGATTGCCAAAAAAAAAAAAAAGATTGACTATACCAAGTACTGACGAGGATGTAAAACCACTGGAACTGTCATACATTATTGAGGGAATGCAGAATGGTAAAATCAGTTTAGAAAATACTTTGGCCATTCATTATAAAGTTAATCACAAATTTAGCATACATCTCTGCAATCTCATATATACACCCACCCGAGAGAAATGAAAACCTATATCTCTTTATCCACCAAAAGACCTCTATGCAAATATTTATAGCAGCTCTCTTAATAATTGTCAAAAATCAACCCACCTGTCCATCAGCTAGAATAGATACACCGTTACAATCTATATCATGAGATGTTCAGCAATAAAAAGAACAACCTGTGATATATGCCATATCATGGATAAATCTCAAAAGCATTATGCTAAATGGAAAAAACCCAAATACCAAAAGGCTGTATTGTATACTGAAGATTTCATTTCATATGACATTCTGAAAAAGACAAAATTTTAGGGACAGAAATAAGATGATCGATTCCTAGGAGCTGGGGCTGGGGAAGGGTCCACTGTGGAGATTGATCAAAATATTCCCTCTCTTGATTGTGGTGGTAGCTACATGACCATGTATTTGTCAAAATCAGCAAATTTTGTACAAAAAGATGAATTTTGTTTTATGTAAATTATCCCACAGTAAACCTGACTTAACACAACGTTATATTATCTTTTGAAAGGTCTATAGTGGTCATGGATTTTTAATTTTTATGTTTTGGTCATTTTTTTCCTTTTTTAAGAAAAAATGCAAGTAATACAAGTTTTACAAGTAATTCCTACACATTGGAAAAAATTACCTTAAGCTATTCAGAAGGGTGTCAATGAGAAGTAAAAGTTTCCTGTATTCTCTGTCTCTCCAGTTCTTCTCCCTGAATTAACCACTTGTTTAAAAAATTTTTTAGGTTTTGTTTTTTATTTTTATTTTTTTATTTTTTTTATTATTTTTTTAAAATATTTTATTTATTTATTTGACAGAGACAGATCACAAGTAGGCAGAGAGGCAGGCAGAGAGGAGGAAGCAGGCTCCCTGCTGAGCAGAGAGCCCGATACGGGACTCGATCCCAGGACCCTGAGATCATGACCTGAGCCGAAGGCAGCAGCTTAAACCACTGAGCCACCCAGGCGCCCCTAGGTTTTGTTTTTTAAAGATTTTTATTTATTTGAGAGAGAAGGCTTGAGGGCATGTGCACACAAGTGGGGGGCAGTGGCAGAGAAAAAAGTGGACTCCCCACTTAGTAGGGAGCCTGAAGTGGGGCTCGATTCCACGACCCTGGGGATCATGACTTGAGCTGGAGGCAGATTCTTAACCGACTGAGCCACCCAGACACTCCTGAATTAACCACTTTTAATTATTTTTGTTTTTAGCTTTTTCAGTGCTTACCTCACTAGCCCTACATTTATCTCTAAAAACTGATTTATTAATTCATATAATACTCATTGTCTTCATACTCTGAAAAACAAGGAGTTTTAACTCAGATTTTTAACTCAGATTGTCCCACCTTTATAACATTAATTTTTATGATTTTTGTTAGTATTAATTCTCATTGATTACCTGTGTACATTTAAAGAATACTTGAGACACTATCTTTAGGCATGTCCTCTTGACTCCCACTGAGGAAGTCAACATGTCTGTACTTCCCCAACACCTCCTGTTTTCCTTCAACTTCCCAGCTTCAGGGGTACCCTAGTTTTCACATAGTCAAGGTTTATAACATTTATATTCTGTCCCAATTTTCTTACACAGAAATCAGTTTAAAATCTTGCAAAATTTTAGACTTGGTACTGTAATTTTCTTGTACAGCTATTTACTTCTTTTGTTCCCCTCCCCCACCCAATGGCTATCTTTTCTTAGTGATGCTAGAAGTTTATACCTGATTTATCCATATGACTAAAATCTTCAAGACTTTCTTTAGTTTTGCAGTGTTTTCTCCTTATATTTATTTGATTATCTTCTACCTTTCTTTTATGTATTTTCTGTTATTAGAATTTATATTAGGTCATTTGAACTCTCTGAAATAAGCCATGTCTTCGCTTTTGTTCTTTTATCAAAACTTTATTCTCAAGTTCTACACTTTGATAGATTTCCTCACAGTACATCTATGAAATGCTTTTCCCAAATATCTGGTGATCCTTGGTTGTTTGTTTCTACCTATGAATGAAAGATTAGGTAGACTATTATAGGCAGTTTGTGTGGCTTATCTCTGCTATTGAGCTTCTTGAATGGGAGCTCTATGTTTGTTTGCTCACTTATTTATTTATTTATTCAGCAAATATGTAATGAATGCTTATTGGTGGTTTTGGGAAATACTAAGACTACCATGGTGAGCAAAATAAATCATGATTCTTGTTCTCATGGACCTTATTATTTAGAGAAGGAGACACAATCAAACTACATTTAAATAAATGAATAATAACTCACTGCTGTATAAGGAAATGACCGTAATTATATGAAAACGTATACTAAAACTGTTTTATTAAGACATTTTTGACTGCTAGTGACAGAAAACCAACTGAAGCTGAACCAAACCACAAGAAATGGTTCATTTAGTGAAGAGTCCAGGTCTCAGATGATATTGTTAGAAATCTCTCTCTTACTATGGACTCTGAAAAATAATCTGAGGGTTTTGAAGTGGTAGGGGGTGGGAGGTTGGGGGAGTCTGGTGGTGTGTATTATGGAGGTCATGTATTGCATGGAGCACTGGGTGTGGTGCATAAACAATGAATTCTGTTACACTGTAAAGAAATTAAATTTAAAAAACTATATTAAAAATATATATAAAAGAAATCTCTCTCTTTTCTTTATTTTCATTCTTAAGAGGGTTTTCCACAAGTAATGACAAAGAGGGCACCGGTAGTCTGAGTTTATATCCTATAAGTCTCACAACTCCCTCCTAACCACCAAGCAGGTTATAACACTTAACTGTCTTCTATTCTTAAGCAAACCCAATGAACATATGTCTCTTTCAACAATTTCATAATGGCCCCAGGACCCTTTTGTTGACCTGGCTTGTGTCATCTGTCCATCTTTGAATCTATTCCTCTGCCTGAGAATATGGCTGGGTATGTGTGTATCCCTCATTGGGAGATGGGTAGAGTCAGCCATAAAAACTTAGATTGAAAGACAAAGAAAAATCGGTCAAAACAACGGATGTGTAATCGAAAATGCATAACATTTGATTTGAGATGGGCTTATGTTTCAGCCCCACCTTTGTTGTTACGTGGTTTGTGATAAGGGTAAATTAATCATCTTTCAGGGCATTTCCTTTCCCTTTAAGGAAGCATACCCATTTTGCATGGTTTTGAATATATGACCTAATGGTTGTCACATATCCCGCACAGAGTAGCCACTCAATAAATAGTAGCATTACCTCTAGAAAAAGAATATAACACTCATGTTACATGCGCTTACAGCCTGGCTTAAAAAGAAAACATTACCATTATATCTGATACCCCCTGTGTACCCTTCCTTGACCACATTCTCTTGTTTCCAGTAGAATATAATTTTCCTGAAATTACTGGTTCTCATTCTCATTGTTTGTGTTGTTTTGCATATTGATAAACTTTACATAAATAGCATTACACTGCATTTTTTCTTCTCTAGTTTGCTTTTTTGAGGGGGTTCAAAATTATAGTCGTGAAATTCATCCATGTTAATACATGTAGTTGTAATCCACTGATTTCTGCTTTTACATAATATCCCAATATATGAATACATAGCAATTAAAAAACTCCATTCTCTTCTTAATGAATATTTAGGTTCTTTATGTTGTTTTTCTACTAGAGATAAGATTGCTTTGAAATTTCTTATGCATGTCTCCATGTAAATACACAAGAGTTTTCTCTAGGGCACATATATGGGAATGGAATTACTGAGGTTTAAGATACAAACCTTTTCAGCTTCATTAGATTCTGTCAATTTTTTTGGAAGTTGTTTTAATAATTTATACGCCTATGAGCAGTGTTTAAGGATTCCCATCATTATTGAATATGGGCAGAGGAACTGACTAGACATTTTTCTAAAGAAGACATACAAATTACCAACAGGTATATGAAAAGTTGCATGACATTAGTCATCACCAGGGAAATGAAAATCAGAACCACAAGGAGATATCACCTCATATCTCTTAGAATGGCTGTCATGAAAGACATCTGATAACAACTGTTGTTGAGGATGGGGAGAAAGGGAACCCTTGTGTACACATTGTTGGCAGGAATGTAAATTGGTGCAGCCACTATGGAAAGATATGGCAAATACTCAAAAAAATTAAAAATAGAGTTACCATAGGAGCCAGCAGTTCCACTCTGGGTATGTATCTGAAGGAAAAGAAATCACTATCTTGAAGAGATATCTGCACCCCTATGTTCACTGCAGCATTGTTTACAACAGCCAAGACAAGGAAACAACCTAAGTGCACACTGATGGATGAATAAGGAAGATCTTTACATGTATGTGCGTGTGCATGTGCACATGTGCACGCACACACACACACACACACACACACCGAGGAATATTATTCAGCCATAAAAAAGGAAATCTTGCCATTTGTGACAACGTGGATGGACCTTGCGGGTATTACACTAAGTGAGATAAGTCACAAAGAGAAAGACAAAGATTGTATGATCTCACTTACATGTGAAGTCTAAAAAAAACAAACTCCTCAAAATAACGAATAGATTAGTAGTTACTAGAGGCAGAGGAGAGGAAATGGGTGATCAAAAAGTATAAACTTCCGGTTACAAGATATATAAGTTCTGGGGATATAATGTACAGTGTGAAGACTATTGTTAATGATATTATATATTTGAAAGTTTCTGAGAGAGTAGATATTAAGAGTTCTCATCACAAAAACAAATGTAACTATGTGAGGTGCTGGATGTTCATAAAATTTATTAGGGTAATTATATCATCATATATACAGATATCAAATCATTATGTTATATGCCTTAAACAAATACAATGTTATACACCAATTACATATCAATAAAACTGAAAAAATGTATTTCCCATTGTTCTTCATTATGTGAAAACATTTATACCACCTTACCTTGCTGACAGAAGATGAAAATGTAAAAATATTAGATAGTACAATGGATTAAGTGCCTTCAATTTGTATGAGAGGAACATAAAAGAAAAGTAATAAGAGATTTTGAATATCTAGAACCATTAAAAAGTGAAAGGGAAGAAGAGACAATTGAGAGCATCTTCTGTGGTGAAATAAGGCAGGTGAAATCCCATGGGATCAAGCTACTAAGTTGAGGCTCGGCAGGTCGCTGGGGCTTCTTCCACTATTCATAAAATGCAAAAGGGGCACATATCTCTCATATATTGTCCCTTGTGTGCCTACTTGGCAGAGGAATCACTTTCAGATAAGTCTTTTCTCACAACACATGAATAAATCCTATCAACTCTGATGACATGGTTCCTGTTGGTATCCTGCATCTCTATTAACTATGAAATATTATGTAAAGAGATTTTAACTTCTGTATTTGGGTATCAGGGACTTCTAATTTAACACTATATAATGACCTCTCTCTATTCATACACACACACACACACACACACACATAGAAGTCATATAATTTAGGACAGTCAGATTTCTTTAGCAGTTTTGAATTTTGACAATGAAGCCAAGACCTATGTTAATAGACAGTGATGTGATCAAAACCAAAATTGTCAACTACAGAAAGTTTTAAAATTCCGTTGAGTCCAAAGAAAAAAAAATTCTTCATCCTATTACAGCAGCTGGGAAAGAAACAAATGTTTACTTTTGCTTAAATATAACTAAAACCGAAGGACAGAAAATGTGATATTAATACATGTTACTGGAGTAAGCTAAAGTTCCTATATTCGAAGAAAAAGGCTAAATTAGGATAACTGACATATCAAATTTGCTTCTGAAGCAGCTCCCCACCCCCGCTAGTGAGTTTGGAATGATTTCTCAAAGAAGGAGAAAGAAGCAATTGTGATCTCTCTCCTTAGAGATGGTGTTGGCAGTTTCTCGAAAGAGACACAAGGACAATCTGATCTTCTCATGTGACAGCCCTCCCCAGTCTCTGAACTGAAATGATCTGCTTTCTTACGTTAGTACATCTTTTTGTGTTGGTTACATACATTTTTGATAATCTGCTTTGTGCCCCCAGCTCTGAAACGAAAGTTGTATTTATTTCCAGTGGAAAAACCAGGGAAGGTCTAAGGTCTAAGCAACAGTTTGATAAGTAAATTGAATTGAAGCCACTGAGTCGTTTATATTACTGCGCATGTGTGTAATCTTCCAAACAAATAACCCTAAAGACGTTCTTTCATATCTTCTACGTCTGTATTGAGTTTAAGCATGTTTGCAAAGTTGCGAGTAGAGATGTTTAAGGGCTACGTAACAAAAATGGTGAGGTAAGTCACCTGTGGTCAAAAACCTTATCAGGCAAATCAGCTGTCACAGCGGGGATTTGAAAATCCATGAGGGGAGGTGGGAGGGAAGAAGAGATGGAGAGTTTGGGAAATGAGAGACTGGTACTCTTGAGTTGTACAAGTCAGAGAGAGAGAGAGAGAGGGAGGAAAAGAATGGGAGAAGGAGAGAGAGGAAAGAAGAGAAGGGAGGAGGAGGGAGGAAAAGGGAGGGACGTGAGAATAAGAATGACAATAAAGGGGTGCCTGGGTGGCCTAGTCTGTTAAGCGGCTGCCTTCAGCTCAGGTCATGATCCCAGGATACTGGAACCATGCCCACCTAGGGCTCCCTGTTCTGCAGGGAGCCTGCTTCTGCCTGCAATTCTGCCTGCTTGTGTTCTCTGTCTCTTTCTCTATATCTCTGTCAAATAAATGAATAAATAAAATTTAAAAAAAAAGAATGACAATAAAAACAAGAAGGCAGGTGCCTGAGTGGCTCAGATGGTTAAGTGTCTGCTTTCAGCTCCTGTCATGATCTTGGGGTCCTGGGATCAAGAAGTCCCCGCATCAGGCTCCCTGCTCGGTAGGGAGCCTGCTTCTTCCTCTCCCTCTGCTGCTCCCCCTGCTTGTGCTCTTTCACTCTCTCTGTCAAATAAATACATAAAATCTTAAAAAAAAAAAAAAAGAAGGAATTTGCATCTCCTGGTTGAGAGTGAATCCTCCAGTGGACACCAGGCTCAGCTGGGGTAGGAAAAATGGAAGCCAATGTTGCAGGAGGGGCGGGAGGAAGAGCCATCTTAACTTGTTATTAATCCAAGGAGCAGAGCCTCCTTCCTCCCTAGGAGAGAAAGAATTCGATTTCCCAGGCTTCATTCAAGTGAAGATGGGAAACAACTCTAGTCCTCAAACTAAAGATCAGTTGCTGTGCTGTGCCAGCCACCAAAGGCGGTGAGACAGCTTTTCAAGAGGTACACTCACAAAGAAAGAGGTCGCCTCCTCAGAGGGTATTTTCCGGATCTGGAGAGACTTAGAACTTAACTTCTTTAGGTTGCTGCCACCGCAGCAGGAATGCCAACGTGTGCTTAGGGGGTTAGGAGAACCCAACTCACTGTCGCTGGGATGGACAGCTGGGAGGCCTGTGTGGAGGTGGGCTCCACCCAACCTTTGGGGGGTCTGAGGCGAGAGAACAAATTGAGACTTACGTGCCATTTGCCTAAATATTTAAAAGTTGTAAATGAAGGGAAAACACTTTTCTCCTCCTGCCATGATAATTCTACATTCAAAATGACCTAGAGAAAGTTCAGGCTGACTTAGAATTAATTCTTGGACTTCTCAGAGTTTCTGATCAGAGCATGGCAGGATGGAGAGCTGACACAGCTCACAGCTGCCCCTTCTGCTCCCCAGCACCCCACTCTATCCTGCACCAAGAGGGCTTTTCTGTATGTATGTGAACCTCTCAGTGTGCAGCTTAAACTGTCCACAAGCCTCTTCCCATGAGTAGCCACCCCTCACAAGAAGGAGAAGAGACCTGCACTGTCTTATTCTGGAGGTGTAGAGTGACCCGGTAGGGCTCCTTGCCCGGTAGGAAGAGGCTTGGTGACAGAAAAGCCCCAGCAGGACTGTGGATAAGAAAGCAGTTTGTGGAAAAACCCCAGCATGCATGGCAAGGCAGAGCTCAGATTCTCCTTTTTCCTCAGTTGGGGAACCAAGTGAAATGATTTGCTACAGGCAAACATAGGGCACTAGCATTCCCTTACTCTCGTGATTTTTAGAGAATGCACACTTGTGCGTTCTCACGGTATTTCCATCCTTAGTGTCATGGGTAGAAGAGAAGTATTTGACTAAAATGGAAAATCCCATTGAGAGCCGCATGTTCTAGTGATCAATTCTCCTCTGTTTCCTTCTCACATCACCCCAGTCTCCATAAGCCCTAATTTCTATTTCCTGATTCACATTCTTGGGAGACTAGCCAACCCCCACTCCGCCGCCGGATCTCATCAAACACCAATTCCTGTTTTCATCCTAAATATCTCTAGATTCTGTCCACTTCTCTCCATATCAATGGTCACCGCCTTCCTCCAGACCAGCAGTATTTCTCCTCCCCTCTGCCAAATCTCCAGTCTCCATCCTTGGTCATGGCCAATCTATGCAGCCAGAGTCTGCTTTTAAAAATGCAAATCAGATCATGCCACTCTCTGCTTCAAACCCTCAAAGGCTTCCACTGCTCTGAGAATAAATCCACAAGGCCACAGGAGATCTGGGGTTTCTCTCCATGTTCAGCTCAACCCACTCTTTCCTTGGCGCTTCATGTTGTGTCCATACTGGACTTGTTCCTACTCTTGGAACCAGGTAAACACCCTGGTCTTTCTCACACCCCATTCTCTGTTTGAAACTGGGCTTCGTTTGTCTAGCTAACAAAGGCTTATGTATGGGCAGCTTGTTTGGGAACAAGTTTCCAGAGAGTAGGAGTGAGGGGCTAGAAGAATGGAACAGAAAGAAAATGAATACAAGGGTCTTCTATTGATTTGATGCCCACTAAGGGCAAATGCTGCCTGATCCTCCTGGGACTTTGGGAGGAAACTTATGACATATGTTTGCCTACACTGAGAGATGGAACACCTATTTATCCAATTCCACCCTTCCTCCTCCCCTGACAAAAGGTGGTCCCATGGTTGTTAATGCCCCCACCTGTCCAGGCAAAGCATATATGTGTGTAGAAATAGTTCCCTGGATGTCCCACAATGAGGGGCAGAACAACCTCAATGCAGGAAGTGGGAGGCATGGGAGAAAGGGCACTGGCAAATGAGACCCAAGCCAAGAGGGGCCAGATCCACACAGAACTGGCTGGGGCAGCAGTGGCTGGGATACGAGGTAGGCTCAGAAGATGTGAAGGGAAGCAAGAGGGTGTTTAGTTCATGGAATTACCTGCTGGTCCACCCCATGTCCTGTTCTTCTATTCTCTTCCTCTCACCAGCTGCTCTTACCTCCTGAACACTTGACCACTTTTATCTATTTGCCAAGCTGTTTATCTTATTTTAGGAAGCATAATAGAGTGCAGCGGTTCTCAAGCTTTAGTGTGCTTTAAAATCACCTGTAGGGTTTGTTGAAATAAATATTGCGAGGCTCTTTCCCACAATTTCAGATTCAAAAGGTGTAAGGTGGAATCTGAAAAATTGATATTTCTTTTTTATATATATTTTAGTTATTTATTTGACAGAGAGAGACACAGTGAGAGAGGGAACAGAAACAGAGGGAGTGGGAGAAGGACAAGCAGGCTTCCAGCTGAGCAGGGAACCCAATGTGGGGCTATATCCCAGGATCCTGAGATCATGAACCAAGCCAAAGGCAGATGCTTAACAACTGAGCCACCCAGGCACCCCTAGAATTGGCATTTCTAAGATGTCCTCAAATGATGCTGATGCTGCTGGTCTGGGGACCACACTTTGAGAACCACAGATGTAATGGTTACAACGTAGAATCTGAAGTGGGACTGTGTGGCTTTGATTCCTGGCTCCACCACCTACTGGGCATATGATCTTTGGGAGTTAACGTAAACTTATGAGCCTCATTTTCATCATCTGTAAAATGGGGATAATAGCAATGCCTACTTGACAGAGTTGTCAGGGATAAATGAGTCAATATCTACCATGTGTTTAGAGGAAGGCCTGGCCTGTAGTAAGCATTCTTTCATTGTTTACTGTTAATATTGCTTCAGTACTAACACCCCCTTTACCTCCCCGGGCAGAGTTATTGTCCTCTATCTGAATTCATATAACCACCTCTATTCCAGTGCACCAGAGCTGGTTCTACCTGTCTAAAGAACCTGGTAATGGTTAGATGGCAGAAGCTACTTTTGTTCATCATTTACTTTTGAATCATCAGTGATTTGCTCATAATGAGGTACTTCATAAATGTACGTGGAACAAATACATATTACTATTCACCATATTTATTGGTCTCTGTGATGGTTAATCTTATGTATTGACTGGACTAAGGTATGTTGGAAGATCTATGGACGCACCTGTGGGTATTTCGAATCTGTGGACTGAGTAAAAGAAGATCGTCCTCACCATGGTGGGTGGACATCCTCCATCCTCTGAGGACCCAAGTAGAACAGAAAAGGCAAAGGAAGGGTGAATATTTGCTCTCTCAGTTGGGACATCCATCTTCTCTTTCCATTAGACACCAGTGCTCCTGGCAGATTTTCAGAGTTAGGTGGGGACTTACACCTTTGGCCCCACTGGTTCTCAGGCTTTTAGATTTGGACTGGGACTCCACCACAAGCTCTGCTGGGCCTCCAGGTTGTAGACCATATGTCTTGGGCCATATGTCTTAGCCTCCATAATCATTTGGCCAATCTCTTACAATGTGTCTCATCTCTACATCTCTACATAGCCCATTGCTTCTGTTTTCTGGAGAACCCTGACTAATATGGCCACCATTTAGTATTTGTAAAAGCTCTCTTGGATGTTCTGAATTATTCAAAGAGATAAAGAGATTAAAGGCAGTGCCACCAATTTAAGACTTCCTTTTACTTCTAGTACTTCTCAGGCCAGTTGTCTCTACTTTCTTAGCCTTCATTTACTCCTCAATCTATTCAGATCATACTTCAGTCTCTACCACTCCACTAAAGCTTCTTGCACAGGGGTCCTTGTCAACCTCTATCCTGCTGAATGTGAAGGGCAGGTCTCAGGGTTAATGACAGCTGCATTTGATTTGATATCCTGTTCCTTAAAATGCTCTCCTCTCCTGGATGCCCTGACACTACACTCCTGGTTTTTCTCCTGCTTAATGTCCTTTGTTGATCCCTCTTCCACCTCATCTTCCACTATCCAGCCTCTAAATGACTCAGTACCCCAGGGCTTGCTCTGGGCTACTCTTTTCTTCTCCATCTACAGTCTGTCCCCAGGTATCTCATTTGTTTTCATGGTTGGAAATACCACCTACTTGCTGATTATATTAGAATTGATATTTCCAGCCTGCTTTGGTCCCTTGAGCTATAATCTTGAAAATCTCACTGCTCACATCTCCACTTGGATGAGTAATAGGCATCTCAAATTGAACATGTTTGCAGTAGAGCTCCCTAGTCTCACAAGCCATGCTCCTCACCCCCCACCCCCAGCCCAGAGCTGTGCTGTTTAGTCTCAGTAAATGCTCAACCTCCAAATCCAGGGACAGCCCGAGTCTTCCTTTTTTTCTTACCATTCCCATTGGCCCCCTCAAACAAATTTATTAAAATCACTCACTTTCCAACTCCATGGCCCCAAGTTGTCTCTGAGCCCCATCATCTGGCACCTGTCTACCTGTGACAGCTGCCCCACGAGTCCTGCCAGCTCAGACCACATCCATTCACCACATGGGAACTAGGGGGATTTTAAAAATATATAAATTAGCAATGTTTGGGTGGCTCAGTCAGTTAAGTGTTCAACTCTTGGTTTTGGATCAGGTCATGATCTCTGGGTTGTGATCTCAGGGTTGGTGGAATTCAGCCCAGGGTCAGGCTCTGTGCTTAGTGTCTGCTACAGATTCTCTCTCTTCCTCTGCCCCTCCCCTACTCTCTCTTTCTCAATCTTTCTAAATAAATAAATAAATAAGTAAAATCTTTAAATATAGGTAGATAGGTAGATAGATAGATAGATCTATCAGCTTATATCTCTTCAATATTTAAATCTAAAAATCCGTTTTCTGGCCTATATGGCCCCACATGAGGAGGACTCTGCCCTCTGGGAGCTTATCTCATTTTCTCTCCTCCACCATCACACACCAGCTCCAGGGATGGTGTCTCTTTTTTTTGTTTTTTAGTCCCTTGAACTCTTTGCAATGGATTGTCCTTGTCCCTCCACCTGGAAATCTTTTTTTAGTTCTTTGGAAGTCAAGTTCATTCTTATTCTTCTAATCTCAGATCAAATAGCCTCTGCTCAAAAAGGCCTTTCTTAACCACCCAATTCAAACTAACCTCTTAGTTATTACCTAATTGTGTTGATGTCTTTTCTAACACTCATTACGTCTATAATTACATTATCTATTTGTTTATGTGTTTATTGTCTAGTTCTTTCACTACAGAGTAAGTCCTATCAGGGCAGGATGGTTTTTTGCATTATTCACCACTGTATTCTCAGTGCCTAGTGTAGTTTCTGGAATGTAATAGGCGTTTCATAAATATGAGATGAATTGACATTTGTTTAATGTATTACTTTCTGAATGCCTATGGTTCCTGGAAGGATGCTGTGAGTAGATAAGAAAGTGTAACCTAAGGTGGTTCCAAGTTACTGCTGCCATATCTGTTTACCATATCAGAGTTAAGTCTTTTAGAATGTAAATGCTAGAATGTAAGACCCTTACATATGTATATACACAGTGGTGGGCATAATCGAATCCTTAATAAATGCTCTTTCAACATGATAATAGTGCTTTGTAGTCAGTTATTTTGGGTAGCTATAAATTCAGAAGGGATAATTAAACTTTTGAGAAAGAATTTACAAGTGTGCATGACTGGGCAATATATATTATTAATTTACGGATTAGATTTACTCTCAGAAAATTTCATAATTTGTTTCAAATGGCTGCACTTATCTAACTTGAGGGAAAATTGTGGTTGGCAGCCAATGGATCAATTGTAAAGCTTTTTTTTAGGGGGGGGCAATTGCTTTTGTGTTCACTTCTTGCATGATCAAAGCTCTCTTAAATATGTTACCCAACCAGAATAAGATATTTAGATTTCTTTCTTTTTTTAAGGGTTTTATTTTTAAGTAATCTCTATACCCAAAGTGGGCCTCACATTCACAACCCCAAGATCAAGAGTCCCATGTTCCACTGACTAAGCTAGTCAGGTACTCCAAGATATTAAGATTTCTAATAGGGATCATAGAACAATTACAATTTCATGTATTAATTTTATATTCTTAAAGGAAAATACCGAGAAATGAAAAACAAAGGCAATGTGGTAGGTAACTTCTGACAGAGCTTGAAACGATTCCATCTCCTGGCATTCTTGTCCTTGTGGGCCGTCCTCTCCTTTGTGGTAAGCTGGACTTGGTGATTTACTTCTAGTGAGTAGAATATGCAAGGATGAGTAATATCACTTCCAAAATAAAAGACTGGATTCCGTCTTGTTGGCATTCGCTTTGGCTCCTCTCACGTGCTCGCTCTGATGAAACAAGCTGAAGGGGTTGGCGGAGGGCATGTGGAAGGACCTGAGCAGACTCAACCTTATCACCACTATGGAGCTGAAACTGTCAGCCCAACAATTCTTAATGAATCAAGCCCTGCCAATAACCATCTCAGTGAACTTAGAAGCAAATCCTTCCCCAGTCGAGCCTTTAGATGAAACTTAGACTTATACAATACCTTGGCTGAAGCCTTGTGAGAGACTCTGACACAGAGTTCCTAGTTGGACTTAGCCTCGATTCCTGATGCACAGTAACTATGAGAAAGTAAGTACACACTGTTTTTGTTGTTTAAAGATTTATTGATATACTTGAGAGAGAGAGAGAGAGAGTGGCGGGGAAGGGCAAGGGACAGAGAGTCTTAACCAGCTCCACACTGAGCATGGAGCTTGATATGGGGCTTGATCTCTTGACCCTGAGATCATGACCTGAGCTGAAATCAAGGGTCAGAGACTTAACCGACTGCACCACCCAAGTGCCCCTAAGTATACCTTGTTTTAAGCCTCTAAGTTTTGGCATAATTTGATACATAGCAATAGAAAACTAATATAATAAACTTTAAAACAAACATTAAGGAACTGGGTAAAAATAATAATTGAAAGCATATTTTGTGCTACACCTTTACCTGTATTGTCTCATCACTATTCAGATCAACCCTGTTGTTCACTCTTGACTGGCAGTGTCAGGGACTTGAGCAGAATTAGCATGCACAGTTACTGCATCCTGAAACTTCCACTGGGGCTTTGTGCTAGTTATCCACTTATTGCCTGTCAGTTCCAAATTCATCTTTCAATACCTACTCTGCAATAACAGACAGTCTAACTTTAAATAATTCTTTGGTGTGGACTGATGATCACACACATTGTACACTCCAGGTCCCTGCCCACCCTGGCACCCCAATCCCCTCTGTTGGCCTCAGGTTTTCTCCTGCCGCTCTCCCAGTGCAGATGTTGGGTGCCCCAGACCCCTTTCCTACACTGGTGCCCCTGCTTCCTCGGCACACCCATGTGCCTGCCCATCCACCAGAGCTTGCCTACATCACAGAGGGTTGCTTTCTGTCTGCCCTATGACTGGGGACGAGCAAACTTCTCTGGCGATCTAGTGGGCTACATTCATGCCTTTTCCACTGAGATCTGAACCCCAACTGGGAGAGAGGACGGCCTCTTATGTTTGTCTCTCCTTGGGTACTCTCCCTTAGCTCTAGGGCACCATATAAAGTTTTCTTACATATTAAAATTCCCCTTAAGCCACAGTGTGGTATTACTTTATATTAAACTTCCCCTTTCTAAATCACTGTGTAGACTTTGTCTTCTGACTGGACCCAGACCAATTTAGGCCTTTTGAGAAGCACACACTGTTCTATAAAGTCTTAACTAGCCCCCTGTGACCTTCTTCCCTCTGTTTCAGAGAAGCATGATAGAAAGAAAAGCAGCAGAGGCAGGGAATCAGGGAACCTGAGATCAATGGTCCTATGACTCATGGACTGTAAAAACTCAAGTAAGCTACTCACTTCAGTACTCAAGTCTGTGGAATCTATACTGTCCTGTCTGTTGTGCTAACTCTAGGAACTTCTCCTGTGACTAAGAACCAAGCTCCTTTCTGTGACTAAAACACCTTAGAACTCAGGGTTCACAAGGAAAGGGGGGAAGATAGATGTGGAATAAAGTATTATAATACTATGTGGATACTTCTGTAATTGTTATATGTACAAAGAAAACCTAGAGGAGAAGGAAGCCAGTATCTGTACTTAGAAAAAGAAGGGAAGAGATGATATTTTGAGTCCTGACAGTTGAATAAGCTGGAGAAGGGCCTTTCAAGCAGGTAGGGCAGTGTGTACAAAGGTGTAGAGGTGAAATAAGAAAATAATACTATTGATAGCTAATAAATTTGGAGAGAATTTACTATTTAACACTCACTAGGCTAAGAGTTTTATGTGGAATTTAAATCTCACGAATCAATTCTAATGAATTAATTGTCATATAAACCCTATGAGTTTGGCTACAAAGCCCCTGGTATTGTTGAATCTCAATAAAATATGTTGAAAGACCGAAAGTTGAATGTCTCTATTTTGAAAGCAAGGAAACAGAGACACAGGCATGTTAAGTAAGTTGCCCATTGTACCCATCTGCCTGATGCTGAGCTGTGTGTTACGCTGGGGGGATGGATGATGGCAGAAGGGCATGAGATGAGGTTGGAAGGGTGGGCAAGGGTACATCATAAAGGACCCCATGCCACCTCCTTGAGCCCAGTTTCCACAGCTGTAAAGTTAAAGTGCTGGTCTAGAGACTTATAACTCATAGAGTCTCTGCCTGCTTCAACCCACAATGTTCTTAGGGATAAGATTCTGAAACCTTATTTTAATTACCCATTCGCCCTTAATACTCTTTCTCCCATGAGATTTTCTGAGCTTAGGAGGAGGAGATGTGTATGCTTCCAAAGAAAGGGAAATAGGGTTGGGTCATGACTAATTTCCCGAGGTTACTTGCTTATGAGTCCTGGGAATCTGGGATATTGATGGTGGCTGGGTGGGGGTGGGTTGTGTACTGATTGGGGCAGATGGGCTGAGTGTCTTCACACTAGAGGGGTGTCTAGGAAGAGGAGGTAATGGGATGTGTGGGTGTGTCTTCTGATTCGTCCCACAGATACTGAGTTAACAACTATGGCGTAGTATGAACATAAGCATAACTTGGGGATATTGTGCATTGGGTTCCAGACCATCATAACCCAAGTGAATATTGCAGTAAAACAAGTCAAATACAGGGTTTCTTTTGGTTTTCCAGTGCATATTAAAATTACATTTACGCTATACCATAGCCTATTAAATATACAATAACACTATTCCTAAAAAGCAATGTACATACCTGAATTAAAAATTACTTTATTGCTAAAAGATATTAACCATCTTCTCAGCTTTCAGTGAGTCATCATCATGGGTCACAGAGCACCATAGCAAATATAATAATAATTTAAAAAGTTTGCAATATTACGAGAATGACCAGAAGGTGACATAGAGGCATGGAGTGAACAAAGGCTGTTAAAAAAATGCTGCCGATAGATTCACTCAACCAAAATGGTGCCAATAGATTTGTTCCACACATTTGCTTGATAGTACAAAACTTCCATTTGTAGAGCACGTAGTATCAGCAATGTGCAATAAAAGGATGTATGCTTGTAATACTGTCAGTGTCTCCAAGCTCGGTGGCTATGGGTACAGTGAGTTCTCTGCGTTAGGCTCTCTCCAGGACACGATGGACGGACAAGAGATCCATGGCAGTGGAGTAGAAAAAGCACAGGTTGTGAAGTTAGCCATGGCTGTAGATCCTTGCTCTGACACTTACTAGCTGTTTGATCTTGCTCATAGTCATTGCACCTCTCCAAGCCTCTGTCTTCTCATCGGAAATGGTGAAATCAACACCTAAGTCATAAAATTGCAATTATGCTTAAATGAGATATGATGTACACGGTTCTTCTTATAGAATAGGGGTTCAACCAAAAGAAGCGGGGATTATTATTAATTGAGGTATTTCAGGGTCAGTCCACTATTCTTGCTAAAGCCGAGAAAAGATGAGGGAGGCAGGTTGAATGAATGACTCGACGAGGGTTGAATATAACATTTTAATGGATATAGATTATTTGAATGATACTAACCTCAATTCAAGTTTTATATGAATTTTACTCTGCAGACTTGATGTCTATATTAAAACCTCTTTCCCTTGTATTTGTACTCCCCATCCATTGTTCTCTAAACCTATAATATCGTCATCAGTCTTAATTCCTTGGTGACACCTTATGCTAACCCATAGCCTCAAAGTATGTCCATTGTAATTACTTTCCCAAGATATTTGGTGACAGGTTTGATCTCATTATAAATTGCTGAATGCTTGCTGAAACCAATTCTATTGACCTTGATCTTTTGAGAAATTGATATCCTTCCTTGTATTCTGCTTGACTTCATGGTGTTCTAACAATTACTGAGATTTATTAAGGTGTTTCAGAAATTGTTTCTTCTGCGTTGGAAATAAAGTCTCCAGTGTTTTATAACTTAGAAGACCTAGAAGCTCTTATTCTGCAAAAGCAAGCTTTTCTTGGAATTGGATGGTTTTTGCTTTTAGGAGAAGCCTCTAATAGATTTTCTGAGACTTCATACATGCCACAAAATGCTTAGAGAAACAGTCTGTAGGACAGACATATTGCCTTAAAAGGTTTGTATGCAGCCAGGCAAAATTCTGAGTCATGTAGATGACATTGGACATTGGCAATAGGTTGTTCCTGTTTTCAAAAGGGGCAGATCTGTGGGAAGGGAAGAAAAAGAAAAGAAAAATTACAAAAACAAAGAATACCCTCCCATTTTGGACTGAGGTTTACATATCTGATGTTGTTGAGAACTGTCAAGGTCACTAACAAACCTAGTCAGTAGTTGGTGTGATGTAATTGTACCATGATTGCTAATGCCAATTTCTTCTGTCTCAGTCTCTCCTTCTTTCCTCCTCCATCCCTTCATTCTTCTGTCTTCCTCCCTTCCTTTCTCTCTCCTTAAATTACTAAATCTAAAACTTCTTTATGTGTATGTATGCATGCATGCATATATGTGTGTGTGTATATATAATTTTACATAAATGCTTAAATGGGATATCATAATGTTTTTAAGGCTATAATTTTTTTCTTCTTCTTTGTTTGCCTCCTCTTGCTTCTCTCCTTTCCTCTTCTCCAAATCAGGAAGAACCTATCCATTACAAATGTGTTTTACTCAATGTTCTATAGTTATAAACAAACTATAAATATAGACAGACACACTCATATATGCAAAAGTATACTAGTCCTTCCTCCCTCCTTCCCTCCCATTCTCCTTTCCTCCTCCCCTTCCTTCCTTCCTTCCTTCCTTTCTTCCTCCCCTTTCTCTTAGGTTTTGGGTTTTCTCACTTCTACATATAAAGTATACATGTAGTCTCTTACATTTTCTTCTAACATTTTAATTATTTTTTTCATTTTACTTATTTATCCAGTTAACTCTTGCCTAAGCTGGAGTTTGTTTTGTGTATAGTGTAAATACAGGCCCACCTAAATTTATTTTCTTCTTAAGGAGCACCGGCTATGCCATTATGTTTTTTAAAGTAGTCAGTTCATTACTCATGAAATTAATGTACCCTTTGTCTCATATACATTAGGATCTATTTCTGGGTTGTCTATATTATTTCATTGATTTATCATTTTTAATCTATTTCATGTCAATACCATGCTAATTTTTATGATAGTGGCTTTATAGTATATCTCCCATTGTCACTAGATTTTAAAATAGTTTTCTTGGCTCTTCTGAATATTTATTATTCCACATGATATTAAAGATAATCCTAGAAGAATAAAAGATTATTTTGGGATGTTAATTAGAATTACATTAATTTACATTATTCCTTTTGGGAGAATTGACATTTTTATCATTGTCTTCCCATCCAAAGATGGTACATCTTTGCATTTGTTACTATTTTGTTTTATGTCTTCTGGCAGTGTTTGCATTGTTCTTCTTATATGTGCTCTGTTTATATTATTACTGCTTTATAGTTTTTGTCACTTCTGTGAATGGAGTATTTTTTCCATTTGCATTTGTAAATGCTATCATTGCTGCAGAAAGAAGCTATTGATTTAGGAGTATTTACCTTGTGTGCAGCAGATGGATTATTTCAGTGAATATACTGATCATATTTACCATTCATTCAAAAACTATTTATCGAACACTCTTTCAAGCACTCGGGATAGAGCAGTTGACAAAACATACAAAACCTCTGCCCTAATGGAACTTATGTTGTCATGCTTATGGAACCAAAGGGGGAAATATGGTCCTGATCATGGAGGGTGAGTGATGTGATAATCTGAAGAACAGACTTCAAGTATTTGTACAACTTAACGGTGTCCCGCAGGTTGTGCCAAGGCAATGGTGAACCAAGATAGTCTCTGTACCACTCTTAGAGGTTTCCACAGTCCCTCTTCCCCCCAATCCCTCTACTTCCCTATGACATTAGCTCTTTTCTGCATCACATGCTTTCAGCGTTTAAGTGTCTGAGACACATCTTTTAATTTACGAAGACAGAATGCATCAAAAATCTGTGTTGCCATTTGGAACTTATGAAAAGAGGTAATAGGCAACAGTACTGTTATTTATCGAAGCCCTTCTAGAAACCAATTAACTAGTTACTATGTTACCTCCCACTCTCTTATTCACATATCTACAGACTTTTCATGGATTTAATCACAAAACAATGTTGAGTGCTTGGTTAAGGTGTAAATAGATTATCATTCCTCCAATACTCCTGTGTACTCATTCAATTATGTCCAAAGACATGATGTGGTCTGATGTAGCTCAGGCTCTTACAAATGTGTACTGATAAGTTGGCTATGTATCCTCCTTTCTGAGATAGACAAAATTAATTTCTTTGTTGTGTTTTCAAATACTTTTTGAGATACTGAGATACAAGTCATTTTAGTGATTAACAATTGACTCTGTCTCATCTGGAATGTGACTCACATTATTTTCTATAGCTCTGGAATAATTCCTTTGATGACTATAATAAATCAAAGATATCTTTTCCAATAATTTGCTGCCTCATAATCCTGATAAGATTGTTAATCTTTATTATTGCCTGTCTAGACTCCCTCATCCAGGGGTTGATTATGACAAACTCGAATTGTACATTAATCCCTCTCTAGTTTGTTTTCAAGCTTATTAACTGAAATTTATAAACCAATTTCTGTTTATAGGCCCCTAGAACAAGAACATTACACTGGATTGTTTTGGAGGCTCCATGTACATAGTAATTGGTGACCAATAAAAGATTCTATAAGTAATTTAGCTATTAAGGTTTTTGGGGAGGGCCAAAGATAGACTAGTGATGAGTCAACTACATGGCAGAGAGCAGAGTACTGAGTGCCTGATAATCATGTTTACTGGGAGTGTAACCATTAGAATCACGCCAGGGTGTTCCGATTTCTCCCTTCTCCATGTTGCAAAGAACCATGTACACTCTCTGTGTCATATTAATGCAATTACTTAATATTTCTCTAGTTACTATTGGGAATCTCCCAGCTAGTCATGATGTTTCTTGAAAATGGAGTTTATGTCTGTATCTGCCCATTTTTGACTAATCTTTATCACCTTGTACAGTGATCCATGCAATCACACAACCACTTAATGAATGTTACTGACTTGCGGGTTTGGAGGGTTAAATCTGGCCAGGCTGTCCGGAGTGGGGTTCTATAGTCAGTGGAGCATGGCACATCCAGGAGATAAAATCTCTCATGCTGTTTTTCTGCCACAAAACAGACTAATACAGACATATCAACTTAAGGCTAAATATCTGAGTCAAATCCTTTGGGAAAGCAGAGTGTATGAAACTACTCTTGGTGAGTAAGTGTTAGCACCTGGGTAGCAAATTACCTCTTTTAAGACATAGCAGGGAGTAGCAACTGGCTATCCAGATGACACCCCCTTCTGTTTTGGAATGCCCAGACAGGTGGGGAAGGATCGAAATTAGAATTTCCCTCTTACTGGGTCACTGGGAGGAATATCCCTGGGCTGAGAACTTTGCCCTACAAGGAAGTCATTTCAAGGTGTAGGTTAATTCAGTGAACATTTTCCATTTCCCCCATGTTTGAGTGTAAATTCCTTGTGTTCTTGGCTGTTTTGAAAACACCAAGAATTATTTTGCCTTTCAAGAGGCCAAACTCCTAGAATGAGGAGTAGTTGCAAAGGAACTCTTCCTAAATATTTCCATGGGAAAGGTGGAAAGCAGGTGATTGATTTGCACTTTAGGCAGAAGCTGACTGGAAATTCAGGCTTACATTGCAAATAACTACGCATTCTCCTTGAGTCTAATATATGTTGCCAGGACAGGAATGATAGTAACTTGTACCATTAAACATTTGCTTACTATGTGTCAGATACTTCATATACATCCACAGTTAATCCTCACAACAAAGCTGAGGGTAAGTATAATTATCTCCATTTTTCAAATGAGGAAATAAGGCATAGAGAATATTGAGCAGTGGGGTTATTTACCAAAATTCACTTAGCTAATAAGTAGTACTTTGTGTGGCCCGGATCTACAGCAATTGAACTGAAAAACCCACGAATTTTTAAACTCCATATTATACTAACAAAATAGCATGAAGGGGCCTTAGCAAAGACTATTCTTCGTTGTTTGGGATTGTAGTCATAGGCAGGGACTTTGCTCTATACAGTAATTAATAATCCTCTATAGAACATATTCAACTGAAGAATTTTATTGGACATGTTATCAGTATAAACATGCATTTATAAATTCTCTACTTACCTTTACTTTATGGCAATACGTTTAAGGTTGCAACAAAATACACATTCGTAGAGCTCAAATTGTTACATATCTATATAGATTTGATTTTAAAATTATAGTAGAGAACCAGATTTGGCCACCAGATGGCAGCAATGTAGGATTTTGAAAGCCTTTCAAATAAAAATCTTTCCAGAGACTATATACTTAAATTTTATTAATTCAGCTTCTGCCTTATTGAAATATACCTTTACATTATCTGGCAAGAAATGTGTATTTCATTTTGGCATAAGGAAAATGAGCTTAAACTCTGAATTATTGGAAGCCTGAATTAATGAGGTTTTAATATATAGACATGTTTACAATAATTAACAGGATAAATTCTTTTCTAAGGAATCTAGTACATTAATTATAGAATGTAAATGTGTAGTGTCAACTACAGATGTTTTTTTATCTTGAAATAGAGGAGACAAAAGCTGTATTTGGTTGCATTCTGTTAGCAGTAGCTTAAGGGAGACCATGGACTTCATGATAATAACACTACATTTTAATAACAGTGTATGATTTAGCATGTTCTCTTTCAGTTAGTCTGAATTAGTGTTTATTTTGTTATATATCTCAACACCAAGTTCCGATACGGTAATGGTACAAGTAGTGATAATAACGATAATAACAATAGATCACATTAAAGGAGTTCTGAATAATTGACCAAGCATTTTCCTATATTCGATCTCATTTTGTGATTAATAGCTGGTAGGCTGATTTACATATAAATTCAGAAAGATATCACAATATTAGTTCAGGGAATACTTTCCTTACTCTTTCTTACTCTCCTAGATGATTATTTGGGGAAAATGCCGTTGCATTCAATTAAGAAGTTGCTGATTTATGAAGGACAGCATTTTATTATTACTAAACCTGACAGGACAGCCTACAAGATGATGGATTGAGATAATTGTCTCAAGGGGGCCGTCGAATCACAGAACTGTCCAGTGTTGAGACAGAGTGGGTCCTGGACTGAGATCCATAGGACTCATATTTCACACTAGAGTTGCCATATCCCTATCTTCCTTGCCTTTTAAGCAAGGTATTGGGCTCGATAAACTCCCTTTCTGCTTCCCAAAACCTATGGCTCTCCTGCAGCGTGCCGTGTGGAGCTCCTGACAAACAGCTCAGTTTGGGAAACATGCAGGAAAATAGATGCTTAATTGCATAGAAGATCACCTTTGTCCCAAACTCTTAGAAGATGGATTCCTGAGGGAATCCTTTCAATAGGAATTAATATGT
Organism: Lontra canadensis; assembly: GCF_010015895.1. Classification (NCBI taxonomy): domain Eukaryota; kingdom Metazoa; phylum Chordata; class Mammalia; order Carnivora; family Mustelidae; genus Lontra; species Lontra canadensis. The sequence continues at coordinate 7,071,687 of NW_022631077.1, forward strand.
CCCTCGTGTGTAACCATTAGTGAGGTTTTGTAAAATGACAGACAGCATTCTTGGATTGTATTCAATTTAAAATTACAATTAAAAAAAATTAAAAATCACTTAACTCCACATCTAGTGTCAAACCCAAGACTTAACAGGTTTCCAACACATCTGAGAATTCATTAGCGTTCCTTTTCCTTTGTTCTTTGACTTCTCTTGACTTCACGCTCAGTGCTCAGTGTATGGATTCTTCCTTAGCCCTGTGAGAAGATCTAAAACTATCTGTCTACAATACTCAGTTTTTAATGCAGAACAATTCCTCTCCCCAGGCTAGTGTTAATTATACTGTCAGGCTGCAGGGATAGAGTTAGCTCAGTTAGAAAGAGAGAAAGAAAGAAAGAGAGAGAGAGAAGGAAAGAAGGAAGGAAGGAAAGAAAGAATGAGAAAAAGGAAGGAGAGAGGGAAGGAAGGAGGGAAGGAAAGAAGGAAGGAAGGAAGGTTAGGAAGGATCTATGGATAACTTGAGGTGAATTTCTGAGGTTGGTAACACAGCAGAAGCACTGGGTAGACCCAGAATTAAATTTTCATACGGTCCTCTGTTTGGATGCATGCCAACACGCAGGGGTCAGTGATTTAGTGAGTTAAGGATAATAATCCTTTCAATGTTCGGCTCTGTATCTGAGACTCTTCAACTGCTTTCGATCTCGGAAGAATGTTTCTGTTTGTCCGTACAGGATAGATAGGGCAGGCTTTCCCCTCGCTTTTTGTTTGGGGATCCTGTATGTTATGTTCTAGGACCCAACAGTCAACTCCACTTCCCTACAGCCCAGCTGCTAATCAGGACATCTGTCTTGTTGTTCCCACGGCTGTGGGGGTGGGGTTGGGGGTTGGGGGGGTGGGGGTGGAGCACACCGCTGCCAGCTGGGCCACCTCCCCTCTGCGTAGTCTTGAACAGCTTCCTCAGGTTCTCTCAAACTGTTTCATCAGCGGTGACATCAAGATGATAACAAGGATCCTGTGTGCAAATGTATTTGCACACATATTGCCTGGGACGTTTTTAATTCCCCTTGCTCCTTGCTGTTCTTTTTAACCTCCTCACATTTTTCTTCCAAGAGTGATAGCCATCAGCCTTCTCCAGACTGATAGTCCCAAATGCCTCCTTCCTGTTTCATGTTCTTTCTCTGCATATTGTTTTTTTTTTAAACAAATTTCTTAATTGAAGCATGATTGACATATAGCATCATATTAGATTAGGGTGTGTATATTGTCTTAATAGACTGATTCTCAGACTTCTGGATTTAGTGGATTTGTAAAACTTAAAGACAATTTTGAGGGCTGAAATAAGGTTGCAAACATTTTTTTTGGCAAAGTTTTTTTTTTTTTTTTTTTTTTTTAAACCTACCATCAGGATGCCTGGGTGGCTCAGTCGGTTAAGTGTCTGCCTTTGGCTCAGGTCATGATCCCAGGGTTCTGGGATTGAGCCTCACATTGGGCTTCCTGCTCAGCGGGGAACATGCTTCCCCCTCTGCTTCTCTCTCTTTCTCTCTGACAAATAAATAAACAAATAAAATATTGAAAAAACAAAACCAAAACCCCAAAAATGTACCATCTGCTGTCACCATTGTTTCATAAGGGATGATATGTTACCACACCAAAAGTAAGGAAAATATGATTTTTTTTTTTTAGATTTTATTTATTTATTTGACAGAATGAGTGCGATCACAAGTAGGCAGAGAGACAGGCGGGGGTTGGGGGGAAGCAGGCTCCCTGCTGAGCAGAGAGCCCGATGTGGGGCTCGATCCCAGGACCCTGAGATTATGACCTGAGCCGAAGGTAGAGGCTTAACCCACTGAACCACCCAGGTGCCCAGAAAATATGATTTTTGAAATACAGGACAGTTTGTAGAAGTAATATATTTAGGATGACAGGAATGGAAGCAGAGGTGCTGTTGCAGTTCTCTGAGAAAGGTGTCATGGGCAGTAAAGGGGACTTTTGTCCCCTGCATTGGGGAAGACAGACAAATTGTCTCTCCCCTAAATCACATATAAGCACCCACAGACAGCGGGAGTTTGCCAAGGTGTGGGGAGGTACATTGGAAAGGTTAGTGGGCCACTGGCAAGAAGAAAAGTAGGGTGAAGGAGGGGGAGAGATAAGGAAGTGGGCTGAGTTTAAGAGGCTGTGGGGCAGAAAAGTAAGAAAAGGCAAAAGAAGACTTTCCAAAGTTTTATATTTTTTCCCCCAGAAACTGAAGTAAAAAAGTAAATCAGTTTTCAACTATTTAGAATAAGGAGCTGATTTATTTTTTAAAGAATCTTTTAATTAATTAATTAATTAATTAATTTTAACTTATTTGAGAGAGAGAGAACACAAGCAGAGGAAGTGGCAGAGGGAGAAGCTGACTCCTTGCTGAGCAGGGAGCCCAAACCAGGGGCTGGAACCCAGGACCCTGAGATGACCTGAGCTGAAGGCCTATGCTTAACCCCACTGAGCCACCTCAGGGGCCCCTCTTTTCTTTTCTTTTCTCTTCTCTTTTCTTTCTCCTTCCTTCCTTCTTTCCTTTCTTTCTCTCTCTCTTTCAGAATTTTTTGAGTAGAAGCAAGTTGCTTTGCTTTGTGTAATTCACTTTCATTTCGTGTAAGTTATTGCTATCTGTCTTGGCTCTTCTTTTGCCATGGATGAGTTTGGGCACCTGAGGGCCGGAAAGCCGCCTGAACCTGACTGCTGGGGGGAACTGGATGTCAGCCCCATCCCTCACAGCGCAACTCTCACCTGCCCTCCCCACCTTCCCAGGCAGACCCCTGGGTGGTTCTCTTATTCTTGGTGGCTCTTAAGTGACTCCGCTGTGGCCTTTAGCCACTCTTGACTCTATAGATTTGCGGCCCCAACTAGGGCCAAGTGGGAGCAGACTCTGCTTCACTTCACAGATTGTGGGGTTTTTTCCTTCTTTTTGGAGATATAATTGACATATAACGTTGTAGTAGCTTCAGATACACACATAATGATTTGATACATGTGTATATTGTGAAATGATTACCACACTAAGCCTACTTCCATCCCTGCATGGAGTTACAGTGTTTTTTCTTGTGATGACAACTTCTAAGATTTATTCTTTTCACCGCTTTCAAATATAAAATCCAGTATTGTTAGCTTATGGTAACCATGATGTACATTACATTCCCAGGCCTTACTAATTTATCACTGCAAGTTGGTACATTCTGACCACCTTCCTCCATACAAATTTTGCACTAGCTTCTCCAAAAGGTTGCTAGATTCTTAGGTAAAGTCTCCAGAGATTAGTCCAGGATGCACTTGAAAAATACCACTTGGAGGTTCTTTTTGGGGTTCCTAAATATTGGGGGACGGAGTAGAAGCTAACTGCCTCCCGAGGCTTGTCAGCCTCCATTTCCTTCTCATCTGCCATAAATGTTTCAAATATTTGCTAGATTAGTTGGGGTTTCCCTCAAAGTAGACTCTGGGTAGAGATTTGGGGTAGAGGTCTCCTGGGGAGAAAGCTCTTTGTGGCAGAGTGAGGACAGCAGGCTTGACCACGGGCCAGGAAGTGTGGGGGCAGTCTCTGCCCAGTCTCTCATTATTGGGGCTCTCGGCACAGGGATGGCTCTTTGGCCTTTATAACCACTGGCCGCAGACTGCCTCAGGAGATGTGACTTGGCCACAGGATTCTCTTTGACTAAGGGCAATTAAGGGGTTGGGATGGAGCAGAGCATTGCCTGGCCCCCAAACTCTCAGCAACAGGGTGTTGAGTATTTCAGTCCTAAAGAGAGCATCTGAGCAGCACACAACACAGTCTCTAGTACAGCAAGAATCTATCCACTCCTTCCTGTCAGGGCTTTAGGGCAATTGCAATGCAGGGTCATTTAGGTTCCCAGAACTCATCACAGATCCCAAAGTTCCTTGTCATCAGTTTTTTTTTTTTTTTTAAGGAAATCTCAGAGAGAATTCCTCAGAGGAGTTCTTGAGTGGGTTTACCACCCCTGGCAGTCCATTTTAATACTGTCAAGCCCTCAATAGAAGGTGTGGCTTATAGACACTCTTTTGCGTGTTTCTGGATAAGGAGACTGAGGCCCGGTATGGTTGAACAACTTCTCCAAAGTTGCATAACCACCATTAGAAACAGAATAACTACAAAACCATGCTAATTTCACCATCTTCCTTGGTGTCTTCTCCATCTGTTTTCTCTACTTCTGATGAAGTCAGCATTGCTGATTTGTCTCTGCAACTGCTTCTACTCAAGGGACTGGGAGTCTTATCTTGGCAAATCCAGAGGACAGTTTTCAGTCTCATTCTTAACTTGATTTCTCTTTAGTAATTAACTACTGACCAGTTCCTTAGAAAGTATTCCTTTTTTTGCTTCCATGATATGATACTCCCCTGGCTTCTCATTCTGTATCTTTTCTCCACATGATTTTATTTACTCTCATGAGTTTAGTTACTTTTTATAAGCTAAACCTATATTTCTATCCAGGATTGGGTTTTTGAAACTTGTATCCATCCAATTGCCTGAGAACATCCCTACTTCAGTGTTCTACTGGGCCCACTAGTCGACAGTCACACCATTTAGCACTCTTTGGTTGCAAATTCGTATTGAATAGAAACAACATTTGAACTTGCTTAGGCCCCAGAGGAAAATCTGTTGGATTTTGTGACCAAGTCATGGGCACAAGGAATCAGGGGCTCTAGTGCACAGGAACCTTACCCCAGTCCCTTTCACTTAGTCTGGCTTCTCTTGGCTTGTTCCACCAAGTATTTCCTGGCCTTTCACTAGATGGGTCCTATCTCGGAACATCGTAGCAGGAGAGGGAAAGAGCTGCTTTCTTCAGCTCCATTTCAGAACTACCTGGGAAGCACCCTGTTGGCCCACTCTATGCAACCCATCCTAAAGCCTGATCCCTGTGGCATAATAATAATAATAACAACAACAACAACAACAATAAATTTTTAGGCTAGCTCACATTATTGAATACATTTGATGTTGCAGGCACTGTGCTCAAATTTTGCATGTATTGTTTCACATAATCTTTGCAATAGCTCCCTATATAGGCACTATTATTATCCCCACCTTATAGATGAAGACTGAGTTAGAAAGAAGAAATAATTGTGCAAAGTCACACATCAACCAGGAGAAGACACAAGGAGTCAAATCCAGGTGGTTAGACTCCAGAATTTGTCTGAACCATAAGGGCGCCTCCACTCCCTTTCAAGGTGGGAATACTGCTCTTCAAAGAGGCCAGAGGGTGTATGAGTACCAAACAAATAAATAAATAAAGGGACAAGTTTAGGCTACATGTATTTTACCACATTTTTTTTAAATAAAAAGGAAAAATACATAGAGCATAAATCTGCCACTTTATTTGTTTGTTTGTTTATTTATTTAATAAATTTGCCATGTTAAAGTGTATAATTCAGTGACATGAAATGCATTTACAATGTGTGCTATCGCTATCAAGTTCCGAAACTTTCCCAAACAGAAACTCTATACCCATAACACAGCCACTTCCCATCTCCCCTCCCAGGCCCTGGCAACAACAAATCTGCATTCTCTCTCTACAGATTTGCTTGTTTAGAGATTTCACATAAATGGAACCATACATGTTTTCTTGACTTGGCTCCTTTTATTTAGTGTACATTTTCAAGTTTCACCCATGTTGGAGCATGTGCTAGTAGTTCACTACTTTTCATGGCTGAGTAATATTCCACAGTATGGCAAGACCACAGATTATTTATGCATTTATTGGATGGTGGACATTTGGGTTGTTGCCACTTTTTGGTGATTGAAAGTAACGTCTCTTGGAACATTTGTGTATTGCAGACAAAATGGTCACGTCTTGTGTGTGATTTCATCTTTATGAAATATCCAGAAGAGGCAAACTCCACAGCCTCAGAGAGCAGATTAGTGCTGCCAGGGCTGAGCGGAAGGGAGGGTGGGGGAGTGACTGTTTGATGGACATGAGGTTTCTTTTTGGGATAATGGAAATGACCCAGAGTTAGAAAGTGGTGAAAGTTGCATGACATTGTAAATATGCCATGGACTGGTATGGTTTTAAATGGTTAACATCTTTAAATGAAAAAGAAAAAGGGAAGAGAGAACAAGGAAAATCATGTGAGAAATGTTGATTGCGCACCTTAAACTGAAACGGCCCCCAAATAAATTCAACCTCTGCTATGACTTTCAAGCCAGTTCCTTTTCCCATGTCCCCATCACAGCGACTACCACAGCTCCTCACGTAGTTGCCCAAGGCAGAAAACCCATGCCCTCTTTCATTTCCCCTGCTTTCTCATCTCTGATAGCTGACAAGAGGTGGTATATATATCTGCATCTTTTTTTTTTTAAAGATTTTATTTATTTATTTGACAGACAGAGAACACAAGTAGGCAGAGAAGCAGGCAGAGAGAGAGAGAGAGAAGCAGGCTCTGCACTGAGCAGAGAGCCCGATGCGGAGCTCGATCCCAGGACTCTGGGATTATGACCTGAGCCGAAGGCAGAGGCTTTAACCACTGAGCCACCCAGGCGCCCCTATATATCTGCATCTTAAACTCCTCTCAAACCGTTCTTTCCTGCCATCACATTACTTTTATTGCTATTAGTGGTATATACCATTTATTGTGTGTTTCCTACGAAGCAGTTGGTGCCATAAGGGCTTCAGTTCAGACCACTCTTGTTTTCCACACAGATTTTGCACTTGTCTCCTAACTGCAATAGATCTTCATTGCCACCTTTCTGTTCTGTTCTATTCTATTCTAAATTTCTTACTTGCAGAATGATATTTCTAAATCACTAATCCACATATGTGACTTCCATTCTTGACACCTTTTGATAGTGATGGTAATCACCCTTAGGCCAAACACCAACTTCCTTAGAGGAAACAGAAGAACAGAAGAAGGCTTCTTTTTTTTTTTTTTCTTTTAGATATTATTTATTTATTTGACAGACAGAGATCATAGTAGGCAGAGAGGCAGGCAGAGAGAGGGGGGAAGCAGGCTCCCTGCTGAGCAGAGAGTCTGATACGGGGCTCCAACCCAGGATGCTGGGATCGTGACCTGAGCCGAAGGTAGAGGCTTTAACCCACTGAGCCACCCAGGCGCCCCGGAAGAAGCCTTCTAAGGCCTTCTTTTTTGACTTCACCACCTCCTTAGCCCTCAAGCCTCACTTCTCCCATTCCAGCCAGCTCCTCCTTCCAGACATCCCAAATCACCTACTCTTTGAAAAACACAACACCATGTTGTCTAACTCACCTTTGTGCTTTTGTACACGACATTCTCTTTGCCGCAGACACACTTCCTCTTGACTCTTTCTTCATGTAGACATCTCCCATTCAACCTTCAGGTCTAAGTTTAGGTGGCACTTTTTGGGGAAATCTTTCCCTTTATAGGCTCCTGAACAAGCTCCCTCTGTCACTATACTATAGTGCAGAGGTCAGTGCAACCCGCTGAGAGCTCCTTGGGACTTGTATCCTTCATATGATCTTCCTAGTGCCTTTGCATGTCCCAGAGACATAGGCTGACATAAATGCTGATTGTGTGTCATAGAGCTGTAATACGACTTCTAGAAAGCTGATCCTGACGTTATGGGAGAGTAGATTGGGCTCATTGCATAGACTTTGTCAAAGTAAGGGTTCACTGCATAGGCCTTGTCACCATGATATGCCTCAGTGTTTCTATGTGTCAATAGGAATGAAGAGGAGTGTTTGTGGTCTAGGTTTCCCAATCCATACTGTGCTTCATGCCACTAATAGGGATCCTACAGAAATTGGACAAAGGTAAATGATAAAGTTGTAAAAGAAAATGGCTATAGAGTCCTTGCTTACGGATTATGGCCAAGCCTTTTTTACAGTTTGCCTTTAGTTTTTCGAAACAGGACATTTCAAAAATACTGACTCTTCCTTCCCCTCCTCCTCCTCCTCCTCCTCATCATCATCATCACCACTAATAACTCCACATTGCAAATCTCTATTATTTTCCCTTCACTGAAAGTAAGTCAGTCTGAAGGCTTCCATTTCATGGACAATTATTACAGATTATACTGATGCAGAGCACATTTAATGACAAGAAATAAAAAGGATTGACTGTTACTGCAGACTTGTCACATTTGATAGTCTAGAGAATTTTATTTCCCTGTTGTGTAGAGGAGACAGTGTAACATCTGAAATGTGAGCCACCACATTCATTATATATCCAATTCTGCCACCCATTAGCTCCCCCAGTTGACTTTTGAGGGCACATCAAGGTATAGAAGAGGTCTCTCCAGAAGCAAAAACAACCCATAACTATTTATCTTTACTCTGGTCATGGAAATAACAAGTCCTCTAATCATAACAGATAACTAGGGAGATTCTCTGGGCAGGAAGAAGGAAACATATTGACTGTTCATGCCCACTTGTCTCCACAGGCCATCCTCCTGAAGGGAGATTAGACACTGACAGTTTTCTGCTCATGACTTCCTGCAGCCTGTGGAGGTTGAGGAGGAGACAAAGCAGAAGAATTTTAATTCCCTTAGAACCTGGCTGTTTCTGCCTTATTGAGGGAGGCCATGCTTGTTTAGATTATCCCTGGTACTTTGCTTGTCCTGGTCACCTTGGGACACTACAGTCCGAAGTGCTGGCCCAGAATCTAGTAACGAAGGAGAAATCTAGCAGGTGGGGCTGGCTGATGGCTACAGAGATTGAGGATTCTTGGGCCACTTCCCAAGGAGCTGTCTGGTGCAGTGGAAAGATTACAGGCTTCAGAACCCACCCAGACCTGGCCCTGAATTGCAGCCCTCGGGTTTTTGCTGTGTCACGGTTACTAGAAATTTCTGAGTCTCAGTTTCATCACCTGGGAAATGGGCTTAAAACTTCTGCCTTGGGGGTGCCTGGGTGGCTCACTCAGTTAAGCATGTGCTTCCAGCTCAGGTCATGATCCCGGGGTCCTGGGATTGAGTCCTCCGTCCTCAGCGAGGAGCCTGCTTTTCCCTCTCCTTCTATCCCTCCCCCCTGCTCATACTCTCTCTCCCTATTTCTCTCTCTTAAATAAATAAATAAGATCTTCAAAAAAACCCGTGGGGCTCCTGGGTGGCTCAGTCAGTTAAACGTCTAACTTTGGCTCAGGTCATGATGCAGGGTCCTGGGATCGAGTCCCACATGGGGTTCCCCGATTGTCAGGAAGCCTGCTTCTCCCTCTTCCTCTGCCTGCTGCTCTGCCTACTTGTGCTCTCTACTTCTGTCAAATAAATAAATAAAATCGTTAAAAAAAATCTTAAAAAAAACCACAAACTTCTGCCTTGAAGTTTTATTGTGAGGAATAAATAGTAATACAAAATAAGGCATATTAAGATCCTGCTCTAGGATATCTCTGTGCTTGTCTGCTCTAAACACATGTGACACAGACAAATGCACTAGCATGCCATCCTCCTTACAAACTATGAGGCTTATGGTCATTGCCATAGCACAAGGGAGAAGACAGGTTTAGAGGGGTTGCAACATCAGACAGTTAGTAAGAACCAGAGCCCAGCGGATCCCATCCCAGGCTGGTAGGTCCCAAAGTTGTGGCTGTAACATTGACACTTAAGGACCGTCTAACCCCTTTAATGGGCGTGGTGGAGAGAGGGGATTCTGGGATCCCTATTATGGATTTAAGTTATTTTTATTAAATGTTACTGATTTCCATAGGCTGAAAATTAAGTATATGTTTGATAGTATATGACATCATTGCTTTGCTCATTATGTGTTGAATATGGTGCTGATTACTAAAGGTATAAGAGCTTTTGAAATCAGTGTAACTCTTCTACCACCTGCCCTGTGAAAGTTCAATTCTGCCCCTTTCTCCCTACCAACTGAACTGCTGTGAAGCCTCTTGTCTTGTAGCTTTTGATGTCTTTGGTCTTCATTTGGCTGAAAAGCAGGATTTCCATATTAGGTTCACTTCTGTTGAATTTGCATTAGCCTAGAGCAACTTGGTGCTGACGTTCATAAAAACACATTAAGATAGGCACTTTACCAAAATTCTCAAATTTTGATAATGGACAGAACTTTTTAAAAGAAAAATAAACAGTGTTTCTTGGCTTGATTAGGTTATTAGGCTGTTAGCTATATGATTCAAAATATGCTTTTATTACTTTTGGAAAGACTCTTAGTTTAATGGAGATACATAATTTAAGTATTTTGCTAGGAATCCTCATGCTATCAAGAATAGAGCTAAGCAAGGATGTGGAGGAAAGGGAATCTTTGTGCTCTGTTGGTGGAAATGAAACAGGTTTATCTTCTGTGGAAAACAGTATGGAGGATCCTCAAACAATTAAAAATAGAACTATATGTTCCAGTGATCCCACTTCTGGGTGTGTATCCTAAGCGAATGGAAACATTGTCTGGAAGAGGTGTCTGCACCCCTATATTCACTGCAACATTATTCATAATAGCCAAGGTATGGGGGACAACCCAAGTGTCAGTTGAGAGATGAATGAATAAAGAAAATGTGGTATATAAAAGAAGAAGGAAATCCTGCCATTTGTGAAAACATGAATGGATTTTGAGGGCATTATGCTAAATAAAATAAGTGAGACAGAGAGATAGAGAAGGACAAATAGTGTGTGATTTCACTTATAGGTGGAATGAAAAACAACAGCTACAAACAAACACACAAAACTCATAGAAACAGAGAGCAGACTGGAGGTTGCCAGGGGCTGGGGAGAGAGAGAAATGGGAGATGTTGATCAAAGGAACAGACCCCCAGTTCTAAGATTCTGGACGTCTAATGTACGGCCTAGTGACTACAGTTAGCAATACTGTGTTGTCTACTTGAAAGTTGCTAAGAGAGTAGGTCTTCAGTGTTCTCACCACACACACAAAATGGCAAATGTGAGGTCACAGGTGTGTTAACTAATCTTATTGTGGCAATCATCTCATAATATATACATATATCCCACCATCATGTTATATGCCTTGATCTTAAATTTACACAATGTTATATCTCAATTATATCTCCATAAAGCTGGGGTGTGGGGGTGAGAATACAGATGAGGGCTCCCAGTGATCTGTGGGCTCTATCCTGGGTAACACGTCTTTTCACAATGTTGCCCAGACAGTAAAGGTACATAGAAAGTGTTTTCTCCAGCAAATGTGTGGCAAGTGTTGTAAAACAATTATATATTTATTTCATTACATTTTTTTCTTCCCTTTTCACTGAGCTCTTGCAGAAGGTGAGACTACAGTTTTTTTGTTTTTTGTTTTTTTTTTACATTTTTAACTAATTTTTTTGAGTAGACAATATATGGTCCAAAATTTAAAAACCCTATAAAAGAGATCCAGTGTTGAAATGAATATATTTATACATTATGCAGGAACTGGTTAATATTCTTGTTATTTTTCATCTTTCTGCCAAGCAAAAACATAAATAATCTTAGAACAGTATATAGACATATGGCTGTCAATGAAGCAAATTGTTAAAAGCACAGATAAATAAATGTAGTACAAAATACACCTATGTATACCTACCTGGATTCTCCCTTGGTAGCAGCAACTGAGTTTTGGATAGAAGACTCCCAATATTGATGAGAAAACACATGATGTGTTGGAATGCATTGATCTTCAGTCAGTAATTGGCATGTTGCTGCAGTACAGAATAACATTTCAAGATATTGAATCCAGGAGTTAGATTTGTGTGACTGGGAAGGTCTGAGAGAACAGATGTGAAATGGTAAGTGAAATGAGTGTGTGAGTTTTTCACATCTGTCCCTTTAATTTTCTGTATTTTTGCTTCATTATCTGCATCGTTGGAATGCTGTATCTGTCATATGCCAACAGATGGCAATATTATAAGATCATTTTTTTTCAAGATGGTTAAAATGAACGACATTTTCTGCAGCTCCCAGATTAGTCAGATGGAAGAAACAAGATCTTTATTGGTTGTCTCTTTGGTATTACAAAATCTTCCTTTTCTAACATTTTCATAAAATATTAGCAAAGTTTTCTCATCTCACCGCTGCCTCTTCCTGACCAGTTTTCTTTTTTCTTAACTGTTACCTTCCTATCTAAATCCATCTTTGCTGGATTCTATGTGCAAATCTTGATATATCTGCTAATAATGAAAGCAACATACAAAATTACTGGTATAACTAGTTAATTAGGTAGATGAGGCAAAGGAAATTTCTTTGTTCTTTTTGAGAACAGAATGTGAATAAACCACACTCATATCATCCCTCCTTTTTTTTTTTTTAAACTTAACCAATTGTTAGACTGGCAGACGTGTTTTTATTCAAGAACTGTGTGTTTGTTTCAATAACACCTCAAGAAAGCATACACTGTATTGTGGATACTAAGCTTCTCTTCTCACGAGGTAAAGAATCTTGTAAAATCTGACTCCTGTGACAGGAACTCTAACGACATTGAAGGAGCTCTGAGCTCTGGCTCTTGGGATGAGCTTTGCACAAAAGGCTTAAGATGGGAGAGGAATGAGCCTGAAGTTATCGAACATGTATTGTTTCTGGGAGGAGGGGTAGCCTCCTCTTGCGTCAACCTTATGCAAAGCAAAGCCCTATTCTTCCATAAGTCCTCTATGTCCCTTTTCCTCTGTGCAGCACCCACCTGGTCCTGGGAATATCTCAACCGACATCTCTTGTAGAGGATGTAATCCATGTTTATCCACAAATTTTTCAAACATAAATCATATGTTAGAGTTCAAAATACATCCCCAGGCTTGAGGACTTTTGGAATGCCATTCCTGTATTTCAGCTACCTCCTGGACTCTTGGTGCCTGATGGATTCACCCACAGGGACCTCAAGTGCAATATGCCCGAGAGAGTTATTTCCCTCCCAGACCAGTTCCAATTTCGCATAACCCATTTCTCACAGTGTACAGATTAGAGAACTTTCCCAAAGTGAGTTGCTTAAAATCCGAGTCCTGAGAGATACTCCACAAGAAATGTGTGAGAAATTCTGGATATGTTATCCTCTCTTTGAAGATTCGCAGTGCTTACTAATGTAAAAACTCAGAGAAGACTTGTGCAACAAAATGACTTTAACTCAATTTAGCCCAACATTATCCAAGCTTATTTGAATGTAACACCTGTTGACATCCAATGATACTAGTGTCTGGTGGAAACCTGAGGAACCCAGCCTATGAGTCATTTTTTAGTTTTCCTTTTATCTCCCTCTACTGCTTTAAAAGTTGAGGTAGAATATGCATATAGCATGACACAAGAATATTAAATATACACATGATTTTATGTATATGCTCACCTGTGTTAACTACCACCCAGACAAAAATAAAGACCTTACTATATGGTTCTGCTTATATGAAATTTAAAAAATAGGCAAAACTAATCCGTGGTATAAGTAGAAAAATAGTTACCTCTGGGGATGGTGCAGGAGGGGCTGTGGGGAGACAAGTACAGCCTGGGAAGGTACCTGCCAGAAAGTAATGGGATTCTGGAAATATTCTGTCTCCCACCTGTGTTCACACTCATGAAATCTTTATGATGCTGTGGTTTTATTTCTTAAGATTTATTTAGTTATTTAAGTAATGTCTAAACCCAATGTGGGGCTCAAACTCATGATCCCGAGACCCAGAGTCCCATGTTTCACTGACTGAGCCACCTAAATGCCCCCCAACATGATACTGTAGTTTGAATGGCCCTTGATGCCTTCTCGCTTTCTTGTTTTTTTTTCTTTTTTTTTTTTTTAGATGTATTTATTATATTAGAGAGAGAAAGAGAGCGTGAGTGGGTAGAACAGAGGGAGAGAGACAAGCTGACTCTCTGGGGCAGGGGTGGGGGGGTTGCTGATGTGTGAGGGGCTGGATCTCACAACCCTAAGATCAGGACCCTGAGAACAGGAGCTGAGCCAAAACCAAGAGTCAGATGCCTAACCGACTGTGCCACCCAACCATTCCAACCTTTCTTGCCTTCTGTTCCCATGTATATACTTTCTCCCCTCTGGGACAGCAGCACTGTTGTTTGGAACTCTGCTCCTCCCCCTTCCTGAACCACCACCTGCAGTGCTGAGACTTCCCTATCTCTGTCATGTCTCAGGACTGATGTCACTTGCACCTAAAACTGAGTTCAGAAACTTTTTTTTTTTTTTTTGCATCCACCACATTCCAGGTTTTCCTTCATTTACTGCATTTATTATGCATGCTGGGGCTGCCTGTTTCCATGTCTGCCTCCGCACTGGACTGTCACTTCCTTGGGAGCAAATGTCTTGATCATTGCTGTAGCTCAAGACCTATTTTTCAAAATAAATTCAAAGCATGCTAATATATTTCCAAGCTTCCTGTCTCAACATTTTGTCTTGTTTTCCTTCCAAGTTCTTTCTAATATTCATATCTTACTATGTTTATTACTCTTCCTCTCATGACGTCCAGTGGCTTCCTTAGGACTTAGAATGGAGACCAGAGCTCTTCACCTGCCATTCGAGGACCACATGCACTTGCTTCCTTCCACCCCACAAGCTGTGTTTCCTCCACTCTCTCTTAATCACCTCTGTCCAGAGACCCACAACCCTCACCATCTTAAAAAATGTCAAGGACTTTTTTTTTTTTTTTTTTTAGATTTTTAAAATTTATTTGACAGACGGAGATCACAAGTAGGTAGAGAGGCAGGCAGAGAGAGGGGGAAGGAGGCTCCCTGCTGAGCAGAGAACCCAATGCAAGGCTAGATCCCAGGACCCTGAGATCATGACCTGAGCCAAAGGCAGAGGCTTTAACCCACTGAGCTACCCAGGTGCCCCAATGTCAGGAACTCTTAACTTCTCAGCCTATGTCCATGCTTTTCCCTCTGCTGAACATACCTCCACTCAGGTTGTTCAACCCATAGGGTGAACTTTCATTCTTCATTCCTACAGGTATATCTTCCTTTGTGCTAGTTTCCAGGGACTATTATATGCACTGAGATACAGAGGTGAGCAAGAACTATAAATCCCTACTCTCAGGGAGCCTCCATTTTAGCATCATGAAAACAAGAGTAAAGATCAAATGAGCAAGATAATTCACTGTGTGAAAAAAGGTTGTGAAGCGAGCAATTTCATATATTAAAGACTACCCCTGAAGAGTGTTCTTTAAAATGGTGTAAAAATCAACATTGTTTTCATTGTAATCATCTTCTTGGCTCTATTGAGCTTTTAAATTAAATTCTGGGACCTCCCATATCAGTATTTTTGTATCTTTTACATGTTGATTCTCTCAATGGTTTAACAAATATCCCAGGTACTCCTGAAACTAATATAATAGTGTATGTCAACTATACATCAATAAGACAAATAAAAAAAAAAAGTCCACAGACTTTTTCCTAATAACACTTCTACAAAAATTTAAATATGAGAAGCACAAATAAATTAGACTTCAAGTAAGAGAGGTTAGTGATACTTAATACTGCTGTAAAGCAGTTAGGATTTTTAATCATCACCTTGAAGTAGGAAATCAAAGAGGTCTTGTGTTGTAGCAGAAATAGCAGTAGGTGAGGACCTCTTTAGCTTATTTTGATTCCTGACCAGCTGACTCTGTGACTTTGAGTGATTCACTTGGCTCATTGTGCTCGTCCATGAAGGAGATATCTGAAGTTGAAAATACCTGAATTCTTTTCCACTATTACAATTTTCTTATCAACTGTGGTAGGCAGGAATAAAAATAACTATATCTTACTTCAAGGAAACCTCATTTATGAAATTTTGGCTATCTTTATTCAAGAAGTTAAGGCTTACAATTGCTTTCTGTGTCCTACTGTTTATGTAGTGTTTACTGTAGTAAAAATCTCAACATTGCTAGCTGCAATGACAAAGTCTCACACCTCATCTTCTCTGACTTACCAGTAGCCCTTGACCATTATCGTTTGCCCCTACTTGTTGAACTCTTTGTCATACAGTCTCCTTGTTCCCCTTCACAGACTACAGGTCTCCTTATACCTTCCCCTTTATCTTGCTGACTTTTACACAATGGTGTGTGCCCAGGGCCAACCCCAGTTCCCTCTTCTATCTACATTCATTCTAATGATCTTGTATTAGCTATCTATGGCTGCATAACAAATTACCCCCACATTTACAGCTTAAAACAATACACATTTATTATCTGATAGTTTCTGTGGGTCAGGAAGCTGGCCATAGCATGGCTGGGTCCTCTAACCTAGGATTTCTCACAGGGTTGCAATAAAGGTGTCATTGGACCCCAGGATCTCATGTGAAGGCTTGACTGAAGAACAGGGATGGGTATCCAAGCTCACAGGGTTGGTGGCAGGTTTCAGTTCCTTCAGACCACAGTGATGAAGGCCTTAGTTCCTAACTAGCTGGCTTTTGGCCGGGGGCCACCCACAAATATTGTCACACAAGCCTCTCCAACATGAAAGATTACTTCATCATCCTTTAAATGGGATGTATTTCTACCTATTCCTGCTTGCTGTAGTTAATCATAAAATTAATGATGTGTAATAGCTATCTCAAATCTAACGCATCCAAAACCAAGTTCCTGATTTGCAGCACCCCCCATCCAAGCCCTAAATCTATGCATCCTGCAGTTCTTGCCATCTCAGGCAATGATAACTACATTTTTATAGTTTCTCATGACAAAAAACCTTACAATCCTCTATGACTTCTTTCTCTCACCAAACCACCAGCAAATCCTACTGACTCTACTTTTAAAAGACATACCCAGTGGGTGCCTGGGTGGCTCAGACAGTTAAGAATCTGCCTTTGGCTCAGGCATGATCTTGGGATGCCTTTGGCTCAGGTCATGATCTTGGGGTCCTAGGACTGAGCCCTGTGCAGGACTTCTGCTTGGTGGGGAGCCTGCTTCTGCCCCTCTCCCATTCCTGCTTTCTCTCTCTCTTTCTCTCAAATAAGTAAATAAAATCTTTTTTTTTTTTAAAGACATCCAAAACTCAACAGGTTTTTCTATGTCTCCTGCTACCATCCTGGTCCAGGCCACCAACATCTCTTAGATTGTTGCAATAAATGTTGTAAATAAATTATTTCCCTGCTTCTGCCATTTCTTACCCTTGAGTCTGTTAGGAACATTGCAGCCAGATTGGTCCTGTTGCAATATAAGTCAAATCATGTCTTTTTGTCTTGAGTCTCTCAATGGGTCTTTATTTCACTTAGCAGAAGAGCTAACATTCCTGTCATTGCCCCTAAGACTGTACTGGAGGTGGCTCTTTGTTTTCCTCTCTCATTTTATCTTCCCTGCCCTCCCATCCCCACCACCCACTTGGCTCTAGCCGTACTGGCCTGCTTACTGCTCCTTGAACACACGAGGTGTGTGTTTTAAAATGTATCCTGGATTTCTTTTCATCAGGGAGATAATAAGTCATGCACCCATCGAAATGACTGTCATGGAGGAAGAAATTTTAACTCACAGTTTAGAAGCAGAAGGCTTGGCATGCCATGTGGGGCCACACAAGGAAGCACCACGGCCACAGGAGGTGGAAGGAATGAGGAGGAAGTATGGACAAGTGACTTTATTGTGGCTTCTTCAGGCAAAGGCGAAACAAAGCAGTTAGTAGGTTTAGTATTGGCGAGTTTGAATAACTTCAGTGGTATCTGGGGAATAGGGGCTGTCTCTAGTTGTCTGATACCAGCTCCTGGGATAATTAGTACAGGGAAATACTGGCCTGGAGTAGAAAAGCCCAATAAAGAAAGTGGCTGGGAATAAGGAGTTTGGATTTGTTCATTTGCATATGAATTAGATATGCTCCTAGAGTGAATTGTTTGCTATCTCTAGGAATTAAGCTAATCCTGGGAGGGAGGGTCAATCTCTCCAGAAACAGCAAGGGCCCAGATGCCACAGCAACAAGAATACAGAAAATAAGAAATACAGTTAATAGAGCATGCTCCCCATCTAAGTACAATTACAATTTTTGTTCCATATGTGTATGTGTGTGTGTGTATATATATAGAGAGAGAGAGAGAGAGAAAGTCATTTCCACAAATAATTGCATAGATTTGTTCTCCGTAGAGACTTTACTCAATATTATCCTTTTGTACAGGCCTTCCTGATGACCACCCCACATAATCTGGCTCTCTCTAGCCTTAGGCCATCATTTCCTTTCTCCTATCCCGTTTTTTGCTTTTCTGTTCTCTTTAGCACTTTCACTTTGGACACATACCTCCTTACTTATTTATTGTCTCTCTCCCCCAAATAGAATATAGAGACTTTATCTGACATATATGTTATCTGATAAATATAAAATCTGATATATATATATATATATATATATATATATATAATATTATATGTAATAGAATAACCTACCTGATGAGGGAACAAAAGGCAAGTAGAGGACACAGCAGAAGCTGACACCCCACACCACCCCCTAGATGGGTTATGTGTGACATTCCTCACGTACTCCTCGTTGCCCTAAAACTAAGGAAAGGAAAAATAAACGGTTAACTTATAAAGATCACAATCCTACAAGACATGAGTCTCCTCAGTTTACAAATGTCTTAGAATCTATAAGAACAAAGCATTTCTATCAATAACCTAGTTTCCAGAAGAATAAGTAGATGCAATTAAATGTACTTGTAACCTGCAGCCCATTGACAGATACCTGAAGGGGTGAGTGTAATGTTCCTCCAGGAAGCTCCCAACTATCTTAATGCTGATGCCTTGCTAAAGGGAAAAACAACCTTAACTTGACAACATAAGGCCTCTGGTATCCTGTGAATCTTCTTTAATATATGAAAATCCTTTTTCCTTACCTCCTACAATATATATAATATATAATATATAATTAATATATAATCAGTCACAATTATAATTAATTATATATAATTAATTATATATAATATATTATATATAACATATATAAATATATATAATATATAATTATATATAATATATTATTATAATTATATAATATTATATATAATATTATATAATATAAATAAATATAAATATAAATATAAAAATATATATAAATATAAATATAAAATATTATATTTATATATAATATATTATAATATATTATATATTATTATATAATATTATATATAATATTATATAATAATTATAATATATATAATTAATATATAATCCCTCACAACCGTGGTGCAGCAGTTCTTTCTGCCATGGGTCTTATCCTCGTGCTTTAATAAACCACTATTTTGCACCAAAGACATCTCAAAAATTCTTTCTTGGTCACTGGCTCTGGACCTCACACCACTGAACCTCACCTATGTTCCCAAAACCCATCAAACCTATCTATCTACTTACATAGAGAGAGGTTTTGCTGTGCATATCTATATCTCTCTATATATCTATGTTCATATCTGCATCTGTATCTATACACACACATCCAAATATAAAATATATCCATCCTTTGGACCTGAATAAATGAAAGGCTTAGTTTAAGATACTGACTGTGTTTTCTTTTACAAAAATGAACCAGAAATGATGTTACACCAGGCAGCATGATGTATGTGACTGTTAAAATGTTTTAATTCATATGGTATCTCCAGTAAGAAAAAGTAGTTAATGTTTTTCTTCATATACCACACTCTCATAAACACACATATGTAAGAGAGACAAGCCCAGCTCCTGGGCTTTGGGGAGATGATCCAATAAGGAGATTCTGCTTCCCTGAAGGTGAAGAGCAAGTGGGACTTCTGTCCAAAGGACTGAAGCTCCATTGAGATCAAGGACTTGGTTGGCCCAAGCTTTCTGTTTGGATAATGTCCTGAGGCCCATTCTATGTTTCCTGTGGAGGATCCTTGACAGAAATGCAGCTCAATAAAGCAAGTTATGGTCAGGGAGGGACTGATAGCGTCATATTTGCCATCATGCACCTCTGTCCCTAGAGGATAACTGTGTGTGATCCGAGAGTATCCTGCCCTGAACCAGCGATGGGAGAATGGAGGAAGTGAATGGTCTTACCTTTTTCTTTATGTTTCCTGGACATGAAAGAGCCCTCTTTTTCTTTAATAAGAGGTGGACATAAGATGCTTAGGTTGGTTAGTACAAAGAGTTGGGTGCTAGATGATTGAATTAATCTGGCTCATCTAGATGTCATGGTAAAATGTAACATTTGCAGCTATGGGCCACAAATCTGTTCTTTGGAAATTGTGTATAAGAATCAGTTTCCAAATGCATTAAGAATTAAATTAAAAAACCCTAATATTTTAATAGTACTTTACATCCTGGAAAATTTCCAAGGATTCTTACATGTGTAACTTCATTTATTCAACATATATTTATTGAACATGAACTGTATGCTAGGCTCTGTGCTGGCTGCCATAAAATGGTATACAATAAGGACAAGCATGAGGCTTATGATCTAGGGAGGAAGACGGTAAGAGACCACTACTGATACAAGTGAGTCTGATGACCTAGAAAAGCAGTGGCTTAGGGGGCAGATCCTCCAAGGTCATAGTGAAGTCTGAATCTCAGTAGAAAAATCAATGAAAGGAGGGTAGTGAAATGTTCTGAGTAAGAAAGTGACATGATCTCATGTGTGACTCAATCCTCCTTCCAGACAAGCATTCCCTAACTCCCATATGATGTTTGTTCTTATGTTTGGTTTTTTATTTCTTCTTTTCTTTTTACATTCCTTTAGCTAAATTATGGCTACCACAGCAAAAAACAGTTGCTAGATTTAAGGAAAATAAATATTCACCAATTCACACTTTCTACTCTTAGCATAATAGCAAAAGAATCCTTGTGTAGGAGATAAATCCAAGTTTGATCCTAACTCTACCACTGATTATTTGTGAAAATTTGAAAAAAAATCACATACCTTCCCTATCTCTCTACCGCCAAACTATAAAATAGTCCTCTACTCATCTATGTGATTAGAAGCATGAAGAATGGAGAAGATGTAAGGGAGCTCTTCCACTCTGTTCCATATCAAACTTCATGATATCAAGAGAATTGGCTGTTGGCCAAGTCTTACAACTAATTGGTTGTTGGTAATTAGGAGGAATACAACAACTTTTATTATTAAGTGGTGTCACGTTAGGGTATAATGGCTGTGAGAGTGGGGTCACCTCTAAGTTCAATCCTTGCATCTTTGATACTTGCAATCATTATAAGGGTCTGACCTGGGGGAAACCTAATCTCTTGCCACTTTGGCTTTGCCTTGACTAGTCCATGAGGAAGAGCACCTACTACTTTCTCCTCCACGTGAGGTCCTTCAGGCAGTTTATGTTTGGACATGCTGTCTGCTTTTCCTGCTTCTCTCTCCCCAAATAGATGATGTGGACTAATTCATAAATGGTCATAAATCCATCTTCCTTTAAAAAAAAAAAAAGCAAAAGGTTCTTTCATATGATTAAAGCTGAGAATTAGCACTTGGGCACAACAGAGGATGGATTTGCTGCTTTGAATTTAGGTTTTCATTTGTCAAGTAACCCACTCCCCCTATTTCCCCCCAAAGCAGTTTGTTCCCCAGAATCTGTATTTATTGCAAAAATATAGAGCCATGGGCCAGATTTTAATTCTGTTAAACTTCCATGCAATGGATGCTCAAAAGAAAAATGTTGATTAAATTTCTACATAAAAGCTTGAAATTTGGAGGCAAATATTTTCTAAGATATAAGTGCTTCTTTAGATGTCCTTTCTCTAGGGCTTTAACTATTAATTTAGGTCCCAGGCCCACTCTATATTTTCCATTTGCCCATGTGGTTTGTTTATAAGCAGTTTGTTTATGGAAGCTAAATGTCTTGTTTTTAAATAAGATTGTGATATTATTACTGCTCATGGCAATCTTCAGCCTAATTTAATAATTCACATGGTACAGTTTCTCTAATTGAATTGTGTGAGTTATAGACTGTGATGGGGGACTCCAAGCTACCTGTTGTCCCAGAGCTCTTCTCATTTCCTCTGAGCAGGAGGCTGAAGTTTACAGAGAGATCGCTTGGTAAACAAGAATTTACAGAAACACACACTGAGACCAATGGGGACTGTTAAAAGCTTGGATAATGTAATAATGTCACCCATAGCTCTGGGTGTAAAAACTGCAGATTTATGCAAGTAATTAATAGTGTCTTGCCAAGAGAGTAGGCTTTTCAAAAGGAATCTTTCTTTGTGCCTTTTGATATTTAAAGAGCTGTAATTACAATGGCAGAGCTCTGAATTTCTTTTTTTTTTTTTTTCGTTCTCTTATACACATTAATTTATGGACCAATCCAGTATTACAGACAAGCTAATGAAAGAACCACATACTCCCTTTATAATTTTTTTTTACAGTTTCACTTGTGTGGCTGAATGTAAAGTAGTTAATGCTATAAATAAGTATAATGATGTATCTCTTCTCTCAATTGCCAGTTGTTGATGCTGTTGTCTCATACAATAGAAGAAAAGAATTGAATTTAAATCTCTACCCATCTCGTTTCTTCTTCTCTCTTGTGCGCCAGTTAAGACATTCAAATGTTTCTGCCATTATGAGGTGTTTAAAAAAAAAAAATACTCAAGCTGGGTTCCCTCCTTCCTTCTCTTTATTTTTAGAGTTATGGAAGACTCAGAAAAAAATTACATAACTTCTGCAGTCAGCTTATGCTTTGCCAGTTTCAAGATTTAGCATCTAAGCTCCTCAGGAATGGTTTCTTTTCCCCACCTAGCTTTATGGATGTAGAATTAACAAATAAATATTGTATATTTTTAAAGTGTATAAGGTGCTAGTTTAACGTACATGTACATTATGAAATAATTACACCATCATATTAACACATCCATCTCCTCACAGTGACCTGTGTGTGTGTGTGTCTGTAGTGAGAACAGTAAAAAATGTCTCTTAGCAAATTTCAGGTATAAAATTCAGTGTTATGAACCGGAGTGGCCATGCTGTATGTTAACTCTCCAGAACTACTTCATCTTGGAACAGAAAGTTTGTATCCTTTGACCAACATCTCTTCCTCTCCCCAGTTCCCAGTCTCTGGCAGCCACCAGGCTACTCTCTGGTTCTACAAGTTCGACTTTTTTCGATTCCACATATAAGTGAGACCACACGGCATTTTCTTTCTGTGCCAGCCTTAGTCACTTAGCATAATAACCTCTCTCACTTGGTCAGAGTTGGGAAGGAGCCTCCTGTGATTAGAGCATGTAGATCCCTGGTCTTTGGGTTGTCGTTCCATGTGGGATCCGCTAACAGTGAACCTCCAACTGTTCACAGAGGTAGTTCAGCTTCTTCTAGGAGTACTTGGACCAGAAAATGTGCATGTATTCTCTGAGGTGTTTGAATTTCCCTTTTAAGGATTTGAAATGATGTTCCCTTTTCCTACAAACAGGCCATTCTTGTGTGTGACTTAACTAAAGGCATAAAACTTACTAGGACATTTTACCTAAATAGACTTTTGCATACAAGGCTAAGGCCCATACTCATGGGATTCAAATAACTGGGGGCCAAAATATGGGCCACAATCATATTATTTTTATAAAGGCACCAGGGCCAAGACTTCAGATCATTTCTGCATTTAGCGTTTCATGTGAATTTTCCAAATGAAATACACACTGTGTTGCACTCAGTTCTCAGACTTAATAACATGTTCCATAGGACTGACATCATGAATGCTACTTCTCTTCATCTATTTATTGTATGTCTCTCCTTCATGAATTTAGACTGTGAAGGAGCCTCTGCAGTATCTAATCCAATTTCACTTATTTCATGAATGATAAAGCTGAGACCCAGAAGAAGGAAGTGTTGTGCTAGGGTCCAACAAATAATTGAAGGCAGAGCCAGGATTTGGGTCTCCATTATTCATGGACAGCATGTCCTTCTGTACTGTTATCATTAGTTTCAATGACATCTGTCAGTTCAACAGGGTCAGAGTAAGAACAGTCATTCTGCTGATTTCTCAGTTTGTTGACCCTTTTAAACTGCAATTTCCTTGAGGGCAAAGTCCTTATGTGCTTAATTTGCTCCTTATGGTACCTGGGAGAACTTTATAAAAAATAATGAGAGCATATAATGTGCATTGCACTCCAGTAGCAACACAGCATAATTTTTTAAAACCAACTTTGGGTACCATAATCTTGACACTGCAAATGTTTTGGTGAATCATCTGGTTTAGCTTAACAATTCCAGAAGGGAGTCATTAAATTCGAACCATATTAACAACAATGAGAAGACTTCTTGAGAATAATAGAACCCACATAATAGATACAATTTAATAAATATTTAAGCATAGTTTTCTAGACAACAAATTGCAGATAATATATAGTGGATAGGCTAAGGGCATTAGCTCTGAGTTGGTCCTACCAAAATCATGTGTTTGGTGGTCTTTTGGGAAGTTGTTTACTGATCTGTGATAGCATTTCAAATTTGCAGTAATTGGCTTTAGAAAGTTCCTCCCTTATATCAGAACTTTTGTACTAATTGCAAAGAATTGCCAGACACTTTGTCTAGATTTGTTTAAGGTTAAAACTCTAAGTACTGGGTAATTGTTAACTGTATTTCCATAGTAGTATCTGCTATTGTGTAGATCAGCATGAAGAAAGAAGATGGCCTTCCTTTATGGGAAAATGGGAGTGCGTGCTCTTAAGGCAAAAAGAAAAAAATATTCATGATAATTGTTAAAGACAATAAGGAAGACTTTATTTGAGGGGACTCCTACAATGGGGTTTTGCAGAAGAGGAGAGAGATCAGGAATTCATAGCCAAGGAGGAGGTGGGGGGCAGTGGATAGAAAATTGCTAAGAGGAAACATGAAGAGTGAGGAGGGGGATTCTGGTAAACTGACCTTATAGATTCTTGCTGAAAGCTGACCAGAGTAATCACATATGGAGGATGGAGAGGAGAAGATGGAGAGGAGAATCCTGACTTAGCAGGATTCTTGCTAAAATTGAACAATTCAAAGACAAATACAGATGTCCAAAAGTCAAGACCTGATTGTAAAATGTGCCCAGAAGCTGACTAGAGTCAGTCAAGGAAAGAATCTCTGTCAAAGCCCAAGAAAGAGAGGAGACGGGTGAGAGGGTATAATATCCTGGTAAGAATGTTAATAACCAGCCTCACTAATGGTGTTTTATAAGAGGGGAGTCCTTATCCATGGAATATTTTAACAAGATGTCTCTGATTTAGAATGCTTATGGCAAACAAACATATCTATGGATTTATAGGACATGTCCTCTTAGAAAATGTCACAGATATATGACTTTTGAGTATTATTCAGAGATAGAACCTAGAGTGCAATCTGCCAGAGGGGAAAATAATACTTTACCTGGAGGGCACACTCATTGCTTGGACCCAGACGTTACATCTAGTGCAAAATATAAGAACCTAGAGAGTTCTTGGGATATCAGAACTCATCTTGCTGTGTCTGTGTACCTTGGCCACTGTATTCTTGAAATTATCAGTAAAGCTTGATACTGAGTAAGTAAGATCCTTGATTCCTGTGAGTGACTTGGCCACTTGATCCTTTGGGTTAGCTGATCTATGATACAGGAAACAAGATTTGGTTTTCTTCATTGTTCTTTCTCAGTGATGCCCAGTGTAGTAGTGATAACAATGTTTTCCCTGATGATAGTTTGTCTCTACATCCTGTGCTGAGAAGGCTAGTTTATGTAATTTCTTCTTTCATAGAGGTACAACAGATGAACTTCTAGACTGAACATTACCTGAAAAATTCTCTTCAACCCTGAAGAAAACATTAATTCTTTGCATTCCCACTTCTGAATTCTACAAAAAATTCTCCTCTTACTGCAGCCACCTGGATTTTTATTGTTTTACAATTTTACAACTATTGTGTTTGTGAGCTCTGGATAAATGATAAATAGTCATAACAATGTTGATTTCTCTTTGGAATAACCAACATTATCCATTCTTTGTATTCTTCTTGAAAGAAAAATGCTTTTCCTAGCCATGGGTTGAGCAGTAGACTAAAAGTCAGATAGAGGTCTCATCCTACTTCAAATTACCCTTCTGAATTTGAATGGGTAATTTATTTCCTGATCTTTCCTCTCTTCAAAAATAGAGTTAAATGTTTTCCTTTTGTGTCAAAAGTTCTCAATTTATCTGTGTATGTGCTGAATATGCTGTGTGTATGTAAGAGACAGACAGTAAAATCTGTTGCCCTTGGTTCCATTATATCAGGCAGTAAATGTAATAAGCAAATACTTTATAATTGATTTTTAGATAATAGCACAACATAATTTATGAGTTTTTAAGATCAAATATTTAATGTACATTCAATAAAATGACAATAATCCCATTAGACTGATTGGCAGACAGATTTCTGGAACACAGTTTATAAGTAAACGAAATCTGTATTAACTGCATCAATCTTTATGACTATCTTTTATGAAATTATAGTTTTAGTGAGTAACCCTATATTTTCATATCTTTTATTCAGTGAGAAATAAACTTTTTAAAGCTGAAAAAGACTTGTTGTGATGAATATGTGAAATTCTGTCGAAAGTTAGAATAAAAACAATTCATTGACCTCTGTAGAAATATAAAATTGAATCAAAACAAGTTAAGAATATATTCACCATTTATATCACTAGTCCTTATCTTTATTTATCTTTTTTTTTTCATTAGTGTGTAGCTGAAAGAAGAGTCTTTAGAATATGTATGACAAAAATCAAGGATTTTAATTTTAAAAGTATCTAATTTTAAGGAAACAAAACTGCACGAAAAGTTGCGTAATAGCATGACAGCTGTTTAAAGCATATGTTTGAATTCACTTCAACAATCATTTATTGATCACTGTTAGGTACTGTCTTTAGAACTACAGATATGCTAGTAAACAAAACAGATAATCTCTGCCCTCATGAAACTTGTATTCTAGTGGGCAAGAAAGAAAATAAAGTCAATATTCAACTTATAAAATATATTTAAAACTGATAAGTGGTAAGGAGAAAAAAAGGAAGAAATTTTGAGCAAAGAAAGTGAGAGAGTGCATCTTGTCTATTTGGGGGAAGAGCAGAAGGAACAGTTAGTGGAAAGACTCCTGTAACAGGAGTGTCTTGAATGCTTGAGACTCAATCAAGAGACCAGTATAGGTAAGAGCAGAATGAAAAAGGAGAGCAGTAGGGGCACCTGGGTGGCTCAGTGGGTTAAGCCTCTGCCTTCGGCCCAGGTCGTGATCTCAGGGTCCTGGGATTGAGCCCCGCATTGGGGTCTCTGATCAGCAGAGAGCCTGCTTCTCCCTCTCTCTCTCTGCCTGTCTCTTTGCCTACTTGTGATCTCTCTCTCTGTCAAATAAATAAATAAAATCTTAAAAAAAAAAAAAAAGAAAAAGGAGAGCAGTAGAAGATAAGATCAGAGAAGGAATGGGGATGTGTGTGAGTGTGTGTGTGTGTAAGTGTGTGTGAAGACATGTGCATATACATGGACAGGAAGATTGTGTGAGGCTATATAGACCAGTGTAAGGTGTAGCTTACTCTGAGTGATTTGAGAAATCATTGGCAGGTTTTAAGCAGAGGTGAAATATTATCTGACTTAAGTAAGTTTGATGCATTCAGTACTGGAGTAAGATAGGAACTTCACAGGTAAATACTCGAGACACAGATTAGCAAGACTAGAGAAGATTAAAAGGAACTTTTGGCTTGCAGTGTTAAGAATATGTAGAAGCAGAGAGACAAGTTTGGAAGATGCCGTGATAGTCCTAGGCAGAGGGAATAGTGGCTTAGACCAGGAATGGAGTGATGGACGTGGGGAGGTATGGTTGAATTCTGTATTTATTGAGAAGGAAAACTGAATTTATGGATAGAATGGATGTGGAGTATTAGAGAGAGAGAGGAGTTGGAGATAATTCCAAGGTCTTTTCCTTGTATCTGCAAGAATGGAAGATAGGGAGGATTCCAGAAGAGGAGGTTTTGAGCCTCAGTTCTGTGTATGTTAAATTTGAGATGTCTATCAAATACTTAAATGGAGATGTCAAGTTGGTAGCTAGATATCTGTGTCTGAAGTTCAGGGCAGAGGTCTGGGCTACAGATATGAATCTGGATAGATACCATTCAAAGCCATGAGTTTGGATTGGGATCACTGGGGGGAACAAATGGAGATGAGAAGCAACACAGGAGAAACCTGAGGAACTTCAGTGTTAAGAAGTTGAGATGATGGGTGCCTGGGTGTCTTAGTTGGCTAAGCATCTGCCTTCCACTCAGGTGATGATCCCAGAGTCCTGGGATAGAGTCCCACGTCAGGCTCCTTGCTCAGTACGCAATCTGCTTCTCTTTCCCTCCCATGGCTCTTGTGCGTTCTTTCTCTCTCTCCTCTCTCTCCTACTCTATCTCTCAAGTAAATAAATAAAATCTTAAAAAAAAAGTTGAGAAGATGAAGAAGAACTAGTAAAAAGCTGTATGAAGGGACACACAGTGGGTAGTAGGAACAACTGAGTGAGTATGGTGTCTGGAGGGCAAATGAAGACTTTTTTTTGTTTTTGTTTGTGTGTGTTTTAAGATTTATTATTTATTTGAGAGAGAGAAAGAGAGAGAGCGCATGCGTGAGTATTGGGAAGGACAGAAGGAAAGAATTTTCAAAGAGACTCCCTGCTGAGTACAGAGCCCCAGACAGAGCTCAATCTCATAACTCATGAGATCATGACCTGAGCCAAAACCAAGAGCCTGTCGCTTAATGGACTAAGCTACCCAGGTGCCCCTGAAGACAGTGCTTTAGGGAGGAGAATGATCAGCTGTGCCCAAACTGTTGACTACTTTGGAATATGATCTACTGACATTCTATCTTGAGCTTTTACAGATTCTCCAATATATGTCATCTAAAAGATTAAAAAGAGGAAAATTACTATAGCACAACCATTATTTGAAATCAAGCACTTTTCCTCCAAGAAGGCAGAGCGATATTCTTTTTTAAATTTCTTTTTGGGAGAAATATCAGAGTGAACTCATATGAGTTTGTGTACTTATATGTTGGACTATATGCTACTGCTCGGTACAATTTAGAGCAAACTATACTTGTGTAATACATAGTGATTTATTTGGCCTGGGTCACACTGCATATTTAAAATTTAATAATCAACTGTGAACATACTCTTTAAAATTTGACAAAAATACAAGTGGTTTCTTTCCATCTACATGCTAGATACAGAAAATGCCTGCTATTTATACATAGCCAATCACATACTTCTGGTTCTCTGAGGTTATTTTTTGTACCTTGTACATTTGGAAAAATAATTATTCATTTTTAGGTGTGTAAAGTTCAAGAAGCAGACGAACATTGTACTAGATGATCTCTAAAGCCTCACCCAGTTCAAAGATTCTAAGAATAATACTTATACTAGTGGTTTGTATTAAGGCAGGTTGAATGGGGGTTGGCAGTTGGCAGCCCTTCGTTCAAATAAGCTGGATTAACCCCGTTGCCATTTTTCTTAGGGAAAGGCAGCTCGGCTTTTTAGAGCATATAGGTCATCAGTAAAAGTTAGATTATAAAAGTCTTCAAATCACAATCATCCCATAGAGTAATAGAATTGAATGTGACTTAGGCTTAAGAGTGAAGGAAATGAATTTTTAGTTAAGAGCCATGAAAATCAGCACTATTTCATATAGTTTAAATAGACTGCTATTCTTGGTTCAACATAGGCAGTCACTCAGTTCAGTTTCCTTGAGTTCAGAGGTAATAAAAACTTTCACATTTTTCTTTAAATCCAATCAATTTCAGAAGGGCCTATAAGTTTTAAAGCTATTTTGTGTTTAAATGGCCTAACTATTAATTTTTCACTGCCAATTTCAAAGAGAGATGCTACAATCCAAATCCTTCTGTAACTGTTTAAAGACTCCACAGAGACAGCAGGAGTTGACACAACCCTGGAGAAATCTTTCACTTTTCAATTCTTTTCTAACGTTTCTAAGAGATTTGAAAATTGGGCGGAATCTTCGAGAATTTCAGCCCAGAAATTTCCTCCTCAGCAACAACTCCTTTATTATTAGCATATTGTCAGCAGCAGTCCTTCTTTGGGAATGTTCCAGAAGGTGCCTTCATTAAAGGGATTTTCTTCACTGTTGGAGCTAGTCCTGGATTACGTTTATCAAAATTGTCTGAGGTGATTTTATGGCTAAAATGCTGTGGAGCAAATTTGAAGTGATCACTGTTGAGTAGGATAGGAACTTCACAAGTAGGTACTTGAGACATGGATTAACAAGATCAGATTAGTTACCACCTGAATTTCTAGAAGAAACTTTATAGACTTATTTTCCATTTTAGTTTTTGGAAGCAAGATGTTTGTCCTGCACATGACAGGATGAACCCAAATAAGGAACCCATTTATTGATATGGGAAGCTATTCGGGTGTGGGAATGAAGGAGTGCAAGTTGAGCTCTAGAATGTTCCCTACCCATATCTCTGAAGGGCTGCAGCTGATTAGGCCCTAAGCCTCCACAAGTTGTCTTTTCTCTGGTTTCATAATCTCTACTTTTCCAAGTTGCTCAGGAAGAGATGTTGTGTTTGGGTTTTGGCCTGAGTATATGTTATTGTTGAAAATTTGTACTGTTAAGTGTTATTTGGTCTCGGAGCCCAGGATTCCTTCTGAGGAGGCCAGCCTGGTGGAGTGCAGGGCCTGGTTGACGCACATTCCTGGGGCTGTGGAGACAGAAGTTTTTGGTCTGAGTCTAGATGCCAACAGCCCCTTTCCTGAGAGGCTGCTTTGATACGTAGTCAGAGGCTTTGTTCAACCTGGGCTGAGGCCCCAATGCAGTGGGTTCATGAATTTTCTTCTGAAGATCCTCTGCCCAGAATCCAGCGGTGCCTGGACAGAGGTAGGTGCTGGAAGAGGAGCATGGCTGCTTGGCAGGGGAGGATGAAGACCAAGCTCGTGTCGTTCCCCGACTGGTGGCTTCCAGCACCAAACCCTTTTTCTCTTAGGATGAGTTGGCAAGCTGGGTGTGAAATGAGGGTCTAAGTGAGACCTATATCATCACTTTCACTTTTCTGATAACCTTCTTCACCCACAGTCAGGACAAAATTACTGAAAAACGTAGAAAAAACATTTTTAGAGGATTTAGAAAAAGTAGTACAAAGAAGCAATTAAAATAACCTGCATGTCCACCCATGTTAAATATTCGAGCTGTTTCTTTCAAATCTTTTCAAAATGTTTGTACATAGATAACTCTCCTTCTCCCACCCTTCCCTCAGAAGATGCCCCTGGTTGCCTTCTTCACAGAACACGTGACATGATTAGGCCTTGATTTCTCCTGCATCAACCTACACTTACGTGAATATCCCTTCTTGGAGTTTCAGAAGATTTAGGTCTTTTTTCAAAGCTTAATGCTTCAATGTACTCCTGATGACCCCTGCGTGGTGGTCCCCGTTTACTGCCCTGCCATTCCATCTTGCCTTCATCTGGCTGTTTAACATCCTTTCCATTTTGGCCCTTCATCATTGGTTAGAAATGTGGGCATCCATCCTGATGGAGTTTCCATCGTGCTTTGCCTCTGGTGCTCGCCATAAGCACCCTCTTCCCATCATAGCAAACCTACAGAGTCATTGGCTCTACTATTTTCTCACCTCCCATTCACTCACACTTTTTAGTGACTAGTTTTTTTAATTAATTTATTTATTTATTTATTTATATTTATTTATGAGACAGAGAGAGTGTGTACACATGAGAGTGAGCAGGGGCTGGTGTGGAGTGGTTTGGGGTGGGGAGGGGCAGAGGGAGAGGGAGAGAGAGACTCTTAAAACAGCCTCCATGCTTATCACAGAGCCTGATTGGGGGCAGGGGTTGTTCAATCTTAGGACCCTGGGATCATGACCTGAGCCCAAATCAACAGTTGGACACTTAACAGACTGAGCCACCCAGGTGCCCCTGGTTTTATTTTTCAAGAAGTTTTAACAATACAAGGGGGGTGGTAAAGAAAAACTAATCTTTCCTCTCACTCTGTATATTTGGTCTCCTGGTCCCACCCACAAAAGGCAGCTATATTAGGAAGATCTCGGTCTTCTAGAAATATTTTGTGTGTTGGCAAGCATGTATGTCCCCTTTTCCTCCACCCCCATTGTCTGTCTTAAGAAAGAAAATAATGGAAACACGCTAAACCCACCCTTCTGTACCTTGTTGTGTCTGGGATTTGGAACCTGGGTTTAGGTGCGTTCCCTTCTCAGCCTTCCTGCCTCCTGGAGGGGCTCTGGGCTGCACACTCCCCACCTCAGGCATCCCTGGCCCTGCCTGGCCTCCCCTCCAGCCCTCTGTCCCCAGAAGTTTGGTAAATATTCCATCCTGGCTGTGTCTTGTGTGACTATGTCATGGCTGTCCCTGCCCCAGGCTGGGATTGCCATATTGTATATGGCAAGTGACTAGGTAGGTGGGTGTGAGCCTCTCTCCCACCCTCCATCCAGGAACCAGGAGCACCCTGAATAGACGTTTAATTTATTGGAGGTCATCAGGCTGCCATAGGTCAGGATGGACCTGTGGGAAGGGGTGTTGGTCTGGACGCTGCTGAGAGGTACTCAGTGGGTCACACATGCACACACATCAAGTCATAGGGTGGGGTCCCTGGGCCCTATGAAGTTCTTCACTCCTCCAGAGTATCCCTTAAATAAATAAATACACCTTATTTATAAATAAATAAAAACACCTTAACTGGCCAAGAGAGAGACTGTGGAAGAAAAGAAGTAAGTTGTCTTCAGTAGTCATTATCTAAGCCTTTTGAACAAGAGGACCCTTGTTTTCATTTTGCCCTGGGCTCTGCAAGCAATGTAGCTCACTTTGATTGCAACCACCTTGGGTTGCATGGGTACCATCATGGGTACCAACCCCAGCTGCTTTCTCAATACAGTCAACCAGCCAGCCCTATCTATGCGTTCCTCCAGCCAGCTGTCTTTCTATTGTTCATAATGGCTGGCCATTTTCTACTCTTCCCCTTCTGCCTCCACCTTTCTCTCAGTAAACAGCATGATCTCTTACTTTAGAGAAAAAGGAATGGAAGTCGCCAGTTAAAATCTCATGATCCTAGCCTGTGTTTCTCCCGCTCCTTCTTTACCTCTTGTTACATGGGACAAAGATGCTTCTTCTTACCCAGTGTTTATCCCTCACCTGTACCCTGTGTTCTACCCTTTCCTGACTCCCCAGGAGTGAGCCTGATTGTCCCTGTCTCTCTTAAGAGGTAGCATGAAGCAGTGGGAGAGTATGAGCTCTGGAAACATGGCCTGGGACTGGATCCCAGCATTTACAGTTAATACTTGTTAGTACTTGTGTGACCTTGGATGAACCTCTTACTTGCCCATGCCTCAGTTTACCTATCTACAAATTGGGTTAATAATAGCATTTATTGGGACGCCTGGGTGGCTCAGTTGGTTAAGCAGCTGCCTTCGGCTCAGGTCATGATCCCAGCATCCTGGGATCGAGTCCCGCATCGGGCTCCTTGCTCAGCGGGGAGCCTGCTTCTCCCTCTGACTCTGCCTGCCACTCTGTCTGCCTGTGCTCGCTCTCACTCTCGCGCTCTCTCTCTCTGACAAATAAATAAATAAAATCTTAAAAAAAAATAGCATTTATTTCTCTTTGTTGTTATGAAGACTAAATAAGTTAATATTGGTAAAGTGATTCAAAGGTTGGCACATAATGAGTGTTATAGAAATGTTTATTTAATGAAATTAAATTTTTAGTCCTCTTAGTCTTTTTAGTCCTTAGTCCTTAGTCCCTTTAGTCCTCTTCTTCATCTCCAAACTATACCCTCCTTGACTCCTTTTAGCCTATGCAGTTCTCCCCATCTTAAAAATGATGCTTTTTGACCCCCAAGTTCCTTCCAGATATAACTCTGTTTCTTTTCTCCCTCCATAGCTAAATTTCTTTGGTGTTTTCTGTGTACACAAGCTCTATTTCCTCACTGACCCCTCTGCTCCTCAGCTCACAATATGCTGTCAATCCCACCATCCACTGAAATTGACCTTGCCATGAAAATACATGCATTCATGTCACTAGACCCAATATATATACACATGTACATATACTTTACTCTTATTTGATCTTTCCTCTGTACTTGTGATTTTTGGTCAGTTGTTGAAAATCTCTTTTCCCTTATTTTCCACGATGATGCCTTGTCATATTTCTTCCTTCCATCTCCTTTATGGGACCCTCTTTCTCTGGCTATCATTTAAATGTAGGTTTTCCTCAAGGTTCTCTCTCACTTCCTTACACTTGACACTTTCCTTAAATGATTCCATATACCCCCATGGCTTTGATGACCATTTATAGACCGATGATGCCCACATAGGTATTAATAACCCAGATTTCTCTCCTGAGACCCAGATTATTTTGTCCACATTACCACTTGGATGTTCTAGAGATATCTCCAAGTCAGCATGTCTAAAATTGAATTTATAGGCTCTCCATCTACTCCAACTTGCGCAGCATCTAGAGTTCTGTTCAATTCTTTTCTTACCCACAGGATGAACTTCTTTCTCTTCCATATCTTCCATGATCAGGCTCTTGGCAGCCAATATTTTCTCTTGTCAGGCCCCATCTTGGCCTCTGAACTTCAGCCCAAATGAACTGATTGCTCTGCTCTGAATACATAAATCTCATGCTTCCACACTCTGTTCCCATAGACACTTACCTTCCTGGCCTCCTGGTGAATACTTAGCTATCTTTAGATGCTCTGTGAGGTTTTTATAACTATTCACAAACTCAACGGTGCATGTGTTGACACTTCAATTTTTTCCGTACCTCAGGCTAATTTCTGTCTATTTGCTCCTTTTTTTTTTTTTTAAAGATTTTATTTATTTATTTGACAGAGATCACAAGTAGGCAGAAAGGCAGGCAGAGAGAGGAGGAAGCAGGCTCCCCACTGAGCAGAGAGCCCGATGTGAGGCTCGATCCCAGGACCCTGAGATCATGACCCGAGCTGAAGGCGGGGGCTTTAACCCACTGAGCCACATAGGTGCCCCCCTCCCCCAATTACACTACTGGGAAAGCTAATCTCAGTTCTTCTTGGAGTTCCTTTTCTTGTCTAAAGTGGAATCACCATTTTGGGATATAACCTAATTACTATAGGTTGTTGACAATCACCTGTGTCTGCTCCTGTCCAGATAGCTCTAGTATCTCTAGCAGCTCTCTAGTACTTCTAAGTCCTACCTGGGACAAACAGGTTATGGTCAGGTTCTCAGT
The DNA here is from genome assembly GCF_010015895.1 of Lontra canadensis. Classification (NCBI taxonomy): domain Eukaryota; kingdom Metazoa; phylum Chordata; class Mammalia; order Carnivora; family Mustelidae; genus Lontra; species Lontra canadensis. Next base: position 7,106,626 of record NW_022631077.1, read on the forward strand.
GCTTCCTGAGTACAGACTCACAACCAATCATTCCTCTCTGGGGGAGGGGCGGGGGGGTGGGTGCTTCTTGGCATCTCTTTAACAGTATGAATGAAGGTAGGCTGTGTTCTTGTTGCTCTCAGATGTGCTGATCACTCTACTCTGCTCTCAGTCGGGTGATACTTCTTTCTAGGATGGGGTGTGGACTGGGTGTGATGTTCTAGTCTTGCTACTATTTATTTATACTCCAGAATCTTCTTTTCCCATTTACCTCCTCCAGTTATCCTCTCAGTTATTCTAAGGCCTGTGTTGAAAACCCAAATCTTACAGAATAAGGTTGGTAATACACAAGCAGAACGGGTGTGCATAAGAGATAATAAGGAGTGGTGGGGGTGGGGTCCATTTAAAGGGGTAGCCACTCCTCAGCTCCAGCTCACTGATGCCACAAAATATACTGGCCTGAAGTTGGCACAAGTTCCAGACTTTTGAGAGAAGCTGGAAATTTAAAGTCTTGTGTGAAATTGGCAAATTTGTTTATGTTGGCGGCTAATTCTAAATTTAGAAAAAGATTGCTTGAACCAAACAAATTGTATCTGTAGGCTGCACACAACCCATGGATTGCTGGTCTGTGAGTGACCTCAGTTCTCGGAGCTTAGGCTTTTGAACAACAAAATCCGTAAAGATTATAACGTAGTTCTTACATAGGAGAAGGGTAGGAGGGAAGTATCAGGAAGCAAAAATCCCTGCATGTTAATATTTGAGAATGTTATCTTGCCACGCCTTTCCTGATGATCTTCATCCCGGCCCCCCGACAGAAGTGATTATCCACACCCTCTGGCTTCACATGCTTCTCTCAACAGAGAACTACCAGAACATCCAGTTACTACTCAAGTAGTAACTTTATGTTTTCATCCTGTTTGTTTATATGTTTGTTTATATGTTGTTCATCCTCTCATCATGTCTCAGTCTACTCATGCTCTTATAACAAAAATACTATGGACTGTGGGCTTTTAAACAATGGAAATGTATTTCTCATGGCTGGAGGTTCAAGGCACCTGAAGATTTCGTGTCTGGTAAGGATTCATTTCCTGGTTCATAGATGACCAGCTTCCTCCTGTGTCCTCACATGGCAGACCGGCGAGGGAGCTCTCTGGAGGCTTTTTTAGAGGGGCACTATTCCCGTTGATGAGGGCTCCATGTTTATGACCTAATCACCTCTGAAAGGCTCTGCCTACAAATACTATCACATGGGGGATTAGGGTCTAACGTGAATTTTGAGGGACACACAGACATTCAGTATGTAGCACATGCTAAGTCCCTTGAGATGGGAATTCCATTAATAAGTTTTATTTTTGTAGCCCACAGTCTGGCATGTGCTCTGAACAGGAATTTGAAGGCAGAAAAGGGAAGGAACACTCCAGAGAGAGAGAAAAGCAATAGAAGGACAGAAAGTTAGGAACCACAAGTGTTGTGTGTTTTTCCAAAAAGCTTTGTAGGGTTTTTGGTTCCTAAGAATATAAATGATAGCAGGAATGAATAGAGGGGAGGAAGAGGAAGGCATACAATATGGTAATAAGCTATATTTGCAGCTTATATTTAATCTTTAGGTGATAGGGAACCCATGAAGTCATGTTTTTAAAGGAATAAAATAATTATATTTCATATTAAAATATGGATTAAAAAGCAATGTTTGGTGGTCATTTGCCTCTACTTCAGTCCAAGTTGTTGAATGCCCACTTATGTTTAAGTAATTCCCACACTGTAAATTTTACCTTTCAAAACTTCAATTCTTGTCCACCTTCCCAGGCTCCCCTGAAGCTAGAGTACAGGCCTGTGAACTCTTCACATGCAGCTGGGAGACACGGATCTGGATCTGAGCAATGTCGAGTTGTTGGCTAAGTGTGGGGAAGCTAGTCCTGCGACAAGTAAGGAAACAGACTTATTTGGCTCTTTGGAAGCAGCAATTGCAAAGTCCCTGGCCCTCAGCCTCCGTCCTCCCAGGTACCAGCTGATGGTGACATCGGTGTTTTTACTAGAACCGCCCCGGTTGTATGTCAGGTATTATTCCTGGGGGCATGGCTCGGTCTGGATCTCTGACCCTTCTGGAGATTCTGTGAGCTGCTCTGTAGGTGGAGATTCTGTTACTTGCAACTAAGAATACTGATCAATACAAAATGACACCAATCTATATATTGTCTTCATTCTAATGAGAGCCAATTAGGGCTTGCTTCAGGGGAAAGCTCAGAGATGGATTCACAGCACTGATTCAAAAGGTGTTAGGAAAATTCTCTCTTATAGATGTCATTGATTAGATCTGAAGGAGGAGGTTCAGAGAATAAGGGGAGCAAGTCAGAATAAATGTTGAAGAGAAAAGAAAGGAAATTAAAGGGCTTGATGCTGTATGGCCTCAAGTTTCCACAAGACCAGATGAGGTCCTTTGCTGTGAGCTACAGGCATGGCAAATGGACTTGGGGCTGGAGGGCCATCACAAACATTAAGACGGTCACAGTGGTTAGCGACCTGGAAGTGGGAACTGAGGAAGTAAATGGCTGGTCCTGGTCTTTCAAGGAGGCCAGTAAATCCTAAAGTGAGTTAGTAGACTAGAAGAAAAAGAAAGAGTCCGGTGGCTAAAGAGGGTTGTCCCTATCATTCAAGTTCTTGTCTGGTACCCCCAGACACTCAATAACTATTTGGTAAAGGGGTGAATGGATCCAGTCTTACCAGAGGAAAACAGATAGAAAGCTAGAGAAAAGTATGCAATTTAAGATCTTGCATCTCATGCTAGACCTTTGCTTTCTCTCATTTGCATACTAAATGTAGGGCTGCAGATGGCTTCCTGTTATTACAGCTGCTGAATCGACTTATATTGGCTGCAGAATTCTATTGCCCTTGCCGTAGAATATGACCTTGAGGTGTTGAAAAATTCTCTGGGCTTGTTTCAGAAGACAATAGCAAAAGCAGGATTAAGGTAAATGATGGGTCTTTTAAAGGTCATTCAGATAATTCCAAGGACAGTTAGAAGTCTTTCTTAAAGTCTGAATTTAGATGTAAGAGCTTGATAAGTCCCTTATTTTCCCTTCCACGTTGTCATTTTATTACTTAAACATTACCAGCTTATTTTCTATTTTTGATTACATTACTTAACATTTTGTGATCTCTCTTCTTTTCTCCTCTGCTTTCCACACCTCCATTTTTAATAAAGAAAGATGAAAGAAAGTGTGCCTTTTCTACTCGTTAAAATAATTTTACCTTTGCATCAGCAGGTTTCTCGCTTTTTCTAATTTGTGAATATGTAACTATTATAACAGAAGAGCACAACAGCATGTCTGGAAGTCTGTCTGAGATTACAGAATCTCTCTTCACATCTAGGAGATCCCAAAAGACCAATGAAATGTGCTGAATGAATTGAATGAGAGCTTGTGAGGAAAGGTTAAATGGATTGGGATTATTCATTCTGTATAATAAGGGAATTTGCTAAAAATAATATTAATTTGTCTCAGACAATGTGATCGTTAAAAAGAGAAAGTATAACATATTTTAAAAACTTTTTTTTCTCTGTAAGTCTTAAAGAGACATACATACCTGAGCTGAGCTGAGGGAATTTCTGGAGGTGTCTGATTTTAGGGTTCTAACAGGGTCCAGTCAGGAGAGGGAAACTACACAGGAATTCAAACAGGGAAAGTTTAATGTAAAAAATTAATTATACGTATTAATTATAACAGGGAATTGGAGTTACAAAGGATTGACTAGTAAGAAGTAAAGAGAACCTCAGAGACTACAGGAGTCGCAGGTGTAAGGAACATCCACTGCTCCTTGGCTGAGGTGAAAGGGGAAATAAGGAACTTATCATCCCACTTCTCTAAAGAGGAGACTTCTCACTGGCCCCCAGGTGGACAGTTAGTCCTTATTAGAGAAGGCATGGTTGTGGTTCAGTGATTGGCAGAAAAGTCACTGTGGTCTTGCTCTGGTAGAAGTTGATAGAAACCTACCCTCTGGAACTCTGTAGAAAGCTGTTCTCCATGATCTCAAGGACATTTTTTGATAAGGAGGTACCGCATTGTAGACGTTCTGCTACAAAGCCTTCTGAAGAAGGAGTGCCAAGGGAGCTGTTGGCTGCTGGGTACTGCAGGAACTGGCCAGAGGAAATGCTGAGTGTTGTAGGAGTTAAGTTCTGAGATGTCTGCTGCCTTGCCACTCTCTAAACCACGAAAGAAAAGTCCCTTCTTCCTGTAATGTTCCTCTAGTGCCATCTACTGGCAAAGCTTACATGCCACTTGGCAGAGAAAAGCTAAAGGATTCCCTATAAATTCTTGTTAAGCAGGTAATGAAGGGTGATTTTGCAGATGAGGCAGGTAATAAATTGGTAATTGGTCCAGGGATATTTTTGAGAAAGTGACAGGTAAGCTGGAAAGTGGGCTAAGGGAAGAATTCTGGCTTTGATTCTAGGATGCAGCGAAGAGATTGGGTTATATCACATAGATCCCACCCAATTCCTAACAGTCAGCCTCAATTCTGCTAGTTGTTCTCTGTTGGGCTTACATTGCTTTTGAAATAGCTTGTTAGCCCATTGGGCTAGATATCCTTTTTGAGTTCTGAGCGGTGTTGAAGAAATCTATTTGTTATTGGTATTGCTGCCAATCTGAGAGAAAATACTCCTTATATTATAGGTTAACTTAGTTTTTTTTTAATGATTAAATCACTCTGAATCTTTTCTTGGTACTTAACATATAATAAAAGAAACCTTGCTCTTTGCTCTATCTAGGTAGATTTCTGGTTATTAGCAGAGACCATTCCAACTCTGGAACTTGGGTACCTGCATTTAAAAATATTGTTTACACAGTGAAACACAGCTGAGGAAAAAAACATTTCTTTCTCCCCACACTTATTTGTGCCAAAAATTATTTCCATTATATTTAGAAGTGAAAGAGCCATAGGCATGGCAAAACCATTCAATAAGTCTTGTAAATACTTTTTGGTGTAAATCTCAGAAATTGAGAATAAGGATGATTGAGTAAAGAATCCTATTGCAAGACAGATGGTTTTCAATTCTCTGTTTTCTATAGAATTGAAGGAGATCCTCGTGTGACAAGGTTGGTTGACGGATCATTAAAAAAAAAGACTTCAAATGATATATCACTTGCTGATAATTTTGGAGAATAATTTAGGAGTTTAGAGAACTCAATTACATTGCTATGACGAAATTCCTTCCATTCTCATTTACTTATTTATATGCACAAAGTTTCTTAGCACTTGTGTATTTAAAAATGAAAAATAGAATACAATTTTTGTTGACTATATCTCATCCATTCATCCACAAACACGCAGTCTAATTGAAAAAGTAAAAGAGCCTCATGCATCCCACTATAGATTTTCTCTAATGGGAAGTTACTGTGGTAGGTAGTATTCTTAAAATGTGCGAAGTAAGTCAATCGGAGAAAGACAATTATCATATGATCTCCCTGATATGAGGGAGAGGAGATGCAACATGGGGGGTTAAGGGGGTAGGAGAAGAGTAAATGAAACAAGATGGGATTGGGAGGGAGACAAACCATAAGTGACTCTTAATCTCACAAAACAAACTGAGGGTTGATGGGGGGAGGGGGGTTGGGAGAGGGGGGGTGGGGTTATGGACATTGGGGAGGGTATGTGCTATGGTGAGTGCTGTGAAATGTGTAAACAAGGCGATTCACAGACCTGTACCCTTGGGGATAAAAATATATGTTTAAAAAAATAAAATTTATTAAATAAAAAAAAAATGTGCGCCTAAGAGTCCTGACTCTTGGTTAGTTAAGCAAGCACTAACCTAGGTACTCTGTGAAGGGACTTTGTAGAATTAAATTTATTAATCATTGACCTTAAAATAGAAGAGATTATCTTGGATTATTTGGTGGTCTCAATATAATCACTTGAACCTTTATAAGCAGAAGGGAGGATAGATGGATCCGAAAGGGGAGAAGAAGGGGAAACTGAGAGTTGGTGAGGAGTGAGTGCCGGTTCTGAGGCAGGCAGCTACCCAGAGGGAAGCCTCTAGGAGCTGGGGTAGTTTCTAGCTGACAGCCAGCAAGGAAATAAGACCTCAACTCTATAGTTGCGTAGATCCGAATTTTACCAACAATATGAATGAGCCTGGAAAGGGATTCCCCCTCTGCTAATGGCCCAAAACTTCCAGAGGGAATGAAGCCCCGCTGACTCCTTAATTTCCATCTTGTGAGACTTTGAATAGCTGAACGAGCTGAGCCACACTATACTAGAATTTCTGATCCACAGAGCAGTGAGATAACAAGTGTATGTTTGAAGCTGCTAAAGTTGTAGTAATTTGTTAAGGCAGCAATGGGAAATGGATAGGAACTTGTTTTGCTTAATAATATTTAAATCGATATATTCACTGCATCTTATGTTTTGATCAATTGTGATCAATAGTAATATTCAATTTGATAACATTCTTAAGGAAAAATATCTTTAACATTTAGAACTAAATAGTCGCAGAAAATAAGTAAGTTTAATTTTAATTTACATACTTTTTTCATTATTTTTATAATCAAAGAATAAATATATTGTTAAGAATAAAATATATTACATCAGGATCAAATTCGACGAAGGCTGTGGAATGGAAATATGTGTATAAGGAGAAAATAATATAAAATGATATAAACATTTTCACCATTAAAGGAGAGCTTGCTGGCATATATTTTAGAAATGGATGAGGATGAATATCAGAGTCATATAGTATTATATTCCATTGGATATATTTAAAAGAGTCATCCTGTAGCTTAAATTAAAACAATCATTATTTGTGCCATGCTGGAAATAGTATTTTTCAACTATTTAAGTTATGGTGAAAAACTTTTGATAGCTCCTTAAAAATAAGCAAGAGGGCACATAGTTTTCCAAAATTCCTCTAAGGAGCAAGCAAACAAGAAACTATGAAGCCTGTTGGCATGTAGGACTCCATTCTCTCAGCTTACTCACAGCATTACCTTCTGATTGGGGCAAATTAAGGAAAGCACCTGAAGCTCAGAGGATTTAATTACCCACTGACTAATTTTTTCATTAAAGACCAATTGAACCTCTGTAGAGGACTCACATCATATATTTACCTTATATGAGTCCAACTATATTCACCGGACAAATTAAAAAGGTGAGAAATAATAAATAAATAAATAAATAAATAAATAAGAAAGAAAGAAAGAAAGAAAGAGAGGAGAGAACTAACAACTTGAATTGACTGGACAGGTCTGCCTGGTTTTGATCCAACGCAGGTATGTCCTGAGTGGGAGTGAGATGGCGCCTCACGTCCTGCTATCGCTCATGGTGTGGGTACTTCTTGCTCATGGTGTGGGTCCTTCTTCACGCTGAATTTTATCCCAGTGTTGGAACACACACACCATTCTTACATCACGGCCCTACCCACAAGCCACCTTGCTCATCCGTTGCTCAAATGGAGAAACAGCACGTATTTGAGAACCTAGCTCTGGGGGCCAGGCAAGTTATTTCAGTACAAAAGAAGAGACGTTGGCCCAGGTGTTGATGCCAGGTTTTGTCCTACAGGATTTAGCTGTCTGATAAGTCTGCCCTGGAAGGGCTTTACATCACTGATAAAATTCTTCATTTTCTGCTCACCTCAGGAAACTCGTTCTCTTTCTGCCTGTCATATCTTTTTTTTTTTTTTTTTTTAAGATTTTGTTTGTTTATTTGACACAGAGAAAAAGCACAAGTAGGCAGAGCAGCAGAAAGAAGGAGAGGGAGAAGCAGGCTCTCTGCTGAGCAGAGAGTCCCACACTGGGCTGGATGCCAGGACCCTGGGATCATGACCTGAGCTGATGGCAGATGCTTAACTGACTGAGCCACCCAAATGCTCCCCTGTCATATTTCAGTTAACAGCTTTTCCATCTGCTTGGTCACCCATGCTAGACACAGAGGATCCTAGCCTTCTCTCCCTTTAGTTCCTTCAAAGCACAGTCAAATCCTGTCAAGTCTGCTCGCTCAAATTTTATATTGTGTCCCTTCTCTCTGTTTGTAAGTCCTGCAGCAATTCAGGTGTTCTGGTCTTTTTTTTTTTTTTTTTTTAATGCAGGCTCCACACCCAGCATGGAGCCCAACACAGGGCTCGAACTCATGACCTCGAGATTAAGAACTGAGCCGAGATCAAGAGTAGGACATTTAACTGACTGAGCCACCCCTGTGGCCTGGCCTTTGTAATTGTCTTCTCCGATGCAACCCTTGGAACTCAGTGCCTCAAGACAATATTTTTCAAAGTAAATGTGCCTATGTCTCTCTTCCACTTAAAACTTTTTCTCAGGGTAATTCCAGTCTTTGTTACCTTCTCTCTCTCAGCATTGTTGCTCAAACAAACCTCTGTTCCATGCCCTCACAGGACTCTTCATTGATGCCTTGCGTGCCTTCTTCTTGCTGGTCTGAGCAAATCACCTTACCCTTTAAGAATCAATGCATACGCTATTGAGAAGCCAAGAACCACCCTCCCACCCCAAATATCACATTATGCTCCCAGAGGTGTGTTAGGCATTTCCTGTGCACAGACTTGGTTTAAATGACATGAGAACCAATGAGGTAGTTGTTATTACTTCTCTTTTCCTAATCTCAGAGATACTACATAACTTGGAATCAAATGGGTCATCAATTTCCATGGCAGTCCTGTTCCACAGGAGTGATGGGGTGTGGGGGAGGTGGGGAAAGGGGGCAGTTAGTCAGCATCTCCACAATTTCTCTTCTGTAAAATGAAGGTAATAGTGCCTGACAGCAGCACTTTCCTGAAAATTGGCAAAAATATTGAAAGGCAACTGCTGAATCCTTAATAAATATGGTCCAGCTCCTCCAAGCTAGCCATTGAAGGGAGAAGAGCCTTAAACGGAGGAAAAGAGTGCCTGGATTCTGTAACCCCAACTTTTGCCTTCAGGATCCTCCTCACCTTGGGCGACCATTGCAGGCCTCCAGCAGGGGGCACCACTCTCTTGGTTTTCACTAAGGCTCAAGCACAAGTGATTTTCCCTTTAATATCCCAGAGTACAGGCTGGAAATCTTCACTCAAAGCTGGGCACAATGAAAATAAAGCACACATTAAGAGTAACAGAAAACTAGACAATTTGGGTTGGGAAATCTAGATTGTCTGGAGTTACACAGACATGTTCCCGGACTATTAACTAGAGTGTGATCTTGGCTGGCTTCTGAGGTTTGAACTACTCATCTGTAGACTTAGAAACCATGTAGAACTATTGTGAGAGTTGAATTTAGCCCTTAAACCTGTATTTATTGAGCCCCAGGCTAGGCATTCAATGACAACTAGTATTGGAATAGCTTTTACTGTTTGGCATACAGTCTTCAAAGTGCTAATACATATTGGCTCACTTAATCCTCACAACAAAGGGTGGAGGGTTCTACCTTTATTCCCATCTTACAGATGGCAAGAGTAAGGCCCAAAGAGGTTTACAAACAGGCACAGGTCCCATAGCTGGTGATTGATATATCCAGGAGTGGAATTCAGGCTGCCTGGTTCCAGGAGCTGGGGCTTAGCTCCTATGTTACACGCCTCATGGTGTGAGTGGAGATTCTATCACCATGGAGTTTATAATTTAGTGTTGTACACATCCAAAGAAACAAAGAAATTCATATTAAGATTCAAATAAATGCTATCAAGGAAATGACTAGAGTATGTGGCAGAGAACAATGTGGAAGGGATGTTAGAGATCCTTCAGAGGGTGATCAGGGGAGTTTTCTTTGAAAAGGTGACAATTAATTTTGGATTAAATGAGATGATGTGTTTGTTAGGAGGAAATCTGGATACCTTGCCAATACATGCCCCCCTTTCTTTCCTTTTATATATTGAAATAAAATTAAAAAAATTTTTTCTTGATCCTGAATGACCTCTTGGCCACCCCAAGAGGTGGACTTCCAGGGAGACTGTGTAGACCTTTTTAGGCAGGGAATATCATCTTCCTTGTTCAGATGAAAGCTATGGAAACCAACACTTGAACAATTGGCATATAGATGCTTAAACATTACTTTGTTTGCACATGAGCTCTTTTATTAGATAATTGAGAAAACCTAGCTATTTACAGGTGTTGTCACTTTCGTGCCTTTAACAATTTGTTCGATTTCAAAAGCATCAACTTAGTTCTGTTGTTCACAATGGCTTTGAAAAGGTTTGAGACTACTGAAAATTCATTGAGGGTTAGCAGCATCTTTGCCTATGCTTTTTATTTCAAAATAATAGCTGCTTTCTTTGGCAAACCCATCATTTCTAATTTAACGGGTAGTACTTCAGTAATTGAACTAGCTTTTTGAAAGCTACAATGGCAGCTAAGGAAATCATAATAGAGGACTAACAGAAGATAAGTGGGGAAAGGGACATATTACCTCTTTTTGCTCATCTGGTTGTTATTATTGATAATAATAATAATAATAAAATTCAAAAAATTGATATAACTGTCTTTTTTATCATCGTTTAAAATATCCTTGGGAATGTCATAGGAAATAGCCGTTGTAGCAGTGCAATGAAAATTATAGTACAGTAAAAAAAAAAAAAAATTGGCAATGGTGGGTTCTGCCTGAAAATTGCTGCCTGATATTTTGAAAGCAAAATAGTCACTTAAATATTTTTAGGCCATTTCATGAAAAAAATAAAAAAGAAAACAAAATCATACTTTTTTAAAGTAAGCTTTTCCCCTTGTCCTTTCCTGATATGATTCATTTATATGTAGGGAATGATGGCAGGCAGACTCTGACATGGCCCCAGGGTTCTCTGCATGCTGGTGTTCATGCCCTGTGTCAGTCTCTCCTTCAGAGTGCAGGCTAGACTCAGTGACTCACTTCTAACAAGTAGAATATGGCAGAAATAATGGGATGCCACTTCTAATATTAGGTTGTACAAGATTGTGACTTCCACCTTGGGTGGTTTCTCTTGCTCTCTCTTAGATCTCTCACCAGGGGAAACCAGCGGCCATGTTGTGAACAGCGGTGTGAAAAGCCCCACATGAGGAGGAGGTGAGGCTTGCTAACAACCACATAAATGAACCAGAAGCAGATCCTCTGTGGAAAACAACCATACCCTAGAGATGGCAAAGCAAAAACAAAAACAAAAACAAAAACTGAAAGGAGCCTGTGCTCTCAACACTATTGGGTTACCACTCAGGCCTGGGCCATCATTTTGAATGTATAAGTGAGAAATAGCTTATATGTTATATATTTTACACAAGAAATAACTTCTTCTATGTTGTATAACTTCTGTTATATAGGAAATGACTTAAATGGTATAAAATAGAAATAAACTTTTATCTTGTTGTAACAAACTCTCATTGAAGCAGATTAATCTGTGTTCTGTGGCTATGGAATTTATTTGGAGGAAAGGAGAGGAGGAAAGATGAGGCCCTAAAAAATAAGCAGGATACTGGGGTTGCCGGGGTGGCTCAGTTGGTTAAGTATCTGCCTTCAGCTCAGGTCATGATCTTAGGGTTTTGAGATCAAGCCCCGTACTGGGCTCCCTGTTCAGTGGCAAACCTGCTACTTCCTTTCCCTCTGCTGCTTCCTGTGCTTGTTCTTTCTCTTGCTCTGTCAAATAAATAAATAAAATCTTAAAAAAAAAAAAAAAAGGCAGGATATCACCAGGATGGGGAAACCCAGGCTGGGGGGCCAAAATGGCCAATTCCCCCTACATCTAATGCCATTGTGTAGCTAATTAGGTATATATCATTTTGTGAATTAAATATTTAATTTTTAATGATGGCATTAATATACTATCAAGTTAGAATTCCTACTTTGGACCTATACCTTGGCAATGAGTTTCTTGTTTATCAATTCCCCTGTCAACCAAAGTGCTGTGCACTATGTATGGGCAACTTTTTATGAAAAAGAACTCTGGATCATGGAATTTTTGAGCTGTAAGTGACCTTAGTGAGTAAACAGCTAGTCCAGAAGATCCCAAACCAGTTTGTTTTCATCAGTCTTCAGGGAAGCTTGTTGAAAAGATAAACTCCTTCCCCACCCCCACCCCTATACCAGTTCTCCTCATTCAGTGTAGTGGGAATTTCCATATTAGCTGCTCTTTGTGGACACTCTCCAGTTCTTGAGAGGGTAAAGAAGTCCTAGTTGCTCATACATGCTTTGTAAAGGAGTCTTTTGGAGGATACTGTGCCATTTCCCCTCACAGTCAATGAGGCTGCTCTTGGGTGTTGATCATTTGTTGTGTCTTCATACGGATCATTATGGCTTGTCATCCTATTTGCTCAGGCCAGTCTGATTTCCTTTAGTAGCAAGAAGCTTCTGAGGATGGCAGCACCCTGAGACTTTGCCTAGGCTTGTAAGTCCCTAAGGCTTATTATCCCTGGTCCCCTCAGGGGGATTTGGTATTTGGATATGCTCCTTCAGAGCTGTCTGAATCTGGATGCGCTCTGGAAGCTGTAATCTTCCATTCTCTGGTGTTCTACATCTAATGATTGCCCAGGGTGCGTTCCCATACCTCTCTATCCTACCCTTGGTGCCCCAAAGTTTCCATACCCTCCCCATTTGAGGAGATCCATGTTGATTTCTTTCAAAGCCTAAACCACAAAAGCTGGTAACTTACACCTGCAAGTAGGGGGATCAGAAAGTGCAAATGAAAATGCCTACGGGGCTCAGTTGGGTGGTAACACAGAGGTGGACCGGAAGGGGGAGTGGCCTGATGAACATCAGGGGAGTGCCTGGTGAACACTGGGCCTAAAGGGGCAGGTGCTCCTGATGTGTCGTTAATCTTGTTTGGACAAAAATGCCCAGCGGTGCCCAATCTTGTGATTTTTCAAGAGAAGACAAAAACTTGGATTTTTTTTTTTTCAAATGTGTGATCTCCATATTTTAAAGTACTGACAATTAACTTTTATTTTTTAAAAAAAACGCAAAATGGGTTTTGCATTTGAAAGCCAAATTTCACTAGAGGTCACTGGTTTATAACCTCGAGCTAGAATTTAGCAATACAGGTCCTGCTTATTCTCCTGGTGTAGAAAAGGGAAAACATCCTTTTGATTTTATTCCAAGGAGTATCACACAAGTAGAGAAAACAAATAACAAGACACCCATTACTTTCTCAATAAGTCACCCTCACATATCAGTTATCATGTTGCAGGGATTAAGTGATAAATAGAATAATGATAATACACAAAGCACAGTATCTGGCACATGTTGAGTGTTTAAACGATATTTAGCTTTTAGCTTATATCCTTCAGTTTACCTCTGTGCTTTCTGTTCTATTTTGTTTGACTGTTTTTACACTAGCACCAAACTCTCCATTCCTGTGACTTTATAAGATATTTGATAGGACAAATCTTAAAAATGGCCCAGAATATTATGGAAGAAAATTATTTTATTTACATACATGCACACATTAAAACAGATGAAATCAGAGACATCCAGCATTTTCACTGGAAAGGGTGTTAGAGTTAATCTAGTACCTCACAAATGAGGAAACAGAAGACTGGGAAGATTAAGTGGCTAGCTTAAAGTTTCCCAGCTTGTGGGGGATTGTGTCAGGTTGTGTTTTGACTTCTTGTCCAGGTCTTTTGTCTATACCGAGGTTCTACAACTTCTTGTATCCTTTGGATATATTGGATATTTCCACCCTCTGAGCCATTCCCCATAACTAAGGCCTTAGTTACAAGGGATCCTGCAGAGCAACATGCTAACACGTAAGCTCATGTTAGACTCCTCCTGTTATGCTGGGGGTGGGTGAGAGTGGGTCTAGGCCTAGGCAAGCTGGACCAGGGCACTGGTATATGAACTATTTTGAGGATTTGAAGACAAAACCTCATTAACATTTTGATATTTCTTCTCATGTGCTTTGTCATAATAGTAAAAGCAGGTAGACAGAGAGAAAATAATGTATGGTAGAGGCCACTTGCTGGACGCTTAAACTAAGGCAGCAACATGAATGTAATTCAATATTGATAGTTAGGCATAGACTGTGTTTCTATTTAAATAGATCAAAGCTAATTCAAACTTAATTGAAAAAAAATTTGCTCCCCCTTTATCAAGTCAAATAAAATTTTAAGTATTTGTTCATTGATGGCTTTCAGGATGAGTTTAATTTACCTCTTTTCATTGGAGAACCTTAGAAACTCATGGCTACAGCTGGGACTAAACATACTAATGTAACCTATTAGGTGCTTCTGAAGAAGAGTTGGGTTACTGTGAATACCGTAGACTTTTTTTTTACTTCTTTTTTTTTTAATTGTACATATATTTATTTATTTATTTAATTTTTTAAATTTATTTTCAGCGTAACAGTATTCATTGTTTTTGCACCACACCCAGTGCTCCATGCAATCCATGCCCTCTCCAATACCCACCACCTGGTTCCCCCAACCTCCCACCCCCTGCCCCTTCAAGACCCTCTACTGTAGACTTTTTAGTCCACTCTCACTGGGTACTTTTGGGGGAATCTATTTATATATTCATGCAGACATTTACATATCATAATAATAATATCATCACATGATAAAATATCAGTTTACAAACTTAGGTGAGGAATAAGTATAAACTTATTTTCCTATAACAAAAACTAGGTATTAATGTTGTGCGCTAATCTTTCAGGATTTGTTAAAACCTAATTTCTACCTATTCAAACTTCTTTTCTCTTTGGTTCCATCATATTTCTTGGAAACTTAAATGATGCCAAGGAACTGGAAGGAGGGGAGACATCTGGTCTTCAGCCGTCATCTGTCCTCATTTGTATCCACTGATGCATCTGTTAAACTACCTGGTCCTGGTGGGTGGTCCGTGAAGGTCACTGTTGAGTCATCTTTTGTTCCTGCCATATGGGCTTCTTCATGTTCAGCTTCTGTTACTGTTCCTTCAACACCACTCTTGAGGGCACACAATTGTAACTTCCAAGCCATACAAGAGCTCAGGCAATAATAGTGAGACCAGGCCACCCAGACCCCATCAAATCATATGGGGTTCAAACTCTTTGCATACACACAGGAAAAGAGGGGTGCAAGTCACGGGTATGATGTTAACTTCTCTCTGCCTTCTTTGACTCTGATAAGTCTTTCATTTCTATAATGAGAAGCCTTCCTGCAAGAACTAAGAAGTGCCATGTGTGAGAGGCTAGAATGTTACCCCTGTACTGAGGCTTATCAAGTCAACCTTTGACAACCAGTGGCAAATAACACTTATGCCCAGGACTAGAGTAAATTTCATTTGCAGGGATATAATGGGATAGATGTGATAAACTCATATTTTTGAAACATTACTTAATGTTCTCATTTCTCCAATTATTCAGCAGACTATTTCAAAAGGAAATTAGAAAGAATCAGGGGAAGAATAGAGGGAAATAGGTTCTTAGTTTTTGAGTGGCAAGAGCTATACTTGTGCTGCCCTTACCTAGCCCATGGCCATGTAGATATTCAAATTCAAATTAATTAAAACTAAGTAAAATGAAACAGTTCTTCATTTACATATTTCAAGTGCTCCATAGTCAGATATGGCTATGAAGACTCCTGTATGTATTGCTCAGAATTACAGATCATTTCTACCATGGTTTGAATTAGATATCTCTGAGCTAGACATAATGAATAAAAGTAAAACTTTCAGCCTCTGGGATTTGAAAGGATTTCCCCGTCTGGGGAAATGGAAAAGGATGAAGAAGGCATTAGAAAGAAAAGATAGTGGGGGGAGGGGATCATCTGATAGAGGCGGAGTTCACATATTGAGATACTCAGTATCCATTGGACAATGCTGTCTACTGCTGACATCTGGGAGCTGAGTCAATGCTCAAAAACCATCTGGTCTCCATTTAAGATTTCACCATACATAGCCTGCCTTGAGGAGATGTGCCAGGTGTTTTTCCCTGTGGTGTGAGTCATAGGAGAATTGTTGTTCTATGTCTGGCTTCAAGGCACTGACAAGATTTGAAGTGTGATGCTGTAGGTCACAGATAATGCAGAAGATAGTGTAAATTAAGAGGATGGTACAAGATCCTTAAGGCTTCTTTTTCCCCCTTTCTTTTTCTTTTTTAAATGGTTGAATAAAACCATGTTCAACTCTAGAAAATTCAGCACTATCACCATTAGTAATTCTTCTTCAGATGTTCCCAGAGGGCCTCATTTAGTTGGTTAACCATTATTGTTTCTGAGGGTTGTGGGAAGAGAGAGCAAAGATGCCAACTGGTAAATAGATGTAATGCTGGGAGGGTGTTGTTCTGAAGCTCTGCCTGTCAATTTTCTTGAATTGGCATGTTCCTGGATTTCAATATGGGGACCAAAATCGATCTCAGGTTATCCCTGGAAGACTTCTCTAACTCACATTTAACTGTTCGTCTCTTCCTGTGTTCTAGAAGGCCATCAATGGCCAATCCTCCCATTAAAATATACCTTCATTGGGCACCTGGGTGGCTCAGTGAATTAAGCCTCTGCCTTCGGCTCAGGTCATGGTCTCAGGGTTCTGGGATTGAGCCCCATATGGGTCTCTCTGCTCAGCAGGGAGCCTGTTTCCCCCTCTCTCTGTCTACTTGTGATCTCTCTCTGTTAAATAAATACATAAAATCTTAAAAAAAATATGCTTTCACACATCCTCATAATCTGGCTTTAATAAATGTTAGATTATAATCTCCATGAAGCCAGGACCTGTTCCTTATTCCAGTTGTCCCACTTTTACTTAACCCACAACATAAAACAAACAAACAAACATGTAAATTGTAACAGCAATAACCTAAAATCTGTAAGAGAGGAGAAGTAAAAGTATGAACTTTTAAAATTCTGTTGAAGTCAAGTTGTTGTCAGTTTAAATAGGGTATTATAAGTTTAAGATATTTTATGTAAGGCTCATGGTAACCACAAGGGAAAATCCTGTAGTAATTATACAAAAGGACATAATAAAGAAGTGGAAGCATACTGATACCAAAAGACATCAAAACCAATAAAAGGCAGCAGGATAAGAAATGAGGAACAACAGATCTATAAAATAGTAAGAAAGCAATTAAAAATGATAATAGTAAGTCCTTACTTATCAGTAGTTACTTTAAATGTAAATGGAATAAATTCTCTAATTAAGAGACATAAAATGGCTGAATAGACAGAAAAAAACACAAAAGCCAATGATACACTGCCTACAAGATACTCACTTTAGCCTTATAGACACACATATAGACTGAGAAGGAAGAGATTAAAAAAAGACATTTCAAGCAAATGATAAGCAAAACAAAAAGTAGGGGTAGCTATACTTACATCAGACAAAATAAAATATAAACGAAAAATGATAAAAAGAGACAAAAGAATTTATTACAGAATGATAAAGTGGTCAATACATTAAGAAGATCTAATAATTATAAATATTTATGCACTCAACAGTGGAGTACCTAAATATATAAAGAAAAAAGAGAAGTAATTCCCAACTAAAAAGAGAAATAAACAGTAATACAATAATAGCTGAAGACTTTAATAACCCCTCCCAAATATGGATAGATCATCCAAACAGTGAATCAATGAGGAAACTGCAGATTTGAACACTACAGACCAAATGGACCTAACAGACATATATAGAACATTCTATCCAACAATAGCAGAATACATATTCTTTTCAAATGCATATGGAACATTTTCTAGGATAGACCATATGTTAGGCCATGAAACAAGTCTAACAGTTTCAAGGAGATTGAAGTCATACCATGTATCTATTCAGAGCACAATGACATGAAACTAGAAATTAATAACAAGAAGAAAACTAGAAAATTCATAAACACATGGTAATTAAACACTCTCATGAATGATCCAAGAACAATTAAAACAGAAATAAAGTTCTTTGAGACAAACAAAAATGGAAACACAAATACTGGAACTTGTGGAATGCAACAAAAGCAGTTCCAAAAAGGAAGGGAAGCTCATAGCGATAAACACCTACATTAAGAAGCAAGAAAGACCCCAAATAAACAACCTAAGTCTCTGCTGTAGGAACTAGAAGAAGAACAAACTGAACCCAAAGTTAGCAAAAGAAAGAAAATTGTAAGGATTAGAGCAGAAATAAATGAAACAGAGAAATTAAAAACAGACAAGATGAATTAAACTGAGAGTTGATTCTTTTAAAAAAAGATACACAAATGAAAAACCCTTAGACCAACCAAGGAAAGTTATGGTCATCAAACCAGTATGATACTGGTATAAAAACAGACAAATAGACAGATGGAACAGAATTGAGAGCACAAAAATAAACCCAAGGATGTGATGTAATAATTAACAAAGGAGCTGAGAATATTCAATGAAGAAATAGTGTTTTTAATAAATGGTGCTTGGATAATTGGATATTCACATGAAGGAAACTGGAACCACATCTTATACCACTCATGAAAATAAAACAGAAACCGTGAAACTCCTAGAAGAAAACATAGGAATAGAAATCCTTGACATGGGTTTTGGTAATGATATTTTGAATATGACACTTGAGGCACAAGCAGCAAAGTTAAAAATAATCAAGTGGGATTATACCAAACTAAAAACCTTCTAGACAGAAAAAGAATAAAGTGATGAGACATTCTATGGAATGGGAAAAAAAAATTTGCAAACCATACATCTGGTCCTTACCAGGTATTGGTTGATTTCAAAAATATATAAAGAACTCTCATAACTTAATAACAAAAAATCTCCAAATAAACCAATTTAAAAATGGGCAAAAGACCTGAATAGATATTTTCCAAAGAAGATCTATGAAGGGCCAACTGGGACATGAAGAGATGCTCAACATCACTAGCAATCAGGGAAATGCAAATTAAAACCTCAATGAGCTATCACTGCACACCTGTGAGAATTGCTGTCCCTAAGAAGAGAAGAGGTAACAAATGCTGGCACCAAGCAGAGAGGAGGGAAGGAGAGAAGGAGCCTTTGGACACTGTTGGTGGGACTGAGATACAGGATGCATCTTCACAGCATTATTTGAGTTCCCCTCAGCTGGCACTAACTGAAATCATAGATTTACCCCTTGGATTTTTAGTTGTACTAGTCAGTAAATTCTTTTTTCTGCTTCAATCAAGTTTGAGTTGGTCTTCCTATCATTTGCAGTGAAGAGAATTCTAACCAACACAAAATGCTAGTAATTGTTATCTCTTTTTTTTTGAGAGTCCTCAAGAGAAATTTGGGTGGGGGGACCTCAGACCTAGGGATGATTTTTCCCTTCTGAGTAACTGCTTTGTTATATGAACACTATGTCATATAGGTAATTCTTCTTTGGGCAGAAAGTTCCAAACCAAATTTTGGATTCACTTCTAGCCAGTGGGTAGAGTTTTATCACACTTTTTTTTTTTTTTAATGTACCAACACTACTCATGGCTCTTATTTTTATTTTTCCTACTTTTATTATTCTTTTGCCCTGATTCCATCACCTATTTTTACTTTTTCTTGTTTTATTTGATCTCTGTAAGCCTAATTTATTTTCTAGCAAAGGCAGTATATAAATAAATAAACAGGTCAAATGAGGACAAAAATTCTGTAGGGTTCTGTTTACATTTCTATTGTCAACTAAGGACATCTGCTTTTTTTGAGAAGATATCTCCTTAGTGTATAACAAATGTCACTGCCTGCCTGTAAGAGATAATGTGCACAGTCTTGCATTTCTTAGTAGGATTATAGCTTTGATTACGTTTTTTGCAAAAAAAAAAAAAAAAAAAAATTAGGGGCACCTGGGTGGCTCAGTGGGTTAAAGTCTCTGCCTTCAGCTCAGGTTATGATCCCAGGGTCCTGGGATGGAGCCTCCACTGGGCTCTCTGCTCAGTGGGGAGCCTGCTTCCCTTCCTCTCTCTGCCTGCCTCTCTGTCTACTTGTGATCTCTGTCAAATAAATAAATAAATAAATAAATAAATAAATAAATCTTTAAAAAAGTTATTGTTTTGAGGGGAGAACACAGGGTCTTATTTAGGTGGTTATATAATTTCCCCCTCACAATGCAAACGTGAACAGGGCATGAGTGCATGGATTTACTAGAAGTGGGGCACCATGTATGGGGTGTCAACCTAAATTATTGGTTTGGGCATTTTTTTCTGTAATATCTTAAAGTCTTTTTTATTTAATTTTTAAATTTATTTTATTTTGTTTTATTATTATTATTATTATTATTTTTTTTTTAGAGAGAGAGAGAATGTGAGTGGCAGGGGAGGGACAGAGGGAGAGGGAGAGAGGGAATCCCAAGTAGGCTCCACGTCCAGAGCCCCACATGGGGCTCAATCTCATGACCCATGAGTTCATGACCTGAGCTGAACTCAAGAGTCAGATGCTTAACCAACTGGTCCACCCAGGTATCCCTAAAGTCTTTTTTCATATGTTGTTTCATAAATGTGAGATTCTGTGGTCAAGGGATGTTTTCTCCACATTTTTTCCTTATAAGTTTCTCTAACACTACTCTAGTCCAAGGTCTCCTGGATGGCTCGGTTGCTTAAGCGTATGCCTTCGTTTGGCTCAGGTCATGATTCTAGGGTCCTGGGAGCCCCATGTCAGGCTCCCTGCCCAGTAGGTTCTCCCTCGGACCCTACCCACCACCCTTGTTTTCTCTACCTCTCTCCCAAGTAAATAAATAAAATCTTAAACTGAACAAAACACTAGTCCCATCTTTTATCCTCCTGTTTCTCAGTTTCTGTAAATGTCCACTGAGTTTGCGGCCGTCACTCACTACACCTTCTACTCTACACATGGTTGCCAGAATGATATTCCTTAGACACTTGGACAGGCATGTAGTGGCCAGGTCAAGTCCCCACCGTGGTTCTCGGAGATGATTTCAGAATCATCTTAAATGGCATCACTTCCACTATTTCCACCTAAGTCACATCTGTCTCCTTGCTGTATCCACAACAGAATTTTCCTCATACTTTCCTTCCACCTCAAATACCATCTCTTAAAAACTGTTCTCTCTTTCTCTGTTCTTCTACATCCTACAGTTTTCGGGTTTAAACTCAGTGCAATTCTTCCAAGGTGTTATACTCTGCTCAATTCTTTCTTTCTACAAAGCTTGGACTGTAGGTTCTGATCCTAACATCACATTATGTGCAATTGCATGTTTATTTCTCTAAATAATAATTACATATATGGTTTTCTTTTGTGCAAAATATTTTGATGCTTAAGAATAAATAAAAGCTGTTTTTAAGCTTTTATTTTTTTAATTTTTTTTTTAAAGATTTTATTTATTTATTTGACAGAGAGCACAAGTAGGCAGAGAGGCAGGCAGAGAGAGAGAGGGAAGCGGGCTCCCCACTGAGCAGAGAGCCCAATGTGGGGCTCGATTCTAGGACCCTGGGATTATGACCTGAGCTGAAGGCAGAGGCTTTAACCCACTGAGCTACCCAGGTGCCCCTAAGCTTTTATTTTTTATTCCCCAAATATTTAACATAGTGCTACCTGCACAGCACACATTGAATAAAAGCAAACTAAATAGACTATGAATTAGGAAACCTGAAATTCACTTACAAGTTTGTTTTTGCTTAGGTATCTGACCTTGCTCTAGTTAATATTTTTTCTTTTGAGTCCTCTAATTTAAAATAGAGGAATTAAAATATGAATGCCAAGGACTTTCTGGAAAGAAGAATCATATAGGGGCAGTCAAAGGAATGTGAACAATTAAGGACACACTTTTCTTCTTTGTCTTGGTAATGACTAAAAGAAATTTCCTGTTAGAGCAGTCTAGTAATCCCTAATACCTGTATTCTATTCCTGGGCACACACCTACATTAGAACTTTCAGGCTCCCTTATGGTAAATGTTGTCCCTAAATTGAGTTCTGGCCAAGGGAATGCAAGTAGGTCATGTGCTTCATTGCCAGGTTTAGCTGATAAAAATTCTCATAAGTTTTTTGCTCCTTTCCCCTGTGTGCTGGCAGAATGGAGAGAAATTTGGATTGGTGTGGGTGGGGACAGGTAGAGAAGGTTCTTTTCTTCTTCTTGGACATACAGTTGGACTGTATTACCTAGAATTCAGTGCTGTTAGTTATGATTATGAGATTGAGTTCTAGCCGATAAAATGTACCAGAAGTCATATGCCCAAATTCCAGGTCTGGCCTGTTAAATCCTCCCACTTTCCTTATTCCAGTAGATAATAACTCCAAGGAGAGAGAGGAGTGTGGAGCTGCAAGATGGAAGTAACCTAGATCCCATGAAACATAATGAAACAGAGCACCCTCCCCCCTCACCACTGCGAGATAAAACAAGAACTGAGATTTCAGGGTTTATTTATTTATTATAATAGCTAGCATTATTTACCCCAAGTAATACATGTTTTATGGGCTAACTGGAAGGATAAGTACCTTGGATAATTTTCAGCTCCAGCTAGCAGAGACAAGTTTTTCTATCTACATCGTTACTGCCTTGAATTTTTATCCAATAATCAGCATATTTGGGTCACCCAAAGTATGGAATACCATAGGCTAGAAGCTCCCTGAATATACAGACAATGCCTGTCTCACTCCTACTACATCCTTAGCACTCAGCACAGTGCATGGCACATAGTACGTACTCAGTAAATACTTTCAGAATAAAGCGGTCACCTCCAGTGACCAAGATGTAGGTGTGAGTTTTCCTGGTTCACTTTGCATCCATCAGATCAAATATATGTAGGGACTAAGAATTGATTCAAAGGTTTTATTATGACAAACTGGGAATTCTATCTTTGTTGACTTAAAGCGAAAAACATTAATGTAAATGGAAACTTATTTTTTAAAATGTTAAATAATTTTGCAAATAATAGCACTTGGAGCTAAAGTAATTATCTGTGCTGTTACTTGATTTTCTTGAAGTAAAGAGTTATGCAAAGGCTAAATGTGGTCACACAGAAACTATAGCCATTACTTGTTTAGCTGTTGTAAAGCCCTGATCTGGGAGGGGCAGTAACAAGTTCATAGGCAGTGAATAGGGAAAAGGAGGCTTTGGGCCACCTTTACACTAATTTCATTTTATAAAATCTTTACCTGCCTCTTTGTCACTATATAAGTTATGTGTTTTCAAGTAACTGCATGACCCTCATTTTGACCATCAAACATTGAACTTGCAGTGCCTTTAGCTGTGAAGCTTTATAACTGGTTCTTGGTTTACTAAGTTATGTTTCTAGTGGTTTCCATGGAAATCATAGTAGAAATGGCTCTATGTGTCTGAGTTAGAGCTGCCCCTGAGCTCTAAAAAACCCTTGATATTTCCCTCGATACATAGAGCCAGTCCTCAGGATGGAAAGCTTTGCAGGATGCCACAACCTCTGGCTGGGTCCCCAAAGCTACAGTGACTCAGATAATTGAGGAAATTTGATATTTTGGCTAACAGTTTTGGTAATTAATTAAAGAACTTTTACAGAAACTAAATTACTTAGATTGGATATCTTCTTTGGTCTCTAGTTAACTGGATCAAATATGAACACTTCAATTTAATTTGGATTCATATCTTTAGTAGTAGTTGATGCATGACTTTTATAAATATGAATTTATCCAGATCATTAAAAATTCTGCAATCTTTTATTCAGGGAAGAAGAAAACCTGAATACTGTATATCTTAAGAGTACTCAATGGGAAATATGTTCTTATGTATTTCATGATAAACTGGAAATACATGTAAATCTTTTTATTAAACTTTGTAACCATGTGTAGACCCTGCTAATAACTTGCTGGGAGAATTGGTCAATCTACCTAATCTCCTATTGCCTTTGTTTACTAATTTATTACATAAAGTTTCAATGAAGTGGGGGTAATGAAGACTGAGATTTACTCTAACAGAAATGACTTTAAGAATCCCGACAGGGGGGTGCCTGGGTGGCTCGGTGGGTTAAGCCTCTGCCTTTGGCCCAGGTCATGATCCCGGGGTCCTGGGATCGAGCCCCGCGTCTGGCTCTCTGTTCAGCGGGGAGCCTGCTTCCCTTCCTCTCTCTCTGCCTGCCTCTCTGCCTACTTGTGATTTCTGTCTGTCAAATAAATGAATAAAATCTTTAAAAAAAAAAAAAGAATCCCGACAGAGTGTACATTACTAAAGTATATTAGTATATAAATTTAAGTAACATTTATTGAACAGCTACAAGAAATGGCTGGCCACATATTGGACTGTTCTAGAAAAATGAATATTCTGCTTTATTCATTATTGACATATAGTCCACATATGGCTTACCAATTTTCAAGCAATTTGATACAATACGATAGATTCTAAAGTTATTCTAACATGACTTAATATTTGGTGATTCAGAAGTCACTAATTGTGTAATGTGTATAGTATATTATGAAAATCAATTTATAGAGTATAATATTATAAACATTAAATGTGGGAAAGATTAGATAGACATCCCTCCTAACTCCTTAAAATTATTATTTTAACTTAAATTAAAAATTATTATTTGGTACTTTTATCTTGACCATGAAAATAGAGCTCAGGAAAATCATTCTGGTTACTTGACTATTCCAATGGCTTAGTCTATGACTAAAAAAAGAAATTAATGAATAGTAAAAATTAAGGTGCTTAAATATAGGTAAATCTGATTGGTGTGAAAAAGACTCTCAAGATTTACCAGTGTACTTAAAGGAGAAAAAAAACCCCACAAAAACTGATCTAATGGTTAAAATGTGTGTGTGTGTGTGTGTGTGTGTGTGTGTGTGTGTGTGAATTAGAACTGGAAAGTACCTAGTCTACATTCACAGAGGAGTAAACATGTATGCTAATTAAAGCTGGGGAAATCACCTTTGACCGAATATGATCACATTATCATCTTTAAAAACAGGAAACAAGATATTTTGAGTAGATTTAAGGTTTATTATAGAATATGGAAATTCAGACCACAAACCCAGTAAAGTTCATAGATATTTCCAATGTCATTTGATTATCTTACCCTTCATGGGATGCCAGTTTTTTTTTTTTTAAATTTTTTTATTTCGGTGTTAACAATTATTTTTTATATTCAAGTCACAGTACTCAGGATATTACAGCTTTTGATATTTGAATTTAATATCCTTATAGGACAACTGCTGAATCCATTAGTTAGCCATCTGGCTTAGGGTAGCTTGCTGCTATTTCTTAAGGGTTTCAAATTCTTGAAATGTTTTGTACTTAGGATCATTTGCATTTTAAATGTGTGCCTGCATGTTCATGTATATACTGACATCTTGCTATATTTCACTCTTTTAGAGCTGAATGAAATGAAAAAATGACTTCCAAGAAGATTCAGTAATTAAAATGCCAACGTGATCTCGTTACGAAGTTCTATCCTCAAGTGTATTAGTTTCTTATGGCTGCTATAACAAAGTGCCACAAACTTATTTGCTTACCATTCTGGAAATCAGAAGTTTGAAATCCGTTTCACTGGACTGAAATCATGGTGTTGGGCATGTCTCCCTCTGGAGACTCCTTTTCTTCACTTTCTTAGTTCAGTTCCTCATATTACGTGTCTTGTGGCCCTTTCCTCTAACTCCAGAGTCAACACCTTAGCTTCTTGCTTTAGTCTTCATATTGTCTGCTGTCTCTCTGTAGTTCAATATGCCTCTGCCTCCATCTTACAAAACCCTCGTGGTTACATTTAAGACCCAGCCAGATAATCCAGTATATTCCCTTCATCTCAAGATAACTTAATCATGTTTTCAAATTCCCTTTTGTTATATAATACCTATAGTTTCCAGGAATAAGGGCTTGGATAAATTTGGGGGCCAATATTCAACCTTACAAGAAAGGGTTAACTCGACAGGCCTGAGTTGCTCAAACCTGGTACATCCCCAAGGTCTTCAGAAGTGGTTGTTTGTCTGGACCCCAGGAGATGACCCTAAGGCCATGGAGTATCCTATTTGATAAATTTCCTCAAAAAATGGATGAAAAAGTATTATTAGTTTCATTTTACAAGTGCTGAGATTCTGGATGGCAGTCTGATTTCACACCAAAGTGGGACTAATTCTGTGTCCTTCCCAGTATGAAAACTCCTCAAAAAGCATAGACATTCAATCAGTGATGACTTATGCTGAATATCTCAGAGAATTTTCCTGGATTACAGTGATCACTGCCTCAAAGGGAGCATTGCATTCTACAGTACCATCCTTTTGGCATCTAGTCATAGATTTGCCCCATGGTTCCTCTTACACCCCTGCCTAAAGTTTTACATCTGAAGATTTTTCCCTTTAACAAAAACAGTACCTTAGTAAAGTGTAGAGATTATGCTTAAACATCGCTGTAAATTACACACTGCATAGTTGAATGCCATCTGCATAGTGTTCTTACTGAGTAATTATTTTTTTCTATCATGGCATGATATGGGATTGTCTTATCTTGTAAGTTATCTTGTTATCTTGTAAGGTATATGTAGATAGCACACATTGTTTTTTCCCCCCTGAAAGAGAGCACCAGTTGGGGGGAGGGGTAGAGGGAGAGGGAGAGAGAGACAGAATCTTAAGCAGCCCCCTGACATAGCATGGAGCCCAATGGAGGGGAGGCTTCATTTCATGACCCCAAGATCATGACCGGAGCTGAAATCAAGAGTCAGATGCTTAAACAACTGAACTATTCAGTCAGCCCATAGCACACTTCTGAAATTTGTATCTTGCATGTAATTTTTCCATAATTTCCTGGATAGTACTAGCATGTGGTAAATATTTACCTAGTAAAAAGACAGCATGGCAGTGCCTATGTCCTGGGATTGAGCCCCACATTGGGCTTCCCAGAGTGGGAAGCCTGCTTCTTCCTCTCCCTCTGCCTCCTATCCCTCCTGCTTGTGCTCTCACTCTCTGTCAAATAAATAAGTAAAGCCTTAAAAAAAAGATAAATAAAAAGGCAGCATGCATACACAAATATGAAATCCCTGATGTTGGAATTTCCATATCTGTCTTGGTGATACAGTGTTCGGTAAAAGAAGGTAAGTAAAAGATAGCAGTGTTTGTTACTATTAAGTGAAAAAGTTATCTGATTGGCCCTTGAATTACTTTTGTTAGATATTGACAGTCTCAGGGCTACAAGTGAAGGACTTCTAAAGAGAATTCCTGAGGGCTTCCACTGTGTTTGAGACACTCTAGTAAAACCATTTGCTAATGGATCCAATGACATTGAATGGGAATTCACAGACTAAAGTGAGAGACTTTCTTAGTCCTCCTTGCTTTTCAGGTAATAGCATTTATTTTTTCTCTTTTGTTGAAAGTGCAAGAGTTAACTATGTCCATAGTTAATAAGTTAGAAGAACTTCCCTTCTTTCCTTTTATTAATTAGATCAGGGAAAGAGGACAAAAACAATGATAATTTTTATATATAACATAGCTTCTTTTTTTATTATAAAGGAAAGTTGTTTACTTGAAGACATGTATGAAATGATTTTTTCCCCCAACATCAACTATTGATCATTTCTACCATGACAAATAGATAACTAAAACATTCTGCCTTTGAAAATATGTTTTTATGTATTTGACATGAAGGAAAATATTGATCTTGTTTAAACTTTCAGAAGAGTGTTTCACTTGAGAACATTAGTGAAATCCTGTGGTAGAAAGGCAGAAGCAGAAAAACTGTGATATCTTTTCTTCTTCCTACCCATCATACTCTTAACAATTTTTTTTTTTTTTCACACAGCACTACACATTCTCACTTTCTCTCATATGGTCCCTCCAGACTTCTTAACACTTATAGAACACTTGCAAGACTAAAATTTTTTCTATCTAAACCATGCTTTAAAAAAAAGCCCAAATTCTCACAGGTAAGAATAAAAGTATTCTCATTAATTTTAATGAGTATTTAATATATCATAGTTTCGGGGAATATTTTTTCCTTTTAAACAAGGACTCCTAATAATTGCTAAATGACAATATTTTCTGCTTAGTATTTTCTCTGCTTTAGTTGGTTTCTTAGAACTGTATTTCTAAAAATAGGATGACCAACAGATCAATTACAAAGGAAATAAAAAAAGGAAATCTGTGAGTAGTCATGCTAAAAGGAAACATAACAAAACCAAATAAAACACCAAAAAATTTTTCCTTAACAAATTTTGCACTTGGGAAAAAAAAAAAGGGAGAGAGAGAGAGAGAGAGAGAATAAAGGAGTCTAAGCCAGTAAGAAATCATTCACTCTGTTAAAATAGCACCACCAGTCTTACTCCCTTGTTTTCTCTTTGTTCTTGAGACTTTGTTTTTAAAGGCAGTGGAAGTAGCCTCAAGAAATATAAAGTTAGGTCTTAGCTGGGGTCGTAAACTTATTCCAGAACCACTGTATGTGGTGGTGGTTATAACTGATGGTAAGACAATCTTGGAAGATTTTTTTTTTTACTTTTGGTGTTCACCTAGGTAGTTTCCCCATCATGTTAACATCTTCCTTAAAAATATTTTCACGAAGGAAATTTGTAAAACACAGAGAAATAGAGAGGCCATAATTAAACTGTCATATATCTATCACCCACGTTTAACAATTTATTAACATTTGTTCATATTTTGCTGTATTTATTCCATGTTTTAGATTTATACAATTTTATTACTCCTAGGTTTTTAATTTTTTTATTGAGATATAAATGACACACAATAAAATTCTTCATGGTTAGGTGAATAATTCTAGGAGATCTGACAAATGGGTATAGTCATATGACAACTACCAGAATCATGATATAGATAAAATTTTCTAAAGGTTATTTGTAGTCAGTTCTTTTCCTCTACTAAAGCCCTGGCAAAGCACTGAGATTTTTTTTTTCTTTCTGAATAGTTTTGTATTTTCTAAAATTTTATATAAATGGAATCATAAGGTAGGTACTATTTTGTGTTTGGTTTTTCACTCAGTATAATGCTTTTGAGAGTCATCCATGTTGTTGAACCATATCAGTATTCTTTACTTTTTATTCTTGATTAGTGTTCCATTGTATGATATATTGATGTTTTCCATTCTGTAACTGATGGGCTCTTTGGTTATTTCCAGTTTTTTGGTTATTCTGCATAAACCTATAATGAACATTTGGGTAGACATTCCCCCCCCCCCCCGTTTTTCTTTGCTGACTACCTAGAAGAGGGATTTGGGACTGAGTGGTGAGTGCATATTTAAGTTTATTGAAAATCGTGTGCCATTTTGCATTCCCACCAGCCTTTAATGAGAGCTCCAGTTGTTCCACATCCTCACCAGTACTTCATTATATCAGTCTTTTAAACTGTAGATATTCTGGTGAGTGTGTTAGTGGTACCTTAATATGTGCTTTAATGACTAATTATAATCAACAACTCTTATATGCTTATTTGTAATTTGCATACCATCTTTTGTGAAGTATTTGTCTTAATCTTTGCTCATTAAAAAAAATAAGTTGTGTGTCCTCTTATTATTGAGTTTTAAGGGTCCTTTATGTAATTCCAGAGACATGTTCTTTATAGGATATGAATTTGAAAATATTTTTTCCCAGGCTCTGGACTATGCTTTCTTTTTCCTAACTGAATTTTGAAGAGCAGAAGTTTTTTCGTTTTTTTTTTTTTAAAGATTTTATTTATTTATTTGGCAGACAGAGATCACAAGTAGGCAGAGAGGCAGGTAGAGAGAAATGAAGGGAAGCAGGCTCCCTGCTGAGCAGAGAGCCCAATGTGGGGCTCAATCCCAGGGCCCTAGGATCATGACCTGAGCCGAAGGCAGAGGCTTTAACCCACTGAGCCACCCAGGTGCCCCGAAGAGCAGAAGTTTTTAATATGATGAATTGTAAATTTGTTCTGTGGTTGATAATTCCTGATAACAAAGAAATTTTGGCTAAGCCAAGATCAGCAAGATTTTTCTCCTTTAAGAAGTTTTACAGTTTTCCATTTCAAGTTAAGTTATATATATGATATTAGGTGAAGATCCAAGATTTTTCAAAAATTTGAAATCATTCTAGCACGATTTGTTGAAACAAATGATCATTTCTTCACACAATTATTTTGCTAACTTTGTTAAAATCAATTCCTGACTGATATCTGGGACTATCATGGACTCTCTATTCTATCTCATTGATTTTTTTTTTATGAGTGGCCTTATGCCAATATTACAACTGTTGTGATTATTGTAGTTTTCTAGCAAATCTTGAAGTAATGTGTAAGCCCTTGATGTTGTTCTTCCTCCTCAAAATCATTTGACTGTTCTTAAAACAAAATAAAACGAAAACAAAAACAAAAACAAATGAACAAAATCTATTGGCAACTTTTGATCCTTTACATTTCCATATACATTTTTAAAATCAGCTGGTCAATTTCTACAAAAAAGTCTCCTGGGGGGGGCGCCTGGGTGGCTCAGTGGTTAAAGCCTCTGCCTTCAGCTCAGGTCATGATCTCAGGGTCCTGGGATTGAGTCCCATATCAGGCTCTCTGCTCAGCAGGGAGCCTGCCTCCTTCTCCCGTCTCTCTCTACCTACCTCTCTGCTTACTTGTGGTCTGTCTGTCAAATAAATTAAAAAAAAAAAAATCTTAAAAAAAAAAAGTTTCCTGGGATTTTTATTGGTATTGTGTTGATCAATTCGGATAGATTTGAAATTTTAATGATATGATCTTGTTATTCATAAATATGGTCTTTCTCTGCATTTATTTAGGGCTTTCTTAATCTCAGCAATGTCTTATAATGTTCAGTGGACAAGTATGGAACATACTTGGCTAAATTTATGCTTAAATATATCTAAGATGTATATCTATGTACTGCCAAGTATCCTTGGCTTTCTATATGCCTCCTCTGTGGCTATGCTTTTAGTCTCTGGCTTCTAAAAAAGTAGTCATTGTCATGATGGTAATTTATGATTTATTTGTTTACTTGATTAATATAAATAGCTAAGACAATTAAAGACAATTTAAAAATATCCACTTAAGGATGCAGTTACTGATATTGATTCTGTTGACCTAGTATTCATTATGTATTGAATTTCTGAATCACAGAAAACTTCTTTTTCATATTATGCAGCTCAAGTCAGTTCCTATGTATTAAATTATATCAACTTGATTAAATTTTCTTTTACATATCTCAACTGGCAGTCATTTCCATGGGCAAAATAATGACCTTTGAATTATCTTCTTACTTGATTAGGACATGCTGTATTTTTTTAACCTCTTTCTCTTTCTTTTCTAAATCAAGATTTAGTCATCTTAATTAGAACTGGTAGACCCTACAGCCAAATTTTAAATCAAGCCAACAGTCTCATTTTTTTGAAATGGCAGTGGGCACTTGTATGGGGAAATCTTCCTTTATTACCATTCACTATGGTGGAAGGAAGCAGAGCAATTACTGTTGCAGAGTAATTTAATACTGTTTTATTAACATGGTCTTTCATCTTGGTAAGGAGTTCTGGGATTCTGAGGATGTCCATTTTCTGTGAAATACTATCCCATTTGAATAGATTAATTCCCAATCTATAGTTATAAAAACATAAAAGAATAAAGTTGAACTAATATCTGAAGAGAGAAGAAAATGTAAGAATCAATTAACTTGCATCCTTTTTAAAAAAATTATTATACTATTACCTTTAATAATTAGATACACTTTTCCTATTTCTTACCTGAGCTATTGTTCTTTTTTTTATGTCAGGTACTTGATGTGTTAGACTAGAGAACAGGAATTAAAACTTGACTATTGGTCCCAAATAATTTAAAGTTTAAACCATTCAGATAAAATAAATGGTATAAATGGACGCTTGTTTTTAAAAAAGTGGATGGATTTTTTAGGAGATATTATTTGGTGTTTAAATTATAGTTTACTTTCTCTGTCCAATAAGTTTCCTGGAGAAATGGTGTTGTAGGCATTTTAGAGAACTTATGTGAAAAGTGATTTTTTTTATGTAATGCTTTCTGTGTAAAAGCACCATAGAAATGTAAAGTTTTTTCATAATACTTTTTTCTTTTAAAAGAAACTATTATTTTTCCTGAAGGGAAGTGAAGAAATTAAATCACAGAGAAATGAAAGGATTGTCTTGTAAAACTAGATAGTCTTTAATTCAGTTGAATAATTAATTTATTCCTCATACCTGAGAAGTCCTTTATTCCTCCAGGTCAGAGAATTTGTGTTATGTTGGTTTCTCTATGTATTTTGCACGTTTTGTATGTCTGTATTTCCATATGTGTGGAATAAATTTGCTACATGGCATAGAAAGCATAAAAAAAGCCACACTCTATATTTTTTAATTTTCAAATAAAATTTGGCTCAAGCCCCATTTGATGGTAATAGTTTCAATCTTTAGAATGATATTCTCCTCCTCAGCTCGAGTTTCTCACATTGGATCTTAACTTCAGTTTGAGGGTCCCACTATGATGTCTTTCTGGCTCTCTGTGGTGGATTGTTACCATGAAGCAGTGGCTCTTGTGGCCATGATCAATTCCACCTTGATCTGTTGTCCATTAGCAAATAGGTGTTTTTTAGGCTTTTTTCTCCTTTCTTTCCACCCAGGAGCTATAATTATCTGTGGTAACAATGGAGATGGGTGTTAGGAAACTATTTCTTATTGAATCAGGAGAGTGTCTCCTCTAGAGCCCTCTGATTTTTTTAAGACCCTCAAACTATGCTTTAGATTCCACCTAACTCATGGTGTTTTATTTTCATAGATACTATGATATTGTGATTTATAAGAAATATATATTTGGTCATTGTTTTCATTTCTGGCACAGAGCTCTTAAAATCCTTGGCATTTCCTAGGTGATAAGAGCAGAAAATTGTCTTTGACTATGATAATGAGGTCACTTTTGGATTGTACCTAAGGATGGTGGCTGGTTGTCATGAGAGCCAACCTTGTAATTAGAGGGTTTGAACTTCAGTCTTGCCACCAAATCCATGGAGGGATTTGGTGGCTGGATATTGAGTTAATCATCAATGGCCAATGATTTAATCAATCATACCTATGTAATGAAGTCACTATAAAACCTCAAAAGGACAAGGTTTGGAGAGCTTCCTGGCTGGTGAACATGTGGAGATTGGATAGAATGGCATATTCAGAGTGGAAATGGGAACTCTATGTACTTTCCCCATACCTTGTTCTATGCATTTCTTCTATCTGGCTATTCCTGGATTATATCCTTTTATAACAAACTGGTAATCTAGTAAGTAAACAGGTTTCCTGAGTTCTGTGTGCCATTCTAGAAAATTAGTTGAACCCAAGGAGGGGATTATGAGAGCCTCTGATTTATAGCCACTCAGTTAGAACTGCTAGTAACAACCTGCACTTGCAATTGGCATCCTGAGTTGGAGGGAGTCATTGGAACCTCCAGCTTACAATCAATTGGTCAAAAGTGATGTAGGAAAGATGTTCAGGTCCAAAACCATAGGCCAAGAAAGGATTCTTGAGACATCTTTGGTGCAAAAAGATGATTTTTTTTTAAAGCATGGGGACAGGACCTGTGGGCAGAAAGAGCAGCACTGGGGTCAAGAGGAGTGGCCTAGTTGGGAGGGGCTTAGGGATAAGGTAAGTCTCTAAGGAATTTGGAAGCAAGGTTTCCAGGACCTTGAGGGGGCTAGCTATTGCTGGAAGAAGTCATTTATTACCTTCTAATAAAACCTTAGTCATGAGATCCTTCAGGTGTATATCTATGGGCCGTATGCTTGGGGGATGATTGCCAACATATATCTTGGGGGGTAGAGGTAAATGGAATTTCTAAAGGAATTTTTATAAGTTAAAGTAGACTTTCAGGGTCCTGGGAGTTGGGCTAAGATTTCCTTTTGCCCTTAGCAAAGTATCAATAATGAGGCAGTTGAGTTCCAAAAGGAATGTCACTTTGCCTCTTTCAAGGACTTGTCAATGGGCTGTAGGTAGTAAGGAAATGTGATATTTTTTCTTCTACCTTTGTTTTCCACATCAAGAAGCACAGGCCTCGTGATTGGTATCCAAAGTGGAGGGTGGTCTTTTGAGACTGAGCCCTTTACCTGTGGAATCTGATGCTATCTCCAGGAAGATAGTGTCAGAATCAAATTGAATGGTAGGACATCCAGCTGGTATCCTGAAGAATTGCTTGGTGGTATTTGGGGAAACCACCCCGCATTGGAATTTGGTATAGAAACCTTTTAGGTACAATGAAATGTTTGCCAACACATTTCCATCTTTTTTATAGCAGTGAACAAAAGAACACTTCTGCTTCCTCAGAAGCTGGTTGATGTCTGAAATACACCCCTGCTGTACCTGGGCAAAGCAAAAATCTTTTTGACTTTTCTAGAGACTTAAATCCTCACTGCCGGGTCATGGTGTCTGCATGTGGTTGGTCTACCAAAGAACAGTTCTGAGTATTCTCCAAATCTACAAAATAACCATGATCATTTTCTCAAAATCATTTTGCTCCAACGATAGAAGCTATAATACATATTGGGGAGCATTATGCTTAGAAAGACTCTTAGCAATGGGGGGAGAGATTCCCATTATGCAATATAACACATTTGCTTCAAATATGTCACACATTTATACCAAAAAAAGCACAAATCTGGCTTGATGTTCGCTCATCAGAGCTGTCATGAAATTCAGTCTTGGTCATTTGGGGACCACTTTTTCCTAGTCCTTCAGAATCATATAGGAGCCACAGAACACACTTAGTTTAGAGCACAGTTCCTCAATCTTGACACTATTGACTTTATGGAGCAGATACTTTCTTGGTGGGAGGGACTGTTGGGAGTTTAGTAACATCCTCAGCCTCTTCCCACTAGATGCCAGATCTTGGTGCTTCTCTGAGAAAAGTAGAACTATTCCCTGCCTTCCCACTCCCTACTTCAACTGAGACAACTGAAATGCCTCCAGGTATCAGCAAATATCCCACTGAGGGCACATCCCCCTTGATTGAGAACCACTGGTCTAAAGCAATTGGGAAGAAGCCAAATTTCAGTTCTACTTTTCCTTGCTGTTACTTACCTTTGTCTCTGACAATGCCTGCCTGTCATGGGCTGAAGGCTTATGCGTCCACTTCCCTCTTGCTGAGTCATGAAGATCTTTGTCAAGGCTCCCAAGCTTATTGTGTGGGCTTTTTAGGTCCATATACAATGATTCTTCTTAGTTATTACAAGGCCCAAAAGTGCTGCGTACACAGGGTAGAGCCCTTCTTGGGAGACCCTGTCTTCCACTGTTTATAGGTCTAGCTGTTTCTGAGTTCAGATCTTTTTATTTCTTCATTTCTACACTTCCTCTCATCTTAAAAAATCTTATTCAAGTCAGTTAGAGTAAGACAAATGCCATATGATTCCTCTCATATGTAGAATTTAAGAAACAAAGTAAATGAGTGAAGGAAAGAAGAGAGAGACACACACACCAAGAAACAGACTCTTCACCCTAGAGAACACACTGGTGGTTTCCAGAGGGGAGGTGGGTGGGGGGATGGGGGAAAGAGGTGATGGGGATGAAGGAAGGCACTTGTCATAATGAGAACTGGGTGATGTATGGAAATGTTGAATTGCTATATTGTACACCTAAAATGAATATAACTGTATGTTAAATATACTGGAGTTAAAATAAAAAAAACTTAATAAAAATTTTTTTGATACTGTTATGAAATTACTTTTGAGAGCAATTCTTAATTATCTGGGAAAAGTGGAACCACACTTGCAGGACACAAAGTGGTGGCTTCCTCGTAAGTGCCCAGTATGGGACAATGTAATCCATCCATCCTCATTTACTGATGTTACTATTCTATAGTACTTCTCCTTTCCTGCATTCTCTCTCTCTTTCTTCTTTCTTGTGTCTTCCTCTTCTGTCCTGATCCAAAGAAGGCAGTTATGAGCCCAGCAAATCCAGTTATATGAGAAAGAATGGGAACCCTAGCTCTCTTACATCTATGTGGTTTCAGAGAAGGCAGAACCTGGGAGTTATGCCCATTTTCCAAAGAGAAAAAAATGTTGTATGTGTTTGGATGGGACCCCCCAACCATTTATTGTAAAGTGTGAAATATAACATTAAAAAAATTTGCAATGCCAGTACAATGATCTGCTTCTTTCTTTCATTCCTTTTTCCAAATTCATTTTGTCTGCATTCTTCAGCTTGTAAGCAAACACTGCTCAAACCCTGAAGTCAAGAGCTTTGACTTATTTCTATAGGTGAGAGTATAGACCCTGGGGAGCAATGGAAGTATTTAGTGGAAATACTTTGTCATGGGAGGGGTGGCTAGGATAATTTCTTAGAACATTAAAACAAACAAACAAACAAAAAACATTGAGTCAAAGTGAAGGCTGGAGCGGGATAGAGATTCATCTATAACTTGGGAAGAAAAAACTCCTGGCGAGGTTTCCATGGCTGGAAAATCACTAATTTTCCTTTTCCTTGTTCACAAAAGGTCAGGGGGCTTATTTAGCCCCTGGATAATATAGTGCTCGTACTCTCAGAGAGTTCCCAGAGCTGCTTCTCATCCAGGACATCCTTTCTGAACTAGTCCCCCAGTGTCCCCTCCCCCCCCAAGCCTCTGGAGAGTATTGATGAGGTCACTCAGGCCTGCCTCTGACTCTATCATCTCCTCTCTCTAGTCACTGAAGGTGAATGAAGGACAGTTTAATTTAAATCCCAGAGTACCATTTTCATCGTTGTCTGGACTCATCTTTACCAATGCTCACTAGCCGCCTACACTCTCACGTCATTTGTACCCTAAGTCATCATCCATCAGCATCCCAGATAATGTTGCTGCATGTAACAACATTTTTTATTTATTTTTATTTTTTAAAAATATTTTATTTATTTATTTGACAGAAAGAAAGCAATCACAAGTAGGCAGAGAGGCAGGCAGAGAAAGAGTGGGAAGCAGGCTCCCTGCTGAGCAGAGAGCCTGACTCAGGGCTCAATCCCAGGACCCTGGGATCATGACCTGAGCTGAAGGCAGAGCCTTAACCCACTGAGCCACCCAGGCACCCCGTAACAGCATTTTTTAAAATAGACTTAGTTTTTTTAGAATGTTTTCAGGTTTACAGAAAAATAGAGTGGAAGGTAGAGATTTCCCTTATATGTCCTGCCTCCCATATGCATGGCCTCCTCCATTATCAATAACCTCACCAGAGTGGTACAGGTGTTATAACTGATGAACTATATTGATACATTATTATCACCCAGAGTCTGTAGTTCACATCATTATAATAACATGCCAAGTTGACTCATATTATACTTAGGTACTCAAAGAAAATATAGTCATCTACCAATTTATAGCAAAGTAGGCCAGATATACTGAAATAAATGTATAAATGGTAAGATAATGAATATCACTAAGCCTAAAAAAAAATTAAAGCTTCCCTCTTCCCTGGCCAGTGTACTTGGCTCTCTTGCATTGTTCTCTCTGCCCTCATAGGTAAACACTTATTCTGAATTTTGACTTTATCATTCCATGTATTTCTTTTTATTTTTACTTCATATTTATAGAATATGAGAGATAGTCAAGCATAGGGGTTAACAGCATACACTCTGGAATAGAAATGCCTAGATATGATCCTGGGGTGCCTGTTTACTAACTAAGCAGTGTAAAAGTTCTTTAACTTCCATATATCTATTATCTATCTATCTATCTATCTATCTATCTATTTTAGTTTTCCTATCTGGAAAATGGGGATAAGGGTAACTCATTTGGTATATGTAAAATACTTTGAACAGTACCTGGTGAAAGGAAGCTCAGTAGTAACTGTTTGCAATTATTATTATGTTAAACCAATAATTTTTCACGTTTCTAAGCTTTATAGAAAGGATGTATTATGTATATGTATCCTTTTGCATCATTCATTACCAGCTTGATACTATGTTTATGACCTAATATTTATTCATATCGATACATGTAACTTTCTTTTATGGTACCTCATTGTGTGATGTTATTCCAATTTATTTACCGATTCTTCTGTAGAAAGGTATTTAGGTCCTTCTCAACTTTTTGTAACAAATTATTATGAATATTTTTGTATGTGTCTCCCTACACTCAGGAATAAGATTTTCTTTCTTTCTTTCTTTCTTTCTTTCTTTCTTTCTTTCTTTCTTTCTTTCTTTCTTTCTTTCTTTCTTTCTTCCTTTCTTTCTCTTTCTTTCTTTCTTTCTTTCTTTCTTTCTTTCTTTCTTTCTTTTTTTCTTAATACTTTATCTATTTATTTGAGAGAGAGAGACAGAGAGAGTGCACAAGCAAAAGCTGGGGGAGGGGCAGAGAGACAAGCAGACTCCCCACTGGGCACTGAGCCCTGGGCGGGACTCACTGAAGGGCTCTATTCCTGGATGCTGAGATCATGACCGTAGTGAAGTCAGACACCGAGCCACCTAGGCTCCCAAACAGCAAGATTTTCTTATATACGACAATAGAATTTTTTAGATTCTGTTTATTTATTAAATAATTGAATAAATAATTGAACAAATTCACAATTTAGCTTCCCAATCCCTACCCTTCCCTAGAAACATATTAATCTCTCTAGATAGTGGAGGAGTAGTATAACCCTCTCCCTGTTCTAAGTGGTCTATTTTGGATGTCTTCTATCTTTGAGTAGATGCTAAATTTTCATATTTCACTTCCTCTCCCTGCTCCTTGCTAAGGTGTCCTCTGAGTTTATAGGATGGGTGGGCCTCCATGATCTTGCAGCTGCAGGGAGAGGTGAAGGGGGCCTGATCCTTTTGCTTTTCTAAGGAACCTTGCTGACTGAGTGGTCAGCCTTCTCTCTGGTTTGGCATTCACTACTAGGGATTGTATTTACTTGTTTGTAATTGATTGATGGACTGTATTTCCTGGTTTGAAATTGCCACATATTGAAGCTGTTTTATCTGATTCTCAGTCCTCTGCTGCTTCCCCAGCAGTTTCAAGAACTTGGCAGTACCCACCCTTAGTCAAGACAAATGGTGACTTGGGCTTTTGCAGGAACTGGACAGGATATGAGGGGCCAGGGGCCAGGAGCACTGCCTGTAGCTCAAGGAGCCATCATGCATCTAGGCTGTGACATTGCTTCTGTGTTTGGCTGGCTGTGGCCGCAGGGTGTCCTGGGCTCCACTCCCTCCCCAGGACACACAGCTATCCAGGTCAGTGTACTATCACCCTGCTCGATGTTCTGTGGCTTTTGCTAACTCTCCAGATGCTTCTATTTTGTCTCCACTTGGGGTTCCATCTCAAGAGGGGGAAAGTGTGAATGTTCGTATTTGAATTCTTAACTTTACCCTCTTTTCTTATTGAAGATATTCATGTGGGCAAGAAAGGCTGGGATTCCCAACCCTCTCTTCTTTGGAAAAGACTTCCCATACAGCCCATCTTCTTGACGTGTCCTTGCTCTGCCCTCTCTTCTTTGACCAAAATGTTTAGAAGGGATGGGGAGACAGAAACCTGTTTAAGGTTAAGGGCACAGACAAGAGATAGTCACAGCATTAAACTTGCTACCCAAATGCCAAAATACCACCTTCAATAGGGAGAGTACTGCTGACAGCAACAGGATAAGAAACTTCAATCCAGATCCCGAAGGGGAATCAGAATAGGACCAGAGATCTGGCTCTGTTGAGTAATTTTCACATGCAGTTAGGAGTACATGGGTTATGGAGCAGTGTCAGAGTTTAGCCAAGCAAGGAAGAGTGGGAGTCAGCAGGTGAAGGAAGCTTAATGCGGGGCAGAGCAGAGGGTACAGGTGCCATCATCTGTGTGGCCGGTGGCAAGAATGTGCCTTCATGATTCCCTCATGCGCAGGGACAGCCAGTGCTGCTCCACTCAGAAGTCTGTTAAGATCTCCCTACAAATAATTTATATGACTCTTAGAATAAGCTATTTCAGGTCTTTTGCCTCATAATAATAGGTTTAAGGAATTGAGGTACAGTGAAGAAGTCAAGGTGACCATTTCAGATCGTCATTACCTTGCTCATAAAAGAACCCTATAAACTTGTCAATATTATTACAGGCTAGTTAGTTTGCACGATCATTACATTTCAGAGGTGCCCTGGGTGAAGGGCCATATTCCCTCTGTCTCCTACCCTTATATGGCAGCTCTCTCAGGGCATCAGTGAATTAATTCAGGTGCGGCAAATGGAAAGGACATGCAAAGGCTTCCAGGGCAGAAGCAATTTCATGAAAAGAGAGCAGAGAGCTTAGTTAGGAAGCTCTTTGGTGTTTGTGAAAATCCTCTCTTTGGATATTAGTTATGGCAAGAGGAGTTAGAATGTAACATGCAGGAATGGGAGAGTCTAGTTGCTTGCAGGAAAGCGCAGGTTAATTAAAGATTCAACATTTTCACCCCTGAATGCAGGATAATGTTAGCTACCTCAGTAGCAATATCATAGACTAGGCTTAATGATTTGACGACGAGACATCTCAGGGTTTTACCAGTTATGAGATGCCAGAAGATGGGAAACAAAATTAGCTGGAAGGGACGACAACAAAGGCTGACTCTCTCTGGAAGACATTTTAACTCTTTCTCACTCCGAAAAGATTGCATAAATTTCTGGAAATGGGCAGATGTTGGTTCGAGTTAAAGGTCTTAGCCAAAGCTTTTATATATGTGTATGTAAATTTGTAAGATTCAAAGGAATGGAGCCAAAAAGACATGTTCAAATAAAAGGGCAAGAAAAAGAAGGAAAGAGGAAAGGAATCATCTAGAGTAAAAGGAAAAGTAACAGAGCAGTAGATCTAAATCTCTCTGTCTCTCTTTGTCTCTCTCTCTCTCTCTCACACACACACACCCTCATGCGCGCGTGTGCACAAGCACACACGTATGGTCAGTGTCGTTTCGGGTATTAATCTGGCCATGTTTCTTAACCTGGTAGTGTTTCATAACCATATTTATAAAGCCAAGTTCCTACTGCTGGCTTTCTATCTCACTGAGGGCTAGGTGGGTTAATGGAATCTTGCACTGGTTCTGAATATCAAACCTTCCAAGCTGCAGAGCCAAACTCCATTTTCTCTAACAAACCCTAACCGTCTCCTAAACGAGGGATAAGAATGGCTGGTTTTTCCCTCTCCTGCACTGTCACGCTCCAACGGGGACACTGAGCTCTGATCCTGCAACTCTTCTCCCGAACCAAACTCTCTTCTGATTTCTAAGGTTAAATTAGATTTTGGAATTGGGACAGGCGTGTATTCTGTTAGTGGGTGTTGACAGATTTTCGTTATATTGAGACCAGAGAATCAAGTGGCTGGCCTCTGAGAGCAGAGGCAAGAGAGAGGAAGAAGAATGTGCTGGAGTGTGAGGCAGGAATGCATTCTCTGGGTTACACAATGTGCAGAGGTGAGATAGGACTCAGGAGTGATGTTGCACAGAATAATACAAGTCTCCAGTGAGAAATCCAAATCCCCGTGATTAACATCAGTAGCAGTAAGAAAAATGAACTTTAGCAGGCAGAGGTAGCTTGCCATTTGCCATTGTTTTGCTACGACTTCCCTGCTGGTCCTTTATCAGGTTTTTTTTTTTTTTTTCTTTTTTCTTTTTCTTTTTCTGGGTCTGGAAGGTTCAGGCTGGTTGTTTTTAGTGGACAGCGTTCTTCTTCAGCTCTCATCCCTGCAATGGTACTACAGGGTTAACAGTTACTAACAGCAGACTCTTTCTGGGGAAGAGCTACATAATTTTCAAGGGGACCTAAAATAATTTAGTTCAGCAAAATACCATTACGATCGGCCAGCTCCAGCAAGTGCTGCTGAACCGGCAATAATTCATCTGCCTCCTTTAACAACTCCCATTTAAATTGTGTTTGAACACTGAAAACAAATATGCTTTCACTGTGTGTCTGAAATCTTCAATACAGCTTCAAAGTTCCAGAGGAAAATACTGCATTGCAGCTCTCCTGTTTTTGCTGAGAATCTCTGCTGGCCTGTAGCTGGTGAAGGAGGGGCCCCGGCGAAGGCAACCTGTTTTCAGCTCAACTCAGCAGATCCCTTAGCTCCAGAATATAATGAGAAAAGCGTCCTCAGCTAGCTTGGGTGCAGAGGAGGCTGGGGAGAGAAGGTTAGATACACAGGTACTAATTAAACCAGGTTTGTTATCTTCATTTATTCATGTAAAAAAAAAACGATTGGGTGTTTGTCAGGCAATACATATTCTTCAAATAGTCAGACGCTTTTTGCTATTCTGGAGAATGTATGGAACAGCTCCAAGATGCCAGATAGATTTTGGCCATTCCCATAGGCCCTGCATAATCACAGCAGATGGACATTCCGGGTCTCGGCCGTTAGCAGGCTGGTCAGAGAAAGGCTTATTGCAAGCTGAGCAAG
This sequence comes from Lontra canadensis, assembly GCF_010015895.1. Lineage (NCBI taxonomy): Eukaryota > Metazoa > Chordata > Mammalia > Carnivora > Mustelidae > Lontra > Lontra canadensis. Next base: position 7,148,592 of record NW_022631077.1, read on the forward strand.
ATTTAGTGGGACGTTTATAAGATAATGATGTTCATGCATGCCTACATTCATGCATGCATTCTCCATGCACTGAATGACTATTTCTACCATAGTCTCGACACTTGAAATGTGTATAAACAAAATCCAAACCGTCTGCTGCCGCAGTTGCCTCTTAGACCTTACCAAACCGCAGTTCTCTCCGGTGTCTAGAAGTCCCTGCTCCCTGGCAGCCCTGGCGGGCTCCAGTAGTGTGGCCCATGCTGGTCACCTCATTTATCTTTAATTTTTTTTTTTAAGATTTTATTTATTTATTCGACAGAGAGAGAGATCACAAGTAGGCAGAGAGGCAGGCAGAGAGAGAGGGGGAAGTAGTTCCCTGCTGAGCAGAGAGCCCGATGTGGGGCTCGATCCCAGGACCCTGAGATCATGACCTGAGCCGAAAGCAGAGGCTTAACCCACTGAGCCACCCAGGCGCCCCTGTCTTTAATTTTTGCTGCTAAATTTCATTTGCTAGGAAGTGGAGCACACAAGACACACCAACATCTCTTTTGCTACAGCTGACTTGTGATTGAGGTACTACTGCACCCTCATTTTGCAGATGGGGACTCCGATGTCAAGTGACTTGCCAGAGGTCACTCGGCTGCTGAGTGGCAGAGCTGAGATTCCGACCCAGGTCTGCATTCTGGCCAGAGTCCTTAACCAGTGCATCTCCGGTCCCTTGCAGGGGTGTGGGGGTGGGGTGTCTTAGTGCCGGGAGAACAGAGCGAGCACAGCAGAAGCCCATTAGAGGTGGCTCATTTTATATTTTGACCATCCTTATGAGAAAGAAAAACAAAAAAAAAACAACAACAAAAAAACCTTCAGTTTTTCCGTGGCAGTCATTTAGGCTCCTGGGGTGTATATCTGTACTAAAAAACTAGTCTGCCAAAGGTTTGCTCGTTCTCTCTCCTCCCATCAGTGCGTAGTGTTATCTAATGCCTTATTACGGTGTTTTCTCCTTAAATCAGTTATGATGGGTTTCTCCTGCAACACATCCATCTAAAATTCTGCTTCAGCAGCCCTGTGTCTTTTCCCTTTAATGGTATACAGAGAATCACACAAGAAAACCTACTGTATGAGACTAGTGTTTTTCCACAACAACACGCAGCTTCTAAAAACCATGTCTCGAGTTTAAACAGAGAAGCCTTGGCTATTGCTCCAGAAGCAGGTTTGTCTGGGGGGAAAAATGTTTTGCAGCTGAGAGCAGTTTGAAAGAGGCTTTTGGTGAGCTTTTGTTCTTGCCTGTTTAACAGCTTAAGGTTTAGAGAAGCCTATGTGAGTTCACCTTTTGCATTTGGAGTCCAAAAACTGAATTCATTAAAGATCTCTCTTGAGCCTGCCGTGAATTTCAGTGCTCCTGGGAGGACGCTCCAGGCTCACTTAACTGGTTTGAAATCGTATGGCCTCAGGCTCCACTGTCTTTATTTGGAGGAGGATGGAAGCCAGGGAATTAGTTCAAAAGCAGCAACCTCTTCTTCCCTTTCCTCTCTAATTTCTGTTGTTCAGCCTTGGTTCCACACTACTTGCAATATTTTAAGAACCATTCCCGAGGATGTAGGTCATTGCAGTTAGAATTAATATCATTCTATCACCTTCTCTATTACTTTTCATGTTTGCACCTATGTAATCCATATGTATGTGGTTTGGGCCTTGGAATTTTGGAGGATGAAAAAAAAAAACAAAACACTGCAGATCTTTTCTCCAGCAGCCCCAGATGGAGTGTTTACTTGTTTCTGTTTGTGGTCTTTGGGAGGTGTGTGTGTATTTGTGTGTGTGTACTGGGGGCTGGGGAGAGGGAAGAGGAGAGAGGGAGATGGAATATAGAGAATAGAGAGGACTTTGATCTCTGACCACCGGATGTGTAGAAGATGTAGGTATTCTCTACAGAAGGGCATCCAGGAGGGAGGAAATAGGATACACCTGTGGGGGGATGATGGTTTCCTAATTGCTCTGACCCACTTTTCCCCTCAGTTTAAATCACAGCCTGCCTCTCTATCTATCTATCATCGATCTATCTCATGCCTGCTCATTTAGAGAGCAGCTGTTCATACTAAACACCTGTTACTGTCTTTTGTTGAGAGAGAAGTTCTAGTCAGTTCAGCTACATGGGCCAGCAAGAGCAGATGGGGAAAGGTGGGCCAGGAAGTGACTGATGCTGTCATCATGGGGCTGAAGCGTGGGACTCCGTAGAGGAGCGCTGGAAGGCAGGTGGCTGAAGAACTAGCTGTCTTGAATGAGGATGTAGAATATTACTCCAGAAGCACAGTCTGGACTCCAATCCCATGTTGGATAATGGCGGGACTTTGATTAAATACTTAACTCCTCAGCCTCAGAATCTTCATTTATAAGACAGTAATAATAATGAAACTCGGTTTTTAGGTATTTTGAGAGGATTAATGAAGTAATGAATGTAACGTACTTGGTACAGTGACTGGTACAGAGTATGTGATCAATATATGTTGAATAATAATTGGATTGCCATTATTCTTTAGTGACCAGATGTGCCAAAGACTGGCTATTTTTTTCCAATCCCATTTTCCTTTCCTCCTGGGTGCACAGCTACGACATGTCCCAGTCTTCCTTGAATGAGCTGAGGCCATTTACTGGGCTACATGAAATGGCTTGTGGGCAGAAGTGGGTATATCCCTTCCAGTTCTGGTCCGTGAAAGCCTCACGTGCAACCCTCTGGTTTTCTCTCTTCCTCCATCTGGTGGACAAAGCCAAGACACAGCAGGAGAGCCCAAAGTATCAAGGGATAGTGGAGCAAGAAGTAGGAAGGAGCCTAGTTCCTGGATGACTGTGTGGAGACGAAAATCCTTCTTCCTCTCTACCTCCGTCACCAACTGGCCTTAAGTTAGAAATAAACTTGACTATGTGAAGCCACTGGGATTTTTGAGTTACTGTATTCAGTATTAGTGAGTTTTACCTTATGACACAAGATCTAATGCACATGTCAGAGCATGTGGTAATAATCTGGAAATCCGTATTTGAAAGTGTTCTTACTTTATTTTTGACACAGAATTGGTTATGTAGTGATAAATAAATCACCACCTGGTAAAGTGGATGGAAAAAAATGATGTAGTATTAGATGGAAATAATCAGAATTGGGCTAATCTAGGACTAAGACAGAGACACTTACATAGCCACATAAGGAGATTAAAAAAAAAAAAATCTGTCCTTCTCTGAGTCATGCTGGTTCATGGTGGTACAAACAGGTGTCAAGCTGTAAATGCCGAAGGGAGTATGTGAATTTATCTTTTACTAGCACCAAGAGCTAAAGTGAGAGGTATGGGTTCCCTTTTTTATGACGTTTGAATATAATTCCTTTTGTGAACTAGATCCAACAAAACAAAAATACCACCCTTCCACCTCAACAACAACTCTTCAAAACACTGGAGATAATGTTTTTCCTGATCAGCCTAAGAATTGGTATAATATTTTAAAATCACATGAATGGATTATCAGGAAAAAATTTATGGAAGAAATAAGTAGGAAGCATAATTAGCGTATGGAAGTCTTGGCCTCTAGGATTAGCATGCTGCTGTCCGTGGTTGAAGGAATTACTCTGCCCTATTGTCCTTGGCCTTCAGTGCTTGGTGCACATGGTTAAAATGGAATTCAGAGCCCCTACTCTTCCGGGTAACTAATGGGGCAGGTGAAAGACAAGCGTTTGAACGTAGAAAGAGAGAAAAAAACCTAATCCCTTCAACAGAGCTTGAACATGTGAAGGGTAAAAGGGGTGTTGGGGAAAGGAGCAGCTTATTATCGTCCAATCTTCAGAGCACCTGCGCTCTGGTTAGGGATTTGAACAAGGCACTCGGAGGCTGCTCTTCCCAGTACTCTCAGGTCACTTATGTAACTCAAGAGTTTTCAGATTCCAAAGTGCCTGATTTCTATATTGTTGCCAGCATGACTCAAGCTCCTCACTGACTTTAATGGACATTTTAAGCACCTTAATTTATTTCCAACCATCAAAATTGTTTTCAAACCTCTTGTTTTGTTCAGAGATTACTCCCTCACTTAAAATTTGTTTTAGATTGAAGGACAGAGAAGTAACACTATTTAACTTGCGTCTGATGCTTTGAGGGAGTGAGTCTGAGCTGTGATGAGCCAGAGTCTGTGATTATGACTCTGATGGGAATACTCTGGTTTATATATCTGCAATCTGGAAAGCAAGCAAGGGCTCTATGCTAGTGTTTAAACTTAACAATTACTTCTGAAACCAAGTGAATGGAACCTTGAAATTGCAAATTAAAGCCAATGCACGCAGTTCAGCTTTAAGAGGTGGTTTCTCAGGGCACCTGGGTGGCACAGTCAGTTAAGCCTCTGACCCTTGATCTCAGGGTTGTGGGATTGAGCCCCAAGTTGGGGTCTGTGCTTATGCAGAGGCGGTTTGAGTTTCTCTTTCCCTCTCTATCTGCCCTCTCCCTGACTCTCTTTCAAATAAATAAATAAATCTGAAAAAAAAAAAAAAAGAATGAGGTGGTTTTTCAACTAATTATGCTGAGCTCTGTAAGTTAACTCTAATTTCTATACTCATGTTCTTCTCCTATTTTCTTGTCTAAGTTTCTTGACTGTTTTATCTGTTCATTCACTTAACTCATCCATCCATCCATCCATCCATCCATCCATCCATCCATCCATTTGCTCAGTGAATTTACTGAGCTTCTGTTATGATCCAGACACTGCCTAGGTGCTGGGAATATTAAGTATAATGACAGATCCTTGCAGAAATCTCCAGGTTGTGATTTTTCCATCCTTTTCATTCATGTTCAACCCCTTTCTTGGCTAATTCCTGTCCCATCCTCTGTAAGACTAGTCTCCCAGTATCATGTTAGCAATTCCTTTCTAGAGCCCATAACCACCTTGACATTTATCATTGCTGCATTCCCTTCAGCCAAGAACCAAGCTTTTACAATGGTGACAGAGTAGAGCGCAACTAGTGGAGATGGGGCCAGGGACATTGGGATAGTAGCATGTGATAGAACATAGTTATGTATTTGAGGTAGGTATCAGGGGACTTGAAGATGACTGATGATTTATTTTCATAAGACCTCTTGGATTATCACAGTTGGAAAGAGTTTAATAGGTTATCTCATCCAATTTCCTGGGAATCCGAAATCTTTTCTACTATATCTGTATGAGATCAAGATCCAGCTTCTTCTTTAAAGCTTCCAGGGACAGAAAGCTCATTCATCAATACACTTACAGATTCTTCTAACTGTTATAAAGTTCTTCCGTGTATTTTCACTGATACCTGCCTTTTCATAACCTCAGCACATTGGTCCCTATTTTTCTCTCTCTATGCAAACAGGAAGAATGTCCGATTTCTTTTTTGTGTCACAACTGTCTTTTTTAAAAAGTTATTTATTTATTTTTTAAAATTTCTTTTCTGTGTCCCAGAATTCATTGTTTATGCACCACACCCAGTGCTCCATGCAATATGTGCCCTCCTTAATACCCACCACCAGGCTCACCCGTCCCCCTATCCCTCCTATCCTTATCCCTATCCCCCTATCCCTACCCCCTATCCCCTCCAAAACCCTCAGTTTGTTTCTCAGAGTCCACAGTCTTTCATGGTTCGTCTCCCCCTCCAATTTCCCCCAAATCAATTCTCCTCTCCCTCTCCCCATGTCCTCCGTGTTATTCCTTATGCTCCACAAATAAGCGAAACCATATGATAATTGACTCTTTCTGCTTGATTTATTTCACTCAGCATAACCATTCTTTCAGTCCCATCCATGTTGATACAAAAGTTGGGTATCCATCCTTTCTGATGGAGGCATAATACTCCATAGTATGTATGGACCATATCTTTTTTATCCATTCGTCTGTTGAAGGGCATCTTGGTTCTTTCCACAGTTTGACAACTGTGGCCATTGCTGCTATGAACATTGGGGTGCAGATCACCCTTCTTTTCACTACATTTGTATCTTTGTGGTACATACCCAGGAGTGCAAATGCAGGGTCATAGGGTTGCTCTATATTTAATTTCTTAAGGAATCTCCACACTGTTTTGCAAGGTATGGCTGCACCAACTTGCATTCCCACTAACAGTGTGAGAGGATTCCCCTTTCTCCACATCCTTTCCAACAGATGTTGTTTACGGTCTTGTTAATTTTGGCCATTCTAACTGGTGTAAGGTGGTATCTCAATGTGGTTTTGATTTGAATCTCCCTCATGGCTAGTGATGAGGAACATTTTTTCATGTGTCTGTTAGCCACTTGTATGTCTTCATTGGAGAAGTGTCTGTTCATGTCTTCTGCCCATTTTTTGACATAATTGTCTGTTTTGTTTGTGTTGAGTTTGAGGAGTTCTTTATAGATCTTGGATATCAGCCCTTTGTCTGTAGTGTCATTTGCAAATATCTTCTCCCATTCCATGGGTTGCCTGTTTGTTTTGTTGACTGTTTTCTTTGTTGTGCAGAAACTTTTGATCTTGATGAAGTCCCAAATAACTGTACTAATATGGACTTTTAAATTTGTAGATAGCCAAACCCAACTTTAACTAGCCTAAACAAAAAGGATGCAGAGTTTTCTTATGGAAACTAAGAAGAGAAATGCACAAATGCAGTAGGCTTCAGAAATGATCTGGAAATCAGAGACTCAAAAGGATCAAGATTCTCTCCATGTCTCTCATCTATGCTTTAACCTGTGTGCCTCTCATGCTTGCTCTCTTATTATCTCTCCTATAATTCCTGGAGAGGACAGTGATTTCTGTGGTTGGATCAAGTTCTACCCCTGAACAAATTTACTTTTTTTTTTTTTTTTTAAGTAGGCGCTACATGGGGCATGGAGCCCTACACAGGGATTGAACTCATGATCCTGAGAGACCCTAGCAGAGACCAGGAGTCAGATGCTTGAATGTCTGAGTGTCTCAGTCAGTTAAGCACCTGACTCTTGATTTTGGCTCAGGTCATGATCTCAGGACTGTGAGATCGAGTCCTGCATCAAGGTCTGCACTGGGCATGGAGCCTTTTTAAGATTCTCCCTCTCTGTCCCTCTGCTCCTTTACCCACTTCTTTAAAAAACAAAAACAAAAACAAAACAAGGACTTGGGCGTTTAACTGACTGAGCCACTGAGGCACCCCGTATCTACTGTGTTTTGAGGGTTGTGTCATGTAGGAACATGGCTGTTTCACCTATGTGGAAAAAGGAGAGGAATAAGACCTTTTATAAGGACCAAAATAAGGTAGGTAATTTTGCACATTCTGCAAACACCACATATTTGCAAATATTTCTCCTAAATCTTATCACCAGACTATATATGTCTAATCTCTGTAATTTTTTCTCAGATAAGTCAGTTTTCATAAAGATACCTTCACCATCACGTTTTCTTTATTCTTAAAAATTTTTATCATGAAAATATGGCTTCTAGAACTCATTACAATAGATATATTTGTCAATATAGAATTAAAGTCATCTGATAGAAAGCTGGAGACCTCTTAAGAGATATTTTCCCTAGAACTTACTATTTTGCTTGACCTGGAAGTTTCCATTATTGGTAGCAGTTATGATCCCAAAGAAATTTTTCTGTACAGAGAATTCAGAATGAAAGGCTGAATAATGACATTGGCCAAGGACGATCTGAATCCAAAGCAAAGTGAAATCCTATTAATAATATAACTGGAAAATTTTGCCCTGAGAACATTGGCCTATTACTTATACCAAGCTTTTAGAGACATATTGTCTCCTTCAGTAGTTAAAATTCATGAGCTGCAAATAGTAAATTCATACAGCAAATATTTTTTCTTTATATACTGTTTATCTCATCTCTAATGGTACTTACGTGGTACTTTAAAAATTACTTCATGTTTTATAATTGGTTTAAGGTTTATTATTTCCTAAAATAACAAAATTATCTTCACCATTGCATTATTTGATTAAATTTAATAAATCATTAATTAAGAACCAACTAAAGACATGAATAAAAGGTATTATGCCAGGTCCTGGGGTTGTGGATGTAAATCGCTTTTGAATTTCAGGAGTTCATAATCTAATGATACTCATATGTAAGCACACATACAAATGGTAATGGAAGGTGTATTTCCGGTTTATTTAGGGCAGCTACAAAAATCAGAAGACAACAAATACAAATAAAGGGCAGTATGGAGATGTGGTGAGCCATAGTGTTTTGGGGTTGTATAGACTTACTCTTTAAGCCTGTCTCTGTCAATTACTTTCTATGTTACTTCAACAGGGTGAATATCATCTTTGAGTCTTACTTTCTTCATCCAGGGAATAGGAAGAACAATATTTATCTGACAGGGTTCTTGGGAGAATTAAATAATATCATAAAACTCTACCAAGCACTGTTTCATTTTCTCATCGCACAAACATGTAGTAGCTTTCAATATGTTAGAAGATTCAGACAAAGGAGCCACCAGTCACAAAATAATGTGGTAAGTGCTGCACAGAAGATGGGATTTAAGAGTTTGGACTTTACTTTTTTATTTGTTTGGAAATTAGAAGCCATGGAGAAGTTTCAAGAAAAATCTTACACTTCCAAATGTCCATTTTGGAGAACTAACTCTGATTGCAATAGTGAATGGATACAAGGAGACAGACTGGTGGGTAGGACACTTGTTTGTAGCTATTGCAGAAGTCCTAGGCTAGAACTTCTATTCTGGACTTCAGTCCCAGCTGAGGAACACAGACCATAAGAGAAGACTAAAGAGGAAGGTCCAGGTACAGGGTTTATTGGCTTGTCGATGGACTGAACGTACAAAAGGAGAGGGAGAGAACTGAAGCATGGTTCTGAGCCTTAAGTGCCAAAGGATACAAGGAAATAAGTAGGTTTGGGGTAAAGAATAATCAATTAGCTTCTGGGCATGCTGAATTTGAGATGGCTGTGGGACATCTAGGGGGAGATTTTAAAATAGGTATTTGGATCTTGAAGAAAATAGCTAAGGAGAGAAGTCTAACCCAGAGACATGGCTTTATGCTATGTGAATTAGTCACGAAATCTCTCAGAGGCTGTGTGTCAGAATCCACTTCCAGGGGGTGCAGTGAGTAGTATGCACATGGACCGAACGCTGGAAAACCTGTAATCAGTAGGATGAGCTGGCACAACTAGTCTTTTTGCTAGCACGAATATATCCAGAGTTTTCTTATTTAATCAGAAAACAATTCAACCAACCATTCATTCATTGCCATCTAGGCAACAGGATTGTTTTGAGGTAACAGACTTGCAGACCAATTAGTCAGAAGTGGTCACATTGGGTTCAGTTCACATCACTAGTTGGAAAAGAATGTCTCTGCTTCAGAAACTATCATAGAGATACTACAACATGAGCAAAATGGTAAAAATTATGGTTCACAAATTTATTCTTTTTTTAAAAGATTTTATTTAATTATTTGACAGAGAGGGAGAAATAAAGAGATCACAGGTAGGCAGAGAAGCAGGCAGAGGGGGAGGAGGAAGCAGGCCCCGCCACTGAGCAGAGAGCCAGATGTGGGGCTTGATCCCAGGACCCTGAGATCATGACCTGAGTCGAAGGCAGAGGCTTAACCCACTGAGCCACCCAGGCGCCCCTAAAAATTTATTCTTGAGAGACTTAGGAATCTCATAAAAAATTTCCAGGAAATCAAAAGCTTCTGGTAATGTGTGAGTCACAAGGAGGAATACTTCATCTTCTGGCCAAAGGTTGACTGTCTAATGATAAAAAGTCATCTTTGCCTCCTCTCTATGGATTTCTCATATCCAGTCAATTGCCAAGCTTTAGTAACTTGACCTCATGGATGATTCTTATCTCTCTTTCTTCCTTTTAATTCCTTGCTTTGGCACTAATTATCTCACCTTAAGCTTTCACTTTAGATGCCTTCCTACCTTCCAAACCATTTCACACTATGCTGCATGCAACTTCTGAAATCACTGGACACAGTCCAAGCTGGCATTCAATTTCCTGAACAGTATACCGTACTAACCTGGCTTTCCTCCCTCATTCATTCAACAAACATTACAGGCACAGCTGAGAAGTTAGAACTTTTCCAAATGTGAGATGCACATTCTTATCTATTAACAGTTTTCCCCTTCCTGCTTCTTCTGCCATGCTATTTTTCCATCTTCTTTCTTACCCATTGACCCTCAGCACTGAGTGCCTACCTACCTTCAACCACCAGCCTAAATACCTCTTTCCTTCAGATGTACAACCTTATCACACTAGTTGGAAATCCATCCTTTTCAAAAGAAACTTTATTATACAGAATTTATCATATGTTACTTTTAGTGATTTATGTAAATTTATTTATTTATTTATTATTTAATTTTTTTTTTTTTTTTTAGAGAGAGAGAGCATGAGGCAGGGGGAAGGGCAGAGGGAGAAAGAGCATCTTAAGCAGGATCCACACTCAGTGCAGAGCTGGTCGTGGGGCTTGATCTCATGACCCTGAGATCATGACCTGAGCCAAAACCAAGAGTTTACCACTTAACTGACTGAACCACCCAGGCACTCCAATGTAAAAATATTATTCTCTCTACTCAAATATAAGCTGTCCTAGGACAGGGAAATGTTTTTTATTTTTGTGTCTCGTACAGTGCCTTCCGACACAGTAGGTACTTAGTAAATTACCGTCAAGTACGAATCTGAGGCTATAGCTCATAACCTTCCTTATTTTAAATACACCCACTTTAACATTCCTCAGAGCCATCCCTCCTGCCCCCAGGATGAGTGAAAGTTTGGCCAAGGATTGTTCTTACAAATGTTCTGTTATATGTGAGTCTTAACCTTTGTTTAAGTAATTGAAATTCAGTCATTCAGAGAATATTTATTAAGAGATTATTAAACCTCAGAGGTTACTGCACCAGGCTCTGAGGTTACAGAGCTAAACAAGACAGCCTGCCTGGGAGGACTCCATAGTTAAAAGTTCTATAATAAAAGCATGTTTGTAATGCTGAGGGAATCCTGAGGAGGGAGCTCTAACCTTGCCTGGGGAAGTTGGAAAAGACCACACCACCATATAAGATTTTGTTTGACAATGGAGGAATTTTTACTTAACATTTAATCAACAGAATTTATTGCATATCCAATGCTGTGTTTGCACACTTGCCTGTAGCTGAAATATGTTAACTTTTACCCGGTAAACATGTCCATAAAATTCAAGAATTTTTAGCTTATTGTATCAGGCATTATTCTAAGAATTGCAAAGACAGTATCTCATTTAATTCTCTTTTATGGAATAGGTACTATTCTGTATCAGTTTAATAGGTTAAAAACACTCTGGGCACAAGAAGTATGAGTTAATTGTTTATATTAATTGGCAGGACTGGGATTTACTAGAGTCATTCTGATTCCAAAACCTGTTTCCTTAACTATTGTATTACATATTCAAAGAATTCTAGGAGGCCGCAAGTTTGGAAAAATTATAGAAAAACCATAGCAATCATTTGACATTTACTGTTTTAAAATTGGTTAAAGCAGGCCTAAAAAGATAGCTACTTTTTCTTTAGGGTGAAAACTAGGTTCAATTTAGTAAAAAAGCATTTCAGGTACTATTTAAAGTACAAAACAATCAGTAAACCAAACCTCCATAGAACTGTAAGGTTTGTGAAAACATGAGATTCTTATAACTAGGAGAAGAGAGCAATGCCTTATATTTCCATTCTGAAAATGGTCATCTCACTTCACTTTTTTGTTGCTATATTCACTTGCATTGTTTAAGATTTAACTTCTGTGCAAAACTACTTATGAGAAGGATTTCTGCTTGTGCAAAAGCTTCAAAATCATTGTTATTTCTTAATAAAATGTTATTAAGTATAGTTTTGATGGGAAGGAAGTCCAGACTTTTTTTAAAGATTATATATTTTTTAAGTAATCTCTACACCCAAAGTGGACCTCAAACTTATAACCCTGGAATCAAAAGTCATATGTTCTACCAACTGAGTCGGCCAGGCACCCCAGAAACTTCAGTTTTTAACAGCAGGTCTCTCCGAGTACAGTTCCATCAGCTCAGAATCCTCCCTTTTCCCTCTGAAGATTAATTTCTTTTGTTCTTAATGCTGTGGATTTTGAAAGTTTGATTTTATTATTTTATCAAATGTAGGTCATCAGACCATTTCATTTGTTACTCTATTGGCCTACCAGGCTTTGATTTTTATCATTTTCCTCTGAGGTGATCAGACTCTAGAGCCTGAATATCCTTTATCTTTTAGACCACAATGAAAAAGTATTTGTTTACATCAAGAAAAAGAGCTGTCAGTGGTTCAAAATATTGTTTCTTCATAAGAGGTAAGCTTGCTTCACAAATAAACGTAGAAATCATCGAGTTATTTGCTAAGTTACTGAATACTATCTGTTAAAAAGACCTATCTATTTAGATAAGTTTAGAAAGTCAGTCTGCAAGGTATATACCAAATTGTTAACAATGTTTTTAGGTGGAGGTTGGGATTATAAATAAGAAGACTTCCCCTTTCTCCATGTTGGATTTTTTTGGAAGATCTTGTATAATCAGAAAAAAGAAACACTTTAACACAGGTAACTTCCACTTTGATTAAAAAAAAATTCTTTCTAGATATAATCACAATAAAGAGTACCTATTTGGTCTGCCTTTTCCTAGTGGACCAGGTTAATTGTGGTTTGCAACCAGAATACTCTTGTTTGGTCACATGTGGTGTTACCCTGACATATTGGATACACCCCAACTTTCCTTTTCAAATACCTTTTATCAGTTACCCAAAGTTTTATTCTGCAGAGTATTTATTGACTATCATTAAAAAAGACAAGAGGTAACATGTATTGGTGAGGATGTGGAGAAAAGGGAAACTTGGTGTGCTATTGGTGAGAATGTAAATTGGTGCAACCACTATGGAAATCGTTATGGAGGTTCTTCAAAAAATTAAAACAAGAACTACCATACGATCCAGCAATCCCACTTCTGGCCATATATACAAAGGAAATGAGATCACTATCTCAAAGGGTATCTCAAAGAGATGTTCATTGCAGCATTATTTACAATAGCCAAGATATGGAAACAGCCCAAGTGTTTGCTGATGAATGAATGGATTAAAAATGTGATATTATATATATATGTAACATATTATATATAGTGTATATATAGTGTAACATTTTTCAACCTCATGAAAGAAGGAAATCTTGCCATCATTTGGGAAAACATGGATGAACCTAAAGGACATTATGCTAAGTGAAATAAACCAGACACAGAAAGACAAACATTTTATGATCTTATTTACATGTTGAATCTCAAAATTTTAAGAATGGTGGTTACCAGGGGAAAAGGGGGGCAATGAGGAGATATTGATCAAACAATACAAAGTTTCACCCATGTGGGATGAATAAATTCTGGAGATTTAGTGGATCATTAAATGGTGACTCTCATTAATAATACTGTATTATAAACTTGACATTATTTAAGAGAGTTGATCTTAAGTGTTCTCATCACTTACACCAAAAGGCATAACTGTGTGAGGTGGCCGATGTGTTAATTAATTGGCTGTGGCAATCACTTCACCAGGTTTACACATATCGAAGCATCATGTTGTATATCTTCAACATATACAGTTTTATTTCCCAGGTATGCCTCAACAGAGCTGGGGAAAAAAAAAAGTAAATTCAAAATGAAAATAAAAAACTTTCAAGTATTCACAGAGATGGGCTTCCTAGAACTTGGGATGGTAACCAAGAGGGAACCCTCCCATAAGTTAGAGACGATAAAAGCCGCATTAGAAGTGTGGGTAAAATTGTAACTAGAGGTGAGGTTTGAATGAGGGAGAGGAAGGGAAAGGAGGAGGAGAAGACTAAGAAGAGTAAGATGAAGGAGGAGTAAAAAAGAAGTAGAAAGGGAAGAGGGGCGGGGTGGGGGAAGAATTACCCTTACCTCATCAGAGAGAAGTGTAGCTCACATTTTGGTGGAGGCACAGACACACAAATGCACACACATAGCAACTTCAGCACTTTTCCTAAAATTGGCAGGCGCACAAAACTTCGACGAGAGTCAGTCAGCTGGCTCTAAGCGTGTCAGGTTTGTCATAGTCATGCTGCCTTTAGGAAGCTGTGTTTAAGAGAGCAAAATTTAGGCCCCACTATGAAAGACGGGAAAGAAAGCAGATGGATGAGTGGTATTTCTAGGAGTTGTCAATCTCTCAGAAATCTTGAAATAGACATCATAGAGGGGAAGGAACTGCCTGAGAAGAGTTGAGAGCATCCGTATGGAGTGAGGCAGGACTAAAAATGGCCTCGTGGACAGGAAAATTGATAGAAGGGAACACTATCATGCGGCTAAATAAAGTAGATTAAAGCTAAAGGGAAGGAGCTTGAGAATTTAGTTTATTTATTTATTTGTTAAAGATTACTTATTTATTTGAGAGAGAGAGAGCGAGAGAGCAGCATGAATATGGGGAGGGGCAGAGGGAGAGGGAGAAACAGACCTCCTGCAGCACAGGGACCCCCGAGGTGGGGCTGGATCCCAGGACCCTGGGATCATGACCTGAGCCACAGGCGGATGCTTAACCGACTGAACCACCCAGGCGCCCCAGGAGCTGAAGATTTTAAAATGCAGTCTGTCCTAACAATTAGGCAGTATGTGTGAAATATGTATTATTTTACAATTTGATAGTCATGATATTTGAGACTACCTTGAGAGGTGATCATGGGGCCACTCAAGCCATGGGCGTTTTTTAGTCACTTTCTCCAGTGCTGCTCTGTACAGCTTGTGTACTGACTCAGCTTAGTCCTGGTTCTTCAACTTGGAACGTGAGCCCACATGAAAGGCTGAGAGACAGACATGGAAGGTGGGGCTGATGCTTCCCAGTGAGTGTGTGTGGAGTGGGTGCGGACAGACAGAGGCGTCATTACAGATTTCTGTGGGTGCTCTTAGAGGAAGAGGATAACTCTGTAGCAGATTCTCCCCGCCCCCAGATTCATGACGGTATTGTTGGCTTACAGCATGTACGTTTCATATGAACAATGTGATGATTTGATGCACATATATTACAAAATGATTACCACAATCAGGTTAACACCTCCATCCCTAGAAGTTTATACCCTTTGACCAGCCAACATCTCCTCATTCCCCTCGCCCCTGGCAATCACCATTATATTCTCTATTTCTATGAGTTTGGCATTTTTAGATTCCAAGCCTACGTAGGATCCTACAGTACTTGTCTTTCTCTGACTTACTTCACTGAGCATAATGTTCTCAAGGTCCATCTATTTTGGCACAAGAAGCAGGGTTTCCTTTTTATGGCTGAATAATATTATATATAATATTATGTTATATATAATATATAATAATATATAATAATATTAACATAATAATTAATATTATTACTTTATAATAATATTAATATTATATTTTGTGTATTTATATACATAAAGTGTGAGGTAGATAGATATACATTTTCTTTATTCCTTCATCCATTAATTGATATTCAGTTTTTTTCCATGTCTTGGCTGTTGTGAATAATGCTGCAATGAACATGGGAGTACAGAAACATCTGATATCCTGCTTTTGTTTCCTTTGGATATATACCCAGAAATAGGATTGCTGGATCATATAGTAGTTCTATTTTTGCTTTTTTGAGCAATCTCCATACTGTTTTCCACAATGGCTGCACCAATTTGTATTCCCACCAACAGGGCACAAGGGTTCCCCTTCTTCCACACCCTCACCAACGTTTGCAATCTCTTGTCTTCTTGATGACAGCCATTTTAACAGGTGTGAGGTGATAGCTCCTTGTGGTTTTGATGTGCATTTCTCTGATGATTAGTGAGGTTGAGCATCTTTTCATGTACCATTTGGCTGTCTTCTTTTTAAAAGAAGGTCTATTTGAGTCTTCTGCCCATTTTATGATTAGATCGTTTGTTCTGCTCTTGAACTGTATGAGTTTCTCGCATATTTTGGATATTAACCCCTTAACAGATGGTTTGAAACACTTTCTCCATAGGTTGCATTTCCTGTAGGCTGCATTTTGTACATTTCCCCTGCATTCTGTATGTAGGCTGCATTGTCACGTTGCTTACCGTTTCTTTCGCGGTATACAAATAAGACGGACAGTAGGATAGAATAATCACCATTGCTTATTGTATCAATCAGGTTTTCCATGTAATGATTTCGGAATTTTAGTGGTCTCCAAAGGAAGCATCCATTTCTCTCTCATTACATAAAGGCTGTGAGTTGGCTCTTGCTCTGCTCAGTGTTGTAGGCCATCTGTAATTCCACTCCCTGTGTCTCCTCATTCCTGGATCCGGGCTGAAGGAGCAGCCCCTGTCTGGGACATGGTGTTCTTGCTGCAAAGAGCAAGGGCACAGAGGTGGTGGTGGCATATTGAAAACTTCCTTATCCACTGACATGTGCAGGCTTAATGGTGGGGCAGAGATATGTGCCCTACCCCCTACCAGGAGGCATCACAAGGACAGAGGTGTATAATCTGCTAACACGGCAGAGAAAGGATAATTTGGACAATAGCAAGAGGTACAGTATTAATAATCAGCTAGGTCTTAAGTTTTATTATACTGGTCTTTGGGGTCCCTGGGGATATGACGGGAAGGCAAGAAGCCTTTGACTGTCACTGTGGCAAAGAGAAGGATCTGAAAGTGTCCCATGTCCATCCATTCCTAATTATCTCGTATCATTTTACCCCTGAAATTAGAAATGAATTCAATACTTAAAATGCAAATATAATTAGAAATACAAAGAATATAACAATATTAAAAATGCAAAGGCATGCAAATATAAATTATGTAATTTATCTTTTTGACATATCTTGTCTGCAGAGACTTGTGCTGACATAATTCCATCTTGTTTAGTTTGCAGATAAAAAGATAATCCCTAATACCGTGTGAATTACTCTGGAGAAAGCTCCCCTAAACCATCATATGGGGAAGGAAATAGCGGGGCTTCCTACACTACCCGCTAGTATTAAAGGAAATGGAAAAAAAATACAGTTTGACCTGCCCAGGTCTTTCATCTCGATTGAGTTAGCAATTTAACCCTCAACATCTTTTTCTTGGGATTGCTTACTTAACCATTTTAAAGATGACAGGAGGTGGTTATATGGCAGAAGTATGCTATCAGCCGTCTCCTGCTTCCCCGTAACTACTCTCTGTAACCAACTTCCTGTGATTGAAAAGCCTAAGATATTAAGGTCTGAAAATTGAGGTTTTTGAATTGAAAGGAAAACACCTCCATTTTAACCATGGTGCAGGACTCTGGCTTTTTAACATAGTGCTGTAGGAATCTTTGCAGGGAACGTTTTTGAATTTGAGGTTATTTTTGCCTTGGTTCTTTCAGTAAGTGAAATAAGAATACTAAGCTTAAAATGCTATTAAGTGTGATATGAGGAGGAATGCAGATTTTGGAAGTGTAATCATGTTTCATCGGCTGTCTTCTATCACCCGTGTGAGGCTGATGAGACCATGCGATGAATTTGTATTGATTGCTGTGTTTGAGAACTATGTCGCCAAGTGGCATTTTACCAGACTTTGTTGAACACCAAACTCAAATCCTGCTCGCCATTCAGAGACCTTTTCCAATTACCCTCATCCTCAGTGAACTCCCTAAGCTGTGATATTATTTTTTATCTTTCCCCCCAAATCGCTCATATGTTCTCCCAGTTGGTATGGCTCATGGGGTCAAGGCCAGACCTAACCTGTCCATCCCTGTCCCAGCTCCCAGCACAGGTTTGGCAGGGAATTGGTTCTTCATCCTTATTTGTTGACGGGATGAATGTGTTGATTTGCATTATCATCTGATTGCACCAGTGAACGTTACTATGTTCAAGGGCTGTGAGTTCCTTGCAGTCAAGGGTCATGTTGTATTTTTGGTGAGCTCCCACGACACCTCACAAAGTGTGGGCTGGGCACATAGGGGTGGACGTATGTGATGTTTGTTGCAATGACTCTCAAAGTTCAGTTATGTTTGAGACTTCAGGGTCACCCCCTCTAAAGGGGAGATCATTTCAGGGTAGGGGGTCATTGTAGAAAATCCCACAAGGAAAATGACATTGGACGTGCAGAATTTTAAAAGAGAGAAGTAGTCATAGAGTTCTAGTGTGGACCCATAGGAACTCATCATTTTTGTAGATAAAATAAGGCAAATATTGTTATTTTCTTAGAGTTCAACCTAGAACAATTTGTGACAGTGGTAATGGCCTGAGCAAAGCTTAAGATACGGAGAATTTGAATCCTCTCCTGGTTTTCCAATGAGGAATCCTGGATGTTGGAGAGAAAGGAGAAAATAAAAAATGTGTCCAGATTAGGGTGTAAAGATTCTGGGAAAAGGAGAATTCATCTTCAGTGGGATGAAGTTCACGAAAAATTACTGATGCCACAGTTGTTAATGTGTGGGGATTTTAAATTGGTTTGAACATCTTTTGGTTTTTCGGTGATTTCTATAAGATAAAAACAAATGATGTCATTCAAGCTGTAGGGACCAGTAATGGCAATGAAGATGCTTTCCCAAGTCACTTAAGGTTCCCATGGAGTCATCTGGAAACTTAGCTTTCATTGTTTTAAGAAGGGACTTTTGCCAACACCACTGCAAATGTCCCTTCTGCTTCAAATTCTCCAAGAATGCTTCCTTGATACAAAAGTGTAAGGATTTTACTCCACAAGGTAAAAGGATGATTTCGTACTTTTCTGATTGAAAAATAGAGACCAAAGTGGACACTTAAGGACTATAAATATTTCTGTTTCTGGAATGATTTTATATGCTTTGCTGCCCCAGAGTGATTATTTATCTGGAAAGCTAACACATCCGCACTGCACTTTGTTCTGAACCCACACAGGCTGTGTTGTAGGAATAATTCTTCAGAAGGAAGCCAGGGTGACATTATTCATAAGGGATCCAAGTATAAGGTTTTTCCAGCCCATCCACACCAGTCTCCCGGGACTTTTTTGGGTCAGCCCCCAAAAGCTACCTTTTATTTCTAGAAACTTCTGGAGACGAGGCCTGAACACTGTCTGCTGTCATTGTTAAACACTAGACAACATACCAGATCCTTTATTTCGTTTAACCTCTCAATAACCTTTTTATGATTACTACTGTTGTTACATTATCATTGTTATTAATCTTCTATGTAAATTTTACAGATGTAAAAACTGAAGCTTTGAGAAATAAAAGAGACCTAAATTCACATCATTTCATCTGAGACTTGGTCTGACTAACTCCAAAGCCCATTCTGTCTATTGGTGTCTCTGGGGAGCTCCCGCCACATTCAGATATCCTCTCTCTCATCTCAGTTCACCCATCACAATGTGTTGATGATTTTGCTACAGACATCATCCTCATAAATCAATGATTCTCAGCTGGGGGTGCTTTTGCTATCAGGGGACATTTGGCAATGCCCGGAAACATTTTATATTGTCACAGCTGGGGGAGGTTCTCCTGGGCAGCTAGGGGGTCTGGGAATGCTGCGGTGCATTCCACAGCCCATAGGATGGACGGCCCCCACAATAAAGGATTATCCAACTGATGAGTCAAAAACCAAGGTGCAGAAGCCCTGTCTTAAATCCGCCATGCTTCCTAATCCCTACACTCATCCCCATGTTTCTCTGTTCTGGAAATCTTTGTCTAGCTTCTGACAACCTATTTTTATTTCTAGACAATTAGAAAAACTGAATAATTAATGTAATCTTCCCATGATCAACCTTTCATTAATATCTATTTGAGGAGGTGATTTGCTAGACACCGCCCAACGCACTGGATCTTATTTTTCTATTGAGAGTTTATAACCTTAAGCAGCCTTCTTTCTTAAACCCAGAAGAGAAACAGTAGGAATGCACTCCTGCTAAACTTAACACGCAACAGGGAAGGCTTTATATTCTCAGAGGTTGATGGGGCAGAAAGATGTTCCTCAGGTGAAAGAGGGCTAAGGACCATGTTTCCTTGGGGGAGTTGAGGAAAGTCATCACCTCCTTCCTGCTCAAGGCAGCATAGCCCTGTGGAGGGTGCTGGCTTTCAGAACTCTACCAAAAGAGGGAGGGATTTGCTCTGGGGGGTTGTGCAGGATGCACATCGAATATTTATGTCAATACCTACAGATCTATGAACATACCTATTTCTTTTACGGCTTGTTTTTGGTTTCACCGCTGAGTAATCCTGCAAATGACAGAAACTGTCTCTTGTATTTTGCTTTGCCCATGTAAACACAACTACGAACTCTGCAGTTACCCTCTCTGGGCTTGCAGACTCCTGAACTGTTAGATGCTCTTTAAATGAAAAAGCTAGTATTTACTTGCTATGCTTTGCAAAACAGCTTTAATTGGGACATGTCATCATAATCCTCTCAGGACGAATAGCTCTACAGATTTCAACAAGGCCCCAAACAAACATAATTTAGGATAAGACAAGCTTCCCAAATCCTGAATTCCTAGCTTTTGAATTCTCTGAAGTGAGCCTTTTAGGAGAGCACAAGCCAAGGCCTTCCCTGATTGCATTATCTCAGAGTCGCCACAAGAGGGCGTGTGAAGAACACAATCCTCTTTGCAACTGGGCTTCCAGAAGCCATTTCTTGATGAGACAGCAGCAGCGTCTATAGTTTCCCGTATTCCGAGCAGGTGGAACAGACCCTTAGAACAGTCACTTCCACATCTTTTTAACATGCTGTCTACACAGAAAGGGGAAAAAGGGAAGTTTCTGAATGTGGTTTGGGATATTCTGTCCTGGGTTTCCCCATAATCTGGAAGAGGGTCAGAAAAATCAGCTCGTGCAAGCATTGTACTCATTTTGATTTAGGAGGAACTTTGGCCTTGCCAGAAATGGCCACGGCTACTGGGATGACTTGGGATTTGAGGGGAATAAATCACTCCAAGGTTGAAAGATTTTCCTGCTGTGATTCATTTCTGCCAAAACAAACAAAAAACAACCAACCTGATGATTTAGTTTGCCTTTGGCATTTTCAGAAGAAAAGAAATTAACTTCTCTCTTCTTTAAAACACTAAGAAAAAAGAAATAGAAGTCAGAGTCCCAGGTGCCCCCCTCACCCGTTTATGTGCTACTGTCACAGGTGGGCGTCCCACAGAATTAGGAGAGTTCAGGTTGCTTCCAAGGATACGCAGAAAATGACTGTCAGATAAGGTGCTCTGGGGACAGAGGACAGGGATCAGTTATGGGGATCCCACAGGGTGGAGGTTCACAAATTTTGGCATACATCATAATCACCCCTGAATACTTGTTCAAACACAGAGTTTTGGGACTCACTATGAGATTCTGATTCAAGAGGTCCAAGATGGGACCTGAGAATGTGCATTTCTAACAAATTCTCAGGTGATGCTAATGTTGGTTGGGGACCACACCTTGAGATTCCTAAGTCATCAGAATTACTCCTGGGGTTGGATCTGGGCATCTATTGCACATGAGTCCCAGTTAATGCCTGAGATTCCAGCCTGGTTATTGAGATCCTGAAACTACACCACACAAAGACCTCCCTGCTGACTCCTTGCCCCAGAAGGTGACCCTTCTGAATTGAATGAAACCTTTTGGTTGCTTCCCTTCTTCCCTCAGAATACCTCAGACCTCTATACGGGAACAAATTCCACAGTCCTTCTGATAGCTGTGGGCTCTGTTTTTAAAATCCTAATGCATGGGGAAAGTAGGAGCAAATGGATTCTATACCAAGTAGATCGAGTTTACCAGAATTTATAGATTGATTCCATCTCTAAGTGACCTCAACAAGATGCTTACCCTCCGAATATATTCATTTTCTCATCTGTGAAGTGAGAACCAGAGCTGCACCTACTTCCCTGGGTGGTTATATGAGTTAAATGAGTTAATATCTAACAGCACTTTGAACGATGACTCATACATTATTCTTAATAAATATCAGCTACGTCACTGTCTCTCATCTTCACTTTTAGTATCCATTTCCTTATATGGAAACTTGAACTAAGAAGCCCCCCAGTTTCTGGGACTGTGCCCTCTTGCTGTGTTACTTATTGGGAAGCTGGAAGATTCATGATGTTACCTTTAAACCTCTCCCCAGCTCAATGACATGGCTTCACCAAGATGCAGAGGCCAGAGCTCAGGTATGAAGGTCGATTATAATTTCTAAGGGGTAAAGGTAAACAAACCATATAACTGGTTTAAGGTTTATTAATTTTGGACAATCTGTTGTGCTACTTTGTCTTTGTGATTCGTTAGAATGTTCTATGGAACTGCCATTCTCTGTGCCTTGCAATATGAAGCAGCAGCAAAATAGCAGGGAGAGAAAGTGGAAGCATCTTCCTGGTCAAATAAAACTATTCCTGGCACGCTGCTGTGTGACTTGAAGCAAAGGGCTTCATATGCCTGTGTCACTTCCCTAAGTGATGAAATCGGTATAATGATCCAAAGCTGGCTCAGCATCACCAATCATGCTTTCTGCACATTTCCATACATGATATATGACTAACTGCTGTCTAATTACTTGTAGACTTCAAATAAATTTCATTGGTGTGGATATTTATTTTTGTCTCTTTATGTAAAGAAATTATTCACTGAATAGGTTATATATTGTCAGGATGCAAAATTGGAAAAGCTGAAAGGGATCAACAAGGAAAGAGAAGCTTGCCTTCCATACCTGTCAGCCATCTACACAGTGTCCTTCCACTAGGATTTCTTATTCTTTTTAAAGATTTTATTTATGTATCTATTTGAGAGAGAGTGAAAGTACGTGTGTGAGAATAGAGGAAGGAGCAGTGGGGGAGCAGACTCCACGCTGAACATGGAACCCAATGAAGGGGCTCAATCCCATGACCCTGAGATCAAGAGCTGAGCTGAAACAAAGAGTTGGATCCCTTACCAACTGAGCCACCCAGGCATTCCCACTGATATATTTTTTTAAATTCATAGAGGTTTTTTTTTTGTTTGTTTTGTTTTTTTGTTTTGTTTTTTTTTGAGTTTTGGTTTCACAGCAAATCTGGTATGCCCCCATATGCCCTATCCTCCGTACATGTACTGCCTCCCCCACTAACAATACCCCCCACCATAGTTACCATTTGTTGCAGTCCATGAACCAGGAGGGACACATCATTATCATCCAAAGTCCACAGCTGATGCCAAGGTTCACTCCTGACATTATAAGTTCTGTGAGTTTCAACAAATATGTAAAGACATGTATCCACCATGACCATATCCTATGGAATAGTTTCACTGTCTTAAAAATTGCCTGTGCTCCAGTCTCTCCATTTTTGCCTCCCAACCAAACCCCTGGCAAATGCTGATCTTCTTACTGTCTTCATAGTTTTGGCTTTCCTGGAAAGTCATCTACTTGCAGTCCCACAGTACGTAGTCTCCTCAGATTATGGTGTCTTCCTGTTAGTAATATACATTTCAAGTTCTTTCATGTCTTCATCCGCTCATCTGGTTGTTCATCTTCATCTGTTTGTATTCACCTATGGAAGGACATCTTGGTTGCTTCCAGGTTTTGGCAATTGTGTATAAAGTTGTTATAAACATTTAAATGCAGGTGTGAAAGATAGAAGTTTTCAGGCTGAAAAGTTTTAAGCAACCCCTCTGAGATGTAAAAGAAATGTTAACCACTTGAGACTAGAACTGTTTTGTGTATCTGACCTGTATCCTGGGTGGATGTTGGTATCAAACACTTAGGATGATCATGGTCATAGTACTTCGAATAGAAACATCCCCTGAAGTGTGTGCACCCCCTCCCCACACCATGCCCAGTGACGTTGGCTGGGATGAAATTGAAATGTTTCCCTTTTGATCACTCTACTTTTTTTGCCTCCATCTGGGCTTCTGTCCTGCCTCCAGATCCAGGCAAAGCTTGCTACTGTTGATCTGAGGATCACTCCAGTGTTCCAATTTGAATCATCTCCAGTCTGGCTTTTTCCATCTCCAGCTTTCACTTAGCATGTCCAGCTCCCACATGGTGTATACATTTGTGTCTATATCGATTGATATCCATTTCTGTTTCCCTTACTAGATAATAAGATTCCATCTTATTTTCCTACTTCCAAAATGTTACATAATGATTTGCCTATAAGATATCTTAAGTCAACATTTATTGATAGCACAAAACATTGTGTTGCAGTTAAGAACTATTTGACTAATCAGATTCTGTATCCTGTAGAATCAAAGATGGAAGATTCTTAAGAAGCACTGCTCTGAGGTAACAATAGCTAATATATTCCAATATTTAGTCCATATTGGCACAATGCTAAGTACTTTCATATAAATTATCTCACTTATCCTGATGAAATTCCCATTTTATATATGAGGAAACTGAACCCTAGTGGAATTAAATAACTTGCTGGAGGACTTATGCCAATGGATTGTGTACTATAGGAATTCCAAGATTGCATATCAGGGACCATAGCACATAAAATGCAAAACAAATTTTAATCTGTCACATTGAAGTGAATTATGTAGTATGAGTTTTCATCACTATCAATTGGTATATTTGTGTTTATATGACTAGTGTCTGTTTTCTCCAAAGACAGTAAGCTCTTTGAAGATAGAAACAATTTTGCTTCATCTGTCTCCTGTCCTGAGCAAATTGTCTGGTCCATTTAGGTATACCAATCTATGAATGATCTCAGTCTTTGGATGGATTAACAAGTTCATCTCCTGATACATCAACCCTACTGTAAGAATAAGGCATTTTGGAAGCTGGGAGTGAATAGTTACCATAAGAAATGCATCACAATCTCCCAGAACAATGGTGCCCAGCCCTATCTTCCATTTTTCAGATTAATTTCTGGCATAGATCTTTGATAGAGAAAGTGATGCATTATTATACAAAAGGAGAGATAACTAGGTCAAGGAAAGTACATTTTCTAAATAATTTGTATATTCCTATGAAGGATCTAGAAATTTAGTATGGAAAGCCCAACCACCTTTAATGCATGTTTGTTGTTGGGATTACAGGACTGTACCTATCTATGCATTATTAGTTATAACTCAGAAAGGAGGAGTTTATGTCCTCACTGAGCCTTCTGAGCCCAAAGTGGCTATGAGAGATTGGGGTGCTGTCAGAAAAGACAGTGGAAACAAAAAGAGACTATCCCACACTTTCCAAAATCACTGTGCTTTTGCTCTTGATTTCCTATTGTTTAGAGGTTCAGGTTTTAACTTTTCAGCCTGGCATTAAAAAAAAAAATTCCATTTTATGGCCTCACTTACACGTTCAGCTTTACTGAATAGTCCTCAACAGGGCCTCTGGTCCATGGAATGGACTCTACTGTTACTCTCATATGTCAGGTCACTTTAATCTTTCCTTTTGCTCAGACAGCATGACTTCGACTACTTTCTCTATCCATATTTTCTCTAATTACTTAAAACCAGGGCTAAATGCAGCTTTTTACTTTCTCCCAATGACTTCAATATATACCATGATTGTTGTCGTAGTTTAGTAGCGTAGCTAAGCATTCAGATTCTCGAGCCAGATTTAGGTCAAAACAAGTCTTCATTATTTGATCTCTAGGTGATCCTGAGGGAATTATTAACTTCTCCAAGCCTGGTTTTCTCATCTACAGACTGTGACTAGAGAAAATGACCTTATAAAATTGTCATGAGAGTTAATGAACTTTTTGCAATGTAAAATGTTTCATTTTAAAAAGTCATAACCCTGGATGCTTAAGTATTTTAAACCTGATTTAACTGGAGGGTGACATGAAGTTAAAGGAAGAGATAACCGCTTTGGTATACAGTCCTTTAGTCAAGCCTGTATGATGCTTTAATTCATTGCTGTTGCGAATACAAGAAGAGGATTGTTCTATTAATGGCGTGATGAAGTGAGGATTTTATGTTCAGTTTTAGAAATGTGAAGTCAACAAAAGTGTAGGACATTCAAGAAGAAGCGAGTAGGCAGTAGGATTCATAGTTACTTGTGTCTGGGGATGGGGAGGGTCACTGAAGCCAGCTGTATGTATGGAATCACCTAGGAAGAGAATACAGAGTATGAAATGAAGAGGATCCATGATCAAGGATTATAGGCTTGCTTGTAGGCTGCATGGAAGATGATTAGTTTGCAAAGAAAGTGGGAAAATGAGTAGAAAGATAAACAAAACAAAACAAAACAGTGCTAGTGCTAAGTCCCCAGTGGAGGAGCCTATTTCAAAAAGGTTGGCAAGTAATCTGAGGACTAAAAAATAACCATTGTGTTATCTCCAGGAGGCCACTGCTGACCTTTTGTGGGCTGTTGGAAGATTATTTGGGGTGGATCAAGGGGAGACTGGGAAATAAAGAAATAAGGATATCAGGTAAAAAAAAACAAAAAACACTTTTTTTTTTTTAAGTGACTATTAAGAGAACAGAGATAGGGGCAGAATATAGACTGCAATGTGAGCTCTGTTAAATTTTTTTAAGGGGAGAGATTTAAGCATATATGAAGGCCAATGGGAAGGATGCAAATCTGTTACGGATAGAATTGAGCCCTGCAAAATTAATATATTGAAGTTCCAACCCCTAGTATCTCAGAATGTGTCCTTATTTGGATATAGGTTCATTATTAATACTATTAATCAGAGGTCATACCGCTTTAGGGCGGGTCCTAATCTAAGTGACCGGCGTCCTTATTAAAAGTGGAAATTTGGTTACAGAGACACATACAGGAGAATGCCATATGAAGATGAAGACAAGAATTGGGGTGATGGTCACGAGTGCACAAGGAGTGCCAAAGATTATCAGTAAAGCGCTAGAAGCTAGGAGAAGACATGAACATAATCTATAGTCTTAGAAGAACCCAACTCTGCTGACATCTTGATTTCTGACTTTCAGCCTCCAAACTGTGAAACAACAATTTTCTGTCATTGAAGACACCTAGTCTGTGGTACAGCAACACTACAAAATTAATATGAGATCATAGGAAGAAGATGAGTATACAAAGGATAATTGGTAACATAAGTTACTCAGAAAGTAAGTGAAATGGGATCCAATTTGATAAAGAAATTGACAAAATATATGCGATATGAGTAGACCTGTGTATTTGCTCTTAAAAAGATGATGGGTTTCCCATATGATGGCTTCTATTTTCTCTGTACACTAGGAGGACATATAATGTGGTGAAAGTGAATGAATAAAATGGGAGTTTGGAGAACCCTCGTGAAGTTGGTGATAGAATTTAAGCTAATTAGCTAATTGGCTCTGTTGTGTGACTCTCTTCGGCAATGCTGAACTATAGGGTGCGGTCACAAAGAAGTGAGACTGGACCCCCCGGGGCTGGGGAGCCAGCAGGGCAGGACAACTGAAATATAGAGCATCAAGAAATGTTATTGACTGTTATTCTATGGAAGCTGAACTGGCGGAAGGGAAGAGCTGGGTTTGAAGGAAGAGTTGATGGTTTGGAGAAAGTAAAGGCATCTTACCAAGTCTGTGGAATGTTTGTGATGGGAAATGTTGAATAAGTCAGTAGAAGAAAGAGATATGGAGGTGGGACAATTGATTATCGGTTGGCAAGTAATGTTATTTGAAACATAAACATGACAAGGTTTAAGATACGACAATTTTTGTAGCTAGACCAGGACAAAGAACTGAGAGACCATTACACCACAGCGTGAGATGGATTTGTTTGCTTATTTAGTAAATAATAATTGAGTGCCTACTCTGTGCCAGGCACTAATCTACATTTTGGGAATAAAACAGTAGCTAAAATAGCACAGATTTCTGCCTTGCAGAGTTTCTCGTGGAAATAGTCAAATAATAAATATATATATGTTAGATAGGTCAGATTATAATAGTGCATTAAAAAATGAAAGTAATGGCACAGGATGGGTACTATTTGTGTGTGTATTACTATTTTAAGAAAAGTGGTCAGGGATATTCTTCTTGATAAGGTGATATTTGAACAGAGACCCAAAGGAGTTGAGATAAGCGATGTATCTATCTGGAAGAACATTTCAGAAAGGGGGAATAGTTCAGTGCAAAGGCCCCAAAACCATGTAATGGCTATAAGATGTCCCATTAACTCCCTTGATGTAAACAGGTCTTCTTCCAAGTGTTTCCCAGTATTTCTGTGGTTTCCTCTCAGAGAAGGCCTCACAGGTATCCGTAGAGGTATCCTCCCAGGTATCCTTACAGATGTCTTCACAGCTGTCTTCACAAGAGCTCTGTAATGAGCCTGCACTTGCTTTTGCTCTGGCCTTCACACCCTCTGCTGGTGAGGACCCAGGAAGTCTGTGCTCTGTGGGGCACAGCTAGCTTTCCTGTAGTGGTACCAGATATCCTGCTGGCTTCCCATCTTAGGGAACAGGCCAAGAGCAAGGACCCTGTCCCTCTGGACCTAAGATGGGAAGCCAGCAGGACCTGATAACCGCCATCTAGTAGAGGCCTCCCCATTGATGCCCACTTCTCTGCACTGCTGACATTGTACCTCTAGCTCTGGAAAACAGTAGAAACTCCCATCCCCACTCATCCTCTCCCAGATGGAAGTTAGGGGCAGGTGGTGCCCGTCACAGGAAACAAAATGTCTTACTAGAGAGAGGAGAAGCCCCCAGCCAAGTTTCATCTCATTTCCACTCTGAGCAAAACCACTTGGCATATTGATTGGCATCACTATTTCCAGGAGAGAACAGGCTGTGGTTTTGTTACGACACCAAAGAAAAAAAATCAAGAGAGTCTGACATTGGATCATTTCTCAAAGTCTAGGTTATTTGGTCATATTCACAGTTACTATTTTACCTGTGAGGGAAAAAATCCAATTGTCTTCAGCTTTTTTTAAAGGACGATGATCAGTTACATAGGTAATTGAGGTCTTATTGTAAATTCTACATCATAAAAGGCCCAGTGCTGTAAAGTGGGTGCGGTTGAGAGAGTAGTGACATGTTATGTAAATCAATATTTATGAATTAACAATTTTATGAAAACTCATCATAGAAACTCAGTATTTAAAGAGCTCCCATAATGGTTAATTTTGTAAAGTGATTAGACATCCCTTAATTTATTTGCTAGGTGAATCTGTTCTTGTCATATTTTTGCTCACAGTAAATCACATCTTCATGTTTATTTATACACACATGAGCACTTATGTGGGTGCATTTGACTAAATTTAGTGGGAAACTTAGAATAAATTGTAGTTACTACAAATAGTATGAAATAGGGGAATGAGTTGAATTTTCCTTTAATCTCAAGAGGAAAAAAAAAGGAACCTATTTCATTCACTTTCTTCTAGAAGATGAAAAGTTTGAGACTTTATGTTTTTTGAGAGGGTTAAATATTCCGAGAACATTCTAACCACTATAATCTTTATACTTAAGGTGACATTTTTGAAAATAGCCGGGGAAAGAGACTAGCTCTGTAGTGGCCCAAATCTGAAATGTGCAGACTTACACAGCGCGAGCTGATATTTCCTTCCAGCCAGGTAGCTTTGGAGGAATGGAGCCTGGCCTACTCTCTGACATGGTACTGTGGAAGGGGGCTGGGCAGCCTTCTCCCTTCTCCCATTGTTTCTGGTCTAGGTCTCCCTGTCCTCAGGGTCCTCAGTGCTCAGCTGCACAAAAAACATAGTTTTTTTTTTTCATACCGTCTGTTTATCTTGTGATCCATACTAATCTCTCCCTGCTCTAGTGACTTACCTGTTTCAAGATTTGGGGACCACAAAAACCAGTAAGTCCTTTCTCTTTATAACCTGCCATCCAAAGACATTTTTGATGCTCAGATAATTCCCTGCTGTTTACAACATCAGAGGTGTCCTCCAAATAATTTCCCCTCTTAACTTCAATAGTACCATTTCTACTTTTCATCTGACTTGGTAGATAATAAATCAAGAGACAGAAGAGAGTGAAAGAAAATCTCCTTTATTGTCAATTCTTTTATTTTTTTTTCAGGGGTTATTTACTCAAATTTGGTCTTCAATATGTTCTTACTTTTCTATTTTCCCATTTGGTGAACTTCTTTCACTTGTTTCTCTTTTGAAAGTGATCCTATAATTCTGTAGAAAACATTATTGAAAAGTATATTAATTCTTTGGCAGCTTTCTTCTGTCATTAAACTTAATCTAGTCACCTTGGTTTAGAAACTCTACAGAGAATATACAAGTTTCTTAAAAATAGGTATCCGTAGCATTAAAATAATGCAGTAGCACCCTCCACCCCAAGTAGAACATGCAATGATTTGACAATTTCCCCAAGTCATGGGACTTATATATATTAGTGGAGATACACTTAGCATCAGCAAGAGAAAGCCTTTGGTCAAACTGGTTTAACAAAGAGGAACTGTATCACGGAAAGTTGAGGAAGAGCACAACATCCAAGGAAGGAGGAGGGGCTCCTGCTTAGCTCGTGGGCTTTCTATTGGCTTTGTCTCTCCTTGTGTCTCCTTCTTAGGACTAAGAAAAACTCTTTTGCAAAAGCCCTCAGTATTTCCTTCCCTGGAATTGACTAGAGTAGAATCACATGCCCGTCCCTGATCTGATCATCAGCAAAGGGAATCTGAATGTCATGACTGGGTTAGGCTAATCATTCTGGGGGCCTTGACTCTTCTTCCAGACTCCCCAGTTCACTGACCCTCAGTCAGGCTAATTGTTTGGGGGTGACCACATAGCTATGAAGACACACTGAAATTTCAGTGTAATGTGGTATTATAAGATGGCTGTTCATTTCATGCTCTAATGTCAGACTAGTTAAGGATTCAACTGCATTATTAGGCAGCTTAAACTAGTACCAAGCCAAGTTCGGGCTGGTAGGAGGGCAGGCGAAATGCCTTTGGGAGATTATCCACTCTTAGTGTTACTTTACCAGACACATTTAGTAATGGATGCCCACTACCCAGAGAAGAAAGTGATCCAGGGATGAGAGCCACCCTCCCTTGCATTTAATTCAGTGTAAGTCAGAGTGCATAAAGCAATCTTCTGGATTATTGATACGAAACTCTATTAGGACTTAACTACTACAAGGTACTTATTTACAAAAAAATCTCTCTGTGTAAGGCCAAATTAAAAAAAAAAAAAAAAAGAACAGATTTTTTTTTTTTTTTTTTTTTTTTTCCTCATGAAACCGGCTCTTCCTCAATCCTTCTCACCCTTGTCTACTTATTTGCCTGAGTCGCAGACATGGGCATCATCCTTGATTCTGCCGTGTTCCCCATCCTATAGTTCTAATTCATCAGTGAGATCACACATTCTATTTGCAGATGAATCGGAATTCCTCTGCTTCCTTTCAACTGTGCTCGGCCTTACCAGTGTTAGCTCTAGAGTGGGCAGTGGGATGGGCTGCCTGATGATCTCAGCTCTTTCCTTGGTTCCATCTATATCACTGTTAAACCCTCCAATCCAGTCTTAAAGCATCATCCAGTGGAACCTTAAAAAAGGCTAAATTGTACATCACCTTTTAAAACCTTTTCATGACTTCCTGCTGCCTTAAGACTAACATACATACTCTTGGAATGGCTTACAATGTTCTGCAGGTCAGGTCTCTGCTTGTCTCTGTAGTCTAATCTGGTGCCGTGCTGCCTCTGCCCAGCTTCACTGGGCTACTTCTGTTACTTGGACAGAGTTAAATTGTTCCTATTATGAGGACTTCACTTACACTGTTCCTTCAACTTTGATCGTCTTTTCCTATGCTCCTTTATGGCAGGCTCCTGGGTCATTGCTTTTTCATGGTGGCTTTCTCTTCTCAGCTTATTTACACAGACCTGCTCCCCTGGAGGAGCGGGGAGATTGTTCTTTGCCCACAGAACATTTTCTCAGTTTGTAATTGTGTGCCTTTTTGTCTCCTTATCTGTTCTTTGTATCCCCCATTAAAGTTGGGGCTCCATGAAGGCAAGGACTATGTGGATCCCATTCAGCACTATCCACCATTCTCAAGAAGAGGGCCTGGGTTTCAGTAGGTACTCTGTGGATGGGAGTGCAATGAACAAATCCCCTAAAAATGGTGATTCCTTTGAGTACAGGAAATGTCTCCGTATTCCTAACTTCATCTCCACCACCTAATATGTCTCAGCGTCTGTTTATTATTGAACAAATGGATATCTCTAATTAGAACAATAAAAATTGGCAGCTGGCTACAGATTCAGGAGATATGAGAATGAATTTCTCATTATTTGAAGAGATTCAACTGCATCATTAGTAAGTACTCAGCAGAGTTTGTGATATTTTCAGGTAAGTTTAGTACTTGCAAAATGGTACAACACTATTTCCTTAATGAGAAGAGATAACACTTGAAGAGTCAGGAAGTCAGAAGAAAATAATCGCAAACAAAGAGTGTGGGAGAATCACCTCATCCAAATTTAATTTTGTCATATGAAACATCCTACTAGACTCACAGAAGGTTGAAAACAGCCAGAGAAAAACCTCTGGTGAAATACAAAGCTAAGCCTTGTCTTTGTTAGGGTCCCATTTTGGACTACCCCATGGCTAGTGAAACCTTTTTTATCCATGCTGACAAATGCTATCACTTATAGTATTTGCCATATGTCACACTGTTCTAGTACATTAACTCATTTAAGACTTCCTCAATCCTACCAGAGGGGTTCTAGTATTATGCCCATTTTATTGAAGCACAGAGAGATTGAGTGACTTACCAAAGATAATAAAGTTAGCAAATGGCAGAACTGGATTTCAAACAGAGGCCTATTATTTTTTTGAAAAAAATATTTGTTTATTTATTTTAGAGAGTGGGGGAGGAGCAACAGGAGAGGGAGAGAAAAACTCAAGCAGACTCCATGCTGAGTGAGGAGTCCATGGTGGGGCTCAATATCATGACCCCAAGATTATGAGCTGAGGCTAAATTAAGAGTTGGTTGCTTAGCTGACTGAGTCACGCAGGCACCCCAGGCTTATAATTTTTGTAAAACAAAAGACTTCCTTAGATCACCACAAGGCAAAAAATGAAGACGAATATGAATGAGCATTATAAATGTTAATGATCACTGCCTTCTGTATGGTCCTTGTTCATTGGGTCTTACCGAAAAGAGCACTCCCAAAGTTTAAAAAATAATTTTAGGCAAGCACAATGTACTATAAACAAGTGAGTGTACAAGATATAAAATGAAACGCTGGTTTGTATTATAAACAGATTCTTGCATAGTTCCTTAGAATAGACTCCTAGTAGTGGTATTTGACAGCTGGTACTAATTGATTAATAAAGTAGGGAGAGATGAAGAGACAGTTGCCTTCAGGAAAGCTGGCCCAAACTGAGGATCCCTCAGCCTACTCACCTTGCTTACCTCTGGGACCTTAACTTCTCTGGGTCTCAGATTCTTCAGCAAATTAGGGCACCAAGTTAAATGACCTCTAAGTCTAGCCAACCATACCCTTGAATAATCCTATACAAAATTATTAATGTGTTAATGGGATGAAAGTTGCATTAACTATCCTATTATTTTAGACCAATATTTTCATGAAACCATATTAATTCTATTGTTCCTAGCTTGGTAATATTTCTTGCCTGGATAATCATCTTCAGCCTTAAATTCCACCCAACCCACTAAAGATACTGAAGAATCTTCAGTAGCTGCCCTTTCCTCAATACAATGTGCTTCTGTTGAGACAGGAACAAGTATTCCTACCTTAAACCCTGTGCTCTTCTCTACCAAGCCTCAGGGAGCTCTTGGAGTACTCCAGCTCCTTTTGCATTTGCTCTTGTTGCTCCTTCTGCCTGGAATGCTACCTCTCTATGTCCCTTGGTTGTAGAGTGAACATTTGCAACACATAGGAAAATGTCAGCTCACCTATGAGCCTTTCCTGTCTTTATCTCCCTGTAACAGTTTCCCTGTCTCACCGCCACCCCCTCTCCCCTCACAGATAGAACTGACCATTTCTTCTTGGGTGTCTCCTCTGCCCACCCAAATTTTCTACCTGAGATATTTCAATACCTTTTGTCTATCAACTCCTTCTAACACTGTTGACAGTAAAGAATATGTTTTACCCACTTTTGTTTTTCTTGCGTTCAGCATGGTGCCTGATAGATGGTAACGGCTCAGTAAATATAAATGGATGAATATAAATGTGAATAGGGAGAATGAGAAAACATCAACTGATTAAAAAGTCTATCTTGCTTTTAAATTTTGAAGTTTTTGGCTGAACACATTCAGCGATGGGGACAGATATGAAAAAAACGTAAAGGGTGGAAAAATTTTTCAGGGAGGAGGTCTTTCATTCTATTGTCCATATTGTTTTCGGCTGCTTTTGATACCATTATCACTTCTGGCTCTTATAAATAAAAATTCTAGGATTTTCTGGTGTCGGATATGATATAAATGCTCCAATATGTCTTTTGAAAATACTCTTCTTTCATTTGGACAGAGAACCAGAAATTCTGGATAAGAGTGCATATGCTACATTGGGAATTAACTGGAGAGAATAGTGGCTCAGAATTCAATAATTATTTTAGGCTGCCTTTTCAAATTCAAGAAACCCAGACACTTATATGATTTTGCAATATTGCAGCAAATGGACCAGAGCACAGATTCCAATATGTGAAAGATAGATTTTACACACATGCTTACATTTCTGATTAATTTATTCATTATTCAACTGACATTCATTGAACATCTTCTTCTGCCAAGCACTCCACGAGACGCTTTGGATTAAAAAAGTGGATCAGAGGACAGCACTTTGATTATTCTGGACAACATCCTTGATGCTTGGAGAGGTTTCACATTCGATTGTGGGCTTGTGATTGCCCCACCTGAATTCCCAGGAACCCCATCTCCTCTTGGATATCTTGCTGTCTTTCTCTCATTTACACAGCCCTCTGCTAGTTTCCCAAACACCCCAATCTGCTCCCACATTTGGGCCTTTGGGTCTTTGCCCTGCTTGTATCCCTCCTATGAGAGAACTGCACTCCTCTATTAGGACTTGGTGTAGGAGTCAGGTCCTCAGGGAAGCATTTCTGGTGCTCAGGACCAGCTCAGCTACTCAGACTGTAACAGTGTCCCACAAAACTAATTGCACCACAATTAGTTAATACTGCATATAGTTATTGAATATTTTTAATATTTTTATATTTTATATTTATATATTTTATATTTTAATAATATGTTTTCCTATTGGAATATAAAGCAGATGCAGAGACTGTGTGTGTCTCTTTTCCCTTGTATACTTCCAGGGTCCAGCACTGTCTTGGAATACTGGTATGTACACTGATATATAGAGTGGTCTCTGATAACCATTTACTGAAAGAATAAATGAAATGATAATGGGAGAATTGCTAGCATGGCCTGTTTTCCCTTGCCACCTCATGGCTTGTATCCTGCTGTCTCCTTTTCTTATAGAAATACTTGGAGATGAAAGGACACTCACTCAGAGAGACTCTCAGGGAGCAGCTTCTTTTTCTTAAAGAGATTTATTACATATTGGAGCTTAGTGAGGAGCACCTGTGCTTGGTGGTGACTGGCTTTGTCCGTGCCGGGTCCCTTTCAGGTGGAAGGAATGGAGAGGAGGGAGTAACTGATTGACCTTCCCAATCTAACATAGTCTTAAGAGAATAGGAAGAGATCAGCTTTTGGTATAATGATAACAATCTCCCTGAATGGAAGGCAGAATTGAGTTGCTCATTTGTGGTTAAAACAGGACTTTTAAATAACAAATTTAGCAAAGGCAGTGAGAATCAGCAGCAGAAACCAAAACATGTAACAATTTATTTTAGAAGAATGTTGTACAAAGCAATCTCATGGTCGGAACTTGAAAGACCCCAGATACAATCCTGTTCTGTAGAGGCCCTTGAAATTGACTCTGGCACTGAAGGGATTCTAAGCAATATTACCCATGGAAGAAGAGGAATGGGGTATCGATCACAATGTCATGTTCTGCCTTCTTCTCAAATTACAAAGTCGGAAGCAGACCAGAGTTGAGGGATGGTGTCCTTATTCTGTGTGTATCCACCTCGCACAGGTTATGCGGTTGGCTAGTCAGTGCCTTCCTAGGGCTTGTTTTCAGAGAGCCCATCTCTCATCATGATCTCAGTATCGCTCTCAGCTAGAGAGATGGATTGCCTGTGAGATCTCTTCCTGGATGCCTTCTCATTTCTTTCTATCCAAGGGGTTCTAAATCAGGTTGCCCTAAAATATCTGAAGTTTTCTTTTCAGAAAGGGTTAGGGAAGCCCTACCAAGCATAAAGGACACAGCAGAACATGACATCTTCTTCCTCCCTGGAGATGTGCAAACTCAAAACGATATAGTTTTAGCTGAAGCCTTGTCTGCTTACATGAATTTTAGAAATCTCATTATAATAAATATCCAGGGACAGTGGTTTTTTTCTGTTTGTTTTTGTTGTTATTGTTTGCTTTTTAATTTTTTTTTTTTTTTGAGAGAGAGAGAGTGGAGAGGGGGAGTGGGAGAGAGAGAGATTCTGAAGCAGGCATCGTATGATCTGAGCCGGAATCAAGAGTTGGATGCTTAATTAAGTCACTCAGGTGTCCCCAGGGACATTGTTTTCTGTGATCCTAATCAAAATCAGAGTTGTACCCACTCCTTTTTAAAAAATATTTTATTTATTTATTGGAGAGACAGAGAATAATAAAGAGTGAGAAAGAGAGAGAGCATGGGGGAGGGGCAAAGGGAGAGAGAGAAGACTCCCCACCAGACACGAGCAGGGAGCCTGACCTGGAGCTCGATTTCAGGACCCTGAGATCACGACCTGAGCCAAAGACAAATGCTTAACTGACTGAGCCACCCAGGTGCTCCAGAGTTGTACCCATTCTTATATACCATTCTCTTGCATTCCCCAGAGATTCTGAGGATCCATATTCTCTAGGTGGGGTTTACCACACCTTTGCAAGTTAAGACCTTTTGATTTATCTATATCAATAGCTCAGTGTCACCTAGGGAAACTGAAAATTTTTGGACATCATCCCAGATCTATTGAATCATACTCTGGGATTGGGGCCCTGTAGTCTGTGTTTTAACAGATTAGATAGGACAATTTGTCTGAAGTTGATTTTTGTGTTAAGTGAATTAATCAAATTAATAGTTCAAGAAAGATTAGGAAGCAGTGGTTTAAACTTCCTAGTACAAAACTGAATAATACAGTTTAAAGCAACATTATTTACATATCATAATAAATGACTAATCATAAGTGGTTTTATGAAATGGGTTAATATGTCTAAAATACTGAGAATAGTGCCTGACACAGTATAATGTCTGGTTCAGAAAACCCTCTACTCTTTCTTTCCAAGGCCCCAGGTTAGAGGTTGATGCCTACGGTGAATTTGTGAGATGTTGGAACCCCTGAAAATTTGGACCCCTAAATGCACTTCCTTTCCACTCCCTGTATACCACCTATGGGATTTTACCAGAATGAAACATAGACTTCTGTTGTAGTAAGCCAAAGAGAACTTGAGTTTCTGTGAGTAAAATACCACATAATTGAATTCTGCATCTATGTAATTCTACAACATGAATTTTAGCACTAGGATGAGATGCTTTAAAGTTTCACCCAAATGTCTTTCTGTGGCAAGGGTCGAAGACAACTACATAAACATAGAAGTATA
This sequence comes from Lontra canadensis, assembly GCF_010015895.1. NCBI lineage: Eukaryota > Metazoa > Chordata > Mammalia > Carnivora > Mustelidae > Lontra > Lontra canadensis. The sequence continues at coordinate 7,185,925 of NW_022631077.1, forward strand.
GGAAAAATGCCGTGCTTTTCCAGGCATCATGAATATTGACATTGTAGCTACTTCTTCTCTGTTGAAATAAAAGGTTGTGTTAGAATTGGTGTGGTGGGGGCACCTAGGTGGCTCATTGGGTTAAGCCTCTGCCTTTGGCTCAGGTCCTGATCTCAGGGTCCTGGGATCAAGCCCTGCATTGGGCTCTCTGCTCAGCAGATAGCCTACTTCCCCTCTTTCTCTGCCTACTTGTGATCTCTCTCTCTCTGTCAAAAAAAAAAAAAAAAAAAAAAAAAAAAAAAAACCCTTAAAAAAAACCCCCAAATTTTGGGGCGCCTGGGTGGCTCAGTGGGTTAAAGCATTTGCCTTCAGTTCAGGTCATGATCCCAGGGTCCTGGGATTGAGCCCTGAGTCGGAATCTCTGCTCAGCAGGGAGCCTGCTTCCCTTCCTCTCTCTCTGCCTGCCTCTCTGCCTACATGTGATCTCTGCCCATCAAATAAATAAATAAAATCTTTAAAAAAATAAAAAAGAATTGGTGTAGTGGTTAAATGGATTCTGTCTTGACACAGAGATGCATTCAGATTCCACCAGTTACTAGTTAGGTAACCTCAGGAAAGCCACTGGACATGTCTAAGGATCAATGACTCCATTGGTAGTTGGGGATAGAGTTGTGAAGAAAAAAGAGATAAATGTGTTGAAAAGTGCTTATCACAATTCTCAGCAGGTAGTCAACGCTAACTATTGCTGTTACTTTATATAGATTGGGAATGAAGAGGAGAGAAAGAGATTAACATCCTGTTTCAAAAGCGCCTCCCCCATATGCCTCCCTTCCCCTCCCCCCAGTTGAAGAGCCCCTGCCTTGCGCCAGAATCATATTGCAGGATAGAGGTTATGTGCCAAGCATGAAGGGAGTGCATTTGTAGGAGAAATAGAAAAAAGACGAAGGGAAACTTTGTCTTTCCATATGCAGACACTTGCATAATATTTCCTTCTTGAGTTCTTGAATCCCAACGAGAGAACTGAGCGTATGTTTTGGAAGAAGACTCATGAATTAATATTTTTCCCAATAGGGAAGCTCACAGAAACTTTGAAGTGTTTATTAAAGAGTTGATAATGAGGAGAAAACTTTTTGAAAATCGTATTAAAAAGTACCTCCCAAACTGCTTCAATAATTTAACCTTGGAATCACAAGACTCTACTGGAATAGAAAGAATACATTTTTCTCTCTCCCCATTGTCCCTGGTGTATCTCATGCATGCCGAGAGCAGTGATGGCCTCTTTCTAGGAGTTGGTGGTGAAATGATACTCTTTTTGTGACCAATAGAGTAATTACTAAAGTTGAAATTTGTAATCCTGATACCGAATATTTCATAATGACATCAATTTAAACTTAATACTGCTCTTATCTTTTGACAAAAATAAGGTTTAATATGCCTTTTCTCCTAGAGGGGGTGAAATAAGGAAAGACTTTATTATACAAGATAATTAAAATTCTTCCTGAGGTTAAAAGTGATTTAAAAAGAATCACAACATGAGATAATTAGGCCTTATTAGACACTTTATCTGCTTCACTGAAGTCACTTCTTCCAGGATGATAAAATGTGCCTTTGTCTTTTTTTAGAAAGCTGGATACCAAATTTGGGGAAAAAAATGATCTTTCCTCCTCCTCTTAGACTCAGCACATGACTGTGAATGGATTTGGGGAAATAATTTAATGACAGGGTTACAGTTTCCAAAAGCTAGACCTTTATAGAATGTGATGGTTTTCAAGAACTTATTCATTTTTCTAGTGGTATTACATTTTATCCTCTATTTTTAGTTGGTTAATAGAAAATGATACGAATTTGTGTTTTCTGGTTTTTTTTCCCCCTGACAGGCAGAATAATAACAGATTAGTTTTGGGGTGTTTAACAAAATCCTTTTGTTACTTGACAGACTCGTTTATGCTTTCTTGTGCCATAACAGGTAAAGCAAAGAATGTCAGTGTTTGTATTTTTAATGTCTAATGAACATATAATATAGGTTTATTACAATAACTGTGCAGTAGTGTATGGTATTTTTTAGATGAAAAGTGGTTCAGGCATTTAAAGCACATGACGTTTTTTTGTAAAAGAAAGCAGGTACCCTAGGAGCATGGGAGTTTTGCCAGAGTTCTAAACTGTATCCCTACATGAGGTCTGATACTGCTATTCTATTCTGCTTTTAGGCCCAATGATGGGGCTGCTGTGACGGCCACCCTCTGCTAATGGCTCTTTGGGCTTCCAATGGATTTTAACAATGTTCAATGCAACCAGCAATAAGTGAATCAAAGAGTGCTTGTTTGTGCCGTAAATATCCAACTTATTTTTAATCTATTGATCGGTGAATGAAAAGAAATTGTCATACTTTGTCTTCAAGAGAACATCTCAGTTCTACTGACAACATCTTGCTGTCCAGGTTTATCAAATGGTTCTTTCTTTCTGAGTGACCCTTTCCTTCTGGTAAAGGCTTATGTATGGACCAGTGCATCAGGTGCCAAGTAGAATATACAGATCATTTTTGTCGAAAGCTAGGTACATAGAATTGTTAAGTAAAAGTATATTTTAAACAAAAATATCTAAAGGGAAGTAGCATGCTTTGGTGGGTAGATAGCTTCTGTCATACTTTAACGGGGTCTATTGTAATTGATATACAGGAAATTGTTGCTTTAACAAGAAAGTCAAACATTAAAATAAGAATGGAATCAATCCATGAAGGTGTCCATTAAAGAAGATTTTAACTATTTCCATATATGTGTATTACTGCTTTTCAGGATACAAGAGCTACATACATGTTGCCTCTCTACTAAGTTGATAGATCCTATTAGGATAAGTATCACATCTTTAAGGTCCTGGTAATGGGTAAGGGTTAAAAAAAAGTGCACAAAATGTGAACGTGCAGCTTGACAGAGTATTACAAAGCAAATGAATAGGTAGCAACTCCCCAGGTAAAGAAGAATGCTGCCAGCACGCTTGATTATTGTATATTGATTTTGAATCAGGGAAACTTGCTACATCTTTATTAGTCCTAATAATCAGTGGAATCCCTTGGGTTTTTCTACATATATTGACGTCATCCATGAAAAATGGAACTTTGGTTTCTTTCTAATCCATTTACCTTTTATTCTGTCTTTGCCTTCTGGCACTGGCTGAAGTCTCTAGCATAATGTGGAATAGAGTTAACAGTAGCAACTTCATTCCTCCCCAGTCTCAGAAAGAAATGTTTAAGATTTCACCATTAAATATAATGCTTGATATCTTTTTGTCACTTGCTAGTATTTGTCTTGATAAGATGTTGAATTTCACCAGATACTTTTTCTGCCTCTCTGCAGATCATCATAATATTTAGTAAATGGACTGAATTACATTGATTTTCTAATGTTAAAACAACTTCGAATTCCTGGGGCAAATTAAAGCTGGTCGTATTGTATTATTTCTTTGTACAGCTAGATTCAATTTGTTAATATTTTATTTAGAATATTTGAAACTCTGTTCACAAGTGAGATTGGTCTGCAATTTTTCTTTCTTGTCCAGTTTTGGAACCACGGTTATCTTGACCTCCTAAAGTTATTTGAAGAGTGTATTCTTCTTTTTTGATCTCTATAAGATTTCTTGTAAGATTAGTGTTATTTCCTAAATATTTAGAATAACTTGCTGGTGAAGCTACCTAGGCCTGAAGTTTTCTTCATAGGAATGTTTTAAATTCTATTTATTTTCATGTCAGTTTCTTAAGTTGTTTTTTTCTAATAATTGGTCAATTTTACCTACATTTTGAGAAATTTTGGTGTAAGATTTTGTTTTCCTCCTATTATCATTTTTAGTGTCTGTAACATCATCCTCTTCTTTCCTGGTATTTTTGTGCTTTCCCTTTTCCCTGCATGATCAGTCTCTCAAGGTGTTGATAAACTGGACTTTTCTTGGGTCCCACTATTTGTATTTGGTTACGATAATTTACGGTCATGACTTTGTTATTTCTTTCTTTTTATTTTCTTTAGGTTTAATTTACTCTTCTTTTTCTATCTGTAGATCTGAAAGCTTAGCTCACTAAATTTCAGACTTTTCTAATATTTGCATTTGAGCATATGTGTTTTCCTTTTGTGTTCTCTCTTTTCCGAGTTCCATGAGTTTGGATATATACTAGTTGTGTTATCCATGATAGATTTTCTAATTATCTTTGTGATTTCTTTTGTGACCCACTGGTTAATTAGAAGTATATTTCTTATATTAAACCATATGGGAAGATTTTTAGAGTATCTTCTGCTTATTAATTTCTAACATAATTACATTGTGCTTAGAGAATATACTCTGAGATTTCAATTCTTTTAAATGTGTTGAGATGGTCTTTCTGGTCTAGTGTTTTCTTTTCTAAAGCTGTATTTTTGAAAAGGAAGTGCATCCTGAAGTTGTTGATTTTGGTTCCATAATATCCACTAATTCAGGTTTGATCATCATGTTTTTCAAATTTGCTATTTTCTTGATTTTTGTCTGCCTCTTTTTTGAAATACTGTGTGAGGTATATTAAGACTCACTAACATGGTGGTGATTTAACCAATTTGCTTGCATTTCTGCTGCTTTTTTTTTTTTTTAATTTTGTGGTTATGTTGTCTGATGTGTATCATTTAGAATTGTTATATCTTTCTGGTGAATTGAACATTTTATCATTACAAAGGGACTTTTTAAAATTTTACCAGTGCCTTTTTCCTTAAGTTTTATTTTGTGCAGTACTTACATGCTACATAAGCTTTCTTTTGGTTCATGTTTTCATGGTGTATCTTGTTATATCCTTTAAGCATTTCTGTATTCTTATACTTTAGAAGTCTTTTTAAACAGTATAGATTTTATTTTTTCTTTAATCTAAGGTAACAGGAGTTGTTTGTTAAAAAAGCTTTTTAATCCAGTTACATTAAATGCACTTACTTATATAGTCAAGTTAAAGTCTACCATCTGTCTATGCAATTTTTTTTTTTTTTGGTTCTGCCTTTTCTTTTCTTTTATTCTTTTTCTTTCACTTGAATATTTTTAAAAACATAATTCAATTTTTCACCTTTACCTAATAAATTTGGAAGTTGATATACTTGTTTTCTATTTTAGTAATTACTTCTAGATCTTACAGTCTTATCAAAAGTCTAATGTTAGACTTTTAAGTTAATATTAAGACTTAAGACTCTAATGTTAAGACTTATCAAAGTCTAATGTTAGCAAAAACTTTTACTCTTCTAGATAATACAAGAATTTTAGAGCATGTATACTCCATTTATAATTTACATAAACTTTGTCATGCTTTTTATATATTTAACCCTCCTTCAAAATATACTTTAAATTCCAGTAACATTATATGTCATTATTATTGTTTTACATAGTCAAAAATTACACAGTTTTCCAATGTTAATATCCACATAAATGTGTAGGTATGCATACACACACACACACACACACACACACACACACAGAAAGAGAGAGAAAAACAGAGACAAAAGATTTATTTCAAGGAATTGACTTATGCAGTTGTGGTTACTGTCAAGTCTGAAGTCCATAGGGCAGGCTGGCAGGCTGGGAACTCTCAGATAAGAATTGATAATGCTGTCTAGAGACAGAATTTCTTCTGCAAAGGAATCTTAGTTTTGATTTAAGGCCTCTCAACTGATTGGCTGAGGTCCACCCACATTATTGACAATAATTTTTTTTTTTACTTATAGTCAACTGATTGAGATGTCTACCGTATTTACAAAATATGTTCATAGCAATACTTACCTTAGTGCTTGATTGAGTAACTGGGTATGATAGCCTAGCAAAGTTGAGGATGACACATAAAACTAATCACTGAAGACTACAATTAAACATTTCCTAGGCAACTTTCAGTATATTCAATGTCTCTTACTATCTCTTTTACAGTTTTTATCCTTTTGTATCAATATTAAATTGTAGATTTTTCCCTGACATATCTTTAAATGTACTAATTCTCTTTTCTGCTATGTCTAGTCTGCTTTTAAATGTATGTACTGATGAAAGTATTCTGTCACTTTTTATGGTTTCCCTTTTCCTGCCAAAATTTTCAAGCTCATCTCTTATGTATTTTTTTAAAGATTTTATTTATTTATTTGACAGAGATCACAAGTAGGCAGAGAGGCAGGCTCCCTGCTGAGCAGAGAACCCAACTCGGGGCTCTATCCCAGGATGCTGGGATCATGACCTGAGCTGAAAGCAGAGGATTTAACCCACTGAGCCACCTAGGCGCCCCTCTTATATTTTTTAACACAGAAAACCTACTTATTTTATAGAATGTGCCTGTTATTTCCAATATCTCAATTTCTTATTGGCCTTCTTGTTTTCTATTGTTTCTTTTGGTATTTTATAGTTTGTCCCATATCTTTGTATTTGTACTGTTTTTCTAGTTGCTTTTTCTTTCTTTTTTTTTTTTTTTGTACTGGACATTGTGTTTGAAAAATTACTTATGGAAAAATTACTAGAATAATTTGAGGGCTAAGATGATGTTATCTTTGTTAACAGATGTGATTTTATTTGCCTGCCAAGTGTCTGGGTGTGTGATCTTTCAAGATAACTTTAATCTAAACTTATGGAATAAGATATCCTGAGATATCCAGATGAAAAAAGACATTCTAAAGACTGTTCCAGTGCTGGTTTTAATCTGGTAAACTTTTAGTTGGATATAGTCTTTAAGGGACTTGGTTCAAAATGGGTTGAGTTATGTACCAAGGTTTCCATCCTGTAAGATAAAACCTTGAGTTTTCCCCTCCAGCCCTGGAAGTTCACCAAAAGTTCATCTTAATCTCTTAGTCTTCTCTTTTTAATTAGCAAAGGTAGCCTTGTGTACTTTTCTCCCCTCAGTATTCTGGATCTCTGACTCATAATTGCTTAATATTGTGTTAGCTCTTGGAAGATTTTGGTACTTTGTTGCAAGGAAGAGTGGTCCACGTCACTCAGTCCACTATTACTAAAAGCAGAAGTACTTTTATTTACTCATTTTCTGATATAAACAATATCTTATTTGGTTTCTTAGTTGGAACTTTAAACTAATAGTGACTTGCTCATAAACAGGTTAATTACCTATGGGTAATTATTCCAAATTTTATCAATTTTCATATTTATACTAATTAAATCATGTGAAAAATGAGTTGAAGTAACCAGAAAAAACTTATGTAAGAAAAACCTTGTGATAAATCTTCACTAGTTATATAGAGTTTGGTCACTGGCTTGATCTTACGTCCTAATTCATTATTTTTCTTTTACCCAGTTTGTTCCTTTTCTGTCATTTTTAAAAAAATTCTCTTTATACTTTTACTCTCTTTACTTTATACTTTGTACTCTCTTTATATTTTATACTCTTTATATTTTTAAAAATTCTCTTTATGCAAGGGTTTCACACACTCAGTTGATTCATCCTACTTTCTCTCACCTTCATTTTACATGCTCAGTTTATACTGACCAAGGCTGACACAACTTTTGTACCACTTATAGGTAGAGTTCACAAGCAGTCATTTTTCAGGTTATCTTGTTGCTAGTAAACCTGGAAGAAGAGTTCTAGGTATGTGTTCTTTACCTAGGTGTTTGTCTAATGCTGACATCTAATTGCCCATCTCTTGATTCCTGTCTTATACTCTATTATTCTGTTGAAACTGTTTTCCTCCTTTGAGAACAGGAATCTCTTGACTAGCTCTCTCTAGATAGGGATAGACCCTGTGTCTTCAACTTGCACTTGCTGCTTTGGGTCATGCAGTGAGTGAACTGAATTCTTGGAACCATGACATCACTTCTGCTTGGAAACTTCTATTGCTTTGCTTTGCCTCAGAGAATGAATTTCTACAGCCACTGGAGTTCTTCTGAACGAAGCTGATGTGTACTATACCTTTTTGGACTCTGTGGTTTAGAACACTGGGTACTTGCCCCTCCCTCACTGGAACCGCTTATCTTGATTTGGTCTATTTTTTATTATCTTGGACTATTAAGGGACCATTAAGATTGAAAAAGTGTTATGTTTTCAATCTTAAGTTACTATGGCCTTGTTGTTCCTCCTTAGTATTTTTGCACTCTTTTATTTCTTTTCTCTTTTTCTTCTTTTGCAACCTTTCTGTCTTCTGTACATTTCTTATCTTTCATTGCACTCTTGTTTTTGATGGTTTTCCTGAAAGTTATTCATTGCAAATTAGGTTATGTTCATATTATTTCTGTTCTTTGTACTTTACTACTTTCTGTTGTTCTTTGCTTCTGCTTTGGCCACATGTGAGTACAGGTGACTTGGACCACTAAAGTGTTATACACTAGCAACCCAATTACTTAGACTACTGACTTCTTTGTCATCAATTAGTCTCTATGACTTTCTTGGGGGAGAAACTGGCCATCAAGGGGATTTTCCTCTTTGGAGACAAATGATCCCATTTATATGAATATTACCAATGTTCTTATTTTAGAATATCCACCCCTACTGTTCCATAACAGTATTGAAGGAAACACCTGTCATAGTATTGTGGGTGTTACAGAAAAGTTTTCTTTTACTTTTTCTTTTGAACATTGTTTAAAACAAGCATACAAATAACCCAAACAAAACTCTACAAATCACTGTCTTATATAAGCAATCATTAAACTAGAACATTTTGAGGTAACTTTTGGAAAGATATGAAGAAGTTATGAGAGGAGATTATAATAAAAACTTATCATTCTGGATCATTAATGTCTATGAGGAGCTTGGGCAATGATGTTGTCACTCATAAAGCATATATCAAAATGGTAAGAAAAAAATGAGTGGTAGCTAAAAAAAAAAGAAAATATCCTTATTTAAAAATTCCTGCTTCATCTATATAATGCAGTTTGTCCTCTCAGAATTACTTGGAGCCGTGAGAAGAATTGGATTTTTTTCTCCCCCATTTAAATTCGTATGCTTGCTGTCAAGCAAGTTGAACAATGATTTAGATGAGAATGATTTTTCTTGGCATTTTATAAACTCCATTCCTTCTGACTCATTGGGCAATTGCCTGAAAAGAACATATTTAAACAGGAGTGTCAGAAACCTGTTAGAAAAGGCCACTAAAAAGTGAAAATTGAGGGGAAAAAAATGAAATGTCCCCAAAGAACTCTGTAAATTTTTGATATCATCAAGAATTACTGTTGTGATATAGCTTTCTCCTTAGAGGAAAGAGGATTTGTTAACTGTCAGAGGAGAAAGTAAATAAGAAAGTCATGATTGACATGGTTATAAGTACCTACAAACTGTTGCATGAGTAATAAAAAATGAAAGATTTTACCACAAATTGATACACATGTGCTCATAAGAATCATCAATACCATAAGCAGCAGTGAAGGTGACATTAAATATTTATAAGAGAAATATACCTGATAGAAATGGTTGGAGAATGTTATTGTCTCTCAAGAAGTTTTTTTACTGAAGAAAGTTAATAAACCTGATTTTGGAAACACAGCTGAGAACATCTGGTTAAGGGTAAACTGGAAGGAAACAGATGTGATATCACTACTGTGGATGGCTGGGCAGTTAGAGGAAGGGAATGACGCACTCCTCATACAAATTATAAAACAGGTGCAGGAATATGATCTGGTTGTGATAAGAAACTTGAACTACCCAGACATCTGCTAAAAGCCTTATTCTGCTGAAAGCAGAGTTTTGATAAACTCTTCAATTGCCTTGATGAGACTTTGTTCTCCAAGAAGACAGAAGTTGTAGCATGTAGAACTTTGGAGCCAATGCTTACCAGGAAGAACACACTGGTGGTGCAGAAGTAATAGAAAACATATCAGATTTCATAATAAGAAAAAAACAAGGTATTTTCTAGGATAATCTTACATATGGATTAGCATGGAGGAAATAAAATTAAAAATCAGAGGAAAGTGTAGTTTATTGGCAGGTGTTTATAGAGAAGAAAGTGGCTTAAGATAGGTAGAAGTCCCCCAAAATGGAAATTCAGAAAACAAAATATGCTTATCCCAATGCACTGTAAAAGATAGAGGTATATAAAGAAACTAGTGTGGCTGCATAAAAATCTCTTTACTGAGTTACAGTTTTATAAGAAATTCACTAATGTTGAAAGGAGACTTACATAACAAAAGACATAAAGGATGATAGTAAACTAAAATCCAGACTTTCTATAGGCTTAAGATGATTGTTAAAGAAATAGAAAGATACTGTAGGTGGGCTGAATATTTCTGGGGGTGGAGGATGGTAGTGTCACGCTGGTCCTGTTTAACATCATCCCCTAAATATAGATAGAAGAGCACCTCCTTCAATTATCACTGTGTACTAGATGTCCAGGTTCTACCTTCCTTTCTTTGGCTTTACAAATATATTGGAACATTTTGGAAGGGTAATTTGGGTAAGACCAAAAAACAACAGGTTATGGATAAGCGTTACTTTGTACATTCACTGAACAAGGTGTTAACTGCTTATCAAGGGGTGCCCTCATAGGCCCCTGGTGGTTATGACAGCTAATGTAGGCTAGAAATAGGTTTGTGAATACCTTGAAGAGGGTTGAGTATGTGGACCATAGCTTAGATGCCATGTAACTTTTGGCTCCTGAAGCATCATCTCTCTTTTATTTCTGTACCAAATATCTGGTACTAAGGACTCTTCAATCTCTCCTTTGTTTTCTTTTTTTCTTTTTTCTCCAAATTTCCTTATCCCACTCCTTCTCAATGAGGTCAAATAAGTCTTTGACTCAGTAGGCATTCCTTTCTCCTTAAACTCAATTATTTCCAGGAGCTTGACACAGACTGTTCCTGAATCAAGGAAGCAAATGGAGGAAAGATAAGGAGAAAATATTCTTTCAAAGTTATCTAGATTTACTATTTTTAAAAGTTAAACTTTTCATTTTATGATAATTGTAAATTCACATGCTGTGACAAGAAATGATACAGAGATCCCATATACCCATTACTAAGTTCCCCCCAATGGTAACATCTCAAAAACTATAGTACAATATCACTACCAGGATATTAACTTTGGACAGTCCATCAATCTTAATTCTAATTTCCCCAATTTTGTTTGTACTAATGTGTGAATATGTTTAGTTTTATATAATTTTATCATAAGTGTATGTTGATGGAACTATCACCACAGTCAAGAAACACAATAGTTCCATCACCATGGAAATTTATAGCCACACCCACTGCCTTCCAGTATCCCCTGCTCAATCCCTGGCAACAATTAATCTCTTTCCCATTTCTAAAATTTTGTATTTTCTTGTTTTTTCAAAAATATCATACAAATGAAATCATTCAGTATGTAATCTTTTGGGATTTTTTTTTTCTTTCATAACAATTTATTATGTTTTAAGGAATTAAAAAAAGAGATAACCTGTATTTGGGAGATCAGAGAAAGAAATAAGCACACATTATTTTTGGCATGTTTTCTTTATTGGAAGTAATATTCAAAGTGGAAAGGTTAGAATAGACCATATGCTGCCAAATGTATATGACCAGTTCCAATCTCTATTCTAAGCTCCAACCCCAGATTTATACTTCCTTCTGGAAAGTTCCACTTGGATCACTTGAAGAAAATTCAAATGCAGCATGTTCAAAATCATGTCAGATGCCATCCTTTCCCTACAGAAAAATCCTCTGCTCCACCTGTACTTCTTGCCTTAAGTATAGGCACCATAGTCCCTAAAATCATCACTTCTCTTTATGTCAAAGCATCTGTCACTCTTGCCACTCATTCCACACCACTTCATTATTTCATTGTCGCTAGCACCTCATTTTTACCTACTACAAACACCTTTGGTTTGTGTTTCTCTCCATTTGCATTGCCTCTTTCTTAGTAAGACTCTGATATTTTTCATCCAAAATATTGCAAAGCATATTTCAATCTCTTTTCCTTCAATATCTCATTAACCTCATTGTTCAGTTTATCTTCCTAAAACAATGATCTGATCATATTATTCCTCTGACATTGATCACATTTAGTAAATCTGTAAACAATAGAGGCTATTTAATAATGTTATATTTCCATAATGTCATATTTCCTGGGGTCCTAGGATGGAGCCCTCTATCGGGCTCCCTGCTCAGTGGGGAACCTGCTTCTCCCTCTCCCTTTACCACTCCCTCTGCTTGTGCTTTCTTTTTCTCTCTCTGTCAAATAAATAAATAAAATCTTAAAAAAAAAAAAAGAAAAGAAACACATTTGAAATCCTGACCTATATTACACTTTGAAATTATAGTAACAAGTAAGGATTACAAAAAGAGAACTAGATCATTTCTTCTAATGGGTGATAAGTCTTACCCTAGTGATAAGGAATTAAATATGCACTCAATCCCCATTAAGTGTTCCACAACATACTGGGCAGGTCAAACCTGGAGAGGCCTGCCTGTTCTCAGTCTTCTTCAATGGAAAACTTCTTTACTCTGGTTACTGGCTGAAGGCATCTTTGCCAGGGTGTCTTTAAGCATAGGTGGCCATTTCTTGAACCTACAGTGTCCAATCTTCTCTCCCCTCTTGGACTTGAACTTACCCAAGGGCAACAATCACAGACAGCTGACAGCATTTGAGAAGGTCTGACTCAAAGACTCTACTCAATATATTATTTTTATCCTTCAGGAATTTGACTTAGAGATATGAGGAAAGAATACAAGAGTTAGTAGAAGTATAAGTGGAAAAATATGCCAGGAAAAAGAAAGGATAGAGACAGAGATGAGCCATGTTAACTGATGAGAGCTAGAGTGAACAATAAACTCTAGCTGAAAAGTAACAAAATAAAGTGGGGATTGGAGTTTCTTGTATCCTAAATATCCATTTTGCCTTTCCAAGAGGCCTGTCTGTTTATTTCTAGATTCTGAGACCCTGCCTCCATTATTAGTTAGCATATGTATCATGTTAACTATGCATGAGGTAACTTGAATAATTCTCCATTCCTGTGGTAAACAAGAACATTTACTTAAAAATTGCCTCCAGATAATTAATATTCCTCTCCAAAAGTGACTGGGTAAAGTTGCAAAGTTAAAAATAGGAATGTGTTAAAAAAATGTGTTGGCTTTTCTGAAGCACTATAAAGAATTGGCTCAGAATGTGGGTCCTAGAGCAGATTGAAGACAATCTCAATTTGCTTTCTACATTTACTCACTGTGTGACCTTGAAAATGTACTTCATATCTCTAAACTGGATTTTTCTTAATTGTAAAATGGAGATAAGAACAGTCATTGTCTTAGAGTCAGTAGTCAGGTATAAAGAAGGCAATACAAAGCACTTGGTATAAGGTATGGTACATAGGAAGCACTCATTAGATGTTGAGGTTTGGGGACTTAGAAGATGACTTTCAGTTTTATGTTAGTACTAATCACCCAAAAAGAGAGCAAAAAGGAGAATCTGAGATGACTTTTGGGGTATCCCACATTGAAGCAAAGTGGAGGATCTTTATACCACTGACATCAATGAGTTATGAAATGAAGGCTATCCTGGGAAGCCCTAAAGCAGGAGTGTCTCTTCAACTGAGACATTTTCCCAGTGAGGGCTGATGTCCAGGAGCTGTTATCCAACAACTTTTCTTAGAGCTAGAGGTGTTAAACACATTTGGTTTTCTTGGAAGCATCTAGAATTAAGTCTCATTTGGTCTGGTTCACTTGATATTGTTAATCTGTCTATTTCCTGACCAATATCTGTGGCTAGGAAGTGGAATGTACTATTTCCTAGATTATTCCTAGGCCTAGATCACATAATATACCCTGGTCATTGGATGGTATCAGCAATTCAAGAGGAGGCATACAGGTTGAGAATGCCCAGGAATAGTTCTCTGAAATCCAAAGCAGAATACATCTAACACAGGAAAATAAGTGATTCTTGAAGCAAAACAAGGGAAAAAATGTCCTTTTTTAGGACATAAGTAAAAATGTAATTTTAGTGAGTTATTTTTCAGTATTCTAAAAAACAAAAGCATTGAATTATTCTCTGTGGTCTTTGGAATGGTAATTTGTTAGGGAAACCATAAAGTACCAGGACTATCTTTTTAAGAAACATAAAATAATTTATATATTCAAATGAGAATAGTATTTCAAGGTCATTACCTTGGGGATCTATACACATAATGATAATAAGTACCACTAATTGAATGTCTGCTCTTCTAGGAATTTTAGGAATGTAGCTAAGAGAAAACAACATTACTTTAACTTCTGACCACCAAGTTATTCTCAGAATCAGTGTCTCTGAGCACAACAAGAATGTCCTTGGGAGTAAGAAGAAAAGGTAACTACATGATTTCCAAAAGAAATATAGCAGAAACTTTGGTGGTTGGGAGTTAGAGAAGGAGATATGAGGATAATGTTGGGAGTAAGAGGAAGTAAGAGGAAGTAAGAGGAGTAATAGGAAAGTTGGTTAGGAGCAGAAAATAGCTCACAACATTTTTAATATTTATTTTTAAGTCTGTTAGTATTCTGTTCATGTCTCCTAGGCACAAATATCTTGTGTGAGTGGTGGTGCTTTGGAGAAATCAGAGGAAAGGGTTGTGCTTCCTATGAGGTGGCACCATTAAGAGAAAAGAAAATGGTACAGGAGGCAGGATATAAAAGAGATAAAATGTTTAGTAGAAACAAGAGATTAACCATGGAATTCATCACCGAGGAGACTCAGAGTAAGGTGGAGATTGGCATTTTCAGAGGTCATACCATGAAAAGGAAACATAACATCAACTGACATCTGAATTAGAAATATGTCATTGCTTGCTTTCCCAATAATCTTGTGTTAATATCCAAGTATGCTGAGGAGGATGTTAAGACTCAGAGGGATCAAGTGACTTGTCCAAGGTCACACAGTTTATAAATTGGAACAGGTAGAATTTAATCTCAGGTTTGATTTTAAAGCCCATGCTCTGATTTTCTTTTTATACTGTGCTACTTGCTCTGATTTCTTTTCTGTTCACAACTGTTTTGCATGCTTACTATGTATATTTGACTTAAGACTTATTTGATATTTAACAAGGTATGTAACTGCTACTGAACTAAAACACTCATATTTGTATAGTCAGGACCTTCTATTCCTAAATGATACAGAAAGCCAATTAAAATCTAGTGGTCAGGAGTGACTTTAGCATCATGGCAGCCTAAGATATCCCATATTTTTGTCTTTCCCCCACAACAATAAAAATTCATCAACTGTCTATGGACAAAAATACTTTTGAGGGAACCCTGGGATCCAGGACCATATACCCAGGGATTTGAGGTGAGTCGTACATTGGGTAATTGCCAAATAGTCCTCAGTCCCAGCTGTGGAATGTGCAGTAGCCTATGAACTGCTCCAGACCTTATTGGCCATAGTCTGGGAGCTCCTGGAGAACACTCTTAGACAATGACTCACCGATGAGAGAGGCTTTGTGTAAATCCCAGTTTCCAGAGAGGTTCTAGCACTCTACTGGAGAAAAAAATTACAAATTTGGTGGCATTAGAATAGGTAAGAGGAACAGATTGACTTTATTTATGTCTTCCTTCTCCCAAGATAAGACAGCTAAGGGCCAAGAAAATTCTTCTTGGGCTTAGAATATCTCCTATGGGAAAGAGAAAGGGTAAGTGAGCACCCAGCTTCTCAGTTCTATGGTGGCTACCAAAGGGGCCCATTTCTCTGTCACCCCATCCAGAATACTGAATCATGAGCTATGTGATTGACAGGCAAGGAGAGGCAAGGAGAGTGGGGAACAGAACTCTCAGAGGACACTAAAGGGATACAGATCCCAATTGCAGCATGGACCCCATTAGAGAAGCCTATTCACATGCCACTGAGAATGCCTCCCCTGCAGATCCTACCAAGTGGCCCAGGAGCACACCTAATGTTGGCATGCCTCACCAACCCCTTCACCTCCTCTCCATCCTGTGATCAGGCGGAAGAGTAGAAAGAAAAAAAAATATGAAAATGAGTGTGGAAAGTCCATGTGATCTATGGGATATCATGTGATCTATGGGATACCATGTGAATAATTAAAGTTTCAGAAGAGAAGAGAAGAGAAGGAGAAGGAAGAAAGAAAGCTATTTAAAGAAATAATGTTGTACACTTGAAACTAATTTAATATTATATGTCAACTATAAAAAAAGAAAAGAACAAGTAAAGAAATAATGGCTGAAAACTCTCCCACCTGGGGATTGATTTGAGTATCCATATTAAAGAAGCTCAGAGGTCACCAAAAAATCAGCTTGAAAAGCTTCTCTCTAAGACACATTATAATAAAACTGACAAAAAGACAAAGGGAGAATCTTAAAAGCAGAAAAACAAAAAATGAAAAAATAAAACACAACCCACAAAAAAACCCACAAAAAACTTGTACCTTAAAAGTAACTCCCCATAAGGCTATCAGTGGATTTCTCATCAGAAATCTTATAGGACAGGACAGAACGTAATGATATATTTAAAGTGATGAAAGAAAAAAAATTGTCAATCAAAAATACTTTACTCAGCAAAGCTCTTCTTCAGAAATGAAGGAGAGATAAAGACTTCCCCAGGCAAACAAGAGCTGAAGAAACTCATTACCATTACAACTCTCTTACAGGAAGGGCTGACAGGAGTTTTTCCAAGTTGAAATGAAAGGATATTAATTAGTAACACAAAAGCATATGAACATATAAAACATACTGGTAAAGGCAAATATATAGGCAAATTCAGGCAAATCCTCCAATTCTGTGATGTGGTAGATGTTAACCACTTACAGTATAAAAATGAAAGGAGAGGAGTATAAAAATAACTGTAGCTACAATAACTTTTAAAGATGTGATATAAAAAGAAGTCTTTTGACATCAAAACCATAAAATGAAGGAGGAAGGTAAGAGGGTAAAGTTTTTGTATGTTATCACAGTTAAGTTGTTATCAATGTAAAATAGACTGTTATATCTCTAAGATGTTTTATGTAAGCCTTATAGTAACCACAGAGTAAAAACCTACAGTGGAGTCACAAATGAGCATGAGCAGGGAATCAAAGAATACCACTAGGGAAAATCATCAGTTCACAAAGGAAGGCAGCAAGACAAGAAGAATGAAACAAGGGACCACAAAATGGCCAGAAAACAATAGAATGGCATTAGCTAAGTCATTATTTATTAATATTTACTCTAAATGTAAATGGATTGAGTTCTTCAATCAAAAGACAGACTGACTAGATGAATAAAAAAAGATCCAATGTTGCCTCTAAGAGTCTCACTTTAGCTTTGAGAATAGACATAAGTTCAAAGTGAAAAAATGGAAGAAGACATTCCATGCAAGTGGAGACAAAAAGAGAATAGGGGTAACTATATTTTATACTGACAAAATAGACTTTAGACCGAAGTGGTAACAAGAGACAAGGAGGTCATTATATAATGATGAAAGATTTAATTCATCAAGAAGATATAGCAGTTGTAAATATATATGAACTCAACCTCAGAGCACCTAAATATAGTAAACAAATACTAATAGGACAGAAGAGAGAGAAACACACAGCAATACAATATTAGAAGGGGACGTTAATAACCCATTTTCAATAATAGACAGATCATCCAGACAGGAAATCAACAAGGAAACATTGAACTTGAACCATACTTTACACCAAATGGACCTAAAGGACATATATAGAACATTCCATCCAAAAGCAGAAAAAGACACATTTTCTCAGACACCCACCAAGCATTCTCCAGGATAGATCATATATCAGGTCATAACACAATTTGTAGCAAATTTAAAAAGACTAGGTTAATACCAAGTATCTTTTCTGACCATAAAGATATGAACCAAGAAATCAATTACAGGATTAAAGTTGAAAAACTGATAAATATATAAAAATTAAGCAACACATCTTTGAGGAACCAATGGGCCAAAGAAGGACTCAAAAAGGAAATAAAAAAATATATAGAAATAAATGAAAATGGAAACCCAATGTAATAAACCTATGGGATGATCCAAAAACAGTTTTAAGAGGGAAGATTGTAGTGATGCCTATATTAAGAAAAAGAAAGATTTCAGATAAATAACCCAACTACATCTTAAGAAATTAGAAAAATAAAGACAAGTTAAACACAAAATTAACAGAAAGATGGAAATAAAGATCAGAGCAGAAAAAAATGAAATAGAGACCAGAAAAACAATAGAAACAATCTATGAAAATAAGAGATCTTTTTAAAATGATAAAATTGACAAACCTTTAGCAAGATTAAGAAAAAAGAGAAGACACAATTAATAAAATCAGAAATGAAAGAGGAGACATTATAACTGATCGTACAGAAATACAAAGGATCCTAACACTATTATAAACAATTATACACCAACATATACACCAATAAATGAATAAATTTCTAGAATTTTACAACTTACCAAGACTGAACTATGAAAAGTAGAAAATATGAACAGACTAATAATGAGTAATCGGCAATCAAAAACCTCTCAACAAGAAAAGCCCAGGATCAGTTGGTTTCTGATGAACTCATTGGTGAATTCTACAAATATTTAAAGAAGAATTAATGCCAATCTTTCTCAATCTCTTTCAAAAAGTTGAAGAGGAGCAAATACTCCCAACTAATTTTATAAGACCAGTATTTCTTTGATACCGAAGTCAGATAAGGAGACTACAAGAAAAAAAAAAAACAATTACAGGCCAATATCCCTGATGAATATAAATGCAAAAATTCTCAATAAAATATTAGCAAACTAAATTTAAAAGCACATTGAAAGGTTGATGAACCATAATCTAGTGAGATTCATTCCTAAGATGTAAGGATATTTCACATATGCAAATGAATAAATGTGATATATCATCTTAATAGGACTAATGATAAAAATCATATGAGCATTTCAATAGATGCAAAAAAAAAACACTTGACAAAAATACATCCTTTCACAGTAAAAAATGCTCAACAAATTGAGTGAAGAAGGAACAAACTACAACATAATAAAGGCCATACATGCCAAGCTGACAGTTAACATCATATTCAATTGTGAAAAGCAAAAAGTTTTCCCTCTCAGATCAGGAAGAAGACAAGAATGCCCATTTTTATACAGCGTAGTATTAGAAATCCTAGGCAGAAGAATTAGGCAAGAAAAAGAAATAAAAGGCATCCCAATGGAAAAAGAAGAGGTAAAATTGTCATTACTTGCAGATGATGTAATATCATATATGGAAAACCCTAAAGACTATACCACAACACTTATAAATGAATGAATGCACAAATAATGCAGTAAAGTTGGAGGATACAAAATCAATATCCAAAAATCTGTTGCATTTCTATAAACTAACAAGGAAAAATCTGAAAAAGAAATAAAGAATACAGTTCCATTCACAATAATATCAAAAACTAAAAATATTCAGAAATAAATTTATCTAAGGAGGAGAAATCTCTGTATACTGAAATCTATAAGACTTTGATGAAAGAAATTGAACATGACACCAACAAATAGAAAGATAATCCATGTCAAGGAATCAATAGAATTAATATTATTATAATATCCTTAGTACACAAAGGCGTCTAGAGATGTACTGAATTGCTTATCAAAATTCCAAAGGCATTTTCCACAGAAATATTAAAAACTATCCTAAAACTGGTATGGAACCAAAAAGGACTTCAGATAACCAAAGCAATTCTGAGAAAGAACAAAGATGAAGGCATTACACTTCCTGATTTCAAACTGCATACTAAACTCTCTTAGTGTTAAGTGCCTGACACTGAGCTTTTTTTATTATAAGTTAAATGACTGACATTAAGCTTTTGACCGCTAAGACATCCATTTCAAAGACATCTATCTTGAATAAACACACTGTCAGCTACACAACCAGATAAAGAGCCAAGCTGCCCCATCCATGAATTTCCTTTTTAGAAAGTCCTGGGTGGCCTAGAAAACTGACTGCTTGCTTTTTGTTTTCTGCATTTTAATTACTGCTCTTATGTCTTAAATTCGCCAATCAAGAGTGAACCCCTGAAACACCCTTTGACTCCAATAGAGCGAGAACCCCAGGACTATGTTCTCTGTCTCTTTCTCTCTCTCTCTCTCCTCCTAACTTCGTTGGGTGTCCCCAAGTGTGCCCTGTATCCTCCAGGACTTGTGAGAAATAAGCCTCATGTTTTCAAAGTTCCCTGGTGGTTGTTGCTGAAGTATATCTTGCAATTATAATTAGAACCCAAGGACTGGACCAGCCACAACACTAGTTCTAGTCAGGGAATTATCTGTGGGGGTTCTCCATGAGAAAGTATTACGGGCCCAGGTAAGTACACCAGGCATTTCTATCTGTCGGCATCACTGTCAAGAGGCTGAGACTGAAACAAAACAACTTTAGTAATCAAAGAAATATAGTACTGTTGCCAAAAATGGACGCATAGACTAATGGAATAGATTCAGGAGCCCAGAAATAATCCTTTACATATATGGTCACCTCATATTTGACAAGGGAGCTCAAATACTCAATAGGAAAATGCTAGTCTCAATAAATTGTGTTGGGAAAACGGAATTAAGCACATATAGAATAAAATTAGACTCCAACACTCCAAAAATTAACTCAGAATGGATTAAAGACTTAATCATAGGATCTGGAACTATGAAGAAGATGTAAGGACATAGCATCTTGATACTGGTCTTCACGAAAAACTTTTTTGGATATGACAACAAAAGCACAAATGATAAAAGCAAAAATTAATTATTAGGACTGCATCAAACTAAATTAGTGGAACTACATCTTTTGCACAGCAAAAGATACACTCAGCAAGTGAAAAAGCAACCCACAGAATGGGAGAAAATGTTTGCAAATCATGTATCTAATAAGGGATTAATATTCAAAGTATATAAAGAACTTCTACAAGTCAATAACAACAAAAACAACAACAAAATAATCTGATTTAAAGAATTGGCAGAGGAACTAATTAGACATTTTCCCAAAAAAGACATATAAATCATCAACAGGTACATGAAAGGTTGCTTGACTTCAGTCATCGTGAGGGAAATGCAAATCAAAACCACAATTAGTTATTACCTACTACTTGTTAGAATGGCTAAAATCAAGAAGACGAGGTGACAACTGTTGGTGAGGATGTGGAGGAAAGGAAACCTTCGTGCATTGTTGGTGGGAATGCACCTTGGGGCAGACACAATGGAGATTGCTCAAAAAATTAAAAATAGAACTGCCATTTGATCCAGCAATCCTACTTCTGTGTATGTATTTAAAGGAAATGAAAACAGGCTCTCCAAAAGATATCTGCACCTCCTATGTTCATTGCAGCAATTTTCATAACAGTGAAGATATGGAAACAACCTAAGTGTTCTTCAACAGATGACTATATCAAGAATACTTGTTATATATGTAAAATGGAGTATTATGCAGTAATGAGAAAAAAAGAAATCCTGCCATTAATAATGGGAGATAGATTCACCTGTAGAATTTGAAATACTGAGTCAGTTGGTATCCAACATTTTCCATCTATCTATAAACAAGTGATGCCTTTGTTAACTAGTGTTAAAGATTATTTTTAGGGCTAAAACGATGACTCTCATATAGATATCAAATGAATATATATTAAAGAATTTACACTTATTCAATGAAACAACTCAGCCAGTGTTAAAATTGGTTTAAAAGGAAAGTAAAAAGGTACAAATATATTTGGAATAAAGGAATTGAGTTTCAAATAGAGATGAAATGGCTTTCTCCATAGTAGGGCAAGTGGAGGGAGGGTGAGGAAATCATTGGAAACATTACTGGACAAGACAGAATAAGAATCTTTTTCAATATCGAAACAATTGTAAAATAGCCCAAAGAAAGTGAATGGTTAGAATCTGACAACGCAGAAGGATGTGCTGTATACAGACGTGAACTTTCCATTTAAGCACAATTTTTACTGTGAAGAACTTAAAACTTTGACTGAAGCTTCCTCTCCCCTAGGAGATTGCTCCACATGCTATACAAGGACTCAGATAGTGAGGTCTCTTAGCTAGTCTGAATCTATTGCATTCCCAAGTTTTGGATAATGAGTAGTAGAAATTAGACTTTCGAGAGGCAAAGATACCAACCCTAACTCCAAAATTTTATCTGGTGTATTCAAGATAGTACATGTTTAAAAAGAGAGCTGGCATGTTTACCTTTCAGTTTAACATCAAAGAATGACTATAATTCCTTTATTTTCAAGCTCTTAGATTGTTAAGTAGTATCGATAGAAGCTTCAGTTGAAGTTCAGTTGATGTTCAGTTGTTAATGGTGTGACTAAATTCTGAGGGTCATTGGTAGAGAAAGCTATGGAGCTTTGAGATGAAGGGGGTTGAATGACTCCTAGGGCTGGCACCATATGGGACATACTTTCTGCCATGGGTCCTTTAAAGTAGGTGCTAAAAGGGTCTGAGTTGATGCCCTCTGGTGAGATGGTATGTGAAAGAAAAGATTATGTGAAAATCGTGAATTAAGGATACTAGACCTGAATCCTTAAGGACACTGGTGAAATGTAGGCATGAACCCTGCAGATCAGGAGGTAAAAGCACTGAAGTGGTCATGAGTGGTCTGAGGTACTAGAAAGAATTAGGATTAGATGAGCCTTTGAGGAATGAAGGGAAGAGGAATGAGTTTTTCTTGTGAATTTGAGGGGAATTTAGGACCATGACATAAATGACATAGTAAGAATGATCTGTAATTTAGCCTTTGGGGGAACTGGGTCCTTGGATTTCTGGGAGTCTATTTTGGAGGAATGAGGCCTTTGATGTGCAAGAGCCATGAGAGGGGTTTTGCATCTGTCTACCTGTAGGACATTGGTGAGGCCTGGTTTACGTGACCCAGGACAAGAGATGGACTTGAGTTCTATTGGTCTTTGAGGAGCACAAGGCTTTTGGTAAGTTGAGTTTAATTTCATTCAACTTAATGACTTTGTCTTGTTTCCAAAGCACAATTCCATTTTCAGAGTTAAGGATTTGTCATCATCAAGGACATATAAGTAGAGTACATTTTGAGCATTACTACAATAAGGGCATAGCTTTACAAGGTGACTCCTTTTAAGTGGCTAAAAATCATATATATGGTTTGCAAAATTCAGTCATACTTTTAATACTTTATATCTCTTTATGCTTTATCATTTCTTTATACATAGTATGCTGCATTCTACTTATGATGGTCTGCAGTAAAAATTAGATTAATACATCATTTTAAGGTTTATTTGTCATAAAATCCTCTTTGGTTAAAGGATACCTTTGTGTAAGTAGCACCTATCATATTTTAATGCAGTATTAAAAGGTATTGTAACTAAAAGAAAACCCTTTCCCAAACCCCTCTTATTGTTTTAAAACAAAGCTTTAAACATAAGCCATTGACCTGCTCTTGTAAAAATCGCCTTGGGGAATCAGGCTACCTGATTCATAGAATTGACTATAATAGCTTCTCCAATGCCATTGTATCTTGTCAGGCAAATTCTTCTTCAGGGACTTCTCTGAATGCACATGACAGATTCAATTGTTTAAATACGTGCTTAGTGAATTTCTCAGATGCCTTTGTTGGATCGAGATTGTGCATACCCTGACATTAAATCCGGTGTAATATGTTATCAATCTCCTACAAGAATTTATCATGAAGTTACATGGTATTAGGGCTATTCTTGGTCTTCTGTGACAGTGGGTTCCCAAATTGGGGCATTGAGTAACAGTGCTTTACATAGTGCATTTGAAGATTCATCCTGTCTAAGTACAATAATGTCTTTTGCTCTTTTTCAATTCAATTCAATATACTGAATTTCTTATTCTTTAACAAAAAGTCCTAAAGTGTTGGTTCAGTGGCTCAGTGACGCCATCAAAGACCTGATGTTTTTCTCTTCTTTTGATCTACTGTTATTAACTGATGGCATAGCTCTAAGCATCACAGCCTTGTATAAATATTCCAAGCAGTAAGGAAGCAACAGAGGTATAATGTTTTGAAGCTTTGCCATTTTATTCCGTAATGGAGGTCTCCTACTATTCCACCCTGTCATCCCCTTGCCCTGACTTTCTCTTAGACCTCATTGGTCAGAACGGGGACAAACACCTATCCTTAGACCATTGGCTGGTATAGACCAATCCTAGAGCAGAGGAGGGGCCAAAATCCAGGGCTCTATTGGTAGGGAAGAGATGGGAAAGGTGATGATATATTTTGGATAGGCAATAGACAATGTGCGCTGTGCAACTGGCATAGGTATGTGAGGAGTTGTCAAGGGCAAAACTAAGCTTAGGTAAGATTTGTTGTTAAAGAGTATTGGTGTGAACACTGTAGAGGGATAATTTTTAGAGGCAATGAGTAGAATTAGGGTAAGCTTGGGTTTATAAGAGCAAAATAATAAATATCTCTATTAAGCTGTGGTGGTCAAAATCAAGAAAAAGGAAGTAATCTGATCTTTTGAAGGAAGAAATAACACCTCATGAGGAAATCAATAAGAGGATTAAAAAAGGTGCCAAAGGAGTAAAAGATGTCCCAAAGTTCTTATCCAATTGTCTAGAAGACAAGTGCTGTCACTAACAGCCTGTGGTAGTTGAGATGGGGAGCTGATTTGGGGGAAAGGAATGGATCCAGGCTTAACACTTAATTCAACATGACCTTATTTATTGAGGACTTATCATGTGAAAGCAGTGTGTCAGACAAATTTTCAGGATATTAAAAAAAGGGGGCACCTGGGTGGCTCAGTGGGTTAAAGCCTCTGCTTTCAGCTCAGGTCATGATCCCAGGGTCCTGGGATGGAGCCCCGCATCGGGCTCTCTTCTCAGCAGGGAGCCTGCTTCTTCCCTCTCTGCCTACTTGTGATCTCTGTCTGTCAAATAAATAAATAAAAAAAATATATTTTTTTTAAAAAAGGGTGAATGTGTATGATTTTTTTCATTGGAGAAGAGATTGAGCAATCAATGAATGATGTTTTAGAAAAATTATAGCATGTGATCGTGTACTAAGGTAGACAGGTTTTGGGGGGCAATCTGCGGCTATGTGGTCTCTTAGTATAGTGAGATTTTAGGGGATCTGCAAAGGACTTCAGAAAAAAACAAAACAAAAATTTCTATTATTAAGGACATACTCTTTGGTGATATGTATCCTTTTATGCCAGTTTTAGAATAAAAATACTCTATAGAGGGGAGTCTATGGAAATCTGAGATAATTAACAACTTGGTGTAATGGGGAGTCAGGGAAGGAGAGCAAAAATTGGGAAGCGCCTGAATAGGAGGTTATGAGGATTTTCCATCGATGCTGAGGGCAGCCCCATATTCAGACCCATCATGCCCTCTGCTATCTCATTTATGTGCTTCAACTGTCTAAATTCAGCAAATTCACCAAATAATTTCCAGCTTTCCACTATATGATAGTGACCCAACTTAGGGAGAAAGAAAGTCCTTGGACAATTTAATGGAAAAGAAGTCTTGATGAGAACAGGTATTTTTTAAGACAGAGAAAATAACAAAAATAAAAACAAAAAAACCCTGACATTGTAATCGGATTTAGCTAAATGAGACTGGAACCTCAGGAGAAAACCAAAGACCAGACTGGGATAAAAACAGAAATCACATTTTTTTTTTTTTATTGGTGTGATAAATTTAGTAAACAAGCTCTCTGCATCATTGTGAGGTAAATCTACACTAAAAGAAATCTGTTTTGATTTTAGACATTTTTTAGAAGGTTATTTTAATTTAATTAATGAGAAATCATAGGTTAATTGCCTCCAGCTTTAATGTGAGGGTATTATGCATGCAGGCATATTTTATTTATATCTCGACTGTTTGATGTACACAATCAATTCAAAAAGGGATAATGAAGAGGTGTTCTGTCCTGTGTGGAATAATAATTAGGGACTCTAGTATGGAATATTTTTTATTAATTGTGCAGCTCAGTAAACATGTTTGACATAATACTGAGAAATACTTTTGTCAAATTTTACTAATATTTTTCTTTGCTCTTTCTTTTTGCTTTTTCTAGCTTTTCCCTCCCCCCAGAATCTTTTCATACTGAGACCATTTTCCTAAGCTAGGAGCCCCCTCAAAAGCCCTAACAGTTTGATTTAGAGACTTAGGACCACCTGCTAAGTTAGTTGCATTTTGAAATTCAGGAAATCATATTGGACATCTGGCTGCTGTTTCAACAAGGTTCATCGAAGTTGTTAGGGAAATGGAAATTGGATTTTTTTTCATAGATAAGTAGACTACCTCAGTCTATAATGCAAAATAAATAACATTAGTGAAATCTGTATGGTCTTTTGATTATTGTATAATTTGCTAGGCAATTTACATACGATCCCTAGTTCCTTAGACATTGTATTTTCTTTACTAAGGATTTGGAGGTGTTATCACAGGTCCATTCCTGCCCTTCCCCCCACCCCCCCCCATGAAACACAACTATGGATGGCTCTTTGTCCAAACTACAAATTATGTCTTCAGAATTGTTAATGAAGCTATTTTATAACTCTTCTGCCATGCTTGGAGCTCCAGCCAATTTAACAGAACATTTCCCTCTATTTTAGGAAGTGATTTTAAACTCTTGAATGTTCTCTCAACCTCCTGGTGCACATTTATTGATAAATTGTATTTCTACCTTTTTTGTGGGCAATAAACCTGTCTAAAAGTTTTTAGAAGGCTTCTTCTTAAAAATCTGTACAGCCAGAAACAATTTTCAGGAGCTTGGGATATGTAGCCAAAAATGTGCATGTCTTGGCTCCTCTTGTTGCTTTGGACCTTGCTTCTTCTGACAGCCATTTTTTTACTTTTTTACCAACCCCCAACTCCATCACCTTACTCGAGTCTTTTCCTGTAGCTGATTTTTCATCTCCAAGCTTTCCATAAGGGCATCTCAGTGGGTATACTATACGTTGGTTAAGCCAATTGCTTCTAGTTGCCACAGGATGATGAACTTCTGCTGAGTCACCAATGTCCAGGAATGATTCTTTGGCCTCAAATAAGTCATACAGGTGAGATTTATAGAGAACCATATTGTTCTAAAAATCAAATGTGAAATTTACAGCCCTGCCTCCTAATGTCCAGTTCAAATAGATCGGAGGTGAAAGTGACTATAGTAATAACATTCAAATGTTGTTACCATCTGGTGCCTGTTTGGTGGCCTGTGTTATATGAACAGGTGGTCCTTGTGTATCTTTGAGTGGCCAGCTGTCCACATCACAAAAGCCACTGTCACATTTGGTGTTAATTGGCATCTTGGTTGTAATGATCTGTGGAGAGGCCAAAGTTTGAATAGACCTTAGTATATTATTTCTCTTTGTCTTAAGAGCTCTGGGTCAAGGCTGACAAGCATGTCTCCCTGTCTTCTTTTCCTTATTTCTTATATGAAAGTCCAAAAACATTCTAGATAAAGCATCATCATTCAATTTATTGAACACCAAATATACATATCATTATGCTAGTCATTCTTAGCTGAGGTAAGAGATCCACCAAGGAATCTTCAAAGAAACTTCCTGGAATTTAGAAAACATCAGTTATCTGTTTTGACTGTCCTGGAGATGATTTGTATACCTCCAACTTCAAAAATTAGGATTTTTAGAAATAAAAGTAGTCTTTCCTTTAGAAGCTTAATTTGAGGGTGGGGGAGCAAGTCTACAGATAGTGGCTACAGGTAGAGGCTACCAGAAGAACAAGATGGAAAAGAGTCTCATGCTCTACAATGAACCATATATAATTACTGTTATTTTGACCTACACAACTGGCAGTTACATATGGCTTAACCTAGTACTTCTGCTTTATGGTTTTCAGGTTTTAAGGAAATCTCTTTCCTTAAGTGAAATATTCCTGTATCATACATTTTTGGCCACAGGATTAGTGTTTAAAATAAACATGCCCAGACTGAGTTGAGTGATGTTTTTGGCATTGAAGTAAGGTTGGTCATAAGATAGTATTAACACATCTTCCAAAATGATAATGCCTTCTGAGTTCAACTTACTTGCAAAGAATAAAGAATTTTACTTGCATGAATTTTAGTTAGAACGGCAGACTCCATTCAAAAGTCAAACACAGCCAAATGTTGACATTTAGAGTCAACTTTCAAAAGCAAGCATTAATCTTTTTATCTTATTCCCATCATATAGAGAGAAAGAAAACATACCCAAGAAGTTGAATAATGTTCCAGATGCAGCAGAAAATTTTCTGTTTCACAGTAAACAAATTGGCTTGAAATGTTTGCATCAAAATAACCCATAGGTAACTGTATAATCCTATCTCTGTTCATTTGGCCTTCCACGGGCGCTCTAATCCTTATTTCTCTTTTTTCTGAGGTCTCTAAATGCCACCTATTTCTTTGTGCCACACAATGTAGCTCTTGATTAACTGTTTTGAATTTTTTTTTCATATTTACATTTCTTATGTCTCTATGTTACCAGATACTTAAAGTGAGATATTGGTATTTTAATTATTATGACTCCTTGAAGAACCTAGCACTGTGCCAGGTAAATAGGAGGAAACTACAAATACTAAACATTTATTAAATATTCATTGAGCAGAAGTACAAGATAGGACAGTAAGCTTGATAAACAAATTATCAGATTTTAAGAAAGGAAGTGAACCAAATAAGCCATCTGTGCATTAAAAGTCTCCAAGATACCAATCTCTGTATCAAAGGTTAGAATTTGGTGTAAATTGAACTTTCATAAGAGAAGTAAAAGTTATGGACTGTCCATCTTTTATGCCTTCCACTAAGAATTTTATAGTTCTGAATTAGCACTAACTGTATTAACAAATTATGTATGCTGAATTAGTCACATTACTCAAGTCCTATTCTTTTTCCTCTGCAGAATATTTGTCACACAGATATTTAAATGGAATCAGAGCTGTACATAACCATGACACAATACTTTGTCAAAAAGAGAAAAAAAGTTAATCAGTTTGGTGAGTAATCACAGACCTTCTTGTCTACCCTGTCTTAAGGCTCACTAGAAGTAGACTCTGAAAGAATAGGTCATTATTAAAGAAACAGAATCAGAACATCTTAGTAAAATATAGTAAAATCTTAGTCATTAGTCCATGTATGATATTTTAATTCCTTTGACAATTAAGCATTCTTTGTTATAAAGAAGAAGTTCTATTTAGTGTCTGTCAAATTGTTCTTGAAAGAAAAATAAAGTACAATATTTCAGTATGAAGCAGAGTGAATCATAACTGGCATGAATTAAAAAACTAAATTAAAATCAACTTCTAAATTGCCATATTTGATTTATCAGCTTAGGGAACTTCTTGAAAAGGTGGATTGCTATTCTGGAGGCAAGCAAAAGAGGGGTGTAGAATATGGTATTTTGACTTTTGTTATTAGTTCTTTTCATCTAGGTTCCCTTGTTGAGCTGAAGCGTGTCTTATTATGGTTGCTGCAAGGATATGTTGGCCAAGAGCTTCCTTCAAGTCAAAGGACCACTAAGGTGGCAGGGATACAACCCAGGCCAGCAAAGAAGGGAAGATTAGGAAGATAATTGTGTTAGCAAGCCCAGGCTGCCATACAAATGGCAGTAGAAAATGGAATGCTCTGGGAAGGAAAAGGCTCTAGAAGAATATGACTTGATATTATGAGGAAAAATAAATACATTAGGGAAAAATCTTGAGTTCTTTAAAGTTTGAAAAAGCTAAATAATGGAAAAAAAAAAAAGAAACCAGTTAGGACCTATGAGAAAACTAAAAAGCTATTTAAGACATAAAAGAATCATATTATACTATTTGATTAGGGTGAACAATAGTTTTGTGGTCATACTTACATATACACTGTCTTAGATTTTCAACATGTAGGATAAGCCTCTTAGGCCAAAATATGGCCTATATGTTCGTGATTGAAAACAGAATGTAAATGTTATCACCTTGGCAGCTGACAGTGTTTGAAAGGACAAAAGTGGAGAGATAAAGGGAAGGGAAAGGACGGGGATGTTCTCATAATAGAGAGTGATGAGTCAAGAGACATCTATTAGTTGATAGGATGAGAAATAAATAAGAAACATTATTTACAGTTATGAAAAGCCTAAAAAAGGTGGTAAAACGATTTTAAGTGGATGGCAGATGAAGATAGGGGGGTGACGGTGAGCTAGATCTTTTCCATTACAGCAGAGAGTGGACTGTTAATGAATAAAATTCCTGAATTTATAAATAGGTATATAAACACACCATTTGTCAGCATGAGCATAATCATGGGAAAATATAAAAAATGATTTCTCTGTGGATCCCTCTTGGATAGATAGTGAATCGGGGTTTTTTTTTTTTTTTTAATGTCTTACTACATGAAGTGATTTTAAAATTATGTTTATGTATAATTTTTATAAGTATTTTTTTTTTTAAAAAAAGCTATCAGAAGAATGTAGAGCTCTCATTTGCTGATGATACAATCATTTCACATTTATTTGCCTCTATGTATGGATTTAAGCTATTCCAAGCTGGTCAGAATGAGTTCAGCACCATGTCTTTCCTGGAAAAGCTTTCTGTGTATTTAGAACTGCATAAATTCTCTTTTATTTCCATTCAACTTCAAGACGTCATCAGTTTTAGGAGGGGAATTAAAAAAATTATTTAATAATAAATAATGTATTTATCTGATTCAAATGCAAAGGGCACAAAAGGAAATATAATGAAGTCTGAGCACTATTGAACTGATGATCATTATTTATGCTCTGCATCTACTCAGTGTTAAAATTCTTATTCTTCCAGAAGCATCCAGAATTATTTTATGCACATAGGAGCTAATACACATGCATAAGTACACATAGAAATTTCTGAAAATCTGCTGGATTACAAGTTTTTGGATAGTTGGAGTTTATAATCCATTAAACTTTTAAAAGGGGAAAAAAAAAACCAGTATATTCTCAGGCAATCAGAAACTCCCAATTTATTTCTTCAGTTTTTATATAGTAAATCACCAGAGGTATCTGCACAATAAAATACGAAGAACCTAAATAACACGTAACGAACACATTAATGACCATATTTCTGTGCAATATGCAGTCATAACATTTATTCAAAATGTGATCCATGAACTCGCAGCATCAGCATCATCTGAGAGTTTGTTAAAAATGCCCAATCTCATACCCAAACCCAAAACTAGTCAATCAGAATCCAACTTTTGCCGAGATACCCCCTCTCAATTAGCTTTATCTTTCAAACTTTCTTCTTATGTATGGGCATTTCCCTACCTCAGGCTCACCTATTTTCTTCTTCTCTAACTTTAGGAGATATATTTACTTATGGTATGGAGAAGATGATGATAACAACGCAGAGCTTGCTTGGACAACATCAGCAGAGGCTCAGTTTTATCTAGAGAACACCTGAGAAATGATAGACGCTCTGGTCTTGCCTGGAATCAGGCACCATGTTTATTCATGCTTTCATATGGATTCATTACAGGGAGTATTGGATAAATATTTTTGGCAGTCATTATAGTGACTCTTATGAAACTGAGAGATCAGATAGAAAAAAAAAATCAGCACTCCTGCCCGAGGCTTAAAAAAAAGTCAAGTAGCACAATAATACACAGACTGTGTTGTACTTTCATTTGTTTCCTTAGACATCAATAGATGTTAGTACTGAAAGAAATTTCCTAGGTCTTATTTTATGGCCGTCAAGCATTCCACTGAGCAGGTAAGTCCTAATTTAATAAAACAGCCCCCTTTTGATAGACATTTGGGTTATTTTAAAACATTTTGCTGTAACAAACAATGTACGCATGAACGTCTGTCTGTAGAGAAGAGAGTGGTTAGGTCAAATGACATGACCGCTTGCAATTTTGATAGCATTGGTACTCTGTCCTCCACAGATATGTAATTTACACTCTACATGAGTGAACAAGGTAGTTCGTGACACCTTGTTCAACAAGAATGTGCTATCAAACCAGAATTTTTCCAGTCTGAACTGTGAAAAGACAGTTCAGTATAGTTTTAATTTATGGTTTTGTTATGAAAAATAAAAATATGGTCATATATTTTATTTATGAACCATTAAAACTATTCTTGTCCTATAAACTATCTATTCTAATCTTTTGCTTATTTTTCTATTGGGTTGTTGGCCTTTCTCTTAAAAATTTGTTGGAATACTTTACATCAGAGATTAGATTTTTAAATGTCATATAAATTAACTTTTCCCCCAATTTGTTATCCTTTGACTCTTCTTATGGTTGGTCTATCTATCTATCTATCTATCATCTATCATTACCTATCATCTATCTCAACAGCTTTTATAATAATGTTTAAATATTTTATATCACTGAATTAATCTCTTCCTAGATTATAA
The DNA here is from genome assembly GCF_010015895.1 of Lontra canadensis. Taxonomy (NCBI): domain Eukaryota; kingdom Metazoa; phylum Chordata; class Mammalia; order Carnivora; family Mustelidae; genus Lontra; species Lontra canadensis. The sequence goes on from NW_022631077.1 coordinate 7,218,035, forward strand.
CTATTTCAATTCTAAGATAGTAAAAGAATTTTCACATAATTTATTTCTTGTTCATTTGTGGTTATATTTATTTACTTTTTAGTTTGTGATCCATTTGACTTCACCCTGTTTCAGTATGGGGGATACCGATTCAACTTACTTTTTTCCCCTCAGAGTTTCTCAATTATCCAAATTCTATTTATTGAATGATACATTTTTACACAAAGAACTCCCAGAAGCCACACTCAGATATTAGTATTAATATTATTTAGTGTATTTTGGTGAGGCACCAAAAGAAAGTCCCAGGCCATTTGGATATGAAGCCATATTTGTAAATCATAACAAGGAGGCTCAGTCTGCAAGTGAAGGTGAGATAATTTTTTTTTTTCTTAATGAATAGGATTCAAATGATTTGTTGGAAGCCTACCCTTTATTTGGAGAAAGCAGCTATTCCCCAGAAAAGGCTCAGTAATATATTTGCTGATTGGTTCTTATTGATAAGACACAATACCAGCAAATTTATATAGTGACTACTTATCCCTCAAATGATTGAGCTTCCTATGGGTGATAGGAGTAGTATAAGTGTTTTCTGAATTAGGACCAGTTGCTGGGTAGATGGAGTAGCAGATTTGGGAATGTTCACAAGAATGTTCACAAGACTCAATAACATGTAGGTAGTTTTCCCAACAACCTGATAGCAACTAACATCATCCTTGGACACTTATTCCTTGGACTAGGTAGCATAGTTGACTCACATTGATGGAAAGTAGGAGTTTATGTACTTGTTTTCTAGCAGAACTCCTAACTGAGTATTATCACGATCAGTTAACAATAGGCTACTTGTCAACATGTATCTCAATATGCATGGAAAGTGTTCAAAAATATTGATGCTTAGACCCCATCTTTGGTTAAACCACTCAAACTCAGCACCTCTGATTTTAAGTCCAGAGCTTCTCCTCTTCTTCTATATCATAAGATGCTTCAGCAGAATGTGACAGAAGAAAACGTGGGCATGAGGAAGGTGAGAAACAAAGGTTGGATCATTGGGCACCAACATAGTTCTAGAGACTCACGGGGCTCTACGAGATGGCAGAAGGGTGAAAATGGGGCAGGGAAAGGATGCTAAAGATAAACCTCATATTTCAGCATTTCCCTCCTCTATTTAGAAGGGCAGGTAGGACACTGCTACTTTGTATGTGATGGAGAAAATTGTTCCTTACTGGAGGACAAAGTGTAGAACAAGTATCTGACTTTTCAGAGAAAATTGCTGATGTTCTCTATACTTTGTTTTTCAAATGGTGTGTTTCCTCAAGGGGTGACCATTCCCCATATATAGCCCTATAAATACCCAGAGGCTTTTAATGCCACAGTTCTGAGGACTTGTTTGAGTTTTCTATAGGACCTGATGATGCCTCTCATTTTCTTGCAGAAAAATAATGAAATCTTGCTAATTCATAATTAACAGCCTGGAATATTTGCTAAGATTTTGGATGCTATAAACAAGAGCTTATCTTGGCTTTCCAGCTTATATTTATAAGGAAGTCTTTAAAATATTTTGCAAACAGTACTTGGGCCTAAGAAACAGTTTAAATCATGTCATTCCTGGCAGGTCATTGCCTTGTCTCAAGGATCAACCCAGTGTTATGTGCCAAGTAAACATTTATAACACACAATTGTAAGCGTTTAATGAGGCTGAAGTGGTTTTTGATTTTAAAAGATGGCCAATCATTAGATCTGTATCTCATTACAAACCCATTCAGAGAAGCACAGGGTTGAGGTTGCAGTAGAACTTCTGAGCTAAGCCCTGCATCTGGTTGGTGCAGAGCTGGGGAAGCTGTAGGTGAACTCTCAGGTGGGCTTCTTAGACTCTGCTCCGGTCATGGGGTGAGTGACTTCCAACTGCGGTGTGGCTGCAGGGGTCTCTTTCCCAATCCTCTCCTTTACTAACACAGCTAAGCCTCTCCCAATTCTTCCCTTCCTAGTTCTGTTCCCTCTGATATCTGGGTCAGTCCTGTGGGCCCTCAGCAGTGCATCTCCCACAGGCAGTTTGTCTGTGTAGTGGGAAGCTTTTTCTTCTTGTTCCCCATTAAAGGTCCCATATCCTTTGTCCACCATAAAAACTGAGGAACCTTATCAGTTTTCTGAAATGCTGGAAATGGATGCATCACAGTATCTGGGACTGGTCAGAACTACATGGATCTGGCATTTTTTTTTTTTTTTTTTACTTTGTTCTAAGACTCATGCCATTTATGGGGCTGGCAGAACGCAGCCGCTTATAGAGTGGTGTGTTAAATAACAGTAATAAACAGGAGAAGAAATCCATTTAGAAAGAAAAGCATAGTCCCATGTAAGGTAATTTTGATGAGATTCCTATTTAATAATTTCCTCTCCTATTCATATGATCCCTCTTGGCAATGAGTATGTGGATTCCTCTCCCCCATCAGATTATGAACTAAGAGAGTAAGGATTTCTTTTTTTAATTTTTGTATCCCCATCACCTAACATACATCCCATCAGACAGCAAGTTCTCACTAATTATCTGTTCAAGAATAAGTGAAAGCCTGGTCTGGCATATATATATATATATATATATATATATATATATATATATATATTTTTTTTTTTTTTTTTTTTTTTTAATTCTCAAGTCTGAATGTTGGATACTGCAATTAGCTACAAGGTCCTCCACATTCCCTGCAGATTGGCTGAGAAAGTTAACAAAATGCCCAGTCTGGAGAAGCTATTCAATCAATTTTAAATATTTACATTTCCACCATTCCTTGGGTGCATGAGCAGACATTTGGCCCCGGGTATCTTATATACATTAGTGACTTTAGTCAGGTCAACGACCTTAGGAAGTAGGTCTTCCTCTCCCTGATTCACAGAGGGTAAAACCGAGACCTAAGGAATAACATCTAAAGGCCATATAGTTGTTATGGAGCAGAAACAGAATTCAAAGATGTGGAAAGGAAAATTCCTGCTTGGCATTACTCCTGCACCTGAGGGTTGATTGATTGATTGATTTATATTTATGTTATGTCAGTCACCATACAGTACATCATTTGTTTTTCATGTAGTGTTCCATGATTCATTTTGCCGTATAACACCCAGTGGTCCATGTAATCTGTGCCCTCCTTAATACCCATCCCCAGGATCACCCATACTTCCCACTCCCTTCCTTTCTTCCTTTCTAAACAAACCTTCAGTTTGTTTCCTGGAGTTCATAGTCTCTCACGTTTCATCTCCGTCTCTGATTTCCCCCCTTACATTTTCCCCTTCCTTCTCCTAATGTCTCCCATGTTATACCTGAGCTTTTTTTTAAGGGCAGCCACAGGCTTTTTTTCCCCCCTTGGAGGCCAGGGAAAGGGGAGGGAAGGACAGATGGGAAAAGCTGGGTGAGGGACCCACAGTGCCCTCTGCTGATACCAGTCACCCCTTGCACTGGCTCTTCCTACCTGGTAGCTGTGGCTTTCAAGGTAACGCTCGGTGAGAATATTTGAGAAATCACTTGTAGGGTGATAATTTACAGAATGTGATGTAATTATTGCTCGCTGAAGGGCAGCTCTGAGGAGTGACAAGGGCCCATATTGAAGTAGTTTGTGAAGAGGACTTGAACGCTGTACCAGCTGCATATCCCTGGCTTCCTCCCAAGAGCTCCTGATGGGATATTCTCCATGATTTCTAAGACCACCTGGAGTTATTAGTCCCTTGAGGACCCCCATAAGACTCATTATTATCATTTCCTTTGCTCCCCAGGTGCCTTAACTCCGGACCTTATTTATTGTGAGATGAGAAAATCATGCATGTGCAGGTTTTGTTTTAGGTGGTCATAAAATGCTATTACTGCTGATCCCTGAATGTAAATGACATAGAAAAGCTATTTCTTAAAGGCAGTAAATCTAATGTCTATGTAATTCAAGAACGAGAAATCTGAACCCTCCTTTTTGGCTAACTCAGAATTGTTGTCACTGCGATAATCAGAATGCGGTTTGTATGCTTTGTCTTATTACAGTAAATTCTGTTAATAGTTCATAAATCTTTAATTTGCTTTTCCTTTTAGAGTTGAGTTTTGAGGCAACTTTAAAACTTTGTTTATAAGGAGACAAGAGTTGTGTTTCATGTAAGAAATAAGTCTTTGAGTCACTGGCATTTCTTTCCATGTATCTTTTCCAACACTGGAGTATTAGAAATATTTTTGAAAATATTTGTGTAATAAAGGTCTATTTCTAAAAAAAAAATGGCATCAATGGGAAAGATATGAAATTTATGTAGAGAGAATTTGAAAATAAATGTAAAAGCTTTTCACTAAGGGCACACAAAATAATGGGCTGAGGATGTGATGATTTTCAGTAATATTACACTACTAGTGTAATATTTCTAACTTACTACTCCATGTACACTTTACATTTTTAAATTTTTTATTAACATGAATTCATTATAGAACAAGTTGCTGCACTTAAACATTAAAGCTATTTATTTATTTATTTATTTTACCAGTTCTCCTTCTTCCATGGAAAATATGCCTCTGAATATAATGAATAAAACCAGAGGTGATTATGCTAATTATGCTAATTTTGACGTCTGTCAAAATTAGCAAGTGTATACGATTTACAAAGCTGCAGTACTTCTTCTTAAGAGATAGAGGGCTAGAAGAGGAAGGAGAGGGGAAGAAAACCATCTTTGCCTTTCTACTGTGTCTGAAGGCCATGCACTTCACATGCTTTGTCCTCTGTAACCTTCCTCAGAGCCATTCTTGGGCAAGTTTCCCATCTTCCCTTGGAGGGAAAACTGGAATCCAGGCACCTGTTTGATGCCAAACCCCCTTATCCTACTATCCCTCTATGCCTTTATGGGATGCTTCTCTAAAAAAAAATTGATGGAGAAAGGGGAGTAATAAGAATTCTAAGTGAAAGTAACTGTTAAGTTCAAAATAGTTAAAGTAAACCTGAATTTTACAGTGGAGCTTGATAATAGTTTACTTATCTATGTTTTAACAGAAAGTTAAAGAAAACAGGTGGTATAAACATAATAATTGCCATGTAACAGAAAATGTTGGCAAGCACATAAAGATCAGCCATTAGGTCTAAGGAGAAAGAAGAAAAATTAGACAATGCCTGAGTTAGGTTCTATATGAATTGTAGGGTCAATGGTATTTTGGTTTAAATGTAGGTTTTAGTCAACTTTTGCATCTCTTCTCTAATCTGATGAAAGCTATGGCAATGTCCTCCAAAAAATGTCTACTGAGACTTACTTCTTTTTGCATAAACATTTTTTGATGTGGTGACTGATTCTCTAAAGTTCATCAATGACCCTCCTCTGTCACCTTTTCCTTGGCTCCAAGGGTCAACATGGAAAACTTCTTAAGTGTCAACAGATATCATTCTCTAAAATATTGGCTGAATTTTGTGGGTTTTTTTTTTTTTTTTTGAATTTTGCAAGGCTTGCAAACATAAACAAATATTTCATTAATACCCAAACTATAGCAGGGTCTGTGTTTAGGGCAGTAAAAAGATACAGCAATACTAACAGTTCATGTTTATGTAGTGCTGAAAGATGGTTTCTGTATATTACAGATATCTCCTTATTAATCACCACAACCTCACCATGTAATAACATACAAGTCCATGGCTTGCTAGCCTGAGAAGAGGGAAACCAGAATTTGAATCCAAGAAGTCTGACTCTGGAGTCTATGTTCTTCATTATGATACCCTTCTAGGCTGGTTCAAAACATATTTTCATACACAATTAATGAATTTGTTAACTCATCTTCTATGGATGGTTGGAATTTGGGCCTTAGTGGCTGTTCCCCTCCAAGTGTTACAAATGAAGAGAATTAAAATTCAGTTACCTGAAATTTCAAACTATCTAGGTGTCTTGCTGTGCATGTGACTGACTGGATTTATTAGATTTTTATGAGGTGTTGGGCTTTGAATGCCATAGATGGTTATATAAAGAGGGTGTAAAATTCCCATGTGGACCAGTGTGTGGACCAGTGGGTGTTCTGTTTAACAATCTCCATATGCTCCTTGATCCTTGCATAATAAACACTGAAATGGCATTAATACATTTTAAAATGACAGATAATTTTTATAGGACATTAACAGATTTTTTTAAAGTTAAGTTCAGAATTACGTCCCTTAGTAAAAAAGAAATAATAACTCTTCTTTAAATACTTCTAGTCTCATGGCTTGAACCCGAAAACAAAGCCTCCACTTCAGCACTGGGAGATACATGAAAGTGTTTAGAGCACACAGCTAGCTCTAGGAGCTCATCACCAAGAATTGGTCTGCAAGGTTTTTAGAAGGGCAGGTTGTTTGTAAACTTCTTTTGTCTTAGCTGGCAATATGCAAAAAGTTCTTTTCCCATGGCTAAATGATACTTGAGAAAGGGAAACGTGTGGTAAATCTGGGTATATCTACTTGAAATACAAATGACTTGCTTATTTCTGCATAAGCGTCATATACCACTTATAGGAGAAAAACTGAATTTACAAATAGACATAGGAGCAGGTTATTTTATTTATTTTATTTATATTTTATTTTCTTATTTTCCACTGGGAGTTATTACTCAAACACTGTGTGTTTACCTCTCTTGTAATACCTGTCATCCTTCCTCATACTTTAGATGGCAGTTTATCGACCTCTGCTACATTCTTGGCTTCTTTAGGGTGCTTATCACATCTTTATTTATCTTTGAACACTCTTCCTATGCCCTGCCCCTTTTCCTGAACCAATTTCCGCTCCACTTGGGATCTTGTGCTCACAGGTGCACCATGAATATTTATGAGATTAAATTGGATGGTCTGATACCAATTTTGGAGTTTTTTGACCCATTACTATAAATTCTTCAAAATATTCCTTTTCCCACTTGAGGTAGTGAAGCCTCTAGATAATGTCTCGCTTCTTGCTTCTAAGAGTATGAAGACCAAGGCTGTTACTTCCTCCTGATTTCGTGTGTCTGTCCTTGATTATCACTATCATCGTGGTCTCTCTTTACTTACTCCTATTTGACACACCGGGTCTTGGTGGTCTTTATGACATGGCCTCCACTGATTCCCATTTTGCTTAAAAAGGCAATCATCTAAATAAGAAAGTGTTTGTTTTTCTAGCAAGCTAAAGAGCACAGAAGTTTGGAGCCTTCTTATTGTGAAGAGTGGTGATGAGCTGATTCATGAGAAGGATGTCACAACTGTGGTATTTCTTTTCAAAACAACTCTTCTTCCATGTCCTAGTGCTTTGGTATAGCTTCTCTTACATGACTCCCTCCCTCCCTTCTTTTTTCTCTTTTTCTCTTCCTTTTCCTTTCTCTCCTCTTTCTCTCCTTCATGGAGAAAACCATTCAAAATGCTTCAGGTTGTGATTTCATTTTAGAATATTTTACTGATTTACATTTTGATGTGTTAGGGGTTATGCAAAAAACATTTTGGGGGGTTTAAAATGTTCATATTATTTCCCTATTTTTATATTATTTTCATTTTCATATTAAAATTGTTCTAGATAGGTCCAAAACAGAATGCAAAATTCACCTGAAACTTTAAAGAAATTTTCTTCTAAGGTATCTTTGGATGGTATATCCAGAAAGACTAGAAGCACAAGATCTCCCTCCCTTCCTTTTTCTTTTCTGTCTTTAGGGATATTTTTCTTTCTTTCTTTCTTTCTTTCTTTCTTTCTTTCTTTCTTTCTTTTAGAGAGAGAGAGAGAAAGCAGGGGGAGGGACAGATGAAGAGAGAGAATCTTAAGCAGGCTCCTTGATTGATCCCACAATCCCGAGATCATGATCTGAGCATAATCAAGAGTCAGATGCGTAACCAACTGAACCACTCAGGTGCCCCTTCTGTGATATCTTTGAGAAGCATTCAAAACCTCTTTATTAATGCAATGTTTTCTTTAGGATCTTACCACCTTCAGTTTGTGTGTCTCAGATTCTTGGTAGAATCCTACCATTCTCTCCTCAAAGCCCAGCCAATCTCTGGAGAGCCATGGGAATGGTGGTCGGTGGGGGTAGAGGGGCTGAACACACAGTGGTTTGCTGGTGTGGAACCTGTGCTGAGCTGGAGAACCATTAGAAGGGCTCTAGAGAGCCAATTTTTAGCACTTCCTCCTGACTCCTTTGTCAGTGAAATCAAGTAGGTAGCTTGAAATTGACCATGGTGGGAGTTACTTACACTACTGAAACTGGTAAGCGCTACAGATCAGTGTTTTTTTTTTTTTGTTTTTTTTAGAACTAGTTGTTAAGTATGTACCAGCACACCCTGTAAGGTTGATGCTTGGTTTAGGTGTCTTTCTTATTATGCTTTGTACGTTCCTGCTGTACCCTCAACCGCTATTATGCCTTAGCCTCTGGGGATAAGGGAAGCAATCAACCTTTGCCCCAGGATTCACAAATGGCTTGGTTATTAATCAAGTGGTCATTTAGCTTCATTCCCTTTGTTCAATGCCATGCTTGCAAGTGCGGAAATGTTAGCTCTAGACAGAACCATAGATAAGGGAGCGAAAGCCCAGAGTGATTAATGACTTACAAGGTTACAATTCTAGTTAGAAGCAAAACTGGGACAAGAATTCAGGTTTTCTAAGTCCAGGTAGGTTTTGTTGCTATTCTTCAACTCTGCCTCCCATAATTTAAAAAATCCTCAATCATAAATGTTCCGTTGTAATTAGCTTCAGAAAACATTGCAAGCTACAGAGTAAAATGCTAGTTTTAATAATATTAGTCTTTGTTTCTTTTTCTCACCTGAAAAATAAGATACATTAAAAGAAATAGAAAATGTACAAGTATTGGTAAAACAAAAACAAAAACAAAACAAACAAAAAAACCCAAAGCTCGAATTAATTTGTGTTGAGACACATACCTTAAGCCATTTACCATCTTTATCTGTCCACCTTTTAAAGGCACGTCTAAATCCAGTTCTCATGACTTTAAACCAAAATGATATAATTTCCCTTGTTATTTTAATGGTTTCTTCCAAATTACTTGTTTAGCAAGAAACAGATAGAGGGCAGCATGGGACCAGCGTGCTAGCTGCCCTTTAGGAGAACAGGACTGCATAAGTTGCACATTGAAAGAGGTAGCCAAGACAGAGAAGTAGCAGGCGTACCCCGCACCCTCTCCCCCACCTCTCCAGAAAGCAATGCAGCGCCTCTTGCTCATTGTTTAAGAAGAAAAGGGGGAACTTGGAGACACAGCCAATGAAGGATAAATGAGTGCTCTGCTAGTTCAAAGTCAACGTGCAGATTGGACAGAGGAAGCGTGCAGAGCTCAGAAGGTATTCTTTTTAGAGGGTACAAACAAGCGAACTTGCCTGGCCGAAGGGGTTTTTGCAGGCCCTCCCAGCTTCAGTAATTGGATAGGTTTGGCAGCCTGAAAGAGGGGTTTGTGGTTCCTGATGAATGCTTCCCTTGCACCCGGGTGTGATTTAGCGTGCGGCTGAATAAACACATCGCGGGACGGGAAGGTGATAACCAGCAGCCTCAGCAGAAAGAGAGAGCCTATAAATATGCCAGGGGGTCAATAGGAGTGATTTCATTCTGCCTTCACAGGACTGCTGATGAGGTCTGACAGGGCAGCTCTGCTTCATTACAGCATCACAATGCTGAAGGGAGTCTGAAGGGCAGTAAGAGCAATAGCCAGCGGCCCCAGCAGCAGGCTGTCACCTGAGCTGCGGCTCCCAGGAAGGCCAGGCGAGAAGACAGGCGGGCGACAATAGGCTGGGGCTTCGACTGCAGGCTGGGGCTTCCTGCACTGGTTTCGCTCTCCTTCCACCCTCTCCTTCTGTCTGTCTCCTGTCTCTGTCTCTCTGTCTACTCCCACTTCTCCCTCCCTCTATTTCCATCCCTTTGCTATTTTGCTCTTTCTAGAAAGAATCCTTTCTCGGGCCGGCGGAGCATTTGTAACAAAGGAAAGAGAGTCGACCTAGATGCTGGAGCGGAGAGCAGAGAGCTTTTAACTGCTGGAGTGTTAGTATCCCGACACTCCTGTGAGGCTAACAAGGAGAAAATCCTGGGGGAGTGTGTATGCTGACCTGTTCAGAGGCAAGGAAGAATCTTTCTAGGGAAATCACTCCTAAAACAATGCGGGAGCTGAAATAAGGGTGTTCTCCTGCACCTCATGTTCCCTTTACTTCAGGAAATAACTAAAACATTTCCCCAGACGCCTCCTAGTTACCCCCATTGTTTCTGGCTTTTTCTCAGGCTCAGGCTGGTTCTCTCCTCTCTTTGCTCCCAGACACCCATTTGCCCCTTGATATTATGTCTCCTTTTCCAAGGCCAGAGAGCATCACTCCCACACCCTCTTCTGCCCTGCTCCTTCAGGCTCCCTCCTTTTCTGGCTCGTCTGACAAATAGAAGGGCGGCCCGCGCCACCCTGATTATTCAGCCGTCTTGGCCCGGGGTTCTGATGGCTGCCTTATCAATCTGCCTGTGAACTGTCTAGAAAAATGGGAAGGATGAATGGTTGTGAAATAAATTTAGTAGCCCTGCTTGGCACCTTCCTCTTTATCTATACTGGGTTCATGCACATGATGGGTGTTTCCTTGGTCTGCCGTTTTCTGGAACGTGAGGGGTCAAGAAGGGGTTTTAAGGCAAGCTGTCCTACCTTTCCCTGGACAGTCTGCTTCAGAGCGACATCTATCTCAATACCACAAATTATGCTCACATTTTTAGGAGCAGGTCTTAGAGTCTTTTTAAAGACCACCGTTCTTTCGGATTATTTCAGAAATGGAAACACACACATGTTAACTAGAGTGCTTAAAATTCGGGTTTATTTTCAGAATTAGAACCTTCTTGGGTCTGAGTTGTTCATTTTTCTGGGCCTGTTGACTTAGACCCGTTTTCTAAGGTTTGTAGGTTTAATGCAGTGCTAATGGAAGGTTCACTGTTTGTGTTTGGTGTGCTATGCTTTTGGTATATGGTCACAGAGGTGACATGAAACGGTGGTAGGTAAGGCTAAATCTTCAGAAACACTGTTTGAAAACATATACAAACGTGCATGATTTCATGAGGCCAGGCCTGAATTCTGCTCCAACTAATGCTGGGTTGCTTTGGAGCAAGGATTTTAAGTTGCAGTGTGTGTGTTCTATATCTGAGCAAACTACTCAGAAGAATACCCATCGATAATGAAAGCACTTGTCATTGTTTGGCTTGGATTTTGTTTAGTTTAATCTTTCTCAGGGTCCCTATGCTACAGCCCTCCTGTGGGAAGTGCTGATGTCAGTCATCTTTACACACTCTCCCCCGCCCCCTGTAAGCCTAGATCGGTATGTGTGCACGATAGGGTGGAATGATTGTTAGTTGAATATAATCTAAAGCATATTTTAAGTATTTCAACTCCAGTAAAAACCATATTTAGAAGTTGTGGAGTGGGGGCGAAGACAGGAAGGAAGACTAAAAACGTGCTTAGCTCAATTAGAAATTTAATTTCAGATTTTTACCAGTAGTTCAGTTATTTATTATTATCTAGAAAAGAGAATATATGAAATCATAAAAATAGTCAAAATCTAGCTAGGAAATTAAAAGGGTGTTGAAGAGAAATAAATGAATAAGACTACTCACCAAGCAAATAATGAAAAAAAGAAAATCAGCATTTTCAAGGATATGAATGGTAAGTGCTGAAGTAGTACCTGGAATTTCTACTTTATAAGCACAAGAAGAACAAAAGGAAAGATAATTGATTAACCTCTTTGTCTTGCAAGCTTTGGAAATGATACACATCCCACTTCTCAAACATTTTTTTTTTTTAATTTGAGTAGGAAACAATCCAGTGACAGATAAACAAACAAACATAAAAATCCACACAGAAACAGGCAATATTCTCATGAAATGGAATATTAAGGCCTGAGAGGAAGAAATCAGACTGAAGAAATCAGGCAACAGAGAATAGGAAAGTGGGAATATAAACAGTGGCCCTTGGTACTGGCTTCATGCTCAGTGTGGTTGGTAGAGCTCATTGCCGGCAGAGACATGGTCTTGTTGACCTTGGCTTAGTGCGTGAAATGTTAATATATCCTATTACAAATTCTTTGGCAGCATCTCTGCCTTCACGCCTAGGTAATATTTTTCTTCTTGCTTTCACCTCTGATCTAGTCCCTACCTATCTACATCTGTGACTTCTTTAAGATATGTATAAATTCCAACCTTTATGAATGGACCCAGAGCTTGTTATATAACAAAGAGAAAATTAGGTAAATGCTCTGAGCTTTAGTTTCCTTACCATTAGTATTCTTCATGCTTCTTATGCTTGGGTTCCATTAAGTTTCTTGCAAAAGTGGGTATATAATTTTCATCAAGTGTAGAACAATTTTAAACATTATCTCCTCCAAGATACTTTTTTTTCTGTTCCCTGATCTCTTTCCTGTCCCTTGAAAACTCCAATCACACATATATTAAGCCATCTGAAGGTGTTCCACACTCACTGGTGCTCTGTTCATATTTTTGTCAGTCTTTTTTTCTGATTCACTGTGAGTTGTTTCTATCGCTATGTCTTCAAATTCACTTTTCCTGGCATTTTCAAATCTGCTATTAATCCCATCAATTATATTCTTCAGCTCAGTCATTGTCATTTTCATCTTTAGAAATTTGATTTGGGTCTTTTTTATTTCATCCTCCCCTCCATTCCTCTAGCTTTTCGAATATGTGGAATACAGTTGTAACCAAAGCAGAAGAAAATAAAGACTGGGAAGGGAAGGGTCAGTGGGATTGCAAGAGGGGGGTGATTGAGGATTTATAAGAGGCAATGAAATCAACAGCAGTTTAATGCTGGCTAATATGCACAGTGGAGTCATGGAGAAGCCAGGGAAGGCTCTCAGGAGCCTGCATGAAGGATGGAGGGCACTGCATCACCTCCCCTTTCCTTCTACTCCACTCTTTTTCCGCTCCCAACTAGGACATGTGCTCCCTGAGATGCACTTGTCTTTTTGTTCACTGCTGAGTCTTCATACCTAAAACACTTCTTGGCACAGTCAATTTTTGCTGAAAGAATTATTCCGATTTTGCAAATGTCATCTCTGAGGATGATGGTATTGTCTGGACCCTGCCCGCTTTGGGGGAATTTCACTGATTTCTGAGTGGTCTATATTCTAGTATGGAGGACTTCTTTGTCCAAAGTTTAAGTAATTCTCTGTACTTGCCCATTCTGCTTATGCTGATGTTCTGCAGCAAGTTTAGGAGTGAGGAGTGTGCCAGAGAAAAAGGTTAAAGAAGTAAGACGTCTCATCAGATATTCACAGTGGGGCTTCCATATTGCACTTGAATAATCATAGAATGTCAGGACCGGAAGGGGCCTTTAATAATGATTTTAGTAACTAGTATCTATCGAGAGTCTAGCATGCATTAGAAACTCTGCTTTGTACTTCATATGGATTATTCATTTAATCTTCATAACAACTTTTAATTTAATCTTTCAGCAACCAAATATCATTTTTATTTTTAATTTACAAATGAGGAACCAGATGCTCAGAAGAGTTGTACAACTCACAAAGTTTCCATAGCTAGGAAACCACCTGCTGGGTTCTAATGACAGCTAAGGAACCAGTGCTAGGGCTGAACATGAGTGCAAAAGGCCTGATGGTCCAGGGGCAGGTCTGGAAGAAGAAGATCTAAGGAAATCCCTTCTCCTGTGATACTCTTCTCATTTCCACGCTCCTGCTTGTACCTGCCCAGTTGTTTGCTGGGCATACAGATGATGGCAGATCTAGGTGTACAGTCACACAATGAGATCCCTTCATGTGATGTTCTAAATCTATTGCCCAGAGAAGTATTTTAATAATAACTCTGAATTAAAAGTAGATGGTGTCTGGTCAGTCAACTCATGTCCCTTGGCATGAGAAAGTCAATGTCCAGTGACATTCTGGGTTCTCAGGCATGAAACCAAAGCATGGGTTCCAGATATGTGTGCTCCTAGCTGAGACCAAACACGTGGATCCAAAGAACAGAAGGTCAGAGCACTAAATGGATGCATTAGAATTAAGCTGGTTTCCACAAGAAAGCTTCATATAAGCTCTCTAAGACACTCAATGTTTGGTTTCTGAACCTATTAATATATAATGAGGATACGATGTAATTAATATCGTTTGTTTTGATTTTCTGTTAAATCCGCTTTAGTAATAAGAATGCAAGGTAATTATTCAGAAAGGCTTTTCAACAAATGTCAGTTTTCATTGATTAAAAATCAAGTCAGTGCTTCATTTGAAATGATATTTACAAGCATGCTTTAAGCTGAAATGAATAATTATCAGGTTATTGAACTGCAAGTTATCTGCAAAGAATTCTCTATTTTTTAATTTTTTTTTTTTTTTCATTTTGCAAAAAGCTTCCTCTCAAATAATAATAGAGGACAAACCAGAGGGTGTGGAGAAGAAATGTCATGCTTTTGCTTTCTGGGATTTAATTTTCTTTACGTAGTACTGAAGCTGGCTTCCCGTTGGCTGTAACATCTCCCCAAACTGAAGTTTTAGGGAACCAGAGCCAGACTTTGCTGCTTGGGATGCACTTGGAGCTGTTCATCACGCAGCAAGCTAAAGCTTCTGTTTTCCTGGGGTCCTGCTGCTGTGAATGGTGGTTGTGCCAAGCCCACGTGGGCATTTCTTTTCACTCTAAAACGGCTTTTTCTCCTACATATTTCTCTTTCATTATTTCGCATAAAACAATGGGAAAGTAGTCTGTCATCTGTTACTCAGAATCGTGCTGAAGGTTATGTGAATTCACAGCCATTTGTTTTCCCAGTGACGAAAGAAATGCACACAGCAACAATCCCAACAATTTAGACTGCAGTGTAGTCATATTTACAAATAGACGTGTACATATCCATCAAGTCACCAAAATTATGCACTGCATGGATTGTAAAGTAATGTTCTTTGTGCAACTAACTCTTAGTCAAAACCCACCAACAAAATGACAAAAATCCATTACTCTGTGCTCTCTTCATTTACTCCCTCATTATCCTTTGTACCAAATACTCTTGTAGTTGCCTGAGATGTGACAACAAGAAGCCATTCAAAGTCTTTACCTGTGGACCTCACACGTGAGCCAGGGAGACTGGCAGTGATGGACGAACATTTGAAATATGGAGTGTGTCAGTTGGTGGTAGACACCATCCAGGAAAATCAGAGGAGTAGATGGGAGTGCTGGGCAGAGAAAGAGTTTCTGTTTGCAATCAGGTCACAAGAAAATCCACATTGAAAAGGTGATCACCAGGCAAAGCCTTGAAGAATGTGAGGGTGTTAGCCATATGGAAATCTGGAGGAATAGCATTGTAGCATCTGGGAACAGAATGTGCAAAAGTCCTACTGTGGTGGGTGGTTGTGGAAGAAGGAAAAGGAAGCCAGTGTAGCTGGCATAGGGTGCAAGGGGAGGATAATAGTAGAAGAGACAGCAAATCTAATTGGGGACTTTTTTATTGAAAATACCTACTTCCTGACAGCTCACATCTGTCATAAGAGATGTGTTATAACTTGAGGTTAGGAGATTGTTGATCTGTTGTGCTATTCATGTCTTTCTTATAGATTTTTCCTCTGTGATCACTAGGAGCAAAGCTACTTAATTACTGGCTATCACAATCTATTTTTTAAAAATATTTTATTTATTTATTTATTTATTTATTTATCAAGTTAGAGTGAGAGAGAGAAAGAGAAAGAGAGGACAAGCAGGGAGAGTGGCAGGCAGAGGGAGAAATAGGCTCCCCACTGAGCAGGGAGCCCAATACAGGCCTCAATCTCAGGACCATGGGAACATGACCTGAGCCGAGGCAGAAGCTTAATCTACTGAGCCACCCAAGTGTCTCTGCCTATCACAGTCTAAATGGGACTAATCCTGGGATTAGTCTGGGAGCTGGGGTCTGGTCAGAATTTATTCCCACCCATGTCAACAAGGCCCACAAATGTTAGCTTCTTCTTTTTTTAAATTTAAGAGATAGGTTAACAGGGAGAAAAACATATGAGGGATGGGAGGAATGACCATTTTGTTTTAAATTAGAACAGTGTTGGATATAGGTATATGAGTTAGAGATGACAAGGTTTTCAGACTTAATTCTGAGTTTGCTTCTAAATTATGATATTTTGATAATTGTCTTCATATGAAAATGGACTAAAATTTTAAATGCTATATTCCTGATTCCTGACACTCAGAATGTTCTGTCTCTTCCGTTGGCTTTTCTTGGTTTCTACTCAAATGACAAGAGAAAGCCAAGTAACAAGTTTGGTTGAATGGCTAGATTAAAGTGGTGGGTTGAGGAGAGAATTTGTTTGGTACTTACTAGGGCTTTGCACATTATCTTCTTTGGTCCTCAGTACTCTCTCTCAGGTGGATAGAGAATCTGCTTAATGCTCTAAGTAGTACCCTCTATGCTCTGACTCCATCACACATCTAGGGAAAGCAAGGCAATTCAGTGATAAGGTACAGCAGGTGAAAGAGTAAAGTCAGGACCCACATGTATCAATGGTGGCTGGTGGGAAACACTGATTCAAAATATTTCTTCATCTCATCAGAGAGAACACTGTCTCCAAGTTCCCTTAAGGACTGAAGCCATCATCTATCTCCAGTGTCAGAGGGTACTCTTTGCTTAGGTTATACATTGTAGTCATCCAGAAATACAAATACTGGGAATATCCAAGAACCCAACCAGTAAATGATCAAAAAGTTTGCAATTAGGGTAGATGAAAACCAGGGAAATGAGAAGACCCTTAGTAATTCTATGGCATCAGAATATTAAATTTCTGTAATAACAAATTACGATATAATGAGGTCACATTAGTGGAATAAGAGGCCCAGATGCCTCAATGATTTAATCTCTCTCTCCACATACGCTTGCATCGAATTTTAATGAGTATTTTGATTGATAACATATTTAGTTCAAAATAGGTCTTTGAAGACAGCTGTAAGAGTATTAACATTTAAAAGATGCTATGATAGAAATTCATTTCATTAAGTAGCTGATAAGAAAAAAAATTACTGTATAAACCTATCAGTGTTAGACATACTGCTATGACCCATCAATTCTTACTGAATAAAAGGACAGTAAAATATCTTTATTGGACTATTCTTTGAACACTATAGGAGCTCATTTTCCTTTTTTAAGAAAAAGTCAAGTGCGAAGACCAACAGGGCTCACACGGAAGAGACCTACAGGGTTGTGGCAAACTGAAGAAGTTCCCCTAAAGGGCCTATGTGGTGACTCACCCACCCCAGGCCCAGCACAGAAGCAGCTCTTTGAAAAGTACCCAGACTTCCTGTGGAATAGACTCATTTCCTAATGTTAAAGCGTTGGTCTAAGGACGGGGGCCAGCTGGGAGACTCTCCCTGGATGGAAGGTGCGTAGCACAATCTTTCTTTCCACTCTCCCTCTGTCTTGCTAAATTTAGTAGACACCACCTTTTTTTTTTTCTTTTTATTCTCTTCTTTTTCTTTTTCTTTTCCCCTTGCTTCCCTCTTTTTTTTTTCTTTTCTTCTTATTCCCTTTTGGTAACAACCACCATCTTTGTACTCCCCCTCTCCTTCCCTCAAGCCAGTGGGTGACATCTTCAGGCTATGTCCCTCTCATTGTTCTTGATTGTTATCTCCCAGAGGGAATCCTTTACACACGCTTGGGGCCCCAGTTTGTGTATCTGGTGACCCAGTTTTTGAGGCCCCCACCTAGGAATGCCCCTCAATCACCTGGCTCTGGAGGCCAGAGGGTTCTGTGTTCCTGGGTCCTATAGGAACCAGACAGTTGGAGAGACAGTTTTTGGCAGACTGCCATCCCAGTGCACTGCACAGGCAGAGGATGAACACATTCCCAGTTTTTCTGAGGGGCAGACTTCTAGTTTGGCACACTTATAGGGGCCTGTGGAGGGGCTCTCCATACCTGGAAGCTGGTAACTCGATCTTTGTACTCCTCTCTGCCTCCCCCCTAATTCACCTGTATCTTACAAAAGAAGTCTATGCTTTTCTTTGGTGCCCTGGTTTTTGTGGCTGCTATCAGGGGACACTTCTATATCACCAGGTTCTGGTGGCCAGAGAGGCTTATGCTTGTGGGTCCCTCAGGGCAACAAGCAATGAAAAAATAGTTCTTAAACAGCAAGCCCCTTCCCCCTCCCTTGGCCCAACCAGGGAGCAAGAAACAATAGACTTAGGAGCACAATCTTTCTGGAAAAAAACCTATTAGCTTATCATCATAGCTGCAGCCTGAGGGGAAGGTTTCCAATTAAACACACATCTAAGGGCTGGCTGGAAACCTGTCCTGAGGCCTCAAAGAGCAGGCACTATCTTAACAGATATATACAGAATATTCTATCCAAATGCAACAGAATACACATTCTTCTCAAGTGTACATGTGGCATTCTCCAGGGTAGATCATATGTTAGGCCACAAAACAAGTCTTATCAAATTTAAGATAATTGAAATTATACGAAACATCTTTTCCCACCACAATGGTATGAAACTAGAAATCAATTGCAAAAAGAAACTGGAAAAGGTACAAATTATGTAGAGAATAACCAACATGCTATTGAACAACCAATGAGTCAATGAAGAAATTGAAAGTGAAAGCAAAAATTCCTTGGGACAAAAATGGTAGTACAACATTCCAGAATTTATGGGATACAGAAAAAACAGTTTTATGAGGGAAGTTTATAGTAATAAATGGTTACCTCAAGAAACAAAAATTTAAAATGACCTAACTTTATACTTCAAGGGACTAGAAAAGAAGACTAAACCAAGGAAGGAAATAGCAAAGATTGGAGTGGAAATAAATAAAATAGAGACTAAAAAGACCAATAACACTGAGAGCTGGTTCTTGGAAAATATAAACAAAATTGATCAACCTTTAGCTAGATTCAACTCATTAAGAAAAGAGGAGACAGGGCTCAATTAAGTGATATCAGAAATGAAAGAGGAGACATTGCAACTGATATTACAGAAATACAAAGGATCATAAGAGACTACTAGAATTACACACCAACAAACTGGACAACCCAGAAGAAATAAATGAATCCCTATACAACCTTCCAAGATTGAATCATGAAGAAATAGAAAATCTGAACAAACTGGTGATAGGTAAGAAGATTGAGTCAGTAAGTAAAATACTCCCTACAAACAAAAATCCAGAACTAGTCAACTTCACTAGTCAACTACCAAACATTCAAATAAGAATTAATATCAATCTTTCTCAAACTCTTCCAAAAAGTAAAAAGGCAGGAACACTTCCAAACTCATTTTATGAAGCCAGTATTACCTTGATACCCAAACCAGACAAGAAAAGAAATTTATAGACCAGTGTCCCTGATGAACACAGATGCAGAAATCCTCAAGAAAATACTAGCAAAACAAATTCAATAATATATTCAAAGGCTCATATACCATGATACCGTGAAATTTATTCCAGGGTTGCAAAGGAAGTTCAACATCTGAAAATAATCAATGTGAAACATTACATTAACAAAATGAAGAATAATAATCATATGATCACCTCAATGGATGCAGAAAAAGCATACGACAAAATTCAACACCAATTTACGGTAAACAAAGTGGGTATAAAGGGAATATGTGGCATCATAATAAAAGCCATAAATGACAAGATCACAGCTCACATACTCAATGATGAAAAACTGAAATCTATTCCTCTAAAACAAGGATGCCCACTTTACCACTTTTATTCAACATAGTACTGGAAGTTCTAGCCAGAACAAGTAGGCTAGAAAAAGAAATAAAAGGCATCCAATTGGAAAGAGAGAAGTAAAATTGTCACTTTTTGCAGATGATGTGAAAACTCCAAAGACTCCACCAAAAAAATCTTAGAACTAATAAATTCAGTAAAGTTGAGGGATACAAACTCAATATATAGAAATCTGTCATGTTTCTATACCCTAATAATCAACTATCAAAAAAATTAAGAAAATAATCCCATTTACAATTGCTTTGAAAAGAATAGAATGCCTAGGAATAAATTTAACCAAGGAGGTGAAGATCTGTACTCTGTAAACTATAAACATTGATGAAAGACATTGAAGAAGATACAAATAAATGAAAACATATTCTGTGTGGATTGGAAGAATTAATACTATTGAAAATCCTTATTATCAAAGCAATCTCGAGGTTCAATGCAAACCCTACCAAAAGTCCACTGAAATTTTTCACAGAAACTTAACAAAGAATCCTAAATCATAAAAAACCCTGAAGAGCCAAGGCAATTTTGAGAAAGAAAGACAAAGCTGGAGATATCCTGCTCCCTAATTGCAAACGCTGTAGTAATCAAAACAATGTGGCATTAACATGAAAACAGACACATAGATCAATGGGATAGAATAGAGAGCCTTTAGGTTCTCTAGGCCCATGTATATATGCCTGGTTGGTTTATGACAAAGCAGCCAAGAATATGCAAAGGGGAAAGACAATCTGTTTAATAACTGATGTTGGAGAAACTGAACAGCCACATGCAAAAGAAAGAAACCAGATCGGTATCTTAAACTGTACACCAAAATTAACTCAAAATGAATTAAAGACTTGAAGTAAGACCTGAAACCATAAAACTCCTAGGAGAAAACATAGGCAATAACCTCTTTGATGTAGGTCTTGGAGATGATCTTTTGGATTGGATACCAAAAGTGAAGACAATAAAAGCAACAATAAACAAGTGGAACAAGAACCAACTAAAAAACTTCTGCACAGCTTTAGTTTCTAGGAAATCATCAACAAAATGAAAAGGCAACCTACTGAATGGGAGAAAATATTTGCATATCACATGTCTAATAAGGAGTTAGTATCCAATATGCATAAACAACTCATGCAACTAAATAGCAAAAAAAAAAAAAAAATCCAATTAAAAAATGCCAGAACTCTGAATAGATGTTTTTCTAAAAAGATAACATACAGATGGTCAACAAGAATATGAAAAGATGCTTGGCATCACTAATCATAAGGGAAATGCCTATCAAAACAGTAAGATATTGGGGCACCTGCTTGGCTCAGTCAGTTAAGTGTCTGCTTTCAGCTCAGGTCGTGATCCCAGGGTCCTGCGATGGAGCCCCACATTGGGCTCCCTGCTCAGGAGGGAGCCTGCTTCTCCCTCCCCCTTTGCCCCTCCCCCTGCTCATGGTCTCTCAAATAAATGAATACAATCTTTTTAAAAACAAACAAATAAACAAACAACAAACGAAATAAGACAAACCAGTAAGATATGACCTTGTTCCTGTTACACTGGCTATTATCAAAATGGCAAGAAATAACAAGTGTTGGCAAGGATGTGGAGAAAATTCTAAAACTACGTGTGGTGATGGATATCAACTAGACTTATTGGGGTGATCATTTCATAATATATATAAATATTAAGCCATTATGTTGTATACCTGAGACCACTATAATGTTGCATGTCTGTTATACTTCAGTAAAATATTTAAAAAGCCAATAAAACAGGCAAATATGTTAAATTAAAAAGAAGTATCTGAAACCAATGATGTACTGTAAGTTGGCTAACTGAATTTAAATAAAATTTTAAAAAGAAAAAAAAAAAAGAATTTCAAGTAAAAGCTACCTAAATATACAATGGCTTGGATGCCTCAGCTCTTGGTTCTATTGCAAAAGCTTTGAGGGCTTAGTATCTCAGTGGGCTGAAACAGATTGCTGCTACTGTAATATAATGTGAGCCACAGATGCAAGCTATATCTATACTTCAGAAATTTCTGGTGGCCAAATTAAAGCAGTAAAAAAAAATGTGAAATTAATTCATGTTACTTAACCCCAACTTATTATCATAACCTCCAAATATTATCATTTCAACATGTAATCAATATAAACATTATTAATAATATATTTTATATATTTTTTGTGCTAAGTCTTCAAACCACTCCTTTTCCTTCTTCTGCCACAAAAAATGTAAGGCAAGTCAAATTCCTCATCCATTGGATAACTCCTTTTACATTTTGCAAAAGGTCTTATTTCCTCCCTAAGTCATCTCTTTGACATTCTAAATATTCAAGTTCTAATAACTCTTCTCCTTTTGAGTCTTCACACGTTATAGATCCCTATCCTCTGGTCATCCTCCAGTTTTAGCAACTGGCCTTCTAAAGTTTGATTCTCAAAACTGGTCTTATGAGAATGATGGACATTACCCCTACTAATTTTGAATTTATGCCTCTATTAGTGCAACAAAATATTAGATAAAACTGATAGTTTTCTAGATAGAACAGTAGACTCAGTTAAAGAGTTCAGGGTGTAACTGTCAATTTCTTCTGCCTGAAAATGCATTGATGTCAGGAGTGTGTTTACTGTGAAATGATGAAGCTTTAGCTACAAGGCCTTCTCTTGCTCTTGCTTGGTCCCCAAGGCTCTGGGAGGGCCTTACCCATACATTTGGATGGTCATATGATTTTTTGGGTACATTTTACAAAGTAACATATCATGCTATATAACACTTTGACCTTTGACCTAACCTTGCTTTCTTCTCCGTGTTTGGAATGGCTGTGAGCATTTTTGGAATCAAGCTAAGGAGGAAATGAATTGAGAATACATTTAGTTTAAATTGGTACAGTGGGATAAAGATGGAATTTGCAGTCATTTAATGTAGAGTTATTACAACAGGACACATTTATGTGTAGGTATTTCAAGCTGACCCAGTGTAGGAATGGGTTGTAGAAATCCTCCTCCTTTCTGCTAGGCCACTTACCAGCAACAAAACACAATGGTAGGGTCAGAGTTTGTGTATCAATGTAACTATATCCTATAGATCTTAGTGTATCCTCTAGAAGCTAGTCTATGAGAAGTTCTTTTAATCATCTATGTACAATTATAGTAAATGTACAAATGTAGTAAATAAGAACAAAATTGTCCTTACTGATATAGTTAAAACAGAAACTCTCTCTTGGCAGATATATACGTGGTAATATCGTATGTAAGGTTATCACTGTATATATTTTTTCTTTTTTGATGGACTTACACAAAATAGAATTTATCAGACTTCTTGTGATTTTAGGGTGTAAACTTATAGCAGTACTACAGTAAATAGGTCTTTTATAAGAAAATAACTTGGCAGGTATTTCCCCACATTTGACCAAACTACTAAAAATTTATGTGACATTAAGAGTAATGAGTTATGAAATTAAAGGAACATTTTTATACTACAAATAATAAAAAACAAATTTTGGTCAACCAAATCAATAAAAGATTGAAATATCTCTCTATTCTTTCTAGAAATTCATTATAAAATTAGTGTCATATGAAAAAGTGATTTAAAGAGTAGGTAACCGAAAAAATGTCAGGTATTAAGTTAATATAAATATTATGTTATTTTTCTGGTTGTTGTGATGTTTTTGGTACTTATCAGTTTTTTAAAGTATACTGACATTTCTTTTCTCATTCTCATTAAATGATTGCTTAATGAATAATAATTATTATTAAATGAATGGTGAATACTTAATTTTGTGTTGTCACTTTGCATTCTATAAGAATCCTTCCTTCTATCATTTCTACAGGTTTCAGGTCACACAAAATCTGGATCCACCATTGCTTTCAGCAATCCTGGTAATAAAAATTATTCATCACTCAAAACTAAGATCAAATGTCACTTCCTTTATAAACTATTTCCTGAATCCCTAATCAGGTAAGAGCTACTTTAGAACTGTACAGTGATTTAACACCTTAAAGCCATTATTAAAATGTGTCTCATTTTCTTTCTTTCTGATTGTCTTGCATTATTTGTATTATTGCCTGTCTTTATTGTCAGAGAAAAGCAAGTTTCAAGCAGAAAAGGTTGATATGGAGGGCATTGGGACCTGGAGCTGATGCAATCCATTGGGTTTCCAGGGACATACCCAGGAGTATAGTTTCAGGTAGACAATGATCTAGAGGCTGCTGGTGTCAAAGAGGTCTAGAAGGTATCCCAAGGGGCAGGTGAATCACAGGGATGCTGAATCTCTTCAGCTGATCATAAGCAGCAAGCCAGGCCAATGGTCATTAGTAAGGTGACTTTTAACACTACTCAAGAAGGCTCCGTGGACACCTGCACGACTCAGTAAAGCGTTTGCCTTCGGCCCAGGTCATGATCTCAGGATCCTGGGATTGAGTCTTGCCTCTGGCTCCTTGCTCAGTGGGGAGCCTGCTTCTCCATCTGCCTGCTGCTCCCCCTGCTTTTGCTCTCTCTGACAAATAAATAAATAAAATCTTAAAAAGAAGCGGAAAGAAGAAGGAGAAGGAGAAGAAGAAGAAGGTGAAGGCAACTCCAGTAGAGGAGTTCAAATTCAGAGGCAAGAATAAATCTCCAAAAAGGCAAAAATATGGAGGCCAGACAGCCTTAGAGAAATTGTCACAAAGATAAGAAGGAGCTCTCACTGGCCAAAACAGGAACAATTTAAATATCAAAATAATTATCAAAATGGACTCATGAGTTCCTATTTTTGCAACGTCTATAATTAATTACTGTCCTTAATTATTTTGATATTTAAATTCATATCTTTGTGACAAATACCAACTGATTTGTCATTGCTGCTATTTGTTTTAACATTTACTTATTTACTTATTAGGATATCTTAGGTTCATTTTGTTCTCTCTATGCTATAGGCCTGGTCAGCCATTTCTCTGAATAGAACTGTTTCTATTTGATACAGAATGGTATGAGACCAAGATGTTATTGATTTTTGGTAGAGATCAATATCACTTTTGTAAATGAATTATTCCTGGAATCTACCTTTTTTCTTTTGGAAACAAGAATATCTCCCTTATTCAGGTCTGTTACAACTACTTCCTAATCGCTGTCACTCTCTTAGAGATTTAGTAACAGGATCCTTTATGACTCTAAGATGTATTTCACTTAGATCCAGTGACTTGGACTCTTTTTCCATTGTTGGATACTCATTATCAGCTTCTTTTTGAAGTTCAGTATCTTCATTATGATGTAGTTTTCTGTCTTTCTTGTATTGCATGCATTGTGCTTAATAATGAGAATAGAAACATAGTATGATATGATTTGATTAATTTTTTGGCATCCTTTAAAAATTGAATATAACACATATACGATAAAGTACCTGTATCCTAAGTGTACAGTTCAATGAAATTTTACAAATTAAATATATCAGTGTAAAAACCATTAACAACAAGGTATAAAAACTTACAAGCAACCCAGAAGCTGCCCTAATGCACTATGTCATTCATTTTCTTCCTCAAAATAACCATTTCTTTCAATGTTTTGTAGTTTTCACTGTGTAAACCTTATACATCTTTTGTTAAATTTATTCATAAGTATGTTATACTTTTGAGGCAATTATAAATGAAATTGTGTTCTTAATATAATTTTAATTGTTCAGTGCTAATGTATAGAAATACAATACATTTTTATATATTGATCTTGTATCCTGAAACTTTGTTGAACTCATTTACTACTTCTGCTAGTTTCTTTTTCCTGTAGATTCCTTAGGTTACAAACACACACACACACACACACACACACACACACACACACACACATTCATGTATCTGTTGAGATGTTTATGTAGTTTTGGCTTGTTATTCTATTAATATAATACACTGATTGATTTTCAAATGTTCAACCAACTTTGCATTCCTGGGATAAATCCCACGTAGTCATGGTGTATAATCCTATTTATAGGTTGTTGGATTTAGATTTTATAGAGGATTTTTATGTCTATGTTGATGAAAAGATATTCTGCAGTTCTCATTTCTTGTGAGGTCTTTGGTTTGAGTGGTCAGGGTCATACTGGCCTCCCAAGTTGAGTTAGGAACTGTTCACTCATTCTCTATATCTTGGAGGTTTGTTAAAGAACGTTATTAATTCTTTACATATTTGGTGGAATTCACCTGCAAAGACTTCTTGGTTTGGGTTTTTCTTTGTGGATTTTAAAAAAGTAACTGATTTAATGTCTTTACTTGTTATGGGTCTATGCAGATTTTCTATCCAATTTTCACTTTCAGTAGTTTGCATCTTTCTAAGATTACTTATATTTCATCTAGATTACCAAATTTGTTGACATACAATTGTTTATAATAGTCCCATATGGTCCTTATTATTTCTCTGATTTGTAGTAATGTCCCTTCTATAATTCCTGATTTTAGTTATTTTCATCTTCTTTTGTTTATCTTGATTAACTTATTAAATATTTTGTCAATTTTGTTGATGTTTTTAAAGAATCAACTTTTGGCTTTTCTAACTGTCTCAGTTGTTTTTGCATTATTTATTACATTAGTTTTTATTTTTATTATGTATTTCTTTTGTTTGGTTTTGGTTTAATATCCTTTTCTTTTTCTAGTTTCTCTAGATGAAAATTAGGTTATTGATTTGAGATTTTTTTTTTTTTTTAGAGAGATGGGAGGGGAGGGGCAGAGAAAGAGTAAAGAGAGAGAGTCTCTTAAGCAGGATTCATGCCCAGTACAGAATCCAATGTAGGGCTCCACATGAGGCTTGACCCAGGGCTTGATATCCTGACCCTGAGATCATGACCTGAGCAGAAATCAAGAGTTGGAGGTTTAATTGGCTGAGCTACCTACATGCTCCAAGACCTTTTTTACTTTTTATTTTTATAAAATATAGGCATTTACAGCTATAAATTTCCTCTAACCTGACTTCACCCGCATCCCATAAGTTTTTGCAGGTTGTTTTATTGATATCATTCATTTCAAAGTATTTTCTAATATTACTTGTGATTTCTTCTTTGATCCATTGATTATTTAGGAGTGTGCTGTTTAGGGGCACCTGGGTGGCAGAGTCAGTTAAGCATCCAACTCTTGAGTTTGGCTCAGGTCATGATCTCATGGTCTTGGGATCCAGCTCCTCGTTGGGCTCCCTGCTTAGTGAGGAGGTTTTGTTTGTTGTTGTTGTTGTTGTTGTTGTTTTTTGGTCTCCCTCTCTCCCTCTGCTTGCTTTCTCTGGCTCTGGCTCTCTGAAATAAATAAATAAATGTTTTAAAAAAGGGGAGTGCTGTTTAATTTTCATATATTTGTTAATTTCCCAAATTTTCTACCTTTTTAAATTTTTAATTTCATTTCATTGTGCTCAGAGACAAATTTTGTTTGATTTCAATCCTTTTAAATTTATTTAGACTTACTTATCGGCCTGCCTTATTATTAATCAAGTGACCATATATGGGTATCACTCTATGTTTTCTATTTTTTCTATTGGTCTATTTGTCTACCTTTGTGCCATTACCACAAATATTTTAGTTACTCAAGCTCTATAATGAGTCTTAATACATGGCAAGTCTTTCAACTTTGTTTTTAGTCAAGATTATTTCTGTTATTGTTAGCCATTTAGATTTTCATGTAGATTTACAATCACCTTGTCAATTCCACACAAAAATTCTTTCAGAATTTTGGTGGATTGCATGAGATCTATGGATCAACTTGAGAAATATGATATTTCTACCAAAGTGAACCTTTAATCTATGTATGTTCTGCCATTAATTAGGTCTTCTTTAATTTATCTCAATAAAGTTTAGTTTCCTGGGACGGTGTTTTACATACCGTTTATTAAGACTATTGCTAAGTATTTGATTGTTTTTGATGCTTATAAAAGTGATATCACTTTTAAAATTTAATTTTCTATTATTAATATTTAGAAATACAATTTTTTTTTTTTTACTGAACTTCTATCCAGTGACCTTGTTAAATTTACTTATTAATTCTTACAGTTTTTCTGTATATTCTTTTGGCTATTCCACATATATAATAATTTGTCTTTAAATAATTAGTGTTTTATTATTCCTCCCAAAATAATTATTTGTATAAAAAATAAAATCATTATTTTATTATGATTATATATTTATATATATATTTATTATGATTATAGTGATAATCATTATCATTATACATATAGTTATATTAGTTAATTTTTTCAGCAAATGATTGAACTGAAGTGATAGAAGTTATCATTGTCTCATTCTTGATTGCATAGACAATGCTTTCAGTATTTTATTATTATGATGATTTTGGGAGTTTAGAAATGTCCTTTCCATATTATATTACTATATTATCACTAGATTTCTCTAGTGATAATATAGTAATAATATATATTATATTATCACTAGTTTCTATTATACCATTATATTGTCATTAGCTTCTAAGACTTTTTTGGTTTAATTCAATTCAATTTTTAAATTTAATACAATTATTGAGAATTTTAATTTTGCCAAATGTTTTTAATTGAGTTGACTGTAATTTTTCTTTATTCTGTCAAGATGGTGATTTTTACTAATTGATTGATTTTAGTGTTAAAATAACCTTGCATTCTTGGTATAAACACCACTTTGCCATGATATATTATCTTTTTTTAACATAAAACTGTAGTTTATTTGCTAATATAAGTGATTTTTAGACATGATTTTATACATTCCTCTTTAAAAATGCCTTTAGAAGACTATGGTATTAAATTTATGCTGGCCTTGTAATGTGTAGTGGATAGTGTTTCCCTATTTTTTAATTTTCTGGATCAGTGTTTGATTGGTGGTTTCCTACCTTAAATGTTGAGGAATGTACCAGTTCGTCCAACTAGGCTTGAAGTTTTCTTTGTAGAAAGGTTTCAAACTTGATTTTTTTAAAATAAGAGCAGTACACTTCAGATTTTCCCATTCCCCTTTTTGCTGAAAATCTTAGTAAGTTGTATTTTCCAGGACTATATCTATTTTTTCTTCAATTCATGGTTTTAATTTTTTTAATTTTGAGAACTTTTAAATTATATTTTGTTACTGATTCTAATATAATTCTTATGTTATTAGAGGAAAGGTACTTTATGTAACTTTAGTTCTTTAACTTGATGCTTTTTAAATTTATTTCTCAAGCCCTTCACTTCCCTAGAGCTTTAGATTTTCTCTCTTTCTGTCTTATATATACACTCACTTTTAGGTAAGATTATAGAGGAATAAAGTGTATGAGAAACCCACTTACCCATGGTTGCATTCTGAGGAATACCAATGTTTGGGAGGGAGAACATGATCTCACTAAGAACACAGTAAAAGATTAGAAGAAATAACTTTTTATTTCCAGAAAGCTAAGAGATTAGGGCTTCAAAAAACAGTACAGGCCTTTGTGCCAATAGATACTTATTAAGTGTTATAATTTCACTCTTCCCCATAATAATGGGATATTTAAGAATGTGGCTGAAGCAGCAATTTCTCCCTTATAGAAGCCTTTACAAAATCGTATCTTGTATCATAGTTCTCCCAAAATCTTAATAGGTAGAGTGTTAGAGCATAAAAAACTCAAGGTGTACTTGGAGGTCAATTCTCTCTCTTTGAAAAAGACAAACGTTAAAAAAAAAATGCCCAGCAGGGAAAGAAAACCAAGCTTGGCTTACAGGAGAAAATAACAAACTGCGGTGCGAATTCCTGGAGCATAGATGATCAGGACATGGGCAAGGAAGGAAAGGTCTAGTTTTCTGCAGAGACCAAAACGAACTTTTTTCTTAGGCTAGAGGCTTAATGAGTTTTCTCCCAAAGTCTAGAAACTCGCAGGTTTCCCAGTTTGAAGTCATTAGCATATCACAGGCATGCCCCTTTTCTAGGATGTTAAATTGTGATAACATTTCAATAGAAGAAGTGGGAACCTGACCTGCTGTTTTCACTTCTTACTTCATTAACATACTTGAGGGTTTGGGAAATAAATTTAAGAAACACATGGCTTTTTAAATTTCCCTTCCCAGATTTCCAACATTTTTGAGTAGTTTAGGTATACTTTCTTGGAGAAATTGCACTGGAATGTTTATATAAGATGCTTGTGGAGAATACGGCTAAAGCCTTTTATAAAGGCTAACTTCTTTTTTTGCTAGATTTTTCACTCTGAGAGTTTGTTCAGTCTGAGGGGACAGAGTTTGTTCTGGAGCGAGCTGCAGAACCACACAGCTATGATGCACTGTAATGGCGGAAAGCTGCATGCGACCGACATTTTATTTCTACCTTCTCAGCTTCTGACAGATAATTGGCCCTGTTAGTGCTCAGGCCTGGCTTCTGCTGGGAGCTTCAGTGAGTCTGTGTGAGTAAGTTTGAGAAAAGCTGAGCACCACCCCTCTTTTACTGTTAAGATTTCAGAAGAACAGGTGAGCTAACTCTGTCTGGAGGAACGTAGAGGGTGAGGGTTGGGGTACAGCAAATGCTTCTGCATGAGAAGGTAGAGAGCAACATGTAGGGAGAGGGTGGTGGGAGCTTGTGATGTGTCCCATCCGGACAACCATATGTAGCTTGAATGAACTCTTCCAAAACTGATGAAGTGTTTGGAAAGGAGTAGATGTCAGTGGAAACTACGCAAGGCCTGAGCTACATGCCCAGAGGAATCTAGGAAAGGCAACAAAATGGACTATGAGAATGGTGCTAGTATGATCCCTGGCGATGAGTTTGGAATTATGGGACAATTGTCAGACTTTGAGCAGCTGAGGAGTAAGTTATGGTTCCGGCCAAGTAAACCTCAGTCTTCAAGGGGCAAAGGGCTCCATTTGACACTTCCAGCACATTTCTGTTGCATATCCTCTTTTCTTTCCCATTTCTCCATTCTCTTTGTCCTTTCTATCAAAGTCTTCAAAATGTAGGAAAAAAACCCTCCAGACTCTCAAAGTTTGTAAAGATCAAGTTATTTTGAAGGACATTCAAAGAAGGCAGAGAACTAAACTTGAAATTTTTGGAAAATCTGGAAAAATAGATTATATACAGTTGGAGGTAGGGACATATCTGAAATGTACTTGTATTCTACATATTCAGAAATCTGCATAGATAATAATAGCAGTTCACTGATGTTAACCCACTTTATTTTTCCTTATATGCATTATTCATTGATTAGTAAATAGTAGAATTGGTTTTTAGGGGTCATATATTGGTATATTAGTAAATCATTTTGAATAGCATAAAATATGATAACAAGATCTATGATCATAATGGTCTTATTGATATGAAATGATACATGATCCAAGTAGTTTTCTTACTTATATTTATTTCCCACAGATATATATTTATGTTTGGTACCTATGTCTATTTCTTGCACCTGTCTCATGTATATATGCATGCATGTATTTTTAAGCTGACCATTTTACTTTATTTTATTGGTAGATTTTATTTATTTGTTTGAAAGAGACAGAGAAAGAATGAGCAAGGGGAGGAGCAAGGGGAGGGACCAGCAAATTCTCCACTTAGTGTGGAACCCCACGTGAAGCTCAATTCCAGGGCCTGGAGATAATGACCTTAGTGAAGTCACACCCTTATCTGACTGAGCCACTCAGGTGTCCCTTAAGCTGGCCATTTTAAGACCCACTGTTTACTTTCACCTTCTGAGCTATTATTTAATTTATTTGTAATTCTGTTCAGCATGGAGTCATCTACAGATATAATGAACACAAATCTAAACTTTATTTAGTTCAATTATATCAGCTGCAGGAGCCTTTTGGAGGACATCATTTTTGTATGTGTGCAGATCACCAAAGACTTTCTTTTTTAAAGATTATTTATTTATTTATTTATTTACTTATTTGACAGAGAGAGAGAGAGATCACAAAGAGGCAGAGACGCAGGCAGAGAGAGAGGGGGAAGCAGGCTCCCTGCCGAGCAGAGAGTCCGATGTGGGGCTCGGATCCCAGGACCCTGAGACCATGAGCTGAGCGGAAGGCAGAGGCTTAACCCATTGAGCCACCCAGGTGTCCCACCAAAGACTTTCTAATTACCAAATTCAGTAATTTCTTTTCTGGTTAATCAATCACATTTGACGTTGGTGGTTAACATCTTGAAATACTTTTTTCCCCTTAAATTTCCAGATTTCACTCTTCTCTGATTGTCTTCTAACTTACCTCATTGTCCCCAAGGGGTTGGGTTTGGAGCAGCAAATTTCTATTGAAGGCAGAACAGGTTACAAGTGCCAGGGGGACCTGCTTGGTTTTCAATGTGAAATACTCCAAGCCCACTGATCGGTTAAGGTCTGGTAGAAAACAGAAAGGAAGCTCAGAGGGAATTTGAAGAGAATTAACAAAGAAACTATATATAGCCATAGGGAAAAAGTTAAAAGAAACATCAGGGGAGCCTTAGATATCCAAGTACTGGCAATGAGACAAAAGACATTACCTAGCCCTGTAGCAAAATAAGGGAAAAGGAAATAGTTTGATTTGGGGGTGTTTTTTTTGTTGTTGGTGGTGGTGGTTTGTTATTTGTTTGTTTGTTTTTTGGATAGATGCAGTTCAGTTAACCACTTCAAGAATATCTTGCAGATATTTGCACTAGCAGAATCTGAAGAAATTCCACATCTTGCACGTTTGTGTCAACTGCCAGAATTTTTAAATTTGTATATCTTCGATTTAATTTTTACTTCTTCTGTGTTAAGTTTATATATGTACCTTTGTTTCTCCCAGTAGATGGTGCACATAGTGAAATCAAAGTGCATTTTTGAAAAATTAATCTCTATATCTTCACAAAGCTTAGCTCAGTAGGTAGTAATACTAAATATACATTTACTTAAAGAAACATGGTTAGAAAATGGCTGGCCTTATCTTCACTTTAAAGAAAAATTTACTGGGGTGGCTGGGTGGCCCAGTGGGTTAAACCTCTGCCTTCAGCTTGGGTCATGATTTCAGGGTCTTGGGATCGAGTCCGCATCAGGCTTTTGCGTCTGCTTCCCCTTCTCTCTCTGCCTACGTGTGCTCTCTGTCTGTCAAATAAATAAATAAAATCTTTTAAAAAAGATTTAAAAAAATTTTAAAAAATTACCTTTGGAGGAAACACTTTTACCAAAATCAGATGAGAGCTGGAGGCGAGGAAGAGTGTACTCTCAGCAGGAGGTAGAGCCATGGGAGAATCCATTGCCAGAAGAGCAATTCCAAAACACAGACATCCAGTTAATTGAAACTGTTCTCTCCTGCCTGCCCCTCACTGGTCAGATCAACCAGAAGCCTAACAGTATGGAGTCCTCCATCCTGTTACACGTAATAAATCATGAGTTGGTCATGATACCACTACACAAAACAGAGTACAGTATAAGAAGGAGTTGGATCTTGTGGGAAAATTGTTTATAAGAATGGCTACAAAACATCTCTTATCCCTGGATGCCCGCCCCTTTGCCAGGTGACTTTGCCTGTCCTCCTACCACAAGATGGTATCTATTTCCCTCCATCTCTACCTGGACTACCTTCTGACTTGCTTTGACCAATCAAGCTTGGTGGAAGTGATGCTGTGTGTTCACTGTGGGAAGGCTGTAAGAGGCCTTGCAGAGTTGTTTTGAGGCAGCATATAAGGGAGCAAGTCTAGCCAACTGGAGGAAGGAGGCCACGTGGAAAAGGACGAAGGAAGCCCAGCTGACAGGTGGCACCTACTGCCAGACATGTGAGTGAGGTTAGAAACTTCCAGGTCTGCCAGTCTTTCCAGATGAATGAGGCCTCTTGAGTGAGCCCAGGTAAAGGCATGACAGGAACAACCGCCAACGTGCAGAATCACATGAGATGATAAATCGTTGTTTTTGCAGGCCCATGACTTTAAAGATGACATGACTTTAAAAATAAACAAGTCAATGTCATTCCCTTTAAGGCGTTTATAATCTACTGGGAAAGACATGTCACATGTATTAATAATTTCTGGTTCTTGTTTGAGTAGATTATGGATACAACTGTAAAATCTTCCTACTGGAGTTGTGAATAATTCTTGGCAGCGGGGAAAAGGACATCTAACAAAAATAAAATGAAGACAGAGAGACCTTGAAAAAAACTCATGTTTGGCCTAATACATGAAATATTGGAAATGGAGAGACACGTGCATAAAGCTGGGGAATTGGAGCCGTTTATTTTATGCATTATTTGGGAAGGAGGTATGAATTTCGTATTGTCCTAACCATCTCAGCTTTCCTCCATGGGAACACGCAGGAAGAATATATTTACACTGGGGTTCTATACAGCTATTACATATATTTTACATACAAGCTCTGACAGACTCAATTCAGAGCAAAGAGTAATCTTTCAGATACTTTTTATTGCATTTATATTATAAATTCCATTTGGTGGGCGAATATCACTGTAAGCCTCAGCATTCATATGCTAATGTTATAAGTTGGAGTTGTCAAGAGAATTATGCACAGGCTTGAGTACATGTGTGTGTGAGTGAGTGATATTTGTGTTTGCCAAGGCAGCATGTGCTCCTGAAGGGAGAGTGTGTCTTATCTTACTAGCTGTCTGGTCTCAGTTTCTCTCTCTAATGTGCCAGGAAGAAAATGTCTTTATCACTGAATATTTTGGTGATGCACAGATTCCAGGATGCCCTCCAGTGGTATGAGACATCTGTGTGTGTGTGTGTGTGTGTGTGTGTGCGCGCGCGTGTGTGCTCGTATATGTATGTGTGTGTACATACACTTATTAGAAGTGAGAAATTAGGATACTTTTGGTTTCTCTGTTCTCCTTATTTCATGGGATATCTTTTAACATTCTCTCAGAATTTTGAACTCCTTTGGTTTCACTATATTTACCAAACAATTTAACATTCCACAGATGAAAGTGCTCTGGGATTTCACCCTTAACACTCAACTCGATCCTATGTTTCTATAAGAACAATAACCTTATTTAGTTGGATATCCTCAGTAGAAAGCCTTCTATATGTGCCTTAAATTTTAATTACTTCATAGCAATAATAAGCAGCAGCAGAAAGCATGATGTTTGATATAATTGCAAGGTAGGGTTTGAGCAGTGAGACTAGAGGCCAGGCCAGGGAAGAGGGCCAATTCAATGAGACTGGATGTGGGGGACAGGGATGTTCCACTAAAACCTTGGGCATTTTTTGGTCAGTGGGATGTCCCTGAAATATTATAAACTGGGAGGTAATACCCAGGTTCATATCTCGCATGTTGCACTGAAGCAGGGGTTTGGAAGAAAGATCTCTCCACACCCCGGTGGATCTTTTCTCTCACCAAGCCAAGTAATGTGTTTTACCCACCATCAAATATTTCTTAGCAAGTTTGTCAAGAACTAGAATGTGGACAGTTTTCCTCTGGGTCCATGTATCCTGACTTTGTTCAAACTGCTTGCTTTATCCTGAACACTCTCAATTTTTCCTTTTCTGTCTCAGTCTTTTTTTCAAAATCCTGCAAAATCATTGCTTCAATTCTGAGTCAGGACAAAACTGATCACTCTCTCCATTATGCTCCTACTGTTCCCTTTATTTTTTCTTTTTATTTTTTTAAGATTTTATTTATTTGTGTGAGAGAGAAAGCATAGAGAGCACAAGCAGTGGGAGCAGCAGACAGAGGGAGAAACAGGCTCCTACTGAGCAAGGAGACTGATGCGGGACTCGATCCCAGCTCTCCAGGATCAAGAACAGTACTGAAGGCAGACACATGACAGACGAAGCCGCCCAGGCACCCTCCCTTTAATTATTTCTACACAGGCTATCATGACACATTAAATCACTTCTTTGTTCATACTTGCGTTCTTCCCACTCAATCTTTATAGACCAGTGATCATGACATTGTGTCTCTGTTTCCTCTCTGCCCACCATAGGAGTTTAAGGGCTTCATAAACATTGTTGGATAAATATACAAATACATAAGTTTCTTGAGTGTATCCTCGTTTCTAATTTTTCCATAGCCATTTGTGTCTAAGTGTTTTTTGAATGCTTGCTTTGTGCCTAAGTCTGTGCTTCCTACTAGTGGGAGGTCATAGGTTTCTAGTTGGGGCAATATAACACATCTAGTTGAAACTCAGGTGCTGTGGTTGAAGCTGCAATGCCGTGGAAGAGATCAGCATTGCTTAGTACCTCAGACAACTAGGTGAAGAATTTGGTATTTGAAACAGACCTTGAGGGTCCAGTAAAGTTTAGGAAGGTAAGGAGAGACCATGTCATTCACAGTCAGTTTTCAAGTAGACATGTATATGGAAGAAGCCAAATTTACAATAAGAATTGAGGGTGAAAAAAAACAGATAAAGTATATTGAAAAGAGTGGCAGTCTATAAGTATGGAAGAATAGATAGGGAATTCTTGGAGGAAAATAAATGAAACCCCTGAAAACATCTAAGAAAAGAATTTTGTTCTACAAAATGGAAAAAACAGGATGGAAACAGTGGGAACCCCAGAAAGCAAATGGAAATTTTCATAATCATGAATTTGTCTACATGGCCTGAGAGGATCTTGTCTAAAGAAGGAAGTGATGCATGATGTGATATATGTGCACAACGAATGAAGCCACATTACCCATTTCAACATTTCCCATTCTTCACTGCGACTTATAAATGAATCTAGGACCTACCACCCTGTCTCACACGGGACATGTGGGGACTGTCTTTCATGTTGTACCAGAGCTTCCAGTGTCATGAGTTCCTCCAGCACAGCAACTCTGGAGGAGGCATGTCTTTGTGATGGGGAACTGGCAGAGTCCATCTTATGATGTGAAGGTCTCACTGGTGACACCAGAAGCTATTCAAAAGGTAGAGAATGGTGCCTAATCTAGGTCTCAATCACAAATCACCAGGCATGGTGGAACTCTTGTTCCACCTGAGTTTCCTGACCCATATGCTACTTCTATTATTTGTATGGAAATTTCTCTGCCTCTTAGTAGCATTCTGTTTGGGTTTTGCCAATGAAAGCTCTGACACCAACGATAAGGTATATGATATTTCCCTTGGCCAATTCGTCCATAGCTTTGGTCTCTCTGATAACAAGAGAGCCATCCTATATGTGAAGCAGTCTGGGAATTTCTGCTTAAGTACTTTCAAAGAGGAAACATGAAGTCAATTTATAGCAAAGGGTCAGAGGGATTGTGCAAGGAAGCAAACACTAAGGCAGGTGTGCTTGGCTGGTCAATGCCTAAAATCCAGAGAAAGTTGAAGTGTGTATGACTGAGCTATCACAGCAAAAATGACATATTTAAGCTTTGAGAAAGAAGCATTGTACCAACAGGGTTTACAGTTTGTGAATTATGGGGCCAGATAAATGTGAGCTCAATCATCAGGACAACTTGGGAAATTTCTTCCTCATGAGAGTTCCCAACGATTCATTTAGATTTCATTTCTCTGTGATGTGTAGCTCCATAAATTTTGGGCAAAGGCAGAAGGAGAAAGACTTGCACCTGCGGTCCAGGATTTCCTGCCCACTTTGAGGGTGCTGATTCTGCCAGTTATAACTTGGAAGCTGTCATGTGTTTTTGGAAGAGAAAGGTGATTCTAGCAGAGTGGCCATGTACAGATTTGGGAGAACAGGGGTTCAAACTGACACTGTGCCATTTACAGTGGGGCCTTCCTCAGATGACCTTAGTTAATATTCATTCTTCTCTCAAACTGGGATTTGGCTGACAAACTGCATGAGTTACTACATCTTTTTATTTGTGTGAAGTAGAGGCTGGAAATTTATGGAATGGGAAGTGATAAATCAAAGAGATGGGAATGAATAAGAAATGGCTGTCTTAAACTTTTGTATTTGTTGATGCACCAGCAAAAAATAAACAGCCTGGAAAAGTGAAGACAGTAAAATACTTTCGAGTTCCTTCTAGAAATGCATGATATAAATGGGATGCATTATATTCATTTATGCTCCTAGAAGGCACAATTTTTTTTTGAGTGCTCAAAAGAAAGAATGATTTGATACATGGGGGAAAGTGCTAAAAGAAACTTTTAAAACATTTGCCACTGGAACATCATTTCAAACCTGTCAGAAATGTGGGCAGGAAATAGAAAACTTCTGCCTTGACAATGTTTTTGGGAAAATGGGCCAACTAAACATCATTTGAAGGCAGTAAGGAGGAAAATGCTCAGAAACACAATTTTATTTCCTTTTACAAATTCTTCCTCCAGAGTTTTTAGTCACTCACAAAACAGATGTCATTTTTGAAAATGCAGAATTGCAAAACACAAAAAAATCAGCATCCTTCAAGAATACTGTTGTGCTTTCTTCTTATTTGCTGGTAGAAAACATGTGTGTCTTGAATACCAATTATCTTTTCAGTTCAGTATTTTCTTCAGAGAACAAAAACTTTCTGGTACAGCTGCAGAAGCACAAACAAAATGGTATCACAGAAGAGCAACTAGCACCTTGGAACCAGCTGTTTATGCTATTTTGTCATCTTCTCTTTAACCCTCTGAGTCCTGAACGAGAATGGGGAACATTCTGGAATATGATGAGCTCTGTGCGTATATGTGCGTGTGTCTAATGCACTCTCAGCTTGCATCGGAGGGCTGTTTGAAGACAGGCCTGTATTCTAGTCCAAGCATTGCCATGTATTAATCTTGTGACTTTGGGAAATTGATTTAACTTATCCAAGCTTCATTTTCTCATCTGCAAAATGGCTATGATAATATTTGCCTCGTAGTGTTGTTATGAGAAATAAGACAATGCATATTAAAATACCTAGTGCAACACATAGCATGTAATAGGTGCTTGATAGATGGTAATTAATCGGAGATTGTGACCTATTTGAAGTCAAAGTCTTGTTTTTGAGCCCTGCTCTACTGATCTATTATGGTGAAAGGCACACAGAATATTTGCCATGCAGGTGACAGTTCCTCTGTAGCATTGCATGAATATCTGAGGTCTTGTGTATAGGCACGTTTACCTGTGCTGCGGTAATTCTTCCAGAAACCTGTGTAATTGTATCATCATTGCCATTTTTCTAAGAAACCTGTATAATTGTATCATCATTGCCATTTGTCTAGATAGAAAACTAACATGCAGAAAAGGCTCAGAAGATTGCTCAAGTTCAAGGCAATTTCTAGTATGCTGGGTTCAAATTCAAATTTTAAGTCAAGCATGGTTTCCAGAGAGACTTCCTTAAACAAAACAGAGGGAAACAAAAAAACCCAACAACTACACAACACTAAACCAATAGAGGTGAGAATATGTTGGTGTATCACAATATGTGCCCAGTGGAAAAGTCAGTCTGCAAATGCAGGGGAAGGCAGGCAGCCCCTGGAGCTCTGATTCAATCAGGAAGCCTCAGAGGTGTGAGTGTTCAAATGGGAGATTTACTATGATCTGAAGGTATGGAGCCAGAGGCTGCTTCCAATTGAAATTATAATTTCATCCTTCCAATCTGCAGAAAATGCATTAGCTATATTTTATGTTACTTTGAGCCAGGCTCATCCACACATTTGGTATTTTGCAGGCTCCCACTGACTTTCAGAAAAGGAAATTTAAAGGCATCTATAGAGCACGTGCTGCACCTTGACTGACACATGGCTGGGAATGACAAACTTTTCCTAAGAAAAGCAACTTTTATATAAAAGGCTCAGTTGCATATCCTTTAGCTTCATGAATGAGTATGGGGAACATTTTGGAATATGATTAGCTAAAGTAAAGGAATTTTATTTTTTAAATGAAGTAAAAAGTAAGATATTATGGTTTCTTTAGTGTGAATGGAACTGATTCAAAAAACATCCTTTTTTTCCCCCCCAAAACCTGCCTTGAAATGAAATCAAAGAGGATACAGGGGCAAAGGAAAAACAACCTATCCATTTCCCCAAAGGAAGAAGGCATTCATATTACATGATGAGTACGGGAATAAGGACAACATACTATTTCTCTTACTTTCTATCTTCTCAGTAGGCATTTCTTTTCACAAAGTCAGGGCAGCATAATATGAAATTAAAATCCTCAATACCTTCTATACGAAGGTTGGAAATGGATGCTCAGGTCCTTGAAGTTGCCTGGGATGTGGCTCTTGGGGCTGTGTCTCTGATGAATGCAGTGACTTCGATTAAGAAGAGGCTGGGCTGCCCTGGGACAGTGCCTGCCAGCATGACTCATGAGGAAGGGCAGGGTCCAGTCAAAGCAGAACAGCTTGGAAAGACCTTCAGGGTAGAAATCACAGTCCTTTGCTTAAAGGCCTCTGGCTGCTGGGTGACACCTGTCTTCTCTTGTAGATGTTGTCTCTGCTGTTTCATCTTGTAGACATTGCCTGTGCAAGCAAGAGGGCTTGCTGTTTGCTACTGGGGACTTTAGAGGGAAGCAGATAGACTATATCTCTAGTCTTTTTTTTCTGCTTAATGCCCTTGAGGTCAATCCATGTTTTCCTGGAGTGATGATGGGGAGCAAGATTGTCTGGTATCAAACCCCAGTCTGTCTTTAAATTTTGGAATATTTTTCTAGATTATAATTGGTGTTCAGAAAAAGAGACCCTCTACAGATTTTTACCAGTGATCTGCTAGCCCTAATATGATTGGATAAGGGGATGGAGATGGAATCTTGATCACATGACTTGGATCTGATGGTGGTATTCTTGTCACAAGTGAGATTGGAAAAGGAAGAGTTTCTTACTCATCCCTTCTATTCTGTTGACGTAAAGTCAACACTCCTCAATATTAAGGCTACCATTTATTCTGGAGTGGTTTTGGCCACCAGTACATGGTGAATTTTTGCCATGATGAGCTATGAAAACTACTCTTGAAGATTGTGGGAATATAAATAACAATTTCTATCTCCGTTAGGGTGATTGACCATCCTGGTTTGCTTGGGGCTGAGGGGTTTTCCTGGAAGGTGAGATTTTCCATTTTAAAACCACAATAACACCAGGGGTGCCTGAGAAGCTCAGTCAGTTGAGCTTCTGATTCTTGATTTAGGCCCAGCTCGTGATCTCAAGGCTGTAATTTTTGGCCCCATGTGAGTATCCATACTCAGCATGGAATCTACTTCAGGTTCTCTCTCTCCCTCTTCCTCCACCGCTCCCCACATTCACACACACACACACACACACACACTCTCTCTCTCTCAAGTAAATAAATATAATCTTTAAAAAAAAAAAAAACCCACAATAATACCACACAAATATCCTATCACAGGAAGATAGCAGAGTAGAGAGCTGAATTGAGAAGCAGAAGCCCTGATATTAATATTGGGCTGTTTAACTGACTAGCTGAGCCATTTCTCCAGGGCAGTTTCCTCAGCTGCAAAAGGAAAGCTCTGGCTGGATGGTCGATGGGGTTCCTTTCTGCTTCCATGGCCCATGATTTCAAGACTGTTGACAGTGACTGGAATGGAAGCAAAAAACAAAACAAAACAAAACAAAACAAACCAGTTCCTATAATGTCTTTAAAAGGTTGTATTTCAGCTTGCCCAGCCTAGAAACCCGGAAATGCTTCCATCTCTGTTGCAAGCAGCCTGTGCTCGTGCATCTTTCTGCAATCTCCTAGAGTTCAAAGCAAGGACACTCAGTCTCCTATATCCCACGCACCCCACCCTATTTATTGGAACTCTCCTGTGCACTCGGATCTTTCTCCCACTGCCACGACCTTGGTTCATTCTGCCATTACTTCCTGCGTGGACCTGCTCGGCTTCTGCTTTCATGTTTCCTAAAATAATAGAACTACATTATTTATATATTCTATGGTTTAAACTTCTCACTCATTCCTTTAGCCTTTCTACACAAGTCCCAATTAATTTGACCTACTGAGGCTTTACCATGCCTAACTATACATCAAAAATTATAGGTACATGCGAACTTGGGCAAATCTTCTCTTTGTGGTGGAAAAATTAACATACTTCTTGATCACAGTCTTATTTATACTTCTATCATCAGCCCTCATTTGTAAGTTTAAACTAACCCCTCTGCCATTATTGCAAACATGAATGCCATAAAGTCCCACTTGTTTAAAATTTTTAATTTGAACTTATACTTTTTCTATTTTAAGGTAGTGTATACAATGAAATGATATAAAACAGGACCATTAAGTATAAAATTAGAACAGAGACCATCTACAGTAACAGACAAAGGAGATGTCACTTGGCATTTCAAATAAGATTAGAATTATTAATAACAGCTAATAATAAGAGTTGACTGTAATGGAGTGCTTACAATGCCCAGCAGTGGCACTTTCCGTGAATTATGTCATTGTTTCCCAACAGGGCACACAGAGAAACACTTGAGGCACATAACTCTCATTGATTGTCTGATCAAAGAAAATATATACATTGATTTGTAGAAAGCCTCATTTTCCTGAGCTAAATTAAAGGGATGGTTTTATTATGTTGTACTTTTCTGAAGCACTTTGATAACATGCAAAAAACTTTTTTTTCAATTATGGTTTTGCAAAAGCCACCAACACTTTTCAAAAGAGGGCTTCTTGTTTTGACCTATAAAAGCTTAAGTAGTGACATAAAATTGTAACTTAACAGAATACTGAATTCATCATGAGGGGCTGAGCAATTTTCTTTTCTGAAAATTTGCATTAATACAGGGATCAAGTTAAGGGAATGTGGAGTGGAGAATTGGACTGCCCATTTGAACATTCTCTTTAATATCAGATGGCTTGGGTAAGCCACTGTGAGTTTGTAGCTTATAATTAGATCATGTTCAGTGTCTTTAAATATAAAGCAGCTGTTCTGTGTTTCTATGATTAACCTAGGGCCATATCTTTTATGCACCAAATGTGTTGGCAGCAAAGTAGATATTCTCATTTGGTTAAAAACCCAATTCTCATTTTCTCCTAGGCAGAAGGCCTACCAACTTGGACATGGGCAGAGACTCCAGGGCTACCTGCAGTAAAGGTAGTTGTTTTCTCAAAGAAGAGCTTTAAATCTT
Organism: Lontra canadensis; assembly: GCF_010015895.1. NCBI lineage: Eukaryota > Metazoa > Chordata > Mammalia > Carnivora > Mustelidae > Lontra > Lontra canadensis. The sequence continues at coordinate 7,260,418 of NW_022631077.1, forward strand.
CTCAAGCACTTGCACCCTGAGCTGGCAGAGGTTCTAAGGTTCTGAATGATATACATGAAGGAATTCATTTTAGTATGAAACAATTTTAAAGGCATTTGTTACCAACAGATCATCTTGTCTGAGAAGGAACTACATCCTGATAAACTAGACAGAGTGAAATTAATTGTAAAAGGCATTTCCTTTAGTTGAAAGAATTGATGCATTGTGTGGAGTTACTTAAAATTGGTGGAGTTAATTGAAATGTAATTAATGTTGGGAAATGCCTTTCAATTCAGTGAGTTTGCTTTTATGCTTGGTGTTTGATAGTGATTTGCATTTCCTGAAAAGAACTAGGAAGTGAATTGATTTTACATGATAATTAAAACATACCACCTGTATTTTTTAAAAAAGAAGTATATTCTCCCTTAGCATTTGTGTGTGGCAGGGAAGGAGAAGGCCATATATTGGGTGTATCTGTTAGCCATAGCAAGTTGTTTGATGTAAATCAATAAGACAAGGAGGGAATTAGGACATAACCTTGGTTAACATCATTTACATGGACATTTACATATACATGAACATATTTTTGTTGATTCTGATTATAGCTGTAATATCAAGATAGAGTCCAGTATCATGACTATCCTAGATTTTGTATCATTGGCATTATTGTTGACAATAACAATAACAATTAATTCTGAATAGTAGTTATAATTTTCCGGGTACCATGTTTAGGGGTTTGCACATATGAATTTATTTGATCTAATGTACCCTAAACCTGGGAGGTATATATTTTATTTTTATCCTCATTTTACAGGCGGGAAACTGAAGAACAGAGGTATTAACATAGCTAGCAACGAAGAATCCTAGATTCAAATCAGGGCACTCTGACTTCTCTGCTCATAACCACTGATAACTCTGCTGAATCTCTGCTCATAACCACTAGATAATATTGCTGCAGTCATAGATTGGTGAATTTCATAAATGGTCTTAGATTGCTTTCATCTGATATTTCATGGAGATAAAGCACTCTATAAAATTGATCATGGTGAGAAAATTATGGCTAAAATTCTCTTACTCCTCATAAAGTCATTACCCTTGGGGGAAAAAAAATGTGGTCCTAAAGTTTGTTTAGAATCAATCTGTCATGTTATTTGAGAAGAGTGTCTAGTAGCCCAATAAGCCTATTGCTTAGAACAGATAAAGCATTTTTCTTTTGGAAAACAAGGCAAACTTGATTTCATACTCTTCCTAAGGGGATTATGCCCCCAGAGCTAATTAGAGTACAAAATTTTTAAAAATTGGGTTTACTTGGGATGAATTCTTAAGAGACTCCTTGATAAGAGACCTTCTCCTGGGGTCATCTTTTCTAATAGTTAAGTGATTGATCAGATATTTTAGACTAGATGGAGTTCCAGGCTCCCAGCTGGGCCAGTTCCTGGAACCTACAAAAGGCAGAGACCATGATGGCTGAGTGAAGTGACTTGACCAGTCATTGACAGAGACAGGCATTTCCATACTCCTTTCACCAAAGTCACGCAATGTCTCAGAACCTGCACTTAATTGCTCCTTACAGCTGAGCCCAAAACCTCCCACTGGGGTCTATTGTAATTATTGCACTCTAGGACTTTTTTTTTTTTTTTTTTTAAACTGAAAGCATTTGTTGCTTAAAGGATCTTTTGGATATACCAAATAGAATCTACATTTGCTAGGTTTTAGACAATCAATAGTTATTAAACTAAGACATGCATTGGCAAATTCTCTTTTCCCTTCTTCCAAGTAATGGTATAATAAAGCTGATTTAAGCCTATCAATGATGGAGATTATATATAGAGAAGAAACCTCTCCCAAAAGACAGGATGAGTTAAGTACTATCAAATCAAGGAGAGTAGATTAATTAAAGAGTTGGAAAATTCTCACTTGACTCAGCCTTCATATTTTTGTAATAAATAATAAGATAATTTAAAATGAAAATTATTAGAAATGTATTATACCATCAATAATGTCATTATCAAAAGTACATTCTCTCCTGTCTTCCCTCAACTCCCAGATGATTAAACATGTTTGCAAGTTGCTGGAGGCAGGTAAAGGCATCCTGATAGTCCAAGGAGGTCAGAGTGATATTTTTGAAACAGAAAGGAAAGTTGTCTCAAGTGTTGGGGGCCAGAGACTATGGTATAGTGCCATAAGGAAGCTGAATGCTTCCTTCCATTATTTTCTTGGAACAAAATTCATTCATTTTTATTTCAACAATGTATATTTAGTCCCTACTGTGTATGCTAGACACTTCATACAAGATAGTCTGTTTAAAAAGTGCCATGGGTAGAAGTGATTAACAGGTAATAATGATAAGACAATTAAGAATGTAAATTATTAGATCATCTTTATGACATAAATATTTGATTTACATAATGTACTTTATTTCCTATCTGTGTTCAATCAAAAAGAGAATAAAACACATTTGGCTACTTAGTGTTTTTTTTTTTTAATCATTCTCAGCATACTTAACAATGGGAAAATCTATGACATTAAAACTTTGTGACACAGTTTTTAAAAATTCTTAACTGAAGACAATGAAAGAGCATACCTGAAAAGTTTGTAGATGTCATTATATTCTCTGTTGTGAAAGTACCCAGATAAATATAAAAATCTAGTTTTTTTTCCCCCTATTTTGTAAAGATGATCTTTCAACACATTTCCAAAGGTCTCTCAGACCTTTATTAAATACATAGTATTTTTGAAATGCCTCACAGAAAGATTATGGTATATAAAATATCTCACTGTTTTTGCATTTATTCAATACAAATATACCATGTGTTCCTTTTATATTAGCATTGTTTTAGGCAGATAGCATAACATGATGAAAAGATACATTCTGATTTTCAAGGGATTCACAATTCATCTAGGCACAATCAAGTTGAGAGTCAGACATGAAAATGAGCGTGGTCTGCAGTGATGAAGTGCTATAATAATAGAATAAATAGTGACATGTCACAGAAGCACAGAGGAAGAGAGCATCTACATTTGAAATTATTGATATGGTATGGAAAACAACCCTCACTTTTCCAATTAAGTAGCCCAAACATTTGGGATAAATTATTTGTGCCATAGCACAAGGCAGTTTCATTTTTATTAATTCTGGAATTTTGAATTTATAATCATCAAGTTTTACTTAGAGAAAGAAAAAAAAAGCATGAAGCAATCTGCTATTGGCTTTTCTATTTTGGTCTCTGACATCAAGGACTTTGTGAGGAGAATGTGTGAATGTGTAATGCAGTGTCCATGTATTATGCTTTTCAATTTTTGAAATCAAAGTACTCAATCAGCATTAATTAGGAGATATTGTGCTGTAATTTCCAAGTGCATGTACAATGGGTAGTCTTCTAAATTGTGTGCAATTTTCCTTTTCTTTCAAATTCCCACATGGAGCTTTCCCTATTATATATTAAATTGAGAGGCAGTTAGTTTCTCATTCTGGGCATCCAAACATTAGGTTTTTTACATTTCTATGTGTCATGTGCAAAGTATGCCTCCTCCTGAAAAACTTGATCCTTGTGTTCTCCTCACAGCACAGACTTTACGGGCCTCTGGTAACAAACTTGGAATTGTTCCTTTTGGTTTTATAAATCATGTCTAAGGGATTCTAAACCACATTTAATTACACATGACAGAAAAGCTTCATGTGCTAATGGTCTTCTGGTTGACCCACCATGAATTCCTGCTAAAATTTTCATAAGCCTTGGAGACTATTCTCCAGAGTATCCCCCAGAGCATTTCCTGGACAACGATGATGCAAGAGTTTACCATCCTATTGATGGTTGTCCCAGAGCACCCCAGGATGAATATTCCCATTCCCTGAAAGCTGCTCATGGACCACGATGCTACTATCAATGGCTGAAATGTGATGCAGCTTCCCCTGCAACTTCCTCCAACTCAGCCTAATGGAGATTAAGATCCATTAAGAGCTCTTTGCTGCATGTGCAATTTCTATTGATCAGATTGACTCCTTTCATTTTAGCCAATGATCCTATTACAAAAGCTGCCTCCTTCCAATGTTTTACCGGCACAGGGAAACCTGCAAATGCTCTCTACTGTAACAGGCAGGGCAGGGAAGGGCACTGGCTTGAGTTGTGTTTTCCAGTCCCCAATAAACATCCTTTGCAGCATCTAATTCTTACATGTTTTGGGGAGTTAATATCATTCATCCTCTTACTTAGGATTGGTTTAGATGCTAGAAGCCCACGTGATTCATTTATAACTAAGCATTTGATTGTGAAACTGTCAGCCACTATATAGATGGAGACAAAGTTCAATATGAGCAATACTGTGGCTTGAAAATGAGGTTTCCCTGAATTGGAAACACGTGAGGAAACAGCTAGAGAGAGGAACGTTTGTTTATAGTGACACACTGTATTAAATTAATAGTCGTTTTTGTTTGTAAGAGGAGGTGTTAAGCTCCTGGCAGGCATTATTGTTTTAGTAATCAACACCAAGTGGAATCACAGATTTTTACCAGTTGTAAGGAATGGACCTTCTAGGAAGAGTTTATGGGAAAAGATGAGTAGAAGGACACATAAAAGTGCAGCTACCCTGAGTGGAGTCCTTCTTTGTCTAATTACATGAATATACTATGTGATAATAATGATGGCTTGCATATAAAAACCCTTCCTATTTCCCAAACATTTTCACATAGATGAGTAAAAAATTCAACTGCCATTTATTGAGTGCCTATCATGTATTCTATCTTTAACATACATTGTGACATTTAATCACTTTAAGAACCCTCTGAACTTTAAGTTACCACCAACTCCGTTTTTTAGATGAGGAGATAAAAAACACAGAGTAGTCAAAATATGTGCCCAAGGTCTCGACCTGAAAGTACCACAGCTTGGTTTGGAACTCAGTCTAAGTCTGATTGTTTCGGAGGACATATTTTCTTTTGTTTCTCAACCACCCCACACTTCAACTGGCTGGATTGTCCCAATGGTTTTGTTCAGTGGGTAAATTATTGTTGTTACCTCTAAAGCTCAGCAGAGATAAGCCATCTATCCTAGGTGTTACAAGAGGATGATAGTAGGGTCAGGATTAGAACCTGCCCTGACATACCATATTACCTTCTCGTGCAGTTTTACAACCCCATCTAGATACAGTTATGGAATATTTATGTATCTTTTTATGCTAATCAATAATTACGGGAGTGAATTTACGCAGTTGAAATTCATTATCAGTGACCGGAACTCTAATTTTAATTCTCTTACTTTTATCTCTACCCTATAACCCATATTCTAGCTATTTGTAAAAGAAGAGGCTGTGATATTTATCGAGCTTCTCCATCTCTCTTCAGTAGATGGAGAGCATTGCATTAAAAAGAAAGGAAGAGAATGGAGAGAGCCTTTAAAAAGTAGTTCTTACTTATATTGAGGCAGTAGAAATTCCTTGAGTATTTTTCATGACCAGATAACCCCTGATGTAGAGTTGGGGTGGGCTCCATGAGGCGATCAAGTATTTATTAAATCTATTTGCCCAAATCGCACATTGAGTTTAGGAATAACTGTTTCCTTTCATTTTTTTTAAATTTAATTGGACTATTTTTGAAAGTCCAAGTGAACTGCTTTTCATTGGAAAAGCAGTAATTTTAATTATGAAATTAAACAAATATATACTATGTTTCATACAAGTGTGTCTTAGTTTGAAGGCAAATTAGAGCTACAAGGGATGCTTTTTGTTAAGAATAACAAATAACATTTTATTTTTAATCAAAATTGTCTGAGAAGCAAATGAAAAAATGCAGAATTCTCTTAAGCAGGAAAAAAATGTGGTAGCTATCAGTTCCCAAGAACATCCTCACTGCCTAAATCCTTGCTTCTCATAGCTTAATCCTTCATGATACTACCTACACTGTGTCACACATGGGCAGGAAAAGTGATTGTAAAGCATAAGGAGAATATAAATCTTGTTCCTTATATTGAAAAGTTCAGATGTTTTCTGGCAGATGTGCATCTCCTAGAATTGCGAATAGAAACAAGTAATGATTTGGGCTGGGAAACAAGCCAATGGCAGCAAAGCGTTTTTCTTGAAAACATTAGTTGATTGATCTGGACTATGCTAAGTTTCTTACAGCTTCAAAAAAAAAAGGGCTTTTTATATTTATTGACTATAAACAGAACATATTTTGCTTATTTCCTTATGTCTGCATAATATTTCAAATAGCCACTAAAGAACATGTATTTTTAAAGATGCTATATTTGGGCTTCTGAGAGCTGCTCCAAATGATCGAGTCTCTTTTCTTTGAAAGTGGCATTAAATAAAGATATTCCCTCAGCTGGTATATGTGGAGAGGGAGCAAAATCTCAGAACTAAGAAATATGCTTTGGTGACTTGGGATGTATGGGGTGCATTAAAAGCCTGAAATATTAGTGGTGCAACCCCAAAGCAGCTTGTTTTTCATTCGCATTGCCCAGTCCAACATGCCTTTCCTGCCCCTGGATGAAACCCAATGAAGGTCCATTAGTGTTTCTGGATTCTTTAAAATAATAGCAAGTCCTATGGTACTTCTAATTATAAAAGAAGTCTTATTTTAGTAGCAAAATTACCTCGTCTATTGTAATAATGACAACTTAGAGCTTGCCTGGAGATTAAAGCTGTTTCCTCCTCCTGTTGAGGTGGGAAGAAGCTACAGTGAGGACGTGCGGGTTGCGCTGGCGTCTTCTCAATTTCTCTGTCTGGCACTCCTCTTCTCCATGGCAACCAGCCCCTCTTGGGACTGACTCTGGTTCTTCCAGGGTCGGAGACAGCAGAGATGGGGCCCCAAAAGGCCTTCCTTGACTTGTAGTGCTGTGATCTGGAGTTGACATTGTCTTAGCTTGGCGAATAAAAACTTAAATGTGAGAAGTATGGATGTGCCTACCTTCTCACATAGATTGATTTGTGGAATCCTCAGAAATATCCCTGCAGTCATAGGTACTTTTTGGGTCTTTCAACTCAAAGCTATTAACACCCTTAAGGGGATTGATGTGCAGAGTCACCCTAGAAAGAGGGCTTGATTATCTCTTTCAGGAGTTCTGAGTAGTTAACCCGGCATCCCCTTTTGTAATGTGGGGGAGGGTCTTGGTATCTATCTCTCTGTGCTCAGTTTGCTAGGCTTTAATCAAAACAGAGAGAAAGAACATCCTATTAAAAATACTCGGTTGCACACAAACTCTGAGGTCAGCAGTTTGGTGTACTGGAGCTGTCTGAAATGATCTAGAAGTGGTCGTACTGGGTTCTGTGCTCTGTAACCCTCCCAGGTGTGCTGTTAGGTACAGGCTGTCTTTATCCCTATCTTACAGACAAGAAAACAAAGCTAAAAGAAAAAGCATAACTTCCGCAGGGTCCAGCTTCTGTTGAGTGGGGCTGGATTCAGAACCACGACATGAGTAGAAAGTGTGAACTTTTAGAAATGTACAATCTTTGATGGACATGGGGGAGAGTATGTGCTATGGTGGGTGCTGTGAATTATGTAAGACTGATGAATCATAGACCTGTACTCCTGGGGCAAATAATATATGTTAATTAAAAAAAAAAAAAGAAATGTACAGCTTTGAGTCCATCCCAGACCTACTGTCCCAGAAACTCTGGGCAGGGACTCTACAATGTGAGTTTAACAAGCCTCTCACGTGATGCTACTAAAAATGCTCACCTTTGAGAACCACCATAGTGCAATACAGTGGCAGAAAACTGAATTCTGATCTTTGCTTTGGCATTAATTATACATAGAAAGGCACCACAGTTGTATAAAGCGTGTGTTTTGGGGAGCTGTCCATTGTTGAAAGATCTTTAGCTTTCTTGATGAGGGAAACTCACACTGAATAGAGTGCTTCAATGGGGCAGATACTGTTCCAAGTGGTTTACATACAATAACTCATTTAGCCTTCATGTGCTATTGTTCCCATTTCATAGCACAGAACAACCCAGATGGGGCAGTGTGGATATCTGCTCCCTATTACTGTTCTAGTAAATAGCAGATCACAGGCACTAAGCAAAACTATCTTCTTAGAAGTGTGAGTCACCACGGCTCTGGTGACCTGGCTGTATTTGGGTCTACACTGAAAATAGCAACAGAGACCACCCGTTCTTTTTTGGAAATATAAAAAAAAAAAAAAAACTTTAAAACTCCTTTCTCTTAGGACTTCTGAAAAGTTGGATGAGAAACACATTTATGGAGGTTTTTCCATAAAGAAAGCCATTTATTCATTCTGCTAGATACTCTCAAATCTATTCTGGGATTAAGCCAGAGCATCATGTGAATTTGCATGCTTGTAGATATACTTTTATAAATTGCATTTAAGCATTATGCCATTGACCTACATTGAGGAATGTTACAAGAGACAGCGTTATGAAATGCACTGTATTTACTGTAAGAATATTGCTAAAGAAATTTCTCACCCTGGTACTCTGTAACCTCTTTTTGAGAATCTGAATGAGGGTTTTTTTTTTTTTTTTCAGTCATTGGTAGCAGGTATAAGCTTGTTTTTCCTGAGCATCAGATTTATTCTTGTCTTGTGGCCATAAAGAACCATATAATCATACTTCTGCCTTTGTGTTATGGGCTCAGCTCTGTCCTCCCCAACCCCGCCAAGAACCATGTTGAAGTCTTAACTCCCAGTACCTCAGGATGTGACTATATTTGGAGATAGGGTCTTTAAAGAGATTATTAGGTTAAAATGAGATAATTAGCATGGGCCTTAATCCATTATGATTAGTGTTCTTATAAGAAGAGGAAATTAGGACATAAAAGAGCACAGAGGGTATACTACATGAAGACAGAGGGAGAAAACAGCCATTTACAAGCCAAAAAAAGAGCTCAGAAGAAACCAACACTGCCAACAACTTGATTGAGACTTCTAGCTACCAGAATTATGAAGAAATACATGTCTGTTGCTTAAACCACCCAGTCTGTGGTACTTCGTTATGGTAGCCCTAGCAAATCAGTACATTTTGTACTGACTGTTGCAAGGCTACATTCATGAACCACATCTAGCAAATGCAGGCTGAATATCATTCTTTTTATGTGTTACCCTTACTTTGGACTTTATCTACTTTTTCCTTTTCTTTTTTGCTCTTTACTTATTTTCTTATTTATTTCTTGTCATCTCTCATGCTGCTACCAACCTTATTCAGTACCATATTGGGCTTAGTATTTTTACGAGCTACCTACTGGCTTTTTGTACATCTGGCTTGGAAAAATGGGCTGGAACTCTTGTCCTCGTCCCAGGACCTGGAAAGAGTCCTGGGTTGTGACTCTAGGCTTGTGATGATCTTCTGGTCATGCGTTCCCCTGTTTCTCTCTTATGTGGCCATGCCATCCAGACTTTGCCCTGACTCTTGAACGCATGCTACAACACTCACCGTTTCTTCTCAGAGGCAACGATTCTTGTTGTGATGTATGTTCTGAAGTTGACTCACATGACTGTTTTCTCTAGAGTAATCCAACCAAGCCCCCATCTGGTACCCTTCCTGCTTCAAGCTTTTTTCTCTCCTGAGTGAAGAATACTCTTAGGGCTGTTCCTATCCCTTTGCAGTAGACGTTTTTGTTTTGTTTTGTTTTGTGGCATATCCTGGATGGCAGCTTTCCCATATGGCTGTGTCTTTTTGCAGCTTTATATCTTCCTGTTTTTCAGAATTCCTCTCAATTTCTTAGTCATTATGAGTTCCTCTTCTTGTTTCAAACACACATATATTTCTTTTACTTATAATTTAGATAAATATGTATACATTTAAATTTTGTTGCCCATAATTAACTTTTGTTTTAAAATCTCTTCTACCACTCTTAAGGATTTGTCTGGGTAGAGAGGAATTATGGAGTATCCTTAATCTACCATACTGAAATGAAAATGTGCTTATCTTTTATATTGGGACTTCTATATTATTTTGTGAGTTTTCTTACTTTCCTTATTTTTTTAAAATTTATTTATTTATTTTAATAAACATATAATGTATTTTTATCCCCAGGGGTACAGGTCTGTGAATCACCAGGTTTACACACTTCACAGCACTCACCATAGCACATACCCTCCCCAGTGTCCATAATCCCAACCCCCCTCCCAAACTCCCTCCCCCCAGCAACCCGCAGTCTTACTTTCCTTTTGAAACGAGGTTGTTTATGCATACATTTCTATCTAATACAACAGCCCATATGCACAACTTGGACTAGTTTTGTTTTTCTTTTTTCCACCTATCCATACCGCTTCCTTAAATGTAAAATATGAGACATTCCTAAGTTCCTGCCAGATAAAGTGAGGTTCAGGGAGACCATGGATTCTTACAACTACCTTAAGTCCCCACATTGCTGTGGTGACACATAAAAAGGACACATATTCCACCCTCAAAATATTGAAGAACTTGGTAAATTTCTCCTTGAAGGGCTATAAGATGGATTATACTTCTTAACAATACCAAAGTTTTTCCAATATTCTTTTTAGACTGTTAAAAAACTCACTGTGGTAATTGTTTACTCCTAAATCTTTCTTCTCCATCTCTCCCTTAAAACTCTTGGTTACTTCCTAAACCTCCCCCCCCCCCTTTTGCGTTCCTTTCCTTCTACATCAGGCCCCTTCTTTAGTGAATCAAATTCCTCTCATTTTTTTTTCTTCTCCCAATCTATTATACTTATCAGCACAGCTGTACAAACAGGTTCTTCTTTAGAAGGTGGATAAGGGGAAAGCTTGTGCTTTTATTTTATTTTATTTTTTAAAGATTTTATTTATTTACTTGATAGACAGAGATTACAAGTAGTCAGAGAGGCAGGCAGAGAGAGAGGAGGAAGCAGGTTCTCCGCTGAGCAGAGAGCCCGATGTGGGGCTCAATCCCAGGGACCCTGAGACCGTGACCTGAGCCGAAGGCAGAGGCTTTAACCCAATGAGCCTCCCAGGCGCCCCAAGCTTGTGCTTTTATACCTTTGCTCCTGTCAGGCAAGATGCTATGGCTCCTCACAGACATATAATGCACTGATGGGCTTTGTCAGAAGTACTGTTTTCAGTGGGAAATGCACAAGGAGGCAGGAACAAATTGAGCTTTTTCTGCTGCCCTGGGATCAATTTGTACAAAGAGGCATTTAGAGTCTGTCTAATGATCTTGCTTTCAGGATCCAATTGGAAACAAGTGCGCAACTAAAACTTACTGATTTATAACTGGAGCCCTTAATTCTGGTTCTTGGTGTGACCTAAAATGATGTCCACATTGACGTGTGAGGATAGTTAACTCACCCGCTTGCCATCATCACAGCATGCATTAAAATTCTTGGAGGTGAAGTATAAAGTAATAGTTAAGGGCATGGATTTGGGGCCTCAAAGAATTGCATTCCAGCCCTGACTCTCTATTTATTTAATGTGAGAACTTGGGAAAGTTAATTTTGATGAATCTCAGCTGCTTCATCTATAAGAATGGAATAATAATGATACCTTCCTGAAAGCGTTACTGAAACATGAAATAAGGTGATGTGTGTAAAGACAGTGGAGATCACTTTCCTTGGGTCCACAAATGCCTCAGCACAGCCTGTTGGGTAGTGCAGGATCTGATTTCTGGTGAAGCACAATCTCTCACCTCCCATCCCCAACTTCCAATATGTATTCCACACAGTAGTTACACTTTATAACTTTTGTGCATGGGCTAGGTGCTTTTCTCTGGGGATAAAGATATGAGATACATGGCTCCTGGTCTTGAGGTACTCACAGTTTATCAGAGGGCAAGAGACTCATGAAAAAATTAATAAACTTGGTTGTTAAGCATTAACCAAATTGTTAGAGAAAGGAAAAAGGAAACAGTTATTAATTTTTCTTGGATAGAAGGTGGACAGGAAGAAACATGGTTGATCTGGACAACTCACTGTTTGTGGCAAGGCCGTTAATCCAATTCCAAAAAATCACTGCAAAATGGGATGTTTTATATAAAAGAGAGTGCAAGAAGACTGGGGATCCCTAGAATCATGACCAAGCTGGAGCCAAGGGCAGAGCTATTCCTTTTTTTTCCCCAGCAAACAAAGCTCCCCATGTGTCCCCAGCAAACAAAGCTCCCCATGTGTCCCAAGGAGAGGCTTCACAGGGCAGGTGGAAGACACTCTCCACCTCCCATCTGGGTAATTCCAGCTTTATTTTATTAAAAAACCAGTATTATAGATGACATCAAGTAGTTCTGAGCATTTAGATAATTATGACTCAGCTTTGAGCAAGTGTTCTGGGTTCTTTTTATGAAAGATTTTCTTGTCACTGTGTAGCTAGGCACCAGCACTAGGCAAGCCTAGGTGTTCTCAGATAGAAGCAAGGTTTCTCTGTCCCTGGAGATGGTGTAAGCCCTGATGGCCACACTGTTTACAAACATGGCGCATCTTTCCTGCCTTAATACTTTGGCTCATTTTGTATCCTTCTCGAATTCCCTTTCTACCTTCTCTCACTTCAAGATAAAGTTAAAAAAAAAAAAAATACTTGCGTATTTTTTTGGTATTCCATCCAGGTGAATAGAGGTATTCCCCTCTAGTGGATGGTTTAGCTGTGTCTGATGATCATGGTGAGCATCCCTATGGTCGCTCACCCTCATTAGAGACTTCACAGGGTTAACAGTATAAATGATCTAGAGTCTTAAATTCTCATCTCTGGTGACAAGGATACCTTCTACCTTTCTGGTACAGGAAGGTAACCTCACATGAGTATGTAGTTCCTGCTATTAGGGGACAAAGGAGAGTCAGAGTATCCATCTTGTACCAGGTGTTTCTTTTGTTACTTTAATTCAAAATACTCAATATGCCAAAGCAGCATATTTTTGGGTGGGTGGCATGTTCTGTTCTCCTTTACTTCAAATGCAGCAACACCTCAGCTAAAATTCTAAATTTTTATTCTATTGATAAACCATACCATATTGCCTTTGCTGAAAGTTCCTAAAGAGTCCTGATTTTTCCAGTTTAGTGAATATGCTATAACAATAATAATTGGGTAAGGGAGACCTGAAGCTTCTAAATAGTTTGGTGGTGACACAAGATGGGAGAATCAAGGTCCATCTTTTTACCCTATAGTTTGTAATCTGAAGAGATGGAGTACAGAGAGAAAACAAAAATTGTTACAGGGTTATAAAAAATGCAATGAATAAAATGTATACTCAAAATCATTTCAGTGAAGTCTTTTTAATGAGGAAGTGTTTTTTTGTTTGTTTTCTGTTTTTCATTTTTTTTCTGTACCGTACAGTTTTAGTATTAAAACCAGATCAAAATACCATGAAACTAGCTAGTAGAGGGGATTTACTCTCAAAAGCAAGTGTAGTGTACATTCTGGGATCAAAACAAAATCAACCTAAATTCTTATTTATTCTGCCACACAATAAAAGACAATATTCAAGACGACAATATTCAGGCAGTGTAAGATTTTCAAACACAAAAGATCTCATTATATTTATAGTATAATTTCCTTAAAGAGATGGAAGAAATAAACTAAATTCAAATCAGGAGGATCTCAATAAAGCTTGAAATTAACAGTTCTTTCTGTCTAGTAATTGTTAGAAAGAACTTCCAGGGCAGTCACAGTCAACATTCTATGCCATGAACATTTCAATTAATAGAAGCATTTTTATTTCCAAGTACCACTGAGTTCCAAGTGATAATGTGACAATCCACAAAATACATGTGATTATAGAAAAATGTGCACATATCATATGTAACATTTATCAAACTGATTCGTGCTCAATGCTCTTGTTTGGAGACCCTGAATTTCAGAGCCTTGAGATATTATATATTCAACACCCTTGAGAAGTCCTACTTATACAACTTACCTACTGGGTGACCTTTGAAATCCACTCACTGAAACCTCAGTCTCCCGATTTGCAAAATGGAGATAACATCTTCTGTTGGCTCCACAGAATGAGGAATGGATCCCAGCACCCTTCGGAAACAGGAAAGCCCTCTCTCTCCTCAAGGTCAGCCCTATGATTAATGGAAGATCATGGTAAGAGGCGTTTTTGCGCCTGTTGCATCTATTTGCAATTGTTACCATGTTGCATAATGGCGCTTGCAAAAAATAGTTGACTTTTAGAAGTGGGTGTATTGATGGCACCAGTGGAAAGGATATTCATTTATTGATTTGGGAACGTTTTATTGCCTTCTCTCTACCAGGAAGTGTTCTAGATGCTGGAGACATAACTAGTGGACAAAATGTGGAACTTGTGGTTATGCATTCAGTTTTTTGATACACCTATAGCAAAGGAAGCTAGTCAGGACCGTGCTCCACGTCTCCAATGTAGACTCCTTTTCACATTCACAGCACAAAGTTTGTCTTGCAAAGCATGAGAAGAAACATTGAGCAATGTTCATACAGAGTGTGAAGAATGAAAATATGGATTAATTATCACACCTTCAAATTTGCAGACAAAAGCCATGTCCTGATGTGCTTTTTACAAAGCAACAACACCACAACAATCACAAATAGATGCCAACAGGCCCCCAAAACACCTCATATACCATGATTTTCCATTAATGATAAGACTGTCCTTGTGGAGAGATAAGGGCTTTACTGTTTACGAAGGGCTGTCGGATACGTTCCTCCATCTGTGGAGTGGTCGGCGAATGTTATCTCCATTTTACAAATCTGGAGACTGAGGTGTCAGTGGGTTTTCAAAGGTCACACAGTAAGTAAGTTACATAACTAAGACTGGGACTCAAATCTTCAAGCAATTCATCTGCCCTGATTTCCTGGGCACCTTGGTGTTATAGTCTTCATAGGATTTGCTGTTTTGGCATGGGACGGTGATCCCTGGAGATTTTACTTTCTCAAATTATTACAGCTAAAGTGGCATGTACTGATTTGATGAGAATTCCAACATCCATGTCCTGATGGGGAGAATTCCAGAAGCAGAGTTCTGAGTAATAATGTGTAGAATAGGCTGAGTTACTGGAAGCTCTGGCATTTGGATCTGAGCTAATTAATGCCCAGGTTCTGACCTATTTCATTCATTAACAGAGTAGGTGTCAAATTTCATAAGAGGGGGATGATGAATTACAGAAACCATTATCCTGGCCAAATTCCAAAGCCAGCATTCCTATAGTGGCAATTTTCAAATGGACAAAGTTAATTCCTTAGAAAATAAAATCAATACTGGACAGCACTTTCTTTGGATCTCATGACCCTTGGATAGAGAACTCCATTCACCTGGTGTGGGCTGTACACTGGGTGGTACATATGGGGCAGCGCAATATTTTACCTGAAAGTTTTGCAGAAGGAATTAATGTTCAGCTAGAGACGATGGTCAATAGCATCAATTCCTGAGAACATTTGACACAAGCACACACACAAAAAGCCTTTGGACTTCTAAGTAGTACACTCCATGGAAACGATCTAGACTATATTTTCTCAACAAGGATTTTTCTCATTCTAATATGATCATCTAGAATCATTTAGGTGTGAACTTAAGCCATGTTTATTTATTTTTTTAATTCTTTTTTTTTTTTTTAAGATTTTATTTATTTGACAGAGAGAGAAAGCAGGAGCAGGGAAGCAGCAGGCAGAGGGAGAGAGAGAAGCCGACTCCCTGTTGAGCAGGGAACCTTATGTGGCATTCGATCCCGAGACCCTAGGATCATAATTTGAGTCCAAAGAAGACTGAGCCACCAGGCACCCTTAAGCCATGTTTAAAGAAGTACACATACAGTACATGTACAGACTTTTTATTTGTGAAATTATTCCATCCTGTCACACGATTTTGCGGGATGAAATCAGAAAACAAAAAGCCCTTAGGAAATAAGATTGAACGACCATTGACAGTTCTCCTTCTAAAGCAAAGAGATCCATTTGAATCAAATGCCAAAAGCCAGTCTAGTTTTCGTCTGAAGTCTGCAAGGACAAGAGGCACCACTGCTTTGGAGAAGTGCTCCCGATACCATTTCTTGCTTTTATAAATGCTTCACAACTTTCAAAATGCTTTCACAATTTTTAATTTGTTCGTTTTTCACAAGAATCCTCTGTGTGTTGGAAAGGGGGAGGTAATCCTCATTTAAAAGAGGAAAAACTTGACTCAGGTAACTATCAGACTCAAGGTCAAAATCAGCTGAAATTCAGGTCTTGGTATTGCAAATGCAGCTCTTAGCCCTTTAGGCCTATTTTCTTTAGTTACAGACATCTTCCCTTCCCTCCAAATTACGTGATCCCACTCTGAGCTGGGGTAGTTTTAAATGGCCACTTAGAAAGCCAGTAACTGCAAAACAGGAAGTATGAGAATGTGACAACTCTATGCTTCAAAGAATAAGAAGTGGGTCACAGCATAGCCCAAGTATTTATGTGTGATGTACCACTCACTGTAATAGCTGACTTTGGGTCCTGGTAAAAGCATCCATACTTAGAAAGTATTTCTTTTTAAAGAATTTTTGGTGTTGTTTATTTATTTGAGATGGAGAGAGAGAGAGAGAGATAATGAGGGGGAGGGGCAAAGGGAGAGGTAGAAGCAGGCTCTCAGCTGAGTGGGGAGCCCCGTGAGGGGCTCCATATGTGGCTCAATCCCAGGACCCTAGGATCATGACCTGAGCCCAAGGCAGATGCTTCACTGACTGAGCCACCCAGGAGCCTCACTTAGAAAGTACTTTTATGGGGATTTGGTTCTCAGTTTGAGCCCTGCAGGAAGATGGAAGTCTGGTTTCCAGAAGCTGACCTAGGATGTTTTGTGTTCCATGATTCTTACTAACTCCGGTGGAAGACATATAGTGGTCCAAAGGACTCAGGTATTATTTAGTAATAAAAACACAGACTGGGGACAAATTTGCTGATGATCTCTGTGTAATGGTGTTGGGATAGCTACCCTTCAAGTAAGCTTATCGGAGGTGCAGTTTGACAAGCAATCCTAGTCGTAATTCAAAATGTTTTTCCCTCTGAGTATAAATCAGGGCAAAGGTATTTCAAGTTGGGATGTATAAGTAAACATGTATAAGATGAACTAAGCTGTATTAGCCCTTTTTTCTTCACTGTGATATTTGTCTATACAGAACCAAAGAAGACATTAAGAAAAAGCAAAAATCAATGATTTGGGGAGGTTTGTTTCTGTTTAGAAGATTCTCCTTAATAGCAGAAACAAACATTTTGAACCAGAGATGAAGACCAAGATAAAGGAAAAAAAATGATTCCCCGCTACCCATCATGAAAACACACGCTTAGTCTTTTAGACTAAATTTAAGGAGAGACGTTTTATATATATTTTTTCAACTTGCCAAGATATGCTAAACACATTAAACAAACCCAGTCCTCCTGCTCAAAATGTATGAAATTTCTATTCCATTTTTAGGGTATCTGCACACAGCTGACATATCTGTTTGAACTGAAAAATTGCTTCTTGTAATTTCTTTTTCTTCGTGTTTTTTATTCTGAGCCAACATGTCAATTTTGATTAAAGTGTATTGTGTCCATACCACAAATGGAAAAAAGTGTTGATAGATGTAATTATGTTAATCTGAACATTTAATAAAACAAAACAAAACATCTTCAAGATTATCTCTTAAGAATTTTCCAAATTGATTGGAGCTCATTAATATTTTTTCCTAATATGAGAGTGATGTGATTTATAAATTTTTGCCATTTTGAAATATATATTTCAATATCTGATATTTTAAAACAATGCTACCAATGGGTTGATTCTAGAATGTGGATGCCGTGCATCTAATTATACACCAGACACTATTAATTTTTCTTACACTAATGACTTTTTAATCTCTCTCCCCACTTCTTAATGCCGTGGTTCAAGCTTTCCTTTCTCCTCTTTGCAGTGTTCATAATAGCTTCCTTCCCTGGAGCTTCTGTAACCCTAAGACAGGCTTACTCCAGAACCTTTCATGTTGCTGTCAGGGTTATCTTTGAAAAAAAACAAAACAAAACCAATTATGGTCATATTACATCTCAGCTGAAGCCTCTATTGGATCCCTCTTGTTTTCAGAATAATACAAATAATAATAGAACCTAAGTGTTCCATACAATCATGCAACAAATTTGAATGGCAGAAATTTGTCATTCTAGTGTATACACAGAATAATATCTTATTTTGCATTAATTTGTATTTCCTTGATGACCTGTGATGTTGATAATCTTATCACATGATTATTTGTCATTCATATATTTTCTTTGGTGAAATATTTACTCAAATCTTCTATTTTTAAAAATTCTGTTGACAGACATCATTTCTGATGGTATGATACTAAACACATTCCCTTTAAAATCAGGAATGAGACAAAGATGCCCACTCTCAGTGATTCTACACAATACTATAAGAGTTAGATGGGCACATAATGGATCTTGGACATGTGACAAAAGCAGAAATTAGGAAAAGATAGACCATTTAATAAAGAGTGTGAGATGATTAGTAATTCATGTGGAAAACAATGAACTTGGGTAGTTGGCTCACACTATACATTAAAATCAAACTGAGGTAGAGTAAAAATGTAATCTGAAAGATGAAACTAAAACTTTTAGGAAAAAACGTTGGAGACTATTTTTATGTTTGGGGGGCAAAGAAATATTTCAGAAATAGACACAAATAGTACTAACTTCAAAAGAAAAGAATTAGTAGGCTAATTATATTAAAATATAAGACTGTTTACTAAGTCACCATAAAGAAAACTGGCAGAAATAGAGAAGAAAAAGAAAACACACCAATCTCACTTATAAATATTGATATAAAAGTCTAATATAAAATGTTAGCAAATAGAATTCAGCAACACATTAATAGGTCAGTGCCCACTATTACTGCTTTTATTTATAATTTTTCATGAAGTACCAACCAACACAATTTGAAGAGGTTAAAGAATCAGAGGCACAAAAACTATAAATAAGGAGGAGAAATTATCTACAGATGATGTTACTGTTTTTCTGGACAGTCTGGGTTAATCACCTAAAATTCAATTAGGAAAAAAATGAGAGAAATTACTAATGTGACTAGCTACCTCTTTAACATAAAAGCCAATAGCTTTCCAGAACCAAGCCACCAAGTGAGACAAATAAAGAAAACATTGCACTTATAATACAATGCACAAAGATAAGTACCTAGTCATAAGCTTAATAAGGAATATGCAGGATCTATATAAATTTTTAAAAAACTCTATTTAGGCATATAAATGAAAACTTGAATAAGTAAAAAGCTGTAACTGTTTCTTGAATAAGAAGATTCGGTATTATAAAGATGTAAATTTTCCCTAGATTAATTTATAAATTTAGTAGAATCACATTAATAAAACATTAATTTTGGATTATTTTAGGAGTTAGCAAAGTTAGTTTTAAACTCCACTAAAGAAACAAAAAAAATAAGGTTTTAAAATAGAAATTCAAAATTTATGGGACTACACTAAATCTGCCAAATATAATATCTTTTGTTCTGCTGTGCAGAATACTCAGGCCCCTGGAATTGAAGTCCAGAATAGGTAAAAATACGCAAGGTAAGTTAGTCTGATACAACTGAAATTTCAATCAGTTGCCATTGAGGGGAAAGAATCTGAATGTTTGCTTCATTCTTATTCTTAAAATGAATTTGGGATTTGTCAACAATTTAAATGTTAAAATTAAACCCATTTTCCTCTCTGCATCCCCTTAAGCAATTCTGTAAAAATACTAGAAGAAAATAGAGGGATGTTTTAATAATGGAACGGAAAGCTTTCTCTTTCTAAACAAGAGGAATAATTTAAAAAGCATTAGTTAATAAACAATATAAGAAGTATATAAAATTAAAAACAAATTTGTTGAACAAATACTGTAAACAAAGTCAGATTCAAAAATATATTTGTAGTATATATACGATTCTGAAGCTTAACTTTCTTAATATGTAAAATTTCCTGCAAATCAATAATAAAAAAAACTAATTTTAAAATGGGCAGAAAATATCCCACTGATAATAAAACAAATCCAGGAGATGCTTTTCTGCAAAGAATTTTTGCTTTTTTTTTTTTTTAAGGTTTTATTTATTTATTTGAGAGAGAGAACACAAGCAGGGAGAGTGGCAGAGGGAGAGGGTGAAACAGGCTCCTTGCTGGGAGCCCGCTGTGGGGCACTATCCCAGGACCCTGAGATCATGACCTGAGCTGAAGGCAGAGGCTTAACCTACTGAGCCACCTAGGCATCCCTGCATTTTTGTTTTTTGATGCAAAGATCAAATTTGTTGGTACTATACTGTGTAGACAAAAGGTGGGGCCCTAATCATTCTCATACAGTTTTAGTGGAACTACAAACTGATGTAAGGTTATTGTTTTTTTTTTTTTTTTTAATTTTGTTTATTTGAAAGAGAGAGAGAACAAGAGAGACTGCAAGCATGGGGAGGAGCAGAGGGAGAGGGAGAAGCAGGATCCCCACTGAGCCAGGAGCCATGGGGTTGATCCAGGACCCTTGGTTCATGGCCTGAGCTGAAGTCAGACATTCAACCAACTGAACCATTCAGGTGCCCCTGATGTAAGGTTTTTTGAGAGAAATTTGGTATTATCCAAATTTTAGATGCATGTATTTTTGACAAGAAAATCCCATAAGTGACTGGTGAACAAATAAGATAAATGCAATGGAATGCAGAGAGACTGTTCAAAGAACGAGGTAGATTTAAATATAATGATAAAGAAAAATTCTCCAAGAAATATTATTAAATGAGCAAAATAAGATGTAAGATAACACATCAAATATGTCCTTTATATAAATACTGATATATGCATTCAGATTTTTCTGAGAGGATTCACAAGACTCTATTACTAGTGATTGAATCAGCAGTAGAAGAAATTGGACTGAAGATGGAAAACTGATTTACTTTTTATTGTATTACTCAATTTTCTAGATGAAGAATTAAATACTTGGAGGGATATTGTAGGAAAATAAAATGGAAAAAGATTTTGGGCATCTGATGATGGGACTCTAGAGATGACTCTATGGGTATATAGCTCCCTGGGCTTCTCAGGTCTCTCCTTCAAACATGAACTAACTTGTCGAGATTTGGGAAGCTCTCCTTTGGTTTATTCATTTTGCTCCCACCCATAGGACAATGTCTCATATTATCTGCCTTCCTTAGCTCTCTAATTCTTGTGACCTCCTGGCTTCTTATCTAGATCTTGTCTCTCTCCTTCTTGTCTGGTTCTTGACCACTTATTTTCTTTTCTTCAGTGGATTTATGGTAGAGTGCTTTCTCGTGGTTTCTTTCTGGCTCTCTCATTCTCATAGTCTCTCATCTTATTCCTAGACAGAGCGTTCTTTCTCCTAAGGTTGAACCCAGAATTTGAATAATAAAAAGAAGCACTGTATAAAGAAAAGAAACTTTTAGCAGGTAATAGAAAGTGGAGGGAAAGGGAGTCAGTCTTTAGAGTATAAAAGTCTGATTGTCTTCCTTGACCTCAGGACCAGTTGGTTACGGGGGGCTTTTCTTCATTCTTCCCTGACCTTTGCAGAAAGGACAGAAAGTACACTAGTGTCTCATGGGTGTGAAAAAGACAGGGGCATGTGGGACAGAATGCTTAAAAACCTGGGAAAGAGTAGAGAAGATGAATGGATTATTGGGGTGGGAGGTGGGTGAGGAAAGCAGGATGAGGAATCTCTGGAGAAAAGAGGTTTCCTGAGAAGGATAAACTGAAGGTGACCTATGGACACTACAGAGTTGAGAAAGAAAGTCTACTTCCTCTCAGGAGGAGCAGCAGGGAGAAGATGCAGGGATTCTGTCCTCTTCTTGGTTTGCAGTAGCTGCTTGAACTGGGTATGAGTGGAACTGGCCTTCATGATCTGTTGGATTCTTCATGTTGGACCATGATGGACCATGGTACCCTGCTCTTTGAACATTATGATTATAGTAAGAGATTGCAGATTCTCTGCTACATCTTTTCCAATGGTAAATTATAGCAGTTAAAATTGATGATAATTTTTGATAATGTTGAATTTTACCTCCATCGCATGCTCCTAGAAAGCAGTGATAGTTAAGAAATCCCCTATCCCTTATGACACTGAAAGGACAAGCAACAAAAGTAAAAGTCAGTAAACTGGACTGTCAAAATTAAAAACTTCAGGTATCAGAGGATACAAGCCACACATTGAAAGGGAAACCTACAGAATGGGAGAAATTATTTACAAATCATATATGTGATATGAGGTTAATATCTAGAATATATAAAGAACTACAATTCAACAACAATAAAAATTCAATCCCATTTAGGAATGGACTAAAAACTTGAGTAGATACTTCTCAAAGAAGATATTCAAATGACCAATAAGCACATGAAAAGATGCTCAACGTTATTAAGTATTAGTAAAATGGAAATCCAAATCACAGTGAGATTCCACATCACACCCATTAGGATGGCTACTATCAAAAACAGAATAAGTGTCGGTGAAGATGTGGAGAAATTGTAACTGATAGACTCTTTCCTTGACTGGTAAGATTTAATTGGCTTTTCTGAATCCTCTACTCAACTGAGCTTTGACTTTTGAGCTATTGTGTTTGTCTTTTCATTGCTTAGTTTTAGCAAAAATCCTGTTCAATCAGTTTAGAATACCCCACCCTTGGCATCTGATCACTGTCAATATCAGATCAAGTTTCTCATCCCCCCCGCCCCCCTGCAAGTGATGTCTGATCACCCTGTCTGGATCTCAGCAAGAAACTTGTCAAATCAGTTTAGTCAGAATCTCCCTTGCCCTGATGTTTCCTCTTAGAAATCTTCCATTCACTGACCACTACACTGCCTCTTGGCTATCAATACCCATTTGTTCATAAAATATTTGGAATTGAGCCCGGTTCTATACTGAGGTCTCTTTTCCGTATTACAATAGTTCCCAAATATAATCTGTTCTTACCACTTTAACTACCATCAGGCTCTGGTTCTCTCTAACAGAATCCTTGTGCACACTGTTGGTAGGAATGTACGATGGTGCAGCCATTATGGAAAACATATGGTAGTTCCTCAAAAAATTAAAAAAAGAATTACCATATGATCCAGGAATTTCACTTCTGCATATAGGGTCTCAGATGTTTGTAGACCTAGGTTCATAGCAGGGTTATTCACAATGTTGACAGGTGGTTGCAACCCAAGAGTCCATTGAACCAAAAGTGGTATATACATACAATGGAAAATTATTTGGCCTTACGTAGTAAGGAATTTCTGACACATGCTACAATATGCATAAATCTTGAGGATATTATGCTAAGTACAATAAGCCAATTACAAACAAACAAATGCTATACTTAGTCCACTTATTAAAATACTTAGAGTAGTCAAATTCATAGAGATAGAAAGTAGAATGATGACTGCTGGGGGCTTGGGGAAATGGAATAATGAAAATTGTTTAATGGGTATAAAGTTTTAATTTTGCTAGATGAAAATGTTCTGGAGATTGGTTCTGCAATGAGGTGAATGACACTGCTGAACTGTACACATAAAATTGGTTAAGATGGTAAGTTTAAAAAAACAAAAAGATGGTAAGTTTTATGTTATGTGTATTTTACCACAATGAAAATTTTTTTAAAAAGGAAAAAAAAAGAAACACCTCTATCCTTTTGTGTTCCTGTGTCACTTTAAAGAACCCCCTCCTTTCCCATATGACTTAGATAAGCTAAGGGATGACACTCTTGTTTATCAGTGATGCGGCCAGACATAGACCTTCCAAATTTTCATTCTTTGCCTCATAATTGATAATTGAACTATTTGTCCCCATTCATCAATTTGGACAAAATACCTAACTTGGCTAATCTCTAGCCAGGCTTCTCCCTTCTCCACAGGTCCCTGACTGTGATCCACCCTTGAACTTAAACAAGCATTGGAAATGGGGAGCAGTGCCTCCTTAATGACCCTTCCCCCAAATTGACTGACCACAAAGATATTTCCTGCTCAGCTCTCCAATCATGCCACCTGTTTATCCTACTTCCCCACATCCAGTTCCTTCTAGCCTTGTTCATTCCTCCTTATATAAGAAAAATCCTTTCTGCTTTAGCTTTGAGAAGCTTATGGACCCTAAGTGTGAAATGCTTTTTCTATTGTAATAGTTTCCCAGCCTCCTCTCAATACCTCTTGCAATAGAATATTCTCCCCTTCCCTAAGTTTGGATTTGTTTTTATTTGACACTTTTGAAGTATGAGAATCACATTTATCCCATTTAACATGGGAAATACAGTGAAAAGGTATTTGATATATGAATTGTTTCTATACCATAGGTAATACACATATAATTGAAATAGGTGAGTATAATTGTGCTGTATATAGGTAGACATATTTTAAATGTGCTAGCTAAACTTTATTAAAATGTTGTTCTAGGGTATTATAATTTTCTTTATATATCTGCTACTTGAGAAACTGTTGTTACTCAGTTTTATGGGTTGTCAGGTAATACTTTGAAATTGGCAGTTTCATTCTGGAAAACATTAAATTGTGGACACTTAAATACCTTTATAAAGGACAAAAAAGTTATGCTTAGCTGGTTTGCTTTCCTATGTGGGATTTTATCTCTGTTCATTCTAAAGTTGCTGCCTCTTTATTTTGGCTCTATGAAATTGCGACTCAGGAGTAAAAACAAGTGTTCTTTGTAGTAAATATTAATTTTTTTCTTTACTGTAACTAGTACACGTTCAAAGTGTTCTGACTTTAGATTCACAGTGTTCTCAGATTTTTTTCCTTTTGACTTTTAAATTGTGGTTGTATGTTAGGAATCCACATATGGGTTGTGTGGCAAGCCAGTAACCGTGTTAATTAACTGAGCCAACGTTCTTACCAAGACAACCCCACCAACTTACCTTCAGAAGACATTAACAGAGCAGCAGACTTTTCAGTTCAAGTCTAAATATTTTATTTTGTTGATGTAAAGACTGGCTCATTGGGGATTTTTTCCTTTCTCTTGCTTTTTTTTTCAAATATCTTCCTGCTTTTTAAATAATAATTTTTAAAGAAGTGATGATGCTCTATCAGAAACAGAAAGTTTGTGTTTTATATGGCCTGGTATTTTTTATGCTAAAATGGTCATACATTCACTCACTCATTTATTGAGTCCTACGTGGCAGATAACGAAGATCGTGAGATGGCTTTTGTAGGAATATCCTTCACATTAGCACTGCATCGATTTCTTCCTCTCACTCCCACTCCAGCCAGGATGTGACACTTATACAACCATTCACTCCCATCACCCATGCGTTTGATTAACTTGGCCTGTTTATGAATTTTCAGGAGGTTTTTTTTTTAAGATTTTGTTTATTTATTTGAGAAAGAGAAAGCATGAGGAGGAGCATGGGGGAGAGGCAGAGGGAAAGGGAGAAGCAGACTCCCCACTGAGCAGGGTACTGGACGGGGGGCTCGATCCCAGGACCCTAGATCATTACATGAGCCGAAGGCAGACACTTAACTGACTGAGCCACCCAGGCGTCTCTGACTTTTCAAGAGCTTTTATGCTCTTATATCAGATACACATGAATCTCAGAGGTATTGGGCATCTTTTATTTCCATTTTCTTTTTTTTTTAATCATTTTTTAAAATTTATTTTCAGCATAACAGTATTCATTGTTTTTGTACCACACTCAGTGCTCCATGCAATCCGTGCCCTCTCTAATACCCACCACCTGGTTCCCCCAACCTCCCATCCCCCCACCTCTTCAAACCCTTCAGATTGTTTTTCAGAGTCCATAGTCTCTCATTGTTCACCTCCCCTTCCAATTTCCCCCAACTCCCTTCTCCTAACTCCCCATGTCCTCCATGCTATTTGTCATGCTCCACAAATAAGTGAAACCATATGATAATTGACTCTCTCTGCTTGACTTATTTCACTCAGCATAATCTCTTCCAGTCCCGTCCATGTTGCTACAAAAGTTGGGTATTCATCCTTTCTGATGGAGGCATAATACTTCATAGTGAATATGGACCACATCTTCCTTATCCATTCGTTCATTGAAGGGCATCTTGGTTCTTTCCACAGTTTGGCGACCATGGCCATTGCTGCTAAAAACATTGGGGTACAGATGGCCCTTCTTTTCACTACATCTGTATCTTTGGGGTAAATACCCAGTAGTGCAATTGCAGGGTCATAGGGAAGTTCTATTTTTAATTTCTTGAGGAATCTCCACACTGTTCTCCAAAGAAGCTGCACCAACTTGCATTCCCACCAACAGTGTAAAGAAAGGGTTCCCCTTTCTCCACATCCCCTCCAACACATGTTGTTTCCTGTCTTGCTAATTTTGGCCATTCTAACTGGTGTAAGGTGATATCTCAATGTGGTTTCCATTTTCTTTTGTTCCTAAGTCCCAAATCACCTAAACTCATTTATGTGTTGAATTCATTATATTCAGAAGGAGTTGATAGTACGTTCTGGAAAAATCAACAAGCACCTTTTCTTTGCTGGGTAGTTGGAAGTTTTTGGTCAAAACAGAACTGGAGACCTAATCTCCTTACTCCATAGCTGAGGAAATTAGGTCAAGAGAAATTCAACACTTTCCTGGTATCCTTTATGCTATTTAGGGACAGAGCAAGGCCCCAGACCCCTTGGTCACAGTCATAGGCCCAAACAATTGCATTGCCTCAGGTTTGAGCCAGATAAAAGTCAGGCACCTTGCATATAAAGTAGATCATCAATCTTTTTACTTTGCACATGTGACAGAGGGAAGAAATTGAAACTTAGATCAGAATAATTAGATATTTGGTCTCTCTGGAGAGTCACAGACTTTGAGACAGTTACAGGTTGGTGTCATTCAGGCAGAAGGTACCTAAGTGCAAATAGATGTGGTCTATTGGTCCTTTTCCCCAAACTAGATCTTTCTGTTTTCTGCTAAATATTTTCTTCTTCATGGCTTGGGCTGTCTTGATTATAGTTTTGTTTTGTTTTGTTTTTTAAGATTTTTATTTATTTATTTGAGATAGAATGAGAGAAAGAGAGAGAACATGAGATGGGGGAGGGTCCGAGGGGGAAGCCGACTCCCTGCTAAGCAGGGAGCCCGAGGCAGGACTCGATCCCAGTACTCCAGGATCATGACCTGAGCTGAAGGCAGTCGCTTAACCAACTGAGCCACCCAGGATTCCTTGATTATAGTTTCTTAACTTAAAGCATCCTGATTGGCTGTCATCCCTGTGATGGCTCTGTGATATCAGGCAGACAGGACACACCAAGGGGACACATTTTCGGTGGCCAAATGATGCCAAACCAGTTTTCAAAATGATGAAGCAGAAATATCATGAATAGTAATGCTGCAGACTTGCATTTATGAAGTCATGCTTTCAGAGAAGTACCGGCTTTAAATAATTAAAGGAAAAAATAAACTTTCCTTTTAATAATCAAAGTTGAATCCTCAAGAAGCTGGGGAAAGCATGGCTATGGAAAGTGAGATAGCATGAGGGGACTACGCGGTTATCACATTTTAGCCCTGGGGCTTGGGGGTGAGTAGAAATACCTGACCATCTCATGATTTTGGTTGCCCCTTCTGTAAAATAAAACAAAAGCACAGGGTACTCCTTCAAAGACTTACAACAATAAGTTCTGTGAAATTAGATCCCCAAATTAAACGGTTAACTGCCAAAATTGTGATCCTAACTTAGCCTCGGCTTGTCCATGGCCTAAAAAAGGTGTAGTAACTATGTATTCATATCCTCAAACCATCTTTATCCTTTAAATCTGATAAATGCTCAGCTAAAAAAAAAAAAAAAAATCCTAAGCAATGTCATACTTAGGTAGGAGTTACCTTAAATATCCCAGAGTTCAGAAGGTTTATCTCAGGGCATCGCTGGGGTTCATGAAATCTGTCTGTTTGTTCATTTCTCCACAAGACCCTTTCTGTTCTTGCATCTAACTCAGTGTGTTGTGATAAATAATGCAATGCCTTCCCAACAGTTGCCTTAGCCATACGAGGGGTACATTTTAAAAAGAGAACAAGCAGACACAGAAATGGAAATTAACCCCAGGCCTGCCAGCCTCCGTCAGGAATAATGGCGTCACATAATTCCAGGGTTAAATGAGAAGTAGGTGCCTTTTTACTGAGTTCGGCTCTTTGTCCTTGCTTTAGTGTGTCATTGTAGCAACTGTCATGTAAGGTTAATGACAGCCCCTCATTACCCTTGTCAAATATGTAATAATGTGGCCCAACAACGGGTCTGAATGGCTTCTGCTTGTCAGACCCCTATGTTTTGCCTAGCAGATGGTCACTGTGTTTGGAGGGGCCCTCGCTCAGATCCATCACACTGATATCCTGAACACGTGTGTGTGCGGGAAGCATTTTCCCCTGATGGGACAGTGTGTGGCTAGAATACTAATTGAGCACAGCAAGACGACTGCAGACTTCAACTCCCTCCTCCCCCAAATCCCTGTTCGTTTTCTGTTAGGCTCCGGGGGGGAAAGAGGGAAGATAGGACCTTTCTTGCCTCTCTCCTTTATTATTTCCGGCGACACACAACACTTTTCAGCTGTGATATGCACCCGTTTTCAAACCCTTTATTTGGATCACTTAGGATGCAGCACCCATGAAATTTAGACACATTCTATTCTCGGAGACATGGAAACAAAGGGGAAAAAGCCTCAGTGAGGAAAGTGGCAGGGGGCAGGGTTTACTGGAAAAGAGCTAGAGTCCAGGTGGCAAGAAACTAGGATTCTAGCCTGTGACCTTCTGCAAAGTCACTGCTCCTTCTTCTGCTTACTCGCCCAGGAAGGTGGCCTGGCTGTAGGAGGTGAGAGACATACATGAAGCCGGACACATGAAGGATTCTCTGTCCAGCCCCAGGGCTTAGCCCATGCACCCGTATTTCTCATCCTCAGTGGGTTTATTTTCACATGATATCACTCCCTTTCTCAGAAATGACTGGTGGCTCCCAACTGCTTCAGAAATCAGCTTAAACTCTCCATCACGTCAGTGGAATTAATTGCTAGGCAAATCACTATTTTCCCTTTACTGTGCCCATAATTTTGGGGGCTGCATATACCCCTTCAGACACCAACCTATCTACTTTTTTTCCATACCTGAATTTTTTTTGGCTTCATGTCTTTGCTCATGCCTTACCTCCCACATGAAATTCTCTGATGCCTCTTCTAATCAGTTTCTAGTCTTGAAAATGATCATTTGGAGACCTCCATATAGCTTTGATAATCCCTGCTTCTCTAAATATTCCTGATAAATAAGGAATTTCCTTAACATACATTCAAAATAACAGAATTTTTAGACCCATACGAGAACTTAGAAAGCATTCTATGCAATCACATCACTTTCAAGAGGAAATAGTCAAGTCTGCATTGGTCAAAGCCAAGTTCAAGAGCTTATATGGTAGCAAGAACAGCACCCAGGTCTTTTGATACTGGATTTTTTTTTTTTTTTCCACTCTAGCGGAGCAATGGAAGAGTTTGTTGTTGCCATTTGTTCAATTCCACAATGAAGCACAACCTCCTTGAGGGGACAGGCAGCTCAGGGCCTCTTCCCTTTTCAGCTCTGCACAGGTCTGTGGGCATTGGGATGGCTGGCTGCAGCTTGTGGTGTTGGAACCAATCCCTTCTGTAATCTCCGTGACATGTATCACTTTGCCAAATTATCCAGTTGGCACCAATTTCTTGGTCCTAACCAACAAGTGACATTTTCCTTTTCCTCTTTTACATGACCCATCCCTTATGCCAGCAAGTCACTGTGAAGCAATTGTCATGAGCAAAATGTTATGTTATGTCTTATGGGACAGAGAAACCTAGAGCCTAGGACAGGGAGGCATTGGCTGCATTGTATTCCCCTGGTGGAACCGAATACCCACCTCCACCTAAACCTTGTGGCCATCTGAGAAGTGATGCTGACATAAATGAGAGGGAATTGCACCCAGCCTTTCCAGGATAGAAAAGGAAATAAATCCCCAGGCCTTTCCCACCCAGTCTCTTCAGAGGAGGAGATGATTTCACTTGATTTTAGATTTGGCATTTGCTGAGTGTCTTTTTTTTCCCCCCTCTCATCAAATATGCAGAAATTTTAGCATAACTGTTGAATAACTTTGTTTCTGAAATTAGATCTAGATGACCAGAGAATACTTCTGTTTTCTTTGATTCTAGATACTCCCCTCCTCAAAAGTTTTTCTCATAGTGTTTCAGTTAGTTGCATCCTTGCTTGAAATCATGCGGTACCTACCGGTGACCTTTCTAGCTTTCTTAAGCCATAGGTTGATGTCCTTTGAATATCATCTAAGATATACTCTGTATTTGGTATTTAGGAATTGTTCCTTACTCTCTTATCATACGTTTACTGAACACCCAACACTGCAGTTATTATTCTAAAATGCAGAAAGACATAAGACAAAATCTTTGGTCTGTAAGCAGTCATTATCTCCTGGGAAAGGAGGTAATATAAACAGAGAAATCTTGTCATTCAAGGGTATCCTCTGTCTCCCCTGGACTTCTCTCCTCTGATCCTGTCCTCTCTGCTTTTATCCCCAAGTCTTACCAGCTGTCCTTGGGAGTTCTTGTCCACACTCAGCCACCTTCCTTATATTCCCAAACTCTCCTCTGAAAGCTGCCTCCACCTTCTGAATCCATCTTTGGCACTCAGCTGGTCCATACGGACATGATCTTCTTAAGAAGTGTTCATGCTTATTTTCTCAAATGATGATAACTCATCACAGAGGTTTGGATCAGTGTCCTTCTCGGTCTTCATTGCCAATTCTGGATATTATTTATGCTCCACCTTATCAAAAATCCAACTCCATCTTACTCCTCTGAACCTTATACCATCTGGCAAAACCACCTGTCTCTCCTCATTGTGCCGTCTGCCAATAATCTCCTGGTAACCAGCTCCTTGTTTGTCACGAGTTCCGGATCCCACGGACAGCCGCAGAAATGACCTGTCCATTCCTTCTTCATTTATCTTTAGCAACTCTCTCCTGCTTTCCATCTCAGCCATCTTCTCCCGTAGTTATATTCTGGATGTTGTTGACATATCAGGACTCACACTACACTGAAAATCACACAACAAAATGGCCCGTTCTCCCTGCCCCCGCACTCCCCCAGCCCCATCAACCTGCTCCCAATTCACTTGTTGAAGTCTACCCTGGCAGCATCATTCCATGGATTTCTACTATCTATTTTCCTCTCATTTTCTCCCAGCTCCACTTGCCTTCTCCAGTGAGAATTCAGTGGTAAATCATTGTAATCAGTTCCTTGCAAAAGCCCTCAACTGCCTTGTCCCTGTTTTCATCCACCGTATTTTCCATCCACAATATTTCTTGGCAAAATCCCAAACCAGGATAAATCCAACCATCTGTCTCCCCTGTGGCTATATCTGAGCAGTTGATTGTCACTGGTGAAAATTATAAACTAGGAAGACAGGTTTTCCTTCAAATGTATTGATACTCTTTCAAAGGAGTCCTTAACATGGTCCAGAAATCTACCTTAGTCTAGTAAGCTTGCCTTAAGAGGCCACTCCCACTTCTTCCCCTTTCTTCAATCTTGTCTCCAGCTCTTTCCCCTGACTATTTCTTGTCCAGTATTCCCGTTTCCTGTCTGGATTCTTCCAATTCACTGCTTACACAGCATTTAGGGTAAGTTTTTTAAAAATGCCTGATGGACCCTCATTTCTCCTGACTGAAACATGAAACCAATGTTTCATTGTACTGGAACAAAGTGCAGACTCATCAGTATGGTCTGGCTCCAACGTACATGTCTAGCTGTATTTCTAAAGTCTTAGTCCCTCTCTTGCCAGGTCCGCTGCTGCTAGCTGCCATACTTGATGCTTTCCCTTTGCCTGGCTCACCCTCCTTCCTGTCTCAGGTCAGATGCCACTTTCTCAGAGGGGGTCCCCTGAACCCTCCATTCTAAACTGTCCCCCTCAGCTTCTCTTAGTGCATATGCTGCTTCTTGCTCCTAAGAGCATCATCACAACTTACAATCTAGTTTACATGTGTAATTCCTTGCTTAATTTCTCTATCTTCCACATGACTCCATGAAAAAAGAAATCTTTTGTTTTGTACCTCACTGTCTATTCAACATACAATAGATTTATTGCCACATGGCAGGAGCACAATAAATATTTGTTGACTGAATGAAGAGTGGTAAGAATGAATTACAGTTCAAAGAGGACTCACCTGATAAAATTAGGTGAAATTTTCATCCTGGACTTTCTAGGTGAATTGAATGGAATTTCAAGGTCTTTGAGGGTGGAAGAAGGAGGTGGAAGGGTCAGTGTCAGAGTGATGTGGTGTGAGGAAGACGCGGCCATTGTTGTTGACTTTGACCACGGAGGGGGCCATGAACCAAGTAATGCAGGCAGCTTCTAGAAGCTGGAAACTGCAAGAAAATATATTCTCTCATAGAGCCTCCAGAAAGAATGAAATCCTGCTGTCACCTAGATTTTATCCCAGGGAGACCCATTTCAGACTTCTGACCTCCAGAAAGAATGTTGAGATCACAAATTTGTGTTGTTTTAAGTCACTGTTTATAGTAATGTGTTACAGTGGCAGTAGGAAACTTACAGAGAAATGAAGTTCTGGCGTAAATTAAAATCAGACAGAAGAGCCCTATCACGAAGCTCAGCAGTCTGGCCTCTATACTTTAGGAAGTAGGGGAATGACAAGTATTTTAAAACATGGGAGTGGCATGGTCCAGTTTCTTTTATGGGACCACCTCTCTGTATCAGTGCAGAAGCATTATGCATTGGAGGCATACTGAGAGTGGAGGAACCACTCTGTAGACTTCTAAAATATTCCATATGAGTGACTAGAAGAAGAGCCTGAATGAAGGTCCTACGGGCATTTATGGGTCACATGCTATTTAACATTTAAGTTTTCATAAGTTTATGTTTGTTTCTGAATCTAGAATAAAAGTTCATGAAATACAGTGGCTTTTAAAAATGCTGGTTTGTGTCTTCCTGAATTCCTAATAATAGCTGCTCAATAAATATTTCTTGATCTCATAGTAGATTACGACCAGGCCAATGTCTTTATTTCTCTGGATCTGTGACAATTTCTTGGATGAAATTAAGAAAGGTGGAAGGAATACCAGTTGTCACTGTTCTTCTACTGACTGGCTCTATCCTCTAGGACCACAATTTTTTGGTCTATAAAACAGACATTAAAGCAATTTCTACTCCCCAAATTTCAAAAATGAATAGGATAAACTTGAAAACAACATCGATTATTGGGAGAGGCAGCCCTCATTCAGAGGCTCTAAATTCAAAGCAGAATCCTTAAAACACATTGATCGCAACATCTGCCTCTCTAACTCGGGCTCAACTGAAAATCACGGGGACCCTAATTTTCGCCTGCTTTTGAAGAGAGTGTGACAGAGGATTATAAAAAGCTGTGTGGTGGTTTAGTTTGTAACTGCCTTCCTTTTCCCTTGTCTAAACTACTTAAAAAAAATAGGACAGCTGTGGAATGAGCCAGTTCAGCAATCTGTTTCTTGCCTATCATCTTGCCTCACTTTCTGTGCATTCCTCTGGGAAGGAATCCTGGGGAATAGATGGCAGGAAATCACAGGCAAATTCTAGAACTTCTTAGGGGGTGGAAACAGGCCGGGAAAGCACAATATAAACTATAAAATGCAATAGTGGAGTCAGCTTCTCCCTCGGGGATGACTGGAGGAAGCTGGCCTTCCTCCTTGGGGACTGAGGCATTTGAAATTAATTGTTTCCATTTCATACAAATAGTTCATCTGAAATGAAAGGAATGAAATACTCTAATGCAACCACAGGCCTCCTTATAAATATGAATGTGAGTGTACACACATCTACGTACATACCAGAGAAATCAAGCAATATTAACATTGAGCCCAATGATCAGGTGTCTGCATGCCAGGAGTTTTCTAGAAAGTGGCCCTGTCCCGGGGGAGTGAGTGGAATGATTTGGTGTCTGCCCCAGCTCCCCAGTCTTGCAGTGTCCCTACCGTGTATGGAATACTAGAGCATCTGGGCGCACCCTGCCTGCAGGTGACTGACGAGCCCGCAGGCTTAAGTGTCCCTTTTGCTGTTGGTGACTCTTCTCTAAAAGGAAAGAATCTCGGGTGCTTCTTGTCCAGAGTAGAGGGACTTAGTTTTTATTTTTTTTAAGACTTTATTTACTTATTTGAAAGAGAGAATGTGTGTGTGAGAGAGGGAGATCATGAGCTGAGGGAAGAGTTGAGGAGGAAACAGGCTCCCCGCTGAGCAGGGAGCCCAGGTTGTGGGCTCCTTGCCAGGACCCTGGGATCACGACCTGAGCCGAAGGTAGATGCTTAACCCACTGAGCCACCCAAAAGCCCCGGGACTTAGTTTTTAAAATGCAGACCCGTGTGTATGGGGGTGTGATCCATTCAGCAGCCCCAACTTTGCCCAGAAAACAGTGTACCTGCCTCTTCTCCATTTGTGACCTAACATTTCCTCACCTTAATATGCTTCTTCCTTCTCTCCCTCTTCGCAGACGTCCTGGCCCAGGCTCTGTTCTACGCCCTGTTTTAAGGCAACAGTCTTCTCTTGCGTGTTTCTATATCACCACTGATCTTTCTCCTCAACCTGGCATTGTCCCTGATCTCTTTCTCCTTTTGCGAAACCTCCTCATCCTTCAAGTACCTGCTGAGACACCGCTGCTTCTGGGAAGCCAGAAACACGTTTTAATTCTCATCTGGTCAGATTAAATTATTACTCTCTCTAAGCCTCTAGACTTCATCATAGATACTTTTACTTTTAGCATCTATTCCACATTCTGACTTGTGTCATTTGTGTTTTTGTCCATCTTTCCCATTAGAGCCTGAGAGTCCCTTGGGCCTTGGAGTTCTGCGGACTTCATTTCTGCAAACTCCACAGAGGCTAATGTGTTGCCAGTCACACAGTCAGTGTTTGAGAAATATGTGGGCCAGTCGAGTGAACCCGAGTCAGTTCCTGGCTGGCCAGGCCAGCCCTCTCCTTTCCTCCAAGCATCTCTGTCCAGAATGGGGTGTCCAAAGAAAGGCAGGGGAGGCTGCCTTGTAGGATACCAGTATACAGAAGGCGCTCAGACTGGGGAAGGAGGTGGGACTCACGCGAAGCTCCGGGGTCACGGTCTGCCCGGGCATCGATTTGTCTGTCGTCCAAATGCTGTTCGAAGAAAGAACAATGTAGAAATCAATTCATGGATGACTGGAACGCAGCATTTGCCAAAAGCAGAAACTAAGAAGGGATTGCTTCAAGTGTCCTTCCTCCCTGATGTTGTAGCAGCTTTTGAATTTACAAATTGATGTCAAGTTGGTTTCCAGTCTCAATTTGGAGGCATTCGTTTTTATCCATTCTATACTATCTGGAGAGCAGGAAGCATTATGTCAAAGTCATGCGCGCGTGTGTTCATTTTTGTCTCCCTCGTAAGGAGAGAAGCACTTACCAATTTGGGGACGAGGGTTAAAAAGAGCAAGATAATAACAACAAGCAACAATCGCATAGCAATTTGCAGCCTGCGAGCCCTTCAATCTGCTATCTCATTTAACCCTCAAGACAATCTTGTGAGGCTGGTATTATTGCCCCCACTTTGCAGAGGAGGAAACTCAGACTAATGATGTTTAAGTGACTTGTCTAAGGTTATATAAAAGCACCAAGACTGACAGAACGCTATTTATTCAGAGTAACATAGAGTGAATTGAACTCCGGGATGATTATACTGGAATTTTTTTTTTTCTCTAATAATATGCAACCCTTACTGACTGCTTACAATAGAGCAGACACTGTTCTAAGTGCTTTACATGTATTAACTCATTTAATCCTCAAACCACGGCATGCGGTAGGACCGATTATTATTACCCTCATTTTACAGATGGGGAAACTGAATTCCAGAGAGGTTAATTATCCTGGTCTTGCTCACATAACTGATAAATGACAGAGCGAAGATTGAAACTGAGGCAATCTGGCTCCCAGGTCCATATTCATAACCACCATAGTTGACTGCCTCTTGGGGAATGTGGTGCCAATATGAGGCAGTGACTCTAATGAATAGTAATGGAATGCTTTCATCCTTAAATAAATGTTTAATGTTTTTAATTTAAGACTTTCAAAATCAACAAAAACATTTCAGAGACAGAATCCA
The DNA here is from genome assembly GCF_010015895.1 of Lontra canadensis. NCBI lineage: Eukaryota > Metazoa > Chordata > Mammalia > Carnivora > Mustelidae > Lontra > Lontra canadensis. Next base: position 7,296,329 of record NW_022631077.1, read on the forward strand.
CCACCTCTCGGATCTCATCCCCTCCTCCCCCTCCTATGCACAGCCGCTGCCCAGAACAGTGCCCAGTACAAATGAAGGTCCAGGAAAATATCTGTCGAATGAATGAAAATAATGCCTCCGGTGTTCGATTACCAGTAGCTGCGGAAAATAACCCTATTGACCGGCTGGAACATCAGACCAAACATTTATTTCCAACTCCTTGTCCGTACTCAAACTGAAACACTCTTCTTTAACTATTCCTATTCACCTGCCTGATACCAGCTTAAATGTCACTTGCTTTGAGAAGTCTCTCCTATTTCCCTGCCCTGCCCCACTACCAACACCAAGACTAGACTAGGACTCCTTTGCAGGACTGTGAGGTTTTCACATTTTCCTCTTACCTAGTATTTGTACTACTCCTGTCCGTTTGCTAAGACAGTGGGGCATGCGCGTGTGTGCGCTATACACACACACACACACACACACACACACGCACACACACACTCTGTAATTTCCATGGAGGCTAAGATGGTGTGTTTCATTCATGTCGTTTCTCCGGGGACTTGAATTGTAAATGTTCAAATGGTAGACATTTGTTGAAGGAATAAATGAGTGAGTGAATCAACGTTAGCAGCAGTCACCCAGACATGCTCATTATTGAATAGGAATGTAGAAACAAAATACATCGCCTTAGCTAGACAGCCAGTTATTAAAGTCTCCTCAACACAGTTATCCTCCCGCTTGAAGGACTGATAGCAACAGCAGAGTCCCTACACATTTTCTTCTTTCATTTAGAAAGGCTCATAGAGTGGTTACTGTGGTTTCAGATTCTTGCTTGTTAGCTCTGCTTTTGAGGTTTTTTGCAGGACCTTGACCTGCTCTGACCTGGATCTGGTTTGAGGTTAGATATTTCTGGTGCTGCCATGGATTTTGCTTTTTTTTTTTTTTTTTTTTTGGTAGGAGAAGGAAAGTTTAGAAATTAAAAGTGATCACACACATACACACACAAACACACACATTTTTTTCTTTCTTTTTCATTTTTTAAGATTTACTTATTTATTTATTTAGTTGACAGAGGGAGGGAGGGAGAGAGAGAGAGAGAGAGAGCATGCACACCAGTAGGGGGAGCATCAGGCAGATGGAGAGGAGAAGCACACTCCCCACTGAGCAAGGAGCTTGACAGGATGCTGGGATCATGACCTGAGCTGAAGGCGGATGCTTAACCAAATAAGCCATGAGGCACCCTACATTTTCTCTTATTGATCAAAATTTCCAGATTAACTCCCTCTATGGGTTGTTTCTATTCATAATTCTAAGAGCATTTGTTTGTCACATTGAGGACTGGGGATATAGAAGGGAGGATGTGAAAGGCCATATTTCACTGGAACATCTACCAGAAATAAATCAAATTAGGGAATACTCAGTGAAAGTTTTATCTTGAAAGATCCTAACTTTATATGCTATTAACATTTCAGCCATACTAACATCTTAATATTTATTTGCTTTGGTTTATGTGTATTTTGATTTTTGACTTCTAAACTCTGAATTTGAGAAGTACCTGGATTGACAAATTAATTTTTGTGAGGCCATCAACACTGTGTTCCATTTCACTACATCATAAGCCTTGAAGATTTCTGCTCAAGTGATTTACTTCTGAAGAGTCTTTTTTTTTTTTTTTTTTTTTTCCTTACAAAAGCCAAACTGTAAGGCTGGAAAAATTGCAGTTTTCAGCCACTGTTTAAACACAATGCTGCTGTCTGTTTCAGATCTTAAATTGATCTCCAAACAGATAAAATTCAAATGTACTTATTTTCACAGAAATGTAATTTCTAACATTAAGCAGTAATTCAATAAAGAGTCTGTAGAAATTTCTTGTTCTCAGTTATAGAATTAGTTGTGCTTATGGTTTTTTTTCTAATGGTATGTAACTTGTAATTTTCTAGGTGTATAGTTTTTAGAAATCTATCCTACTCACATAGTCCCAGTGGAGTGTTTTTTTAATAAAGAATTCTTTGTTTTTTAAAGTATCACTCATAATAGAATTTTATACTTTCTGTTTATTTAGTTAAAGATAATATTATAGTGTAGTGTGATAGCCAAGTGAGCAAGTTGAAATGGTTGAACTTAAGATCTTTCTCCATCCTTCTATTTTCTAGTTGGCTCTGGTTTTCTGACTTTGTAATAATACCCTTTAATTTCTTTTTAATTCCAAAGGGTTTTAAGAGAAGAAGGAGATGGAGACTGCTAATCATCCCTTAATGTTAGTTCCTTTCTTTCTATTTAGCAGTGGGATCCCCTGAGTTTTTGTTGGCTATCCTCCACAAAGAATACACTTCCAAGGAGTCCTTGAATGTGCGTGTTGAAGGATTCCATTTGGTGTGGCCAAATGACTACCTGTTGGCCAGTGAGATATAAGCGGAAGTATCATATGTGGAGTCCATAAAGTATCTTGTTGGTAAGGATCAAACTTTTTTTTTTTTTTTTAACTTTCTTGCTTCTCCCAAGTTAGAATACAGAAAAAGGGGGCTGGATACTCAACAGCCCTTTCAGACAATGAGACGAGGTCATGTGCTGATGAAAAATAGCAGAGGGCAATAAGATTGAAGGGGCATCATACCAGCTTTGAACCACCCTCCGCTGGACTTTGTTTGCCTCAGATAGTAATGCACTTTTGTCTTGCTTAAGCCCTATGATGCTGTATCTTAGGTCATTAGTTAAGCCTCATCTTAAACTATATAAAGAGCTAGGCTGGATTTAATGAGACTTTCACAGTTGTTCTGAGTTGTGTTGTGAAATGCTTTGTCCATGAGGAAGACTTGGAGATGGATTCGTGGGTGGCTGGGACCTGTACCCTGGGACTTGTGTGAGGTCTGTGAATCCTGTTGTGTCATTTCAGAAGTCATTTTGGTGTTGTCAGTTGCTCTTCTTGGGTATGTTGTATACTGGCAAACTGAGCAGGCTACTTCTGACGTCTCCGGCAGGGATAGTGAGGTTGTTTCAAGGGAGAAGTTACTCCCAGATTTCTAGCCATCAACATGTGATATTCATATTTTGAGCTTAAATATGTCTCCATTTGACCCAAAAGCAAAGATAAACCTTCCCTCAAATCCTAATAATTACCTAAGAACATCCAAGTGTTCTTAAACACGTATGCATCTTATTAAAATTCAGTAGAGACTTGAAAATGATTCTGATGGCATGACTTTTAGAAGAGGATTTAAAAATTGTTTAGAAAGAAAGCTTATTAACATGGTGGACCAACTTTATGACAATTTCTTAAGGGGCTTCGGTTCTCTCTTTGATGGGACTATTTTCTACTACCTCTTTAAATCTAACAGATTATTTCATTTTGTTTTATCTTTCCATATATTTTATCTTAAAGAATAAAGTGAGATAAGTAAGCAAATACTTACTTATACTAAAATATAAATAATACTGTTAATACTATAATATATGTATATATAATATATTATAATACCTTATTAATATACTATTAATACTAAAATATTAGTGGGACTGGACCATTGTGTGTCATATCAGACTATAAAATATATAGTGGCATTAAAAAATGATGTTTATGTGACATCTGTATTTTGAAGGGTAACAATACTCCCTCTTGAATTTGTGTGTGTTTCTCATATACAGATAAGATTCTCAAAATTCTACCCTAAATAATCTTGGTTATGGAGAAAGTCTCAATTTTTGGTGATACAATTTATCATATGAAAATAGTGTTATTGGTTTCTGGTAGAAATGAATATTTTACACATGTGGATACTTTTGGTGTCTCCCTCAAAGTAATTCTATACTTGCCAGTAACTTGTGTGTTGTGATTGGAAAGAAGAGTTGGGGGTTGAAGGAGTGGTTATCCCCGGCACTCACCTTTGTTAGGTTAAAGATCCCTTCTTTAGACTACTGGGAATAAATCAGTAGACACGACTTTAGAGGGACATAAATAAATTGCTCCCTTTCAAAACCATGTAGCATCCAGAGACATGTTTTTAAAAAATACTAATCATGATGTAAATATGATTTTTATACCTCATAACTAAACATTTTGAAGATATATATCTCTAGTTTTCCTTAATATGTCCAACTCTTTAAGGCTACAGCAAACCACAGCAATGACTGGGAAATTAAATTGTGTTCTGATTGCCCTCTTGGTCAATTTACTTAGTGTAGAGAGTTGGGGGTGAGAATGAGCTTATACAAACTAATTTAACTCTGAACAACAATTTTTTTTAATGTCGCATTATTAGATAAAAGAACCACAGGCACAAGCATCATCATTGAATTCCCTATAAATGTTAAAATGAAAGCTCGCAGTCTCCATAAGAGAGATATTTGCAGAGGCTCAGAGAGTGTTTGATGCTTCCCCTCAAGATGAGAGTTCTATCCTGAACTATTTGAATACTTGGGTTAATCCAGAGAATTTGTGTGAATTATGTAGGCTCTTTTCCTATTCTTTATTTAGACCTAGCCAACATCAAATGCAAAGGATTGTTTAAAAAAGCAGTTCTGCTTTCTGTGTTTTAAAAGGTTGGTATCCACATGGTCATTTACCCAGTTTTTAAATTAGTTGTGCATGTGTCTCAATGTCTTGTAGGAGAAACAACATTCATGAGAGGTAGGTATGGATATGGAATCCCATAGCAAGCCCATTGAAGGAAAAGTTGTGCATGGGATCTCTATATCTAGCCTCCTATCCCATCACTACAGTTTTAAGTTCTGTTTTCACATCTTGTGTTTTATTTTATCCAAAGTCTGATTAAGAAAGATAAATCATGAGAAAACGAAGACATAAATCATCGAGACAAAAGAGAGTGTATTTTTAAAGACTTCTTGGTAAAAAATTCCATGGTCTCCCATTTCAATGTTTAACACCCTTCATGCTTCATAGCAGACTCTCGAATCCAAGATTTGGGGGAAAAAAAAAATCTTTCCTTTCATTTAAGACCCAGGTTCCTTTTTGGCAATTGCAAACATCACCTCTCCCTTGCCTTTCCTATATTTTGCTACAATGTGGGAGGTGTAACAAACGAATGCCATGGAACTCAAGTCACACTTAAGAAATACTCAAGTATTTCTGTCTCTCGGTCTGCCTGTTTGTCCATCTCTCAGTCTCTCCATATGGCTTTTGTGGGTTGTGCTCAAAATCTCAGCCTTTAGGCTTCCCGTTTGGGGGGTGCGGCGGGATATTAACTTTGGGAAATCTGGGATCACGTCTTTACAACTAGAAGACCCAAGGGAAAGAGGTGCTGTAGAGAGTTTATGAGTCTACACTGTGTTGGTATGTGGGAGGAAGTGCTGAGATTTGCAGCCAACCAGAACATGAAGTGGGGGAGGATCAGTTCCCCAATGGAAGGTAATGAGGTGCTATTTCCAGTGGGAGGAAGGGAGCGCTGGAGAGACAGAAGTAACAGATGTCCACCCTGGGCAGAAAACTAGAAATACCTAGTACATTATATGTTCATGTCCATATCTTTACGTCTGTACCTATATCTGTGTCTACTTATCTGTAAGTGTGTCTCTATGTCTATATCTATGCCAATATCTGCATCTATGTATTTCTATGAATGTCAATATCTCTGCCTGTGTCTACAACTTTGGACTATGCCTCTATCTGTATCTTTACTGATGTGTCTATGAGTTATTTATTCCATAGCCCTTTAAAATATGTTTCTGTTAAGGACAATCCATTATGTGAATGTAGCCACTGGGGATAAATATTTTTTGAGCACCAACAGTGTACACAGGTGTAGGAATATAAAAAAATCAAGTTAAAATGATCCTGTCCTTTATGTCTTATTCTTCTCTCACCCATTAGAATATATGCTGCTTCAAAGTAGGTGAAATATTTTTACAACATTTTGCAAGTAGTATGCACCTATTACTTGATAACTTTTTCTTTATATGACATTGGCAGGAGGAATACTCCTGGAAAAAGATGCATTACATTTCATATGATTTGAAGTGTTTTTGTATTGAAGAGATAAAATTTCTTACCTGAAATCTTTTCAATTTTTTGAAAGTTGGCCATTGGTTTTCTTTTCATTTTGAGGAAGATGGTATTCCTCTAGAAAATATTGTTGATTTTACTTGCTAAGATACAGATTATACAATTAATCTGTAAAGCCTGGGTCTGGTAAATAAGCTCAAGATTAAAGTAGAAAAATATGACTAGGTAATAAAGATGCTTATGTAATGAACAGTTGTTTTATCGTATTTAGCAACATGTTCTGAAATTTTTTTCTTTATTCCAGAGAATACAATATAGTTTAATTAAAAATGTTATATAGAATGGTTTGGATCTCTGGTCTAAAAGATGATTTATAATGATGAGATGAAAAACGTATCCATTAGTAACAGCAGTTTGATAGTAGACCACATATTTACTTTTATTAATTTTCACTTTTTCATCTTAAAATGAATTAACCATCTTGATAGTTTGTTCTAGGGGTTACTGTGTGAAATCATAAGTCAAAGTGATTATGGTGCAAGTGGAAAACAGAGTTTATGGCCTTTCCAAACACTTAAACTAGTTTCTGAAATAGGACTATATGAATTCTACTTCTGAAATGTTTCTTCTTATCCTAGTACCCCACACATTATAAATTCTGTGCTGCAACTGCATATACAAACATGAGACTCAGGATTTATTCACTTCCAACCACTATTGGTAGCAAGTGAATGAAATATTCTTTATCTTGAGAATTAAAAAAAAAAAAAAAGAAAGGATCATTAATTTAAGTATATAACCAATCCATGCCCAAGCTGGAGTGGATCTAGTCTCAGGGCAAATAAACCAGGACTGGAAGGAGCTTCTGACCTCAGCCTGTCTATAGATGCTGGTCCGTTCTGCTTTTCCACCTTTCAGTCTCTTCCCTTGGCTTTTATGTACGGTGCTCTAAGTATCAAATTTCAGGCTTATCTTTGTGGCGGCTGTGGGCGAGCAGGGGGTGGAGAGAGATATTAACTCTAGAAAATCAAGGATCAGGAGGTGTTTGTTGAGAGCTCCTGAGTCCACCCTGTGTCTAGATGTGGGAGAATGAGCAAGATTTGCAGCCAACCGGGACACACGAGGGAGGAAGGTCAGTTCTCCAATGGAAAGTACCAGGATGCTATTTCCAGTGGGAGAGAAGCGATGCTGAAGAGACAGAAATTAAAAATGTCTAGTTTTAGAGATATTTTTACCAGTTTAGAGTTTCATGCGAATTACTGAGGGCCCCAGAAATTGGTGTTGAAAGTTACTTGATGGATCTGTAAATACAGAGTAGTGTGATAAGGAACAGAACGTCTCCTGGCATCAGATAAATCTGAATTAGAATCCCAGCCTTACCTCTAATGCCCTGTGGACTTCGCTGTGGGCTGAATTGTGCCACTTCACATTGGTATATTGGAGTCTAGCCTTCAGAACCACATAATATGACCTTATTTGAAGATTGGATCTTTACAGAGGTCATGCAGTTAAAATGAGGCCATTGGGGTGGGCCCTGATCCCGTAGGACTAGTGTCCTTATAAAAGGGAAAATTGGGATATGAAGGCACACAGGGACAGTTGGCCATCTTCAAGTCAAGGAGAGAAGCCAGGAACAGATCCTACCATTTCAGCCCTCAGGAGGAACCAATTCTGCTGACACGTGGATTTCAGACTCATAGCTTCCAAAACTTTGAGACAGTGCATTTCGGCTGTTGACGCCTCCCAGTCTGGTACTTTGTTATGGCAGCCCTCTGGAACTAATACAGCCTTGAACATCTTACTGAGATTTGTGGAGTCACTCAATAAAGATTAATATCTGTTTTTTTCTCCTCTTCCTATACCTTTTCCACCCATTGTCCTATAATCTGGAAAACTGCTGGGAAATTTTGTGTCCTTTCACCTTTTCAAAAGTGAAATAGGTTTTAGAAATATCGGGCTGCCTCACTACAGATCCCGGTGAGAGTTCAAATAACCTCATAAGAAGGGGGAGGGCTAAAATGGGTTATTAAAAGAAGGAACAATAGCTATTATCATAGATTAATATACTGGGTCTTAACTGAAATTTTATTAAGTAGGGAGACCTAGTATCTTCAGAGAATAATTGCTAAGGAGGTAGATTCCAGAACACCGGAATCTTACTTTTTTCAAAGATTTATTTATTTATTGGAGAGAAAGAGAGACAGACAGACAGAGCATGGGGAGGCACAGAGTGAGAGTCTTAAGCAGATTCCACACTGAGTGTGGAACCCCGTGCAGGGATCAATCCCACCACTGTGAGATGATGACCTGAGCCAAAACCAAGAGTTGGCTGCTGAATCAACTGACCCAGGTGCCCCTACCTGCATTTTAAATCTCAGCGGTACCATTCCCTATGCAATCCTGAGTCATTCACATAGTTGGGATGCACCTCAGTTTCATCTTCTGTAAAATGGGAAATAAGAGCTGAATGAGATCTCAGTGTGTTAATAAATACAAAGTATTCCAAACAGTGCATGAACCATAGGAAGATTTTACTCCAGGCTAGCTTTTGTTAATTTACCTCTCTTACTCTCCAGGCTGTGCGACAGAAGGATTATAGTGAATGTTCCAGTCTGGGAAAGTGTAGATCATCCTACCCCATAACACGCACCAGATAGTTACATTTCTACAAAGCATCACTGCTGCATTGGCTTGGGAAATTAGCATCTTAAAGGGCTCTCCTATATACAGAAGGAGACAGAACTTTCATGGGGCTACTCATTGTCTCTCAAGGCATAGAAACACAATGATCTATTTCTCTCTTGGAGAAAACTTCTGTATGAGCATCTCAGGAATTAATGGTAGGATTACCCAAGAAGCACAGTAAAATCATCTTTTCCCTGCCTCATTTATCCACAAACACAGCTCCGACTGTAATTTGGGTTCTTTATCTTTAATGCCTGGGCAGTGGTGGAATGAATGCCCTTTGTACAGGCGACACACCTGGGAAATGCTGCCACACGCTCCCTAATGAAAGCAGAGCATAGAACAAAAGGCAGGCTGTTGGGTCTTCATAGAAACACCAGAAAACCACCGGCTGTGCTTGTGATGATAATGGCGAGAAGGCCGCTCGTACCTGAACATACCTTTTAGCAACCTGGTCTCACACACACACATTTCTCCCTCTAAACCGTGGCTTGATCAGTGGGACAATACTTCCACGGCAACCTTGGAGGAGGACAGACTAACTCAGTGATATAATGCCCTGTGAAGTAATTTATAGCTTTGGGATGGGTGCAAGTCAGGCTAAAAGTGGTTTATCATCCTTGAAAATTTTTGTCTTCGTGTCCTGGCGTAATGGAGATTTGTGTGGCCTGTTTTCCAAACTACGAAGGTTATTCTTAGGTGTGATCTGCAAATAGGCGACAAACGCGATGTGTTCACTTGCAAGATTCTTAGGACTTATCCCAGTCCTGTATGTAATGAGACATGTTGTGTCAGTGACCACTAATATACCACAGAACTCAATTTATTTGGTGTGGGGCTGCATTTTGAATGTATTTAAATTTTCATTTTTAATTGATTTTCAACCCAGCCTTTCTACTGTGTCCAAAATTAGTCTGTGGGTCAAGCAAATCTGAAACGGTAGCTTAAAGCAATGATCTCCCTTCAGCAAGTATGTACTTTCTCCCCTAAAGTCACTGGTGTAGAAATACATATAATAGCATGCACATACACAGTTCTTACATATGCATTCTGATGCCTCATGGGGTCTGCTCTGAAATCTAACTCTGTAGGGAAACCAAGTGATCAAGGCCAAGAAATCAGTCCCAGGTATACCAGGAAAAGGGAAGAGATTTCTATCATTATGCAATTTATTCATCCAATTCTCTGTAATATTGTATATATTTACATATTATATAAGATTATGAATAGCAAATCACTCTTAAAAATTATTCACGCTTCATATACGTCTACCTTAAATGTGGCATTTCTTTAGGCTTCTCGCTCGTCACTTGTTTTCTTAAAATTTTCATTTTCACTTACACATGTATTTTTCATTTACACGTGAATGTTTTGCAATTTCTATCTTGAGCTTCAGCTCTGCATTTCCAACTGCTTCTTAAACAATCCACGCACAGCACATCCAGCAAAATCAATACCGTTTGAGCTCCTCCTCTGAGCCAAGCACTCTCCTAGGCCCTGCTCAGATACAATGAGGAATTAGGCACGGCCTCTGTCTTCGTGAATCTCTAATAACCACACCGAAATTGCTTCAATAAGGCATATTGGAATAAACAATGAATGAGTTTAACTAAACATTCTCAGATCTGGGAGAGAGAGAACTTGACATTAACCAGGGGGATTTGGGAAATATTATGGGACGAATAGGATGGAATGGGGTCAGATTTTGACAGCTACAGGAAAGATGGGGAGGAGATTTAGCAGAGGAATGAGGCTGAGAAACCAGCCCTGTCCGGGGAACAGTGAGAAAGATAAGAGTTGCAGCTGCTACGGGGACCTGGGGGTTCTCAGACAGGGTGGGAAGAGCTGGGAGGTGGAGTAGCATGAGATGAGGTGCAAAAGGCAGGTGGGGCTCACTCTATCTTGGCGGGGATGGGGCAGGGGGAGCTTTGAGTGCCAGGTGGAAGAGGCTGGGCTTCTTTTGGAATGCAATGGAAAGATACAGAAGGGGTGTGTGTGTTGGGAAGACATGTCTGAGGACAGAGGGAAGGACGGATTTGAGACAGACTATAGGCAGAGAGTTTGGTCACCAGATCATGCAAGAGAAGGAGAGAGCTGAGTGTCAAGTGCACCCTAGCCCTTCCTCGCTGTGTGAACAGGGACTAACCCTTAACCTCTCTGAGTGTCCTCCTTCAGTGTGTGATGTGGGGCTCAAAGAATGGCTGTGAGTTTTCAGTGAGAATGCATGGATAGTAGTCATTATGGTGGGTGGCACATACTTGGTAAGCATTCCAAAATTTTAGCTAAAATTGTTGTTATTGTTGGTATACCTACCGGTTTTGATAGGCTCAATTCAGTATAGGAAATATTTATTCATATAGCCATCTATTCAATCAGTAAATTATTCAGCACCTACTTTAGATATAATCATGAACAAAAAGTTTCTGACTTCTCAGAGGGTATGTTCCACAGCAGAGAGTCAAACAACAAACAGGTGAATGCATAAATATTATGGGCCGTATATTCTGGTTTGCCTGGAAAACTCCTGGTTTGTGTGTCACCTGCAGTAGTCATTAATAGTGCCTCCTTTCAAGCAAAACAAAACGAAACTCATAGACACTGAATACAGATTGGTGGTTGCCAGAGGGATGGGGGAGGGGGAGGTGTAAGTGGGTACAAATGATCAAGAGGTACAAACTCCCATTTATAAAATAAGTAAGTCATGAGGATGTAAAGTACAACATGGTGACTATAGTCAATAATATGGTATTGCCTACTGGAAAGTTGCTAAGAGAGTAGATCTTGAAAGTTCTCCTCCTAAGAAAAAAAATGTCATATAACTCTGTAAGTGATGGGTGGTAACTGGATTTACTGTGGTAATCATTTTGCAGTATATAATACACTGAATCCTACACCCTGAATGTTATATGTTAATTATACTTCAATTTTAAAGAGATTTTAAATAGTACCTCCTTTCAGCAGCATAAATATCTCTTTGGCTGGTAAATGATATGGTCATTCCAGACAGAATAAATAACTAAGTAGAGCAAGGGGAAGAGGAAATGCTGGTACAGGTCTGGGGGGTTGGTTACCATTTTTTTAATGGTTGGCCAGGGAGGGTCTCACAATTATGGTGTTCTTTGATCAGGGATCCGAAGGGAAGAAGTGCAGCATGTGCAAAGGGCAGCATATGAAATTTCCAGGAAGGCACAAAGACTCAGAGATGGAAGCATGCTTGGCAGGATTGAGGACTAGTAAGGAGGCTGACAAGCCTGAAGGTGAGTGAGGTCATTGAGGCCCAACCCACTATGTCCTTCGGGGCCACAGCAAATATAATAAAGATTTTGGCTTTCATCTGAATGAATTGAAAGCCGATGCAAAATTTGACCAGAAGAATCACATGACCTAACACATCATTCAAGGGTCACCTGTGCTGTGTAGGATGGCAAAAGTGGAAGCAGAAATCTGAATTGGGACAATGTGGCGATACCTGAGGGAAGAGATGATGGTTGTTGGAAGCATGATGGTAGCAGCGGAAAGGGTTAAATATGCACATCTTTTGAGAATATACCTGGCAGAATTTGCTGTGGGTTGATTGTAGGTGGAGAAGGGAGAAGACATAAAAAAGACTCCATGATCTTGGGCCTGAGCATCTGGAAGAATGGGGAGTTGCCATTTAAAAAGATGGAAGAAAGGCTACAAAAATACTGCTTCAAAGGGATACGTGCACCCAGATGTTTATAGCAGTATTATCAACCATAGCCAAACTATGGAGAGAGCCCAAACCTCCGTCTGCTGATGAATGGATAAAGAAGATGTGGACTATTACTCAGCCATCAAAAAGAATGAAATCTTGTCACTTTCAACAATCTGGATGGAGCTAGAGTGTACAATGCTAACAAAGTAAGTCAGTCAGGGAAAGACAAATAACACATGATTTCAGTCATATGAATTTAAGGAAAAAAAAAACCCAGATGAACATATGGGAAGGAAGAGGAATTAAAAAAAAAAAAAAAGAGAAGGAAGCAAACCATAAGAGACTTTTAACAATAGAAAACAAACTGAGGGTTGATGGAGGCAGGTGGGTGGAGGGTGACCTGGATGGGTGATGGTGATTAAAGAGGGCATGTGTTGTGATGAGCACAGGGTACTGTATGTAAGTGATGAATCACTGAATTCTACTCCTGAAACCAATATTGCACTCTATGTTCACTATCTAGAATTTAAATAAAAACTTGAAAAAGAAAGAAACAAAGAAACAAAAACAACCACCATAAAGGATGGCCAAGAACCAGGAGGGTAAAATTTAGTGATAGGGATGGAAACTGGGAGCTTGATTTTATTAGATCTCTATTACAGGTCCAAGGGGAAGTAGAGAGTAGGCAGTTGGATTATAGGAGTTAGGAGTTCAGGAGAAGTCCAGCTGGAGATATAAATTTGGCAGTCTTCAAAATGGAAGTGGTATTTAAAGACACAGAGCTGGCTGAGAGCAGCTATGGGGTGGGTACAGTCAGAGAGGAGAAAGGGTCGAAGAACTGAGTCTGAGTCTATCCGCCTAAGAGGCTGGGCTGAAAAGGAGGAGCCAGTAAGAAGAAGGACCAAGATGGCGGTATTCCAGGGCCAAGAAAAGGACAGACTTCAAGGAGGGAGTGAAAAGCTGTGTCCAATGCAGCGGATAAGGCAGGCGGGTGACAGAGTGGAGCTCACTCCCAGGATTGGTTTTGCTGTCATGAAATGAGTACCAAATATATGCTAAATGCCACAGGCCTTCCGATATAATTTCTCATAGTATTTAATTTCCACAGCCCATTCTCATCTCCTAACCTTTCCCCTAGAATTAGTGATCGGGGGTCACTGGGCAGGTTCTTTCAGGCAGGTGTAATTTTAGACGCCGGGAAGATAACGGCTTCTTCTTTTCTGAAGAGCTCCAGGAACATACTCTCTACACCCGCTGCCAGCCATTTCTGCGTTTGATCAACGTGAAGTTGAACACGTTTTTTCTTTACGTTTAACTGGGCTCTATCTTTAGGCGTATTTTGCCCTGCCAGGTCCTCTGCCAATATGGAGAGCAATCAATTACCATCACTTTCATAAGAATGCCCTTTGTGTCCTTGGGATGAGTAATCAGGTCACCTCTTAACCTGCTCTTTTTTAACATGAGCAGGGCTGCTGCCTTTCATCTTTACTTAAAGGCCCTACTTTTACCCTCTTCATGTCTATGAAGATAGCATATGAAGTCACTAGGGGCTTCTCTAGGCCTTCTTGCCTCCTGATCTTGCAGACATACATATATATATATATATATTGTTTTGTTTTGTTTTGTTTGTTTTTTTTGGATGTTTATCATCCATGGGCATACGTTGACCTCGAAGAAGCAAAAGAATGAATTTCTCTGGATCTTAGATTCTATCATAGTCCTGACCGTAGCGGTGTGTACACCCGAGAGAGAGAGAGAGAGAGAGTATGTGTGTGTGTGGGGGGCTGCTAGCAGTGAAGAGAGAGGGAGGGAGGGGGTGGAAAAAGAAAAGGAGAGAGAGAGAGAGAGAGGATGAGAAAGCAAGAGAGCACCTGACTCACAGTTCAGCTCAAAGAGAATCACTTCACTTCTGGGGGCTGCTCGCCAGCCAGTGTGGTTGGCTGGTTGCTGTCACTTATTAGCAAGATTTCGTATTTCAGTAGACCTGAATGCCCTTGAGATGTCTGAGGGATTTGTCTTGCTTCTAAAACAGATAACAAACTGGAGCTTTATCGGAGGAACTCGGCTTCCTGTAACTTCCTATTCCATTTGTCCTACTTCCAAAAGACCCTGTGTCCATCCCCCCCCCCCCCCCCCCTGTCTGAACCTTTGGGCCATCAGAATAGGGACAAGTGGGCAGAAACACTTAGAAACACTTAGAAGAAAGTGCTCCAGATCTTCGGTGTTTCAGAAATCCAGGGGTCCTCAGTGGGGTATTACAACATCATGGCGGAACAGGGGTCTCTAGCTCCTCAAGCTTCTGTTAGTCGCAGAGGGCTGTCCACTCAGTTGATATTTCACCAATTTTACATTTTTCGACATCAATTATACCCCATACATTTAACTCCATTTTGGCCACTCATCTTGGCTAGCCCGCTGATAGGTTAATCAACATCCAGGGTTTATAAACTATCTGACTTTAGTTTTTCCATATGTAACATGGAGCATCCCGTAGCTGGGAACTGCAATTGCCCTTTGGTGAACGTTAAGAAAAATTAGGTCTGTACGACGAGATGCTTTATTTGTGAAGAGAATCCACACAGGATAGGAAACTAAGGCACCTTACAAAGAAGATTTATAATTGTTTGGCTGCACCCTAATTGTATGCCTTAATTGTATCTGTGTCTGCAATCACCAATGCACTGATCCAACTCGATATTCTGAAGCCTTGATTTTCTCAAAGGTTAAGGCTGAAAATAAAAGCAACACCGTTTTGTAATGTTTATTGATCCCGAGTTTATAATAATGTCTTTGGCATTGTGGGGGAATCATTGCTTATCCTGACAACCACAGTTTGCTTTAGGTTTTAGCTACTGAGTCTCTTAAGTGGGCAGGTGAATGTTCTCTGGAATGTTCTTCTTCCAAGTGATTCACATTTAACTACACAAAATATGTTAAAATGCTAGCGCTCCCTGTCAGAAATACACAAAAGCAAGAGGGAGAGAATCCAGCTCCTCTGTTCTTATCTCACTCAGACCGACTGAAGAGGCCTCTGAGCAGTGGGGAGGCAGAAATGAAATTTATCACTAGATAAGCCTTCCGAGATAAGGGTGATGGTATATCTCGTAGATGGTATTTTCCAGAGGGCAGGGTGAGGCTCCCAGACCCTAGAATCACCACATTTCTCCCTTGCTGAGCGTGGAGCTGAAAAAATAGCAAAGCATGCAATGGTGCACAAATGTGCACTGAAATTTTTAAAAAATGTGCACTGACCTTTAGGGAGCTTTCATGCTTTTTAAGAATCTACTGACCTACAGGCAATTACTGTGCATAAATGCCTAACTTCTGCTGGGAATTCAACTTTGGGCTTTCGCCTGATGCTTCTTTCCTTTCCTGCTTTCTGCAAGCAAACCTGTTCTGCAGCAAGACCCCAAAGGTTTCAGCCCACAGGGAGAGAGCATGGGACTAGCCTCTCTGCCCAGGCTGGCTCCGTACTGCTGTTTGCTTGCAAACATTCAGTTACCAGCAAATGTGGAGTCAGCTCTGCTTCTGTTCCATTTAATTTTCTTCACCCCATGCAGTGGGCTTTTCTCTTCTGCTGCCCCAGCTGTTCTGGCTTTTCCCAGGATGGCAGAGTCCGCCCCAGCTGCAATCTGTGCTTCCTACAATGTTCCTTAGTCGCCTCCTTGACCTCAGCTTCCCTGCTTAGATTTTTCATTTCCTGAGCCTTCCAAACCAGCGCTGCAAACTTAGTGCTGGCAGCTGGAGCAGCAGCAGCAAATGACAACAGCATCAGCAGAAACAATGGTGTGGCGTTGACTCAGGAGGCAGACCTGGGTTCAAATTCTACCTCTTACCATTGCCTGAGGCAGGACGCTTAACCCTTGTGCTAGCCTTGGTTTCTTCAAAGGGAAGGTGATACCAGTCTGTCGTAAGGATGAGTTATGATAACATGTGCAACTTCTAGTCCATAATAAGCCCCTCCTAGCCTCAGTGTTCACCCCTGTTTCCCTTCCTCAAATCATACTCTGCTCAAGGTAACGTTCCGGGGTCAGTATGCAAATATACAAGAGAAACAGCTGCCCTGCTTCATGGAGCTCCTGAACTATTTGGGCGTTTGGGCCTAAGCGTGAGAAAAGTTAAGACCTAATCTAGGGTTTAAGTGAAGTTTGAAATGTAACAATGGGAGAAAAACCACAAGGTAGAGAGAACTGCTGGATTAACGGGACAGAGGGTGCATTGTAAGAATTCACTCTTGAATAATCAAGTCAGATTTTGTGGGAATGATACAGTCTGAACTGGGTCTTCAAGATGAGTTGAGTTTTAATAGGACGGAGGAGGGCACGATGGGCAGAAACAACACTGAACAAACAGCATGGGGAAGTGCAGATGTGTGGGGAACAGAGAGTTCCTATTTTGGCTGGAGCTTAGAGTTGGTTCTGCAACGGTGGGAAAATCAGCTGACAAGAAGTGTTGGGATCATGGTCTGTGCCAGATTTAGCAAACACAAATTTAGGATGCCCAGTTAAATGTGAATTTCAGATAGACAACAAATATTTTTTTTAGTCTATGTCCCAAATACCACACACTTAAAAAAAAAATGTTTGTGGTTTATCTGAAATTCAAATTTATCTAGGCATCCCACATTTTATCTGGCAATCCAGTGTTAAACGCCAAGCCAAGGATCCTGCCCTTGATCTCACGTCACTGAAGGTTTTAAAGAGAGAAGTGAATGGATACATAAAGCATTTAAACAGAGATAAAGCTGATAAAATGCCAGAATGGCTTGGGGAGAGAGGCAGGAAGATTGAACCTTGTGTATTCTTCCCCACCTTAAACCCTTGCTTTCGTGTACATACATTTAGTTTTCCTAATAGCTTAACAGCCAAAGGTGTATTTGTTTTTTTCCTGAAATTTAGAAAATGATGGAATGTGAGGATGTTGGATCAAAGTTTAGTGCTTAACATGGAGATATTTCTAATTAACATCAATCCAGGCTCCAAGGACTATTAAATACAACCCACAGAGAGCTGGCATCAAGAGCCCCTCATATATCATCGGTGAAGGGGATCATCCCCAGCTCTTTCTAGAATTCTCTGTGACTATTAGTGATGAGAATGTTTCCTGGAACACTACTGCTTTGTTTTGTTTTAGAGTCCACGAAGACAAGGAGGTAGTTTAAATTGTAATGCTCTCTTGGATATTTCTATAGACCAACTTAGAAAATACTAGCACATATTTTTTATTCATTTTTAGAGACTTATCTGGTTGCCATGTAAAATTAGGTTTCCATATTGAATGCTTTTTCACTCTCTCAGTAGAAGAAAACAAATTTTTAGGTGTTTTTTGTTTGTTTGTTTTGCTTTATTTTTGTTTTTGGATAAAGAAAATTCTAAAGTTATGATTTTAAGACAATTTTCAAAATTGGTTTTTGCTTTTTATCAAATTTATTAAATTTGATCTAATTTGCTGAAATTTAGCCTGTTGAAAATAATAGTATTATACATCTTGTTGATGGTTTGGTTATGTGCTCAAGCAATTTTACTAAATTTTTTTACTAAATATTTTAGCAAATATTTTACTAAATATTTCAGCAATTTTACTGAAGAGAAGGGACTCAGGGAACTCTTCGAATCCTGAAACTGATTTTAGAAGATTCTGAAAATACATATGTGGACGAAAGTCTTTCTTTTTCCATGACTAAGTAAGAAATTAAAATATGTATTTGCAGAATTCTATTAAGTATATCATCATCCAAGTGCTCACCTTTATCCCCTGGTGCAAAGACAGGTAAATATTAACATCAGATGTTCTGACCCTACGGCCAATTGAGATTTTATTCTCAAAACATTTTTTTTTTAAGTTTTTACTTATTTATTTGACAGAGATCACAAGTAGGCAGAGAAGCAGGCAGAGAGAGAGGAGGAAGCAGGCACCCTCTGAGCAGAAAGCCCGATGTGGGGCTCGATCCCAGAACTTGATCCCAGGACTCTGGGATCATGACCTGAGCTGAAGGCAGAGGCTTTAACCCACTGAGCCACCCAGGCACCCCTTCTCAAAACATTTTAACAAGGACACTAGGTACGCAGGCCTGGCAATCACTTTTTTTTTTTTTTTTTTTTTTAGAAGTCCTGGTGACTCTTATTTTAGCCATCAATAAGCAGTCTTTGCTCCTCAGTATGAGAATTTTGGGGTGTTGTCAGGCAAATTGTTTTTAGCATGTGATGCTTTCTCACATAGAAACACTTAACGTGTGTCCCCAAAGAGATGAGACGTTATTCTTTAACTGCTTACTTTATCTTCCAAAGACATTGTTGTTTCTTGAGGACATTCAGGTGCAAAGATGCAAATGACAGAAATGCGTGTCTATTTGATTCTTAAGCTAAAAGTCAACCAAGGAAACCTAATCAGTCAAAAATGCATGCGGATCTTGTAGAGACTCATCCTACAGGAATAATCTAGGTCCATCAGTTCAGAATATGAGCTCTAGATCACGGTGATAGCCGAGTGTGGGAAGATGCTGATGCCGGTCTCCTTGCTGCAGGGGCTTGCCTGTGCTGAATGCTGGCCAAGGATATGCGCTTCTCTTCACCCAGGAGACAGCACAGGTGAATCTGCTCACCAGGGAAACACACCTTTCCCAGTTGCTGTGCTCGGAGCTCAGGAATTTGAGACCAGGTGGCCAGAAGCATCTGACTGATGTAAACAAATCTTTGAGTTTCATTTTGGTTGAAGATTTTGCTCCTTCATTTGGTTAGAAATTGTGAGTACCGTTCTCTGCCTAGCTGGAATCCTTATCTTGCAGTCACTAAAGACAATTCTTGAGAACCATGCAAATGAATTCGAGTTTGGAAAACTGGCCTTCCCTCCAAATCCCATTTCTAATTCTGTAGATTAGTTTTGGAGGTATTTTTGAAATGCTGTTCAACACTTTTGACCTTCTTCACCCCAATTTAATTGTCTCAAAACCGTGGATTGGTTTTACCCGTATTTACCGATGTTGAATCCTCTTATTCTCTTTCCCTCTACAGAATGAGATAATGTACATAAGTGCCTGTAGCAAATGCTCACAAGAGTTACTCCATGTAGATTCCCATGAAAGCTAAAGCAAGAAGGATAAGCAGAGCAGTGGTCTTGATTTTTTCCTAGCTCATTCCTGAATTCTTCCCAAATTTCAACTTACGGGCCATTGCTTACTTTCATGACCACCTAGGTTTTGTGCCCCTGGCTTGTGTTTCTTTTTTTATACCCTAAAATATATATATAAAACAGATATGTATTATATAAACTTCCAACTTAGTTTTATTGCAGACTAGGTATGCTCGGATAAGTATTAGAGAAAAGCTTCCGTTTGGCTTAGGGGTAAGAAGATCAGCATTTCCTTTCATGTAGAGAAGGTTTCTAAAGCCTACTTTCTGATACCTTCTTAAATAATTTGGGATAATTGAGTCTTTCAAAAAATAGACCTAGTGCCCTTTGCCTGGAGCTAGCAAAAAGCCTTTTTTGGAGATGAAGTAGTTTGCCTTTTTTTTTTTTTTTTATCTATATTATATAAGCTAAGGGTCTTTGGGAGAAGACAGGCTGCTGTGCACATAATTTTTTTTTCCCTTAAGATAGATGACTCACCAAAATTTGCCAAAAATATGATTAACATATGCATTTTCATAATATTGAGAATTCTATAAATTGTTGGGTAACCTTTTAGGTTCTTAGGTTCTTCAACTCTGGCCGTCTGCCACATGCACTGAGGGAAATTTCACAAAGACAATGCATTAAAAAATTAGTTACTCGATACCAAACTGGGATGCTTCTTGACCCAGGCAAGAAGTCAGCTACGTTATCCATGAAAGTCATTCCATTAACATGTAAAGCAACACTGATTTCTATAAGAGATGAAGTTAAATGTGTCATGCTCCCGATAGAGGAAGCAGGGCTTTGTTGGATTAGCAAGGATAGTTCTCAGGAGATGAGGATGATGTTCAGGGTAGCAATCAGAAGGATGGTGGGAAGTGATAAGAGACTGGCCACTATTGAAACCAAACGGGAGTCTGGATAAGTTGAAGAAACCTACAAGAGACCCAGAGGGAGGTTTGCCACACAGAGGATACCAGGGCTGTCCAGGACAGGTGGTGCCTGGTATGCCAAAACTCTTCCTCAATTTGATAATTAAAATGTGCTGAACAAAAAGCCTCCTATTTAAAAAAATAATAATAATCCCTAAAAGTTCAGGAATCTTCTCTCTAGATTGCCTCCTTTTTAAATATAGGAAAATGTTGTTAAAAATGAATGCATAAATATTTCAATACTTTAAAAGCTCCTAGAACCTATTTAAATGATTACTTGTCAAATGAGTGTATCTTTTGTCTCTAGATCATTCCTACAGGCTAAACCAAAGGATGCCTGTATTAATTCCTTTTGATGAAAACAACATCCAAGTGTTTTACTGGGTGATGACTGGAGTGCTGTAGAATCCGCTAGTTTAACATCGTTCCCCGAACTAATGCAGCCCAGATTGGAGTTTCTGGAGTAAAGGTATCTTGTGTTTATGTATTTTACTATTTTGGCAGAAAATCGCTTTTGTTGTGATGGGAAGCCACACGTAAACTTGTGTCCTATGTCTTCTAAAATAAAAAATTGTTAGCGTAAAATAAAAAAGGTTAGCATTCGAAACATTTCCTGGGCTCCAAAGCAAAGCAACACCATGCAATCTGAAATCCTTCCAATAGAGGGCTCTATGGGTTTGATTTAGAGCAAGAAAGAAAGTGAGAGAAAACTACTTGGGTTTAGGTTGCTATAGTAAATTCTGTATTATCCTTAAAAATAGAACTGATAAAAATGGAGTCAGTTGAGTTGAAATGGAAGAATCATCCAAAGATTAAATGTAAGGTCTACTCTTACAAGGCAGAATTTCATAATTCTTCGAATCGATGTTCTTTTCAAAAGGCAAAATACATTTTACCATCTCTAAATAAGAAAGTAGGCAAATTAGAGATATTCCATGCTTGAAATACTATTAATATTACCTCATTCGGTTACATTTTAAAAGAAAAAAGGAGTTATTGCGTTCATTCTCTTTTTGGAGACATTTTATCTTTGCTGTTGTCAAATAATTTAGTATTGGTGTAAGGAGATGTATTATGTACATAAAATGCACTGTAAATATTTAATACACAAAATATGTGTTTGTATGCGCACAAAATGCAAAATGTTACTAAAATGTTTTATAAAAACAAGTGATACTGTTTGGAAAGGTGAAGAACAAAGGCATAAAAAAAGCTCTCGGGAAATATATTTCTTTACTTAGGCATACTAAGCAGTCTACTTTTTCATGTTAGGCCTAGCTTTTTATTCTATTTTCAGGCCGGAGAAGCTTACAAGATATGCGTTAAAGTAAAGCAAAGAATAAACTAAAACAAATTACTTTTGGATGGCAGATCTTTGTCTTCTGATTTTATAGAATTTTTTATTTTTGTCTGATCTCCTTCAGTGTTCTTCAAAATTCATAGGCTCATTATGTTCTATGAGCAGACAGCTTTTAAAAATTTTAACTCATCCTATTATGTGTCTTTGATAATGTTTATTTCATTCGGTGTAGGGGTGCTTTGATGGTGAACTAATATTCAATTTAAATAAATAATTTTGAAGTTTGGATACATTTTTAAAAATATATTTACCTCAAATTCCCAAATTGCTGTTTTAAAATATTCTCTAAATGTCATTTAGAAATACTAGAATCTTAAGAAAAGAAGAAAAAAAAGAAAAAATATTTACTACCAAAATACTTCTAAGAGTTGAATATACATGCAGATTATAATTTAATATTCTGGGTAAACCATTAGTATATTAACTATGTATAATGAATTTATTTTATATATATGTTCTTATATAATACTCTATTAATACATTCTTTGTGTATAAGCTACATTTCTTCAAAAGGCATATAGTTATTTTTACTATAATGGCTTTGACCTGCTAAGATTTTGTTATGTATGATACTTTGATCAGTTAACATTAATTTAAAAAAACCTTATTTATTTTGAATAACAGTCTGTTGTCAAGCAAATAAAATTTGGTTTATTTGTCTATAAAAACATTTCTCATGTTTTTTATTTATAAAACATTTCATTAAATGAGAATAAATACAATTGCAACCTAATTGTTCATATAAAAGAGTTTGGTTAGCAATTATATTTCCATTTTTTTCCCCCTATGAATTGGGGAAGAGAGACTTCTAGTAAAATCCAAAGAAGACTCAACCCCAATTACTTATTGCTATTTTAAGCATTTTAAAAGTAATGATTATTTTTGATATAGTTTTCACTCTGGATAAATATGTTTTTTAATTTTTGCTTTGTTTTGTTTAAAATGAGACTATCAGGAGCATGACTGACGACTTTCAAGAGACTTCCTAATAAAGATGCAGTAGCAGCAAACAAGTTTGGCTTCATAAGGGTGCTATTTTAATATTGTAAGATTTTACCTGTATTTTCAGATTTCTTTCTAACATAAAAATTCTTCCAGAATATTTTCCTGTTCACATGTAAGGAGAATCATTTGGTTTGGTTTATTTTTACTTGTAAAGAATCAACTTAACATCGTAGGCACTCTGCCCTGAAAGTGTAGAGGACTGAGTGAGCATGGAGTGAGCACATCTAGAATTTTTGCTAAAATAATTGTCCTTTTTTGTCATGGGGTCTTGGTATTTACATAACTTTTCCAAGTGGTGCATAACTTTCACTACAATTTCAGTCTCTTTATTTAAAAGATGATCATCTCAAAATAGTTTTGAAATGCTGAGTAAGGGTAAGGTGGCCACATTTTAAGTTCAGTTTCAACTAAAGGTAACAACCACCTATATTTAAGCATATTTTATATAATGTCAGTAACATGTACATACAGGTAAAACTAAATAAGGAAGTAGTAAAGCCGTGTACCCCATCGTGTTTACAGCAAGGCATAAATCTGCATTATTCGTATCTGCGAGTATGGCTTTGTATGGTTACGTGAAAAAAAAAATAACAAAAAACAATAATATTTTCTAAAACCTGAACGCACAACTAACGGTTTGCTTTGCGCACCTGCCGGTTTGGGTTGCTATGAAAGCCACCCTGGAAATTCTCCTTTCTTTGTGCAATATTTTATGCTTTTCTTTTCTTCAGGGCAGATTGGTTCTGCCTGCACTTTATTCCTGAACCCACGTTCATTCAGAATGGATTGGCCGACTTAAATGGTCTATCTAGTGCGGCTGCTGCTGACTAATAATGGCCCTCCCCCAACCCGGCTCCCACCCCATCATCCTCCGATGATTCTCTCTCCCTTCCCCTCATTCTCCCTCTCTCCCCCTCTCCCCCCCACCACCCCACTCTCTCTCCCTCTCTCTCTCTTCCTCTCTCTCTCACACACGCACACACGCACACACTCACAGGCACCAGTGGCCCTATTGTCAACAAAGAATGCATAATGGTGAAGTACTCAGCAGTAATTTTGGTGATGTTTTGCCTTGCCTGTTTTGAAAGTATTTCTGAAGAGTATAAATAAATGTGTCCCAAACTCTCCCCCTTTCTCATGTCGAGATTTGGAGCAAAGCACTCATCTAAAGGGGCAGCCTCAGAACCACATTGGCCCGAATGCTTTCAGGGAACAAATGTGTGGCTCGATGGTTTCCTCCGTTTTCAATGATATTAGCGCCGTCTAGATTTAATAACGGGGTGATTGAAAACATTTCGATGATGGGGCAGTTTCTCTGATCTGCAGAGGAGAGCATCTGATTTGTTCGTGTACCAATTAATTATTGAAGCAACAGAAAGTACGGGCTACTATGTATGCTTCCCTCTTGCAAAGAGGCGGTAGCGTGTGTGCGTGTGTGTGCGCGCGCGCGCGCCTTCTTGGTCTCACGTTTATACATATGTATATATTACTTAGAAGAGAAACTTGGCCAGAAATTTCTGCATGTTGACCTTGAAAATTACTGGGAGATTTTTCTCTCTGTGCGTCTGATAGGGTAGTATTTTGATATAACAGGACACAGTCCTTTTTTTTTTTTTTTTTAATTTGTTCTTCCTCCACACCACATAAATGGGCCACAGCCAAACATCACCTTTAATTTTAATTTCTATTTCTAGCTTGTATTTTATTAGCACCTTTTCTGTTTTACAGTCTACTCACTGATCTGGCACCAGATCTGTTGTGAGCAAACAATACGGTTTTGTTTCTTGTTCCAATAAATATTATTCTACTGTGTAGTGCATTCCTTGTATTTTGTACTTGTTTAGTTTGGGTAGGCCAGGGGTGGGGGTTGAATATTTCATAATACTCAGACTTGAGTTCCCTTTTTTTTTGAAGTCTAGGACTCCCTAAAGTTTTAAGGTAAAAGGAGAACATATTCTTGGGTTATTGTAAAATTTGTTGCTTTGTATTGTGACAATAGTATTCATATGCCTGACATCCTCATAATAATATTAAGCTCTATTTTTTAGTGTGATGTACTTTATACATTTGTATAAATGTCACAGCCTGTAATCACTTCCTTTGTCATCGACGATTAATCTAAAAAAATCGAATAATTCACTGCCCCTTGCCATTTACATATCGTCTGCTGCCATCTGCTCTTCTCAGCAGCAGTAAATGATGGGTAATTAACTCAGTGCCTTTGTCTTTCCCTTGCTGAATGTCTGACACATATAGATTTTCCTCTGTGTGCGTATGCATGCGCGTGTATGTGCAAGTTAGGGGAAGAGGGAGGGAATGAGAGAAGAAAAAGCAAAAAAAAAAAAAAAGAATGAATGATAGTGCAAATATGGACGTCAGCACAAGATCATTTCAAGAGAAAAAACCAAACAAAAATATTGGGTCAAAGAAGGGGCCATATCTCATGACCTTAAGCCTTCTCAGGCTGAAAGGAAGAATTGCTGGAACAATGGCTGCCTTCCACAAACAAGAAGCATTTTTCTAAAATCTCAGTGGTCAAGGTCAATATGCAAAATCAAGTAAAGGCTCCATAAGCCATTCCCACCTCACAGAGTGCAAAGAGATCATGTAAATGAGACTAAGTGTAGGGTACCCACAACCCACATAAATGTTCTAATTGACTTCTGAACCAGGAACCAGAATCTGTGTTTTGAGAAATAGTTATAGAAAGAAAATCTGTTGATCTTGACATATATATATATATATATATATATGTGTGTGTGTGTGTGTGTGTGTGTGTGTATATACATATATATTTTTTAAAACTGAAAGTAAAACTTACAAGGGCTTATAAGACTGGGTGGGGGGATGGGTATACAGATATGCTTATTTTAAAGGGAAACAATATTGCTATCTTGGATTTACCCAAACTTCCTCTTAAATTATTCAGTTCCTTCTGGTACAGCCCAAGAATACTTTAGAAAGGAAGCCCATGCTACTCTGAAGACTTTATATATAATATTATTCTAATAATTCTTGTTGGGAACATAATATCTTTTTTTTAAAAGATTTTTTTTTACATTTATTTGACAGAGAGAAAGAGATCACAAGTAGGCAGAGAGGCAGGCAGAGAGAGGGGGAAACAGGCTCCCCACTGAGCAGAGAGCCCAATGTGGGGCTCCATCCCAGGACC
Source organism: Lontra canadensis (assembly GCF_010015895.1). Lineage (NCBI taxonomy): Eukaryota > Metazoa > Chordata > Mammalia > Carnivora > Mustelidae > Lontra > Lontra canadensis. The sequence continues at coordinate 7,322,207 of NW_022631077.1, forward strand.
CTGAGATCATGACCTGAGCTGAAGGCAGAGGCTTAACCCACTGAGCCTCCCAGGCGTTCTAGAAACATAATCTCTTATACTATGTGAAAATTATTGGAAAGGGGGCTAATTTTGATAAGACAAAATAAATTAAACAAAAATAATTACAAGATAAAATTTAAGGAAAGTCAGACTCTTTCTTGCTCAACATAGTTTTCATGTTAAGTAAAGTCAGCCTATAGGCTGAGTACCTGTAAGTTTGCCAACATCATTTTCACATGGAGTTAGTAAAGCTTGCTCAATTAGAGATGATATATTTTTTGCTATCTGTAACTTAAAGGAAGATAAATACAGTTCTTGTTTTCAAGGAGTTTGTCATTTATATGTTTGTGTGTGTGTGTGTACACATATATACTTGGATTATTCAAATCAATCAAAAGAATAGGTTGTAAAAGCTAATAAAAGCCCAGTAGTATATTCTTCAAGATTTTTGTCACTATGTGTTTCTCAAAGTTTGAGTAATCTTTAACCTTCTCACTGAAAGGGTGTGATCAATACAGAGTCTAAAGAAATTCTTGGGGCCCATTTCAGTCTGTGTGAGACTTTCTGTGTGATATTTCCATCATGCTATCCTAGCTCTGTGCCTCTACTTTTCTGTCTGTACAACGGCTTTGGAAACATTCTCCTTTTTTCCTAAAATAATAATTTAATGAAAAACAATTCTGTTATACATTTAGGCAAACTGTGCTTAATGAGACTGTAATGCATATGGTAGTGTTTATTTCTAATATCTCAATAAGACTATTTTTATTTCCATGAGTTGTGAATGTTTAAAAGCATCTATCTTTTGGCCTAATTTTGGTATTTGTGATTAATCTTTGCTTCGGTATCTATCAGCACTGGACCGCTAAAGGTTAAGTGACTTGTTCGTAACCATAAAACAGTTGGACATCAATGGAAGACCATTGAATCATCTAAATATGTTTTCTATATTAGTTTCAAATGACTTGCAGAGACAACTTAATATATACATTATGTGATAAAATGGCTAAAAAATACATAATTACTCAGTCACTTAAATGTAAGAAAGGAACATTATAAATATATAAAAATGGACTCCATATCTCAGAGCTATTGTGTTAACTGTGTGAAGTACATGCACTTTATGAAACTACTTAAATTTCATAAAATTTTTATGACTTACAGGTAAATTTGTCAGCATCTAATTGAGTAAGAGATTCTTGAAAGCTTTCACTGCAATTGTTAATTCAGCATCATTGTTCTCTCAGGCTGTTACGTGACCCAACAGGCTGGGAGAACAATATTGCTGAATATAATTGGCATATGTCAACAAAATATAATTAGTAACAAGCCTCCTTCTGAAATGCTCTTTTTGTTGGTTTAAAAAAGTCAAATACTTCCACTTGGATTAAATTATAGCTTGGGTTTCTCTCTTATTTGATTTTGGTAGGCCTTTAAAAAAAGGTGAATTAATTTAAATTTTGGTATGAAAAGTATGTATTGATTTCCTGTGCTATGCAAAGTCTTTTAGACTTATCTTTCCTTCAGTGGGTTTTTAGTTTAATTCTGGGTGAGAGCTTTGAATAGGAAATATGCGACAGTATATTATCAAGGGTTATTGTGAATCCCCCCCCCATTCTCTATTGACTCCTTTCCCACCCCCTGGAGATGACAGGTTATTTCTCTGGGATTATGGTTGGGTAGTTACTGACACTGAAGGCACAGAACTAAAAAAATTGTGAATTAGTTTTTTGTGGGTTTTTTTTTTTTTGCACTTTTAATTTTTTTTGTTTTGTTTTGTTTTCTGAATTGTTTATCTCAGCACCTCTTTATTGTTTGACTTTAGGGGTATTGCTGCTAATATGGGTAATGGAGGAAAATCTGTTATAATAATTGTCATCTACCTCACGGTATGAAAAGAAGATGGGTATTGTTCACCATGGGTGATTTTTGGAAGGAAAAAATAATAATGTCATATAACTTTTTTGATGGGAGCAAAAATATTTCCCAAATTGTTCTTTTTGGATCAGGAAAAGAGGCTTGCAAAAGATCTTGAGAACCCAGGATGGGAATGAAGCATCATTTTAAAGAGAGGCTGCTTTAGTGTAATATCTAGAAATGTAATCATTTCACCTAAGAATATTGTGACCATAATCGTAGCCAAGTCTGCGGGAATCGTCCTACCTGATTCAGCCCAGAGCTTCTTCAGGATGGCCCAGGAGAAGTAAGGGAGATGAGGATACAAATGCTTAGCCATTCATACTGAGCAAAACATGCACAGTTGACCCAGGAAATACTACGACATGGCAGAGATAGTGGCAGTCACATCCTCATTGCCAAGGTCCTTCTCCCCATCATTAGCCTAATCTGGCCCCACACTTTGTAGTCTTCCTCTCTGCTCCTGGATCGAAGTTTCCTGGGCATCTTCCCTGACTCCCAGGCAGTCTGCTCCTAACCTTCCTGGCCTTACCCTTGAGTCCTGTGTTTCTGGGAGCTAGTTTTCCATTCTTCAGTCCTCCAAATAAGCCTTGACTATCTGGCATTTGTGTTCTATCTCTTTACAGTGCAAGAATCATTTTAAACATAGAAGAGCTCTGCATATGGGACACTTCGTTGGCTCAGCCAGTTAAGCATCTGCCTTCGTCTCAGGTCATAGTCTCAGGGTCTGGGATCAAGTACAACATCCAGCTCCCTGCTCGGTAGGAAAGTCTGCTTCTCCCTCTGTGTGATGCTCTCCTGCTTGTGTGCTCTCTCTCTAACAAATAAATAAAATCTTAGGAAAAAAAAAAAAGAGCTCTGCATATTAAATGGATTTGGGGACAGAGGGAACAAGGCAGGAAATACATCTATCTTTCTACACAAACATAATCCACTCAAGTCTTATCGACAACTATATTTGAGTCAGGCTTTTGGTCTAAAAGACATACACAATGGAATACAACCTATCAGGCAGAATTAGTTAATTTTACTTAAGGGTCTGGAAAGCTCTGAGAATAATCATAATTATATATTTATCATGGTGATTATTTTGTAATATATACAAGTATTGTATCATTATGTTGTACACCTGAAACTAATGGGATGTTATATGTTAGTTCCTCCTCAACAACAACAAAAATATCACAATTATTCAGAGGAGACTTAGAGGTAAAGGCCAATAACAAACTCTGCTTTTCCAGAGGTGCTTATCCATAAGAAATAATATAGACAGAGGCCAAATAAGCTCATTGCAAATAAGCAGGCTTTCACAGAGGGATGTAATATATCAGCAAGCTCTAGGTAGATCAAGTGCTAATGAAATCTAGGACATGGGAAAATTTGATAAGTGCCAACCAAACTTCTCAAACAGATGAATCAAAAGGATGACTGGCTATTTGGCATTACTAAAGAATGATGCACTTTATTAAAGAGCTTTCAGCAGTTTCAACAGAAAAATTAGTGCCTCCTGCTTATGAACATATGATATGAGTTCTTCAAAATAAGAGTTTATATGTTATCTTTGAAAGAGGCAGATTGATAGAGTGGGAAGAGAGAAGGACTTAGTTTCCTCATCTATAAAATGGGTCAGTGATTTGCAAAAAACATTCTGGCAATGTAGGGATGTCATGAAGAGACTGAGTGGCATGGCTCCTAGGTATTTACTCCCCTGCTTTAACTGGAATAAATTTGTGTTTTCCGATTTGTGACTTGCATGTGATACATTTTTTATTTCATCTTTAAAAATTTTTTTTATGTTATTTATTCTGTAAAACAAAGGCACAACAGCTGAAACACCAAACAAACAAGCAAAGAACCCCTTGTTCTGATGAACTTCAGAAGTATAGTATGACTGATAAGGAAGATAAGCTTCAGAACAGGTAAACTTGGTTCGAATCCTAACTCTGGCTCTGAGAGAGTAAGGCGAGATAAGAAATGTACATACAGAGTAATATTTTAGAAACATGGTCTTTTTGGGCTATGAAGGATGGGTTTAAAGGAATAAAGTCTGGAAGCAAGGAAAACTTAAGGAGACCTTTGAAGTGATCTGGATATGAAATAAGGAACCCAATTCAGGCAATGACAGTAGAAATTGAATTGGGAGTACATATTAAAAAAAAAAAACAAAACATTTGGAGAGTCAGAATCTATAGGAAAAGTATTGTTGAGGTTTGTGGGATAAAGAAGTAGTCAAGAATGACTGCCCATTTTCTGATGACATTGACTGAAGAGAAAATCCAGGGAGAGGAGCCCTTCTGGGGAAAGGTCTGATGACTTCCCACTGCACATATAGGATCTGAAAGCCAACTGGACATATTTACAGGGGTTCTGCATTATAGAAACAAGATCTGGGTAATACAGGGAAAAACGAACATTTTCTTATGTCTGAAAACATAGAAGTCAATAGAAAGCATAGCAAAAAATTAAGACCTTTTTAAAGGGGAAGGGTCTGTGAGGTAATTAAGCCTGAATGCCCTTAAGGCATTCATTGTATGTAATGAATTAATTTTATTCCTCTGCATCTTGAATGGTATTAGTTATATAAAACCTGTATTAGTCAGGGTTCTTCAGAGAAACAGAACCAATAGGATATATCTACAGGAAGATATCTATTATAAGGAATTGGCTCACATCATTATGGAGTCAAAGAAGTCCCTGATCGGTCATCTGCCAGCGGACACCCAAGAAAGCCAGTGATGTAACATAAACTGAGTCCCAGGACCTGAGAACTAGAAGTGTTCTCAGGAGAAGACTGATGTTCCAATGCAAGCAATCAGACCGGAAGGGATGAATTTTCTTTGCCTTGTTGTTCCCTTCCGTCCCTCAACGGGTTGGATGATACCCACCCACACCCACACTGGGAAGAGAAAACTGCTTCACTGTATCCACCAATTCAAATGCTAATTTCATTCAAAAGCATCCTCACAGATAACACTCAGAAATGACGTTTAGCCAAATGTCTGAGCACCCCATAATCCAGTCGAGTTGACGTATAAAATTAACCATCAAGCCAACTTTCAGTGAACTGAACAGAGTCAACTCATTTTGTGTGTGGGTTTTGTGATTCATATAAAAAACCCTAGTTAAGAAGGGTGTGGAAGGAAAACCAGATTCAGAGCCCCGATGAGCATCAATGATACTCTTGAAGAACTCCCAGCGCTGTGTGTGATATGGACCTGCTAACCAATAAGGTTAACAACGTGATAGGTAAGTATAACAGGGCTGCTGAGCAAGTCTAATCTCGGTCTCTGCTCCTGTGTCACTCACTATCTATTTCTCTCTGTCTCTGTCTCTCATCTTCCCCGGGTCTTGGCTTCTTTATCCAGCTGGCACCTTCATAACATAGTTCTGGGCGGCTCCAGGGTATTCTCATCCTCAATTTAGCAATCCCATTGGAAAATGCACATCCCTCCCACCAGTTCTAATAACATTTCCCGAAATAATTCACACTGGCCTGGCTTAGATCTTGTGCACCTTTCTGAAACAGGGTCTGAAGCTATGGGGAGACAACACACCGACCAGCTGGGCCAGGGTCACAAAACGCTACAGGAACATGAGTTCAGCAGAACCACATGGACTCGGACCAGGGGGACCAGGGTGTTCACCCAAGATGCTGACCTCATAAGAAAGAAGCAGTGATACAAAGACAAGCACCTGAATAGCACAAGGAATCAGCAACCAGTGTTTCCTTAGAAGTCAAAGGAACCTTCATGGTGAGCTGGACAACAGAGGTTGAGCAGGATTTCACTAAGCTCATACAACAGTATTTAGAATTGTGACACTCCTGGTGAGGGTGGTACAGGTGAACTATCAACGTATCCTCCTGTGCTAAATATGGAAAAGAGAGAAGGCCAAACTTCAAATTGTAGCCATATGTATAAACATAACAATAAAATAATTAACCACATTGATAATTAATCATCACACCTGTAACTAAAAAGTGTGATACCACATGTCCTTTTGAATCCTTCACCTCTGGGTTGTGAAACGTTGACAGTGTGAACTAAAAAGGAGATGATTTTATGATTTTGGAAGAGGGTGAGTATGGAGAAATGCACTGATTTTGGAAGAGCAAACCTAGGTAAGCTTTCACGTTTGGGAAACAGAGAAGGCAGTTATCACCGTCTAGACAGATTTGTTCTTCTAGACAGATACGTTCTTTTCAGCTCATAAGCTGAGAAGGGTAGAGGGTAGAGGGATTAATAGTTTGCTGTAAATTTATAAGAGACTAGGAAAGAAAAATGAGAAGGTGGGCAGAAGGACCTACCAAAACAAACCTTTTTCAAAAGGCAGAGGGCATCCCGATGAACAAAATGGAAATTTTTACCTCAGAAAAAAATGGAATTATTAGGATGTGCTTAAAAGTATATACAAATAATTGCAAAAGCAAAGTGGACCGTTTACATTTCCATTTTGAGTATGACCTAAAGTGTTGAGGAAAAAAAAAGTAAGAGAGAATGCTCCTACTTAATTCATTACGAAAAACTTCAACTTGAAAAAAGAAACCAGAATTATTTCATACTTTTTTTTTTTTTTAAAGATTATACTTATTTATTTGACAGAGAGACAGAGATCACAAGCAGGCAGAGAGGCAGGCAGAGAGAGAGGAAGGGAAGCAGGCTCCCGGCTGAGCAGAGAGCCCGATGTGGGGCTCGATCCCAGGACCCTGAGATCATGACCCAAGACGAAGGCAGAGGCTTCAACCCACTGAGCCACCCAGGCGCCCCAGAATTATTTCATACTTAATAGGTCAAATGGTTTAGAGCAAAGGATACTGAGGAAATATTGCTTGATTTCAAAGTGAATTGTTGAAGTAACATGGCGAGAACTGTGAATATGTTAATTTTGTATAACAATGGTTAATGATTTTATAGGGAACTTTAGAGAGTTGTAAAAACAATAAGCATAGGTTTGTGCATTTAAGCTGTTTAAAATAAAGGTAATTTCGTGGGGAGTTGTCTTTGTACCACTGAGTCATGTGCTCACTGAGACAGTGGAGTTAGACAGTTTTTACATATATTAATTGAATCTGAAATCGCAAATTTGAAAATCATTCTTCATACCCTATAAATACCACAACAAATTTGGGCCACAAAATGTACTCCTCCATTTACTTATTAATCATCCGTTCAACAAATATTTCTAGTAAACCCTTTGTGCCAGGCACTTTTCAGAGTGCTGGGGAAAGAAGAGTCAATAAAATACAGCTCCTGATTTGAGGAACTCTGTCTGTTGAGAGTGGGAACATGTAAATACATAATTAAATCCTTCATTCATGCCCAAAGAGTTCAATTAACTTTGTTTCAAATGACAAACATTAGGATAATTTGGTCCTAACAAAATGTTACGTTTTGTTTTAGAAGTCCTAAATTTCCCACCATTTAAGTATTTTTGAAACGTTTTGTAATCTTTCTACAGTTAATCCTTTGCTTCTCTCTCTCTCTCTTTTCAAGGCTATTCAAGGCTACACTCTTCTGGAAAAACATGGGCAGGCAATATGAAATTGGGTAGGAAGACAGTGAACCATCCATTTCCAAGTTTTGTTGAAACTCTGGGTCCCCTACTTTTAAGTAAATACTAGGGCTACTTCACGCATGGTGAACAAGGTCAAGTTTCTCTGGGCAAGTCCTAGAGAAGAATCCTGAACAAACCTTGGGAATGGATTGCCCCCTCTCCTCCTGCCCAGTGTTATGTCAATGCTGCCTTTCCAGAAGAGCATGGCCCTCAGTCTGTCTGACACAAGTAAAACAAGACAGTAGCTGCAGAAAAGGAAAATAAAGAAAGAGAGAAAAAGGAGACAGGAACAAGATTAACTGTAGAAAAAGATCCAGAATGTTTCAAAATAGTTAAAAGGCAGTAAGCTTAGTGTGTATGCACTATAGACCCAGAGGTAGAAATCACAAGAAGATGAAATTGTTAAGAAAAAAACTGAAGACTAACCACAAAAAAAAAAAAAAAAAAAAAGAAGAAAATCGTTTTTCATTTTTTGAGGGCAGAATGAAGACAAAGATTCCAACTGTAGGCAGCATTAATCGAAATACAATATTCAGGTCATGGGAAATAAAGTCATTTTCATTTCTGAACACCATTTTTTAACGGGGACATTGACAAATTCCACTGAATAGAAAAGAAGGCTAAGAATAAGGAAAACCTAAATTTCTTTCCAATTCTAACTGTTGGAATCTAAGTTAATTTAGGATTAATCATATATGTTAAATATAGTCCCTAAGTAAAGGAGAAGAAAACAAAGACCTCTTTCCCCTACCCCACTATATCTCTTTGTGTGAAGGACAGATTCAATAACACCTCATTAAAAGAACTATCAAGGTCTGTCTATATGAGTTTGTACCTAAATGCTATCCTGCAAGAATCATTTCCATGTGAAGATTAAAGCCAACAGATACTGGAAGTTTGAAGATCTAGAATTGGAATAGAACAGGAAGGAGTTTGGAGGACTGTGAAGACAATTGTCTTTTTTAAAAATGCATATTTCTTCCAGCAAAAGTAAGTATTTTGCCTTAAACAGTGTACATGATTTTTGGGTAGGCCATTATACTTTTAGAATTGCAATACAAGGAAATCATTAAAGATTTACAGAGTTTTCAGTAAGTGCTCATCTCAGTGTTACTGATAACAATGAAAAAAATAGAAAACATGCCAAATGTTGGAGAACGGGTTAAACAAATCATTCACACAATGTAATGTGTAATAACAGTTGAGATGGGAAGCTATTCACACTATGTTGTTAAGTGAAATAAATCAGATTAAAATTTGTGTGCATTTTATTTTTTGCATTATTTCATCCAAAAATATGGAAGGAAAGGATTGAAAGAATAATATGGTAATTGTGGCTCACTCTGGATGTGGAAATTATAGGTCTTTTATTTTAATTTTCTCCTTTTTTGCTTATTTTCTAATTTTTTCTCCATGAAATTGTGTTGTCTTTGTCATAATAAAAATGTGTTTTAAATTTAAAATTATATATATTTTGGGTGTCTGGGTAGCTCAGTCAGTTAAGTGTCTGCCTTTGGCTCAGGTCATGATTCCATTGTCCTAGGATCAAGTCCCACATCGAGCTCCCTGCTCAATGGGGAGTCTGCTTCTCCCTCTGCCTCTACTGTACTCTTTCTCTCTCTCTGTCAAATAAATAAATAGAATCATATATATATATATATATATATACATATACATATACATATATATATATAAAAAATTATATTTTTTGTATTTAAGATAGAAAAGATATATTTCTATTGTGAAGTTTTATATATATAAATATATAAATTTAAAACTATATGTATTTTGTATTTAAGATGGAAAAGATACATATTTCTATTGGGGGCTTTATAAATATATATAAGGTATATAAATAAAACATATATATATAATATTTATATATATAAGGGATATATAAGGATGTGTGTGTGTGTGTATATATATGGGATAAAAATCATATAAAGATATATACATGCAAAAAAGACAGAGCCTCTATTTCCTTCATACCCCAACATACAATCTAAGACCAGGTGTGGTCAGTCCTACATTCCAATCAAATACTCTGCCCTGAATGTTTTCCAACATCTCTGTGGCTGGATTCTTCTCATCTTTCAAGACTTGGCTCTAATGTCACATTCATAAAGAGAAACTCTCTAACCACCTTCCTTCAAGTGTCTTTGCCCAGTGCCTTCCTCTCTTGGTTCTGTTTATTTCCTTCAGAGCACTGATCACAGTCCCTTGTTTTCTTGCTTATTCATGTGTGCACTTGGTAAATGCCTGACTGCTTCCCTAGAATGTAAGCTTTGTGAAGGCAGAAAACTTGTCCATGATTGTTGTACCTTTAAAACCTAGCAGAGGGCCTGACCTTTAGTGAAGGTAGAGTAAATTACTCATGAACATTTCAGCAAGAATGACAGACATGAAGCCCTCGATCAAAAAAACTGAAGGACCAGTATTCAGTGTTAAGTGAAGAAGACTTAACTTCAAGATCTTACTAATTTAAATGCATTATCTAAACATAAATGTTTATATAACTACATATACATACTTATAAATTTATAAATGTATACACATACATATGCATTTATAATTTATACATATTTATACATATATACATTATACATATTAAATAAAAATTTCAAACCTATTCAAAGTAGAGAGAAGATCGTAATAAATCTCTTCCACGGGTCAATCAACTACCTTTAACAGTTATGAACTCATGATTAATCTCGTTTCATAAACAGAACCTCTCACTTTTCTCTCTGTCTGGATCATTTTAAAGCAAATTCCAGACATTATTTTTTCTGTAATTTCAATGAGTACTCTAAAAACATTAAAAAAACATAATTCCATTATTGCACTAAAAATTAACAATAATTCCTCCGGGGCGCCTGGGTGGCTAAGTGGGTTAGCCTCTGCCTTTGGCTCAGGTCCTAGGATCCTGAAAGAAGGATATTCACCTCTGCCTAGGGTCCTAGGATCAAACACTGCATCAGGGCTCTCTGCTCAGCAGGGAGCCTACTTCCCCCTCTCTCTCTGCCTGCCTCCTTCCTACTTGTGATCTCTCTCTCTCTCTGTCAAATAAATAAATAAAATCTTTAAACAATAATAATAATTCCTTCACATTTTAAATATCTGGTATTTTCAAAAATGTATATAAAATTTTTTTTTCATCGAAAACATTTGTTCTTGAACACTCTCCCACATCCCAGTTTTTAAAAAATTAACCTTTAATTCTTAAGTTCCATGTAGTCAAAAATAGAGACTACTTTTTTCCCCCTCTCCTTGGATAATTTTTTAGCTTTCAAAAGTAAACTTTTTTCCAAGTTGCCTCAGGGATAAAATAGCCAGTTTTTTCTTACGCATTATCATTTGGGGGTGGTGGTGGGGGGTTCTCATGAATCTTGTTATCCTTCTCCGTCTTCTCATTTTGTTAATCTGCCATCAGATGATAAATTGCCTTCAAAGAGTAAATGATCCTGAAACTCTTTTCTAATGAGTAGTCTGAATTTATAGATAGTTAATAAATATTTGTTGATTTTGTTTTATTCTGATATCTGGTGATTGTGGATAGCATGGTTTCAATAGCCATTTATGAGTTTCTATACAAGAGTAATTTTGATTTAGTTATCGAAGAGTAATCTTGCCTTTCTTTTCCAACAAGCTGCTTGAATGTTATACTTTTTTTTCTCTTCATAACCTTAAGCTGGTCCAATTTCTTAAAGCAGGTCTAGATAATGTTAAGCAATTGATTGTGCTATGAGTTGTTAATAGGAACAAGAAACACTTATTCTTCCCAGGGTTGTGATATCCTGACAGAAAGGCACAATATGGTGGCAAAAGAGTCAGTTCTAGTGAGTTGCTGTAGATACGGCCTCTTTGTGCCCGGTTTCCCTTTGTCAATGAGTTGCTTTGTTGGTCCTCAAGTCAAGACGCTCCGCTGAAACGTCAGTGTGAGAGCTCCCATCTGTGGTTCACTCATTCGGTGAGTAAGAGCGTGATAATGATCCCTTCCCAGCTGCAGCCAAAAATATATGATCAATATCAGCCAGTGGATCACCAAGCCTGGTCTCCCCCACCCACTTCAAATATTGCATTCCATCCATCTAAACATGGTCACGTATTCATCAGCTAGCCTCAGACTAGAGGATAAAGGAGTGATGGAAACATCCCTGGAGACTTGGAGATTTGCCTCTGGTTTTGATGGGATATTATTCTGAGGATTCACACATTTGTTGACCTCAATGCTGGTGAGGTCAACAGGACAATGCGGTGTGTATTGATTTGTTTCAATTCAGAAATTGCTCACTTATCGTTTATATTTATGTAAATAAAGCACTCTCTTTCATCTTCCAATTATAACATGTTACTGAATTAATGTGATTAAAGATGAAGCTGGACTAATGTTAACAGGGTCTTTCTTTCTGTCATAAAGTGCAAAGGAACAATCATGTAAAATTAATATATTTCTAAGGAGGTGACTATGAATCCCAGTGTCAGTGATTATAAACTCCCTCCTCTTCTTCCCCACCTCCTGTTCAAGCCAATTTCATGCTAAAATACCTTGACATAGTTTCTTTTTATTCCAGGCTTTTCTTCCTGTTCTATGCCTGCATCTCCAAATTATATTATGTGGTAGATTTTTCTATAAATGGGAATATGATGTCTTTGAGATGAACAAGGTTGGCAGGAATTTAGCATCCGAGGAGTTTTGAATAGGCATGTCTGTTATTTTTATTGAAATATTTTCAGCTATCTATTTTTCTTAACACAATAATAAAAAAGACAGTGTCTGGAGTAGGAATTATAAGTTCATACATTTTGGCAACTGAGCTGCTTTTTCCCAGGTCACTGCTTTGTTGTCTAAGCTTGAAATCACATTTTAGAACCAATAATATGGGATACTCATAGCTATAACCCAAAAGATAAATCTTTCTTTTCTTTTTTCTTTTTTTTCCTTTTTACTGGGGGAAAGGAAAATTCAGTTTAGGAATGAGAGGGATCATATAGTTCTTGCTCTAATCTATGTAACAGAACGCCTCTGGCCACTGAAGCATAAACAAATATGTATGCTATATTTATAATTGGTTTGATATCTTGAGTTTTAATATCGTTTGAGACTGAAATCATTTCCCTGAAACATTGCAGTAACAAAGGCCTTCCATATCTGTTTCACCTCATCCCTTATCCATTCAGTATAGAAATAAATTGAGAAGTGTATTCTGTAGGATGGAATTTATGGAAAATACAATATGGTTGATATTGTGGTCTATTTCTTAAACTTATCAAACTAGTCCACTACCGAAAGACATTTACGGTGGGGACAAGAGATTCATTCCTAAGCATTCCCTTTGGCTGCCAGGTACGGGTTATCCAAGAACTGACAGCCGCATAGCATTTAAGGGCATTAGTCTGGTACAAAAAATGAATATAGAAGAGATGGAATCACTGGGTATTGAGCAGCAGGGAAGGAAATGATTTGTGCTTCCTGCTGATGTATAAAGGTATATTATGCACAATAAGAACAGCTTAGCTCCCTCGGCTCCGTGGCTTACCACACTCTAGAACTGAAGGTACATAACGTGCAGGATAAGTTTATCTTCAACATGGCCTGGGCAATTATTTGGTATTGATTTTCTGAAAGTTTGGTCTTATATGTCAGCATTTTGTTGGCAAACTTTGCAACATAATCCAATCAAGTCAGTGTGGAGATGAATGCGGGCAGAGATAAACCCCCACGAGTGAGTCCTCTGCATGGTCGGGAGGTAGCCTCCTTACATTAAGGATTCTCTTGCAACTGTGCTCTCTCATCAGGGGAATTGTAATCTTGGGGAATCCCGGTGCCTGATTGCGGCTCTCCTCCCAATTGTGCACTTTTGACCTCTGTATTGATTCTGTCCTCTCATCAAAAGCGCTGATGTAATTCCATGTGCTAGGATCACGCAGTGATTTGCATCTAGGGGCTGCGACTGTGGGCTGACCCCAGACCATTTCATCAGAGTGAAAGTAGCCCAAATGGCAGATGCGTTTCCCCATAATATTAAAGTCTATTGTGCCATTTGTTTTTTTGTTTTTTTTTTAATCATATACCAAAAAAGGGCATACATCACCTACTCCAGATTTTGATTTAATTCCAACCAGAAATAGAGAAATTCTTTAAATCATAACAGGGATCAAAGGGATTTTATTGATTTCCACATTCAGATCAATAAATAACATTCCTGTTTGTTAAGGTTTAACACAAAAATGCTGAAAGCATCTGAATATTATTTCAGCAATTCCAGCGCTTTAAAAAATTATTGTTTTTTTCCCCAGGTTTTTATTACTAACATACACGCATAATGAAGCCTATTCGTTGACTATCTACTTAAATATATGAAATAGAAATGCCATTTAATAATATTCTGAGGACAATCATAGATATTTCATTAAAAAATCCAATGCAAAAAAAAAAAAAAATCCAATGCAGTTTAAATACTGACCATTACATTATTTTGTTTCTCCTCCCCTTTCTCCCTCCCCTTTCTCCTCCTCTTTGTCTTCCTCCTTCAAGTAGGGTGGCAAATGGGGAGGAAATTACTTCTGAAGCATAGACACCTAAAGAAAACTTCATTAGAAATTGATGTAAATCTATAATTACTTGCAGTGTGTTCTGCTTTCCTATCTCTCCTTTAGTTCCTATTTACTCTTCTGTATTAATTTTGATCAACAAATATTTACTGAAAACTTACGTATAGGTGCTAGAAATTCAGTGATGAGAAAAACAGATAAGGTGCCTCATGGAGCTGATAGTTGAAATGGAGAGACAGTCAACGAATAATACAAATAATGCTGAATAGAAAAAGAAGGGAACAGTTTATGTTAATAGCTGACATTAGAAATTATTCAGTGAATGGGATCCAATTATTTGGAAAAATACTGAAAGGAGCTTGGCGGGGAGGAGTGAGGATATTGAAGGTGCTGGGCATGGATGGAACATTCCCTGGACACTAAGGGAGGGACTGGCCAGTTGTCCTATATAGGAGGAGGAAGAAGACGCTTAGTAGGGGTAAAACCAGAAAAGGGAAGGAAAGCTGTGAGGTGTTCTGAAATCCTTTAAACTCGAAAAAAGCTTGATAAAGTGGGTTATCTGCGAAAACGATAAAAGAGCTTCCCTTTGTTCCCAGATTAGTGAAAGGTTAAATCAAAGTGGCCCAGGAGGACAGAAAGGCGGGGGCTTATTAAATGTTCCGGGATTTGCAGCAAGTATGGGGACATTCTGCATTCCCACATGATAGGAATGTGGAGGTTCAAGCCAATAGTCAATAATTTTCTTTCTTTTTGAAAAACATCCTCAGTAAGTGCTGTGAAGATAAATTTTGGAGAGTATGAATAAGTACAACAGGGGTTTTAGTTTAGATGTGAGCAGAGAGGGATGACCAAATAAGACCTCTTGGTTTTTTCAGATCTTGGGGACACTTGATTTCATTTTGAAAGAGTTGGATTGGGGTGCCCGGGTGGCTCAGTGGGTTAAGCCTCTGCCTTTGGCTCAGGTCATGATCTCAAGGTCTTGGGATCAAGCCCTGAATTGGGCTCTCTGCTCAGCGGGGAGCCTGCTTCCCCCTCTCTCTCTGCCTGCCTCTCTGCCTACTCGTGATCTCTGTCTGTCAAATAAATAAGTAAAATCTTAAAAAAAAAAAAAGAGTTGGATCTCTGTATGAGAAAATAATTGCCAAAATATCTGAATTTACAGAAATATTAAATTAGGAAATATTGATAATAATTTAGATTGCATAGCAAATTCATAGTATAAAGTGTTTCAATAAACCTATAAAGCAATCCTGTGGAAAAGGCGGGATGAGACCACTGACGTTCAGACAGTGACTCACTAAGTAAGTATAATAAGTAGCGAAAGTAGTAAGTGGCAAAGGCGGAACTCGAATCCACGTCCCTGTAAACTCTGTGCTCTTTCCATTAATTTTGTAATATAGTCCTTGAAGTTGTAAAAGCATTCAACAGAGGTTTTTCTTTAAATTGTCATTGATCCCAATATGTACAAAAGTGTTCAATTTTTTAAAAACGAAATCAACCCATTTTTTTTTTAATTTCTAAGAATGTATATATTGCATATGTCACAATTTAATTCTAGAGACTGTCCCTGTGGCTGCTAGAGAATGGGAACCAGTTTCAGATGGGCTGTCCCATATGCCTCTCATAGGCTGGGAAGCAGCAAGTGATGGGATGGGTCTTTATTGGCACGGGAATCTCTAAATTTCCACCTCTAGAAGCCAGGATAAAAATAGTAGCAGCATTATGGAGGAAAATGACAATAGCCTGCCCCAGAGATAAGCTGCTACAGAGAAATACTACAGTGTCATTAAATAATCATGTTGTTGACTCTTGTCTTGGGGGAGGGTGGTTTAGAAAGCCTAAGACTAATCCTCTGTCTCTTCCGTCATATTTCTGTGATTAATATTTTATGACAGGGGCTCAGTTCTATGAATCACAATCAACAACATGATTGTACTTATTAATCATTATTTAAATCAATTATTAGATAAAAAATAATCCAGTGGAGGACTGCCTTTTATATAAGTAGAGGATGCTGGTTATCCAAGTTTATGACATGTGCATTGCTCATTTATTGTCATTGGTTATTTGTAGTTTAGTTAGGGCACAAGTCACTAAACTTGGACTCTAAGCTCAAAGTTAAAAACCCAGCTTCACCACTTTATCAGGGGCCTGACACCATGTAAGTTTCTTAAACTTTCTAGGCTTCAGGTTCATCATCAATAAAATGGGGTTAGTGATGCTAATAAAATACTTTTCAGGATGAAATTAGGTTGCAAATATGAAATAAAGTAATGCAGATTTTTTTTTTTCTTTCTGCCTCTTTATTTATAGGGGAGATGATCAGAGGTGATATCAGTGACCAAGGAATAATATGGATGAGGGTGGACCAAGGAAGAATGCTATCAGTTCCTTCAGTCAGCATCTAGATATTTGGACTCAGATCCCAGGATAACAGTCACATGCACACGAATGTCCTGGTCTTCTCATCTGTGACCTTCCACATTGCCACTTGATTACATTCTCTTTAGCAGGAGTTAAAAGTTTTGATCAGAAATGAAAGGTTGAACCTAAGATTTTAGGCCTGAGGCCTTCTTAATTTATCTTACTGCCTTGTGTCCCTAACCTTCTTGTCCATTAAATTCATCCAGAGTGTTCTTCAGAAAATCAAAGTCCATGAATGCAGCTTTGCATGTAAGCACAATGTAACTGCTTCATCATGGTAAGAAATACTTGCGAGAAAAAGTGGAGGTTTTTATTAAATAGCACAGATTTGGGGCACCTGGGTGGCTCAGCGTGTTAAGCCTCTGCCTTTGGCTCAGGTCATGATCTCAGGATCCTGGGATGGAGCCCCACATCAGGCTCTCTGCTCAGTGGGGAACCTGCTTCCCCCACCCCCCGTCTCTGCCTGCCTCTCAGCCTACTTGTGATCTCTCTCTGTCAAACAAATAAATAAAATCTTAAAAAAAAAAAATAGCACAGATTTCTCCTCCTCTCCCTGGAAGGATGACTTGAAGCTACAGATAGACTTACTCATTTCCAATGATGATAACTTTGGGGAAAGTTAAATGGCATCCCACTTCATCTTATCTCATCTTAGATATTAACTGCAGCAGACAGCCATGGTGATGAGTTTTAAGAAGTTTGGGGATTGAAATCAAGGACATGTGGACTTTGTGAGTGTGCGTGACCACACTTTGCTGTCTTCTTATATCAGCTAATTTGTTCTATTTTCAGTTTAGAGGTCTCTTATGTGTTGATTGTCATCTGTCTTTTTTTGATTCCTTTACCGAAAAGAGAAAATGTTCATAAAATTATTTTATACATCGAAAAACATTACTTTTGACAGCCAGGTGTCTTAGGAGTGCATTTTGATTTGCTGCTAAGAAGTGCGAGCTGTGGCTATGAAATTAGTTCATTCTGAGGCTGGATATATGTCAGCATTTCATGCATCGATTCCTACTGGGATGAAATACAAAAGATTAGGAGATGTACTAAAGACTGCAGCTTTTCTTCAAGATTAAAATCTTTCCGATAATTTTTTAATGAGAAAAAACATTAGGAGGGAAGTCTAGCATTTAAAAATAGCATGCGATTATTACAACATGTGACCCATACTTGTTTATGGTGTCAAAACCTTTGCCAGGGTTGCTGTTGTGTACCATGACCTTGTATATGTGTGAAGGGGCTATATGCTGTGATTAGCTTTGGAGACCAAAAATATAAGTATAGTGTAAGACGGGAATATATTTCCTGAACTTCAGTAACGATTCGTTTTGCTTTTCATAACTTAAATTGTTACCATTCAGTACTTACAAAGCAGATTTGTTAAAAATTCCACAGGGCTATCTGAAGCATCTCTTTGGTTAGAGTCATCAGAAGGAAAGCCAGTGAGACGTCACAGGGCTCTTCCCATGTCACAGATGTGGGAGATGATGTCCACAGATGGTGAGAGAGCAGATGTGCCCTGGGGGCCAAAAGGGTGACCAGCAAGGGCACTGGCCAATGGGAGTCTTAAAAGATTGTGGAGGAAGCCACACCTCCGGAGTGTGAAAATCTGTCTGCCCATCCCCCATCGTGCTCAGAGCCTTTTGTAAAGGTTTCAGCTTAGCTTCTGGAACCGTGAACATCTGGCTCTTTTTTCCCACCCTCCTGAAACAGCTCCAGTCCATGTTCACCTGAGAGGAGGTTAGCGTCACTAATCCAGCTGCATTCCTCCTTTCCATTTCTCAAGCGAATCGATAGAAAGAATATATGAAATAAAAACACTCTGACCACTCGTGAATGGTTACCAATGAGTATTTTCTCTCCGGGCTGTCTAATCAAGTTCGCCGAGTCTTTAAGCCCGTCCTAGGTTGCATTTTGGGTACATTCACAAATGGTGTTTTGTTTTGTTTTTTCCCCCCTAGGGGCTGGTTTCTGCTACCTCAGTGTGCAGAGAAACTGAACACTTCAGCCCTTGCACAGTGACAGGTGACGTGCGTGATTGTTTGCTGACGGTGATTTGGAATATTGATGCTTTAGAGAAAGAACTACATCGAACAGGCAATCTGCACAGCTCACAAACTACACAAAGAGCACTGAAGATAAATAAAGTGTCAACCCTGCACTGCAGCTTTGTGGAGAATCATTTTCAAATTTTCCTTTTTGAATTATTAAATAGACCATGTCAGAACAACTCTGATTATTATCCAATCCATAGGCTTCAACACCAAGCTTTTATGTAATATCAAGTGACTGCAGTGATCAATTCGACCAATCATAAATGTGCCCTCGTTCTGGAAAGGATTCAACTCTCCGCTGCACCGCAGCGTCTTATGCAGATAGGGAAACACCTGCTGCATTGCTTAGAGAGGGGGCCATGGCAGGGTCTGCCTTGAGGAATGTGCGGAGGCTGTGAAAATATATTTAGTTTCTTATCGAGAACTTTAAGCCTAAGTCCATCTTTTTGCTATTTGAGGACTGTTTACATAGGTTAGCTGGAGCCCGATTATCTGGCTATGCATCTCTGCTGCAGAATTACCTACCTAACCTATATTATAAATAAAATGTCTAAAAACTGTAGCAGAAAAAAAAAATCAAGCATTGTTTGTGGTTTCTTGAGGAAATACAGTATATGCTGGAAGCAGAGACTGAGCTATGCAGGCATGTAGCCACGTGTCATTTATAAAATGTGATAAAATGATAATCTCTCACCTACACTAATACGCAGTTTATCTAGATAAATAACTCTTTGAATGAATACTGTGGATGCCTTTAGGGTCTTAGGCATTTAATTAAAATAGAACAAAAATATTAGCTGTCAGCTTTGGGATTTTTGGCATCTTCTCTTGAAAAGGATATTCTTTAGTCTGAGAACAGATTTGTGACATTCACTGGGAATAGACGTGAGGTGGTATTTTTCTAATCCTCGGGAAGAAAGAGGCTCAAAATGCACGGTATAGAAATCTGAAGATGAAACGGTTTCCTGAGGATGCCTCTGTTTCCCACCGCAGCTCCCTCCCAGGGCCTGGGACAGAGGGAGGAATTCAGGGAGCCTCCGATAATTGCCAGTGATTGGAGGCAGCCCTGTGGCTCCGGCACTTTCTCGCCATCGTGCTGGTGCGTTGCCAGCACTCGCGATGACTGCAGAAGCAGAGGGCTTTCTTCCTATTGCCTGTGTGTGATTTTGACGTTGGATACAGGGAGGCAGGGCAAAGCAGTGGCAGAGACCAAGCGTAGGGAAGAGCCCAGTGGAGGCCCTGGAGCAAACTGCCTTCCAGAATTCAGAGATTAGAGGAGGCTCCCCTGCTACCCACTTAACCCTAAAAATACATCCTAAGCTGCAATGCAAAAGACTCGTCCAGAAATGACTCCTTTTAATTGTTCCATTGTCTACTGAACATTGATTTGGGTTTTCTTTGAGTCAAGTTTTCTGAGAAAACACTGGCTACCTTTATGTGATGAAAACTGTCTCTTGAAATAGATTGCACACTGTGTATATATATCATGCGTATTTCTTTTGTCTATTTTTACCCTATCTTGTAGGGTTTGGAGTACATAGAAAGAAAAGAAAAACCTTCTATTGTAATGCAGTGGGACCCTATTGTTGAACAAATTAATCTGTATATTTGTCCGCAATTTTGATAATAGATGACATGCTGACAAAGCATGAAATTATTACTATAAATGAATGTGGTGTGAGATTTCTATTTTTTTCACAGAGTAGATTCAGTGTTTAGGTAACATGATTTAGTAGATTCTCAGCACTCTTGAGAGAGATAAGAAATGGTCTAAACACTTGAGAAAAATGTAATTTGAGTTAGGAGTTAGATTTTTTAAATCTCTTTTAGTTCTTGCTTGGAATATTCATCTTTCATTGTGGTTTAAATTTTGGATCTGGAAAGTGGACTATATCCTAATAAAATAATGACTGTTACGGACTTACTATGAAATAATTTCATGGATCTGGAACAAAAATGCTGTTCAAATGGGCAAACATGTGATATGTTGAGAATAGGTAACAGACTAAAGGTAGTAGGTCAGAGGTGTGTGTGTGTGTGTGTGTGTGCGCTCCCTGTCTCATCATACCTGGAGACTCATACAAGAGTTATAATCAAAATAAAAATAGAACCTTTATAATTCAAGCGGAAGAGAAATTTAGGCAGTCAGTTGTTAATAATACAAATCAATAAGCACATTTTTTTTTTTTCTCCAGGTATGTTCTAGCCATCAGTGTTGAAAACACTAGCCCAAAAAGGTATATTTCAACATTTTAAAATCATTTTGGGGGGGAAATGGGGGAGGGGATTCTATTCTATATATTTTCCTCATGGGCAGTGGAAATAAGCTTTTATGATTCCATACTCTTTTATCCTTCCTCCCCTCCCCCCTTCATTTGATCGCATTATTCACACAAAGAGCCAATGAGCCGTATGCCATTACCTTAAAATCCTATATTAATGAGACAGCTACAGTTTTTAATCATTTGAGTTAAGCCTTGAATATTCTGTTTGTTAATATAGTGCATCCATTTAAAATGAGGACAGGCATTTTATTGTAATATTTTATTTGCAAATAATGAATAAAATACTGATTTTTCTCTTTGTAAAGTTGTCAAACATTCTGAAGAAAGCGTTTTATTTTTGAGGAGTTAATTTTACCTCTAAAAGCATGGGTAAAAAAAAAAAGGTGTTTCTTACAGAGTCAATTAAAGAGATAAGGACCTGGTCCTCGTTTTTCTGGCAAAATTTTGGGGTGGAAATAAATACATACACACAAAATGTATAGTAAGCCAACCTTGATTACTTAACAAAAATTGAGAGCATTTGAGATTACACTTAAAGGAAACCTAAACAACTTATCCTTAGTATCTTCTGGAGATATAATTGTGCGAATAAAAGGAGGAATTTTTTTTGTATTTTTTGCTTAATCTTATCTTACTTTGTTTTTGTTTATGAAAATGGCTCAGAAAAGCACTTGAGATAAAGTTTATATAACACCATATTTTTTTTCTTCTTTTTAGGTAATAACTGCTCTCTGACTTAAAGTACGACATCCAGGCCACCTTGATTTCACGAATGTCAACATCATATGAATTAGACAATGGTCTCACCTTTTACAATTCCTGTATAAAAAGACAGCAGCATATTTAACCTCTTGAAAGTTGCCAACCCACTTATCTGTGGGCTATTATTTTTTTTCTTTTACAATGTTTTTCTTATTTGATGAAAAATCTAATACATGTTGGGATGCTAGTCAAAAAAGAGGCTAAGCTATTGAATTTTGAATGCTTCTTACTTAACAAGTACAGTGAGTTGTAAAATACTATTTTTAAATAGGAGAAACGTGCTTTAAAAATGCAATTTGGTACTGTTTCCTTAATACAGATGATATTCACAAATCAAAATCATGAGCAAAATTTAGGAAAAATTAAAAGGAATTTTCCTAAGTGGAGTTTTCATTGCTAATAAAAAATACCAGAGAATTTCATGAAGGTATTGCATCCATATCAGTGAACTTACACTTTAAAAACGAACATAAGACACAGAAGGACGTTTCCTTGGCTTCTGTTTCTCGCATCTCAGCAGCTACTCAATCTAGGATTTTTTCAGTGTTCACGTAGGAGCCACTGCCCTGGCATTTTTAAGAAGTTTTGGGTCTGCGTAAAGCTAAGTCACAGTATCTGGGTGGATGGCAATGTTACTTCATTTTGCATGGAAAGAAAGTAATTTTTAATCCCCCTGAGATCATAGACGACATGGAACTGAGAAGCTGTTTGGGAACACTAGGCTCCCACTGTAGCTCTTCACTTGAAAAATTCAGCAGACCTCCCCAGTTTATTTTAACTGGAATATACACAGTTACCCCACTCCCCCACTCTTGTCTTGACCTCCCCTCTTAGCCACATACAGATGCCCCTCTTACTTGGAAACTTTGAGTTGACTTCTTTTTTCTTATCATAATGATGATTTCTGCATAAACAATCAATCAGTCAACCAAGCATTTGATCCTATTAACTGGCCAGGGTTGCCCAAACCTCTCAATTTTTGCTAAGCTCTATCTGATGCACTCTTCTGTAGAAGCAAATACATTTTTCCTCAAGTAGTTTATTAGATACTTTATTTTAGATACTGCCTTTTTTTTTTTTTTTTTTTTTTTTTAGCAACAGAATCTAAGCAGCCTGATTGGAATTTCAAATGATCGTCACATTGAATTTGAAAGTCTGTCTTACTCAGAATGTAACATTTTTCTTATATTTTAACCAAATAGACGCAAGAAAGTCCTTTTTATCTTTTTCTAGCCAAACGTATGTTCAATATTATTAATTCAAATAGAGAAAAGATCATGCCACATCTTTGACTATTTAATAAGATTTTTCAGTCTTTAGCTAGGTTATCAATTGCTTCCTCTCTTGTGTTCGGTACACCAATTTTCCTCACTTCCTGATTTGGTTTGTTCTTAAGGGATACAAAAATCCATGTTGTCACTTGCCGGAGTATGCAAAAGCCAGTTTGTTAGAAAACAAGGTGTTGCACTGTTTGTTTGTTTGTTTCTTTGTTTGTATGCCAGAAAATGAGTCTGAGTTACACTGCGTGGTTCCTGTTGCCTATTTGCTTACACTTAGTTTTCCTCTCTTTACACACGAAGAAGCAAACACCATCCCTGTCAAAGGATAAATGAGGCAGAATTGGTGACGTGTGTGTTTGTCAACATAAGCAAGATCAAATGATTGCTCAGCAGGAAGAAGCCACGGGAAAGCCAATGATTTTTGACTAATTAGCAAAATAATAATAATGTCTCCCTAATGATTACCTTGTACTGGCTTGTGGCCTTTATCAGACAGAGCTATTCCATCAGTGCAAACTGGTGTTTTGAAGACAAATTAGCAATTTTATTTGAAATCATGGATGTGCAGCATTTCAGAGAAATCTTTGGAAACATCCCATCCTTCTATATTATTGAGCAACAGAGACTGAGAACGGAGCCCCAGTTTTTTTGTTTCCCATTGTCCTATCACCAACGAGCACTTTAGCTAATACTTTATAAGAAGCAGCAAGGTGTGTTTTTCAGGATCTCTTAAAATACAAGTTCATTCTATCCTTCCAGGGAATTTTGCCAGAGGCGTCCATGAGGAGTAACTTGGTTGAAAATAACAATGTTGACAAGAATTTTTTTTTTCCTGTTACCACATGCTAGCCAAAGTTAGAGGGTCCATTACCATGCGCAATCTTATTTTAAGTAATCTTTTATGAAACTTCAAGAAGAAATTAAGGTAGACCTAAATTGTCAGTCCCGTAAAATGTCACTGAAGCTGCCATTTTCTGTGAAGTTCGGTAGGCAACCACTATTTATAGGAAATGGCAAAGACAGGAGCATGTCTCAGGTCGCAGGGCGTGTGCTAAGCTCTGTGGATTATCTTGCCTGAGACATATTCACAGGATTCCTGGCTCAGGACAAAGCTACATATTTCTCACTTTCCTGGGTGCCAGATTTACACCTTAAAAATAGAGATCAAGGATGAGTGAGCTTGGAATCAAGGGAATATTGTCTAGGAGAACTTGGTTTGTCATATGGTGTCTAGGTTGGGAAATGCTATGTGGACCTTGCTGATTTGGGCATTAAAACTGCCGAATTGTATTAGATTTTCCCAAGAGAGCTGATTAAACTTTCAAATGATCATGAGCAAAAGTACCTCAACAAAATAAAAACCAGACACGATGATAAACTTACGGTTTTTTTTTTTTAGACTAGCAAACTACTTGTTTGTTTGCTTTTAAAAATTTTTACCCTTTAAAATAATATAAATTTTTATCTTTCAGTTTTTTCCTATTGTGATCATTTAACTGACATATAGATTTAAGTAAAAAAGCAACACTCCCACCCCATTTTCTTTCTATCCCAATCATCAAGTAAGAAGTTTTATTGTGGGGTAAGCGTTGTTTGTCTTTGCAGCAGCTAATACAGGGCCCATGGTTACCTTTCCTTTATTTTTATTTTTCGGCACCTTAAGCCTGCTTAGGACATTCTTCTAGCATCCCTCTCTCCACCAAGATCTCTCCCAGCCCCTTCCCCAGGAGCAGTGATTTCTATGATAACAACCTGAAAAAAGCAAGAGTAGTATTTTTCCTTTGTCTAACCCAGTACAGAAGACTAATAGGGAGAGACAGGGAATGAGGAGGTGACAGCGGTGATGGGGGACATGGTAATGAGGGGGAGGGCAGGGGAGTGGGCTAGCAAAAGACAAGAGCCGTGTTGATAATATGCTGAGGCGGGGTTGGGGGTCAGAGGAGAGACCATTTT
The DNA here is from genome assembly GCF_010015895.1 of Lontra canadensis. Classification (NCBI taxonomy): domain Eukaryota; kingdom Metazoa; phylum Chordata; class Mammalia; order Carnivora; family Mustelidae; genus Lontra; species Lontra canadensis. The sequence goes on from NW_022631077.1 coordinate 7,347,011, forward strand.
AATGAATTGTATGGCTGCCACCACCAAGCAGATGCTCAGAGATTCTCTTAAGTCTCCATCAACCTCGATGAATTCTTCTATGGCTTTCCAGGGCTGCGCTGTCCAATAGAGTAGCCACTGACCACGTGTGGCTGGGGAGCACCTGAAATGCGCCCAGTTAAAATCTCATGCCTCAAGTATAGTGGACATGATGGATTTCAAGATTTAATATGAAAAACATAAAATATTAACAAATTGTGTATCAGTTCCATGTTGAAATGATAGTATTTAAGATACTTTCAAGATACGTTTTTGGCCTTTTTTTTTTTTTCCTCTTTAAAAATGGGTGGCTCATGGGGCGCCTGGGTGGCTCAGTGGGTTAAAGCCTCTGCCTTCGGCTCAGGTCATGATCCCAGGGTCCTAGGATCACACCCTGCATCGGGCTCTCTGCTCAGCAGGGAGCCTGCTTCCCCCTCCCTGCCTCTCTGCCTACTTGTGATCTCGGTCTGTCAAATAAATAAATAAAAGCTAAAAAAAATAAAAATAAAAATGGGTGGCTCAGTTAGGTAAGCATCTGCCTTTGGCTCAGGTCATGATCTCAGGGTACTGGGGTCAAGTCCCACATCAGGCTCCCTGCTCAGTGGGGAGCCTGCTTCTCCCTCTGCCTGCTGCTCCCCCTGCTTGTGCTCTCTCCATCTCTGAGAAATAAATAAATAAAATCTTTAAAAAAAAATGGCTACTAGGAAATTTAAAATTACATCGATGGCTCTTTTTAATAATCACATTTTCTAGTTTCTGTATTTGATGCTTGGTATCTGCGCCTTGCTGACTCTAAGAAGACCGCCTCTTCTAGGACTAGGCAATTTCTAGAGATAGCAAAGGACTTGCATATGAGAGCACCTTCTACAAGCAAAACAACCAATTCAGAGTCCAGACCCTCAGCCACCTTTTTTATCGGACTTGCATACTCCAAACCACTATTCAGCTGTCCTAATCACCCCAGGGCCAGGTACCAGACAACTAGGGAGAGACCTTATGTCCCAGAGCCCATGGAAATGGTTCAAATTAGCCAAGTTTAAGACCGTCTACCCTGCTACCTGCCTACCCTGCTACTCTGCCTACCCTAATCACCATAAAGGCTCTTGCCTATGTTCTGTCCCCTTCTCTGGGCCTCCTGACTACCCTTGGTCTTTCCCTATATGGCCCCTGCCCATGGAATGGCATGCCCCATCTTCTTGGGATCTGTGACTATAACAAACTACCTTTTCAGTGGCGGTAATTTTCAGATTTGTTGGCCTTACCATACTCGAATAATAAAACCTACATGTAAAAACACTTGCATACTATTTCTGTGGGATAGTGCTGCCAGAGCTCTGTTTTCTCCAAGTGTGATCCACTGATCACTTAATAATGTGGAGAATCACTTACAAAATTAAACTCCCAGATTCCTGGGACCTCTTTGAACTAGCTCAGCTTCTGAAGCATAGTATTAGTTCAATAAATCTCAGCTATTATTACTTCAACACCATAATAACAATAACACTAATAATGATGATAATAAAGTGGTTTATTTCTGGTTTGAGATGATTATTTCTTCTCACTTTATGGTTAGTTTTGTTACTATTGTACAATATAATAAAATATATATCTCTATATGCAATGCAAGCTAACATTTATTATTTATTATTGGCCAAGCTCATGTTAAGTGTTTTATACATTATTTCATTGAATCCTTATGACAACCAATTGAATGACAAAGTAATTTGCCCAGAGTCACACAGCTTGCTAGTGTTGGAGCATATATTTATTTTTGAATGATACATAATTTGTGTATTTACTTAACACTATCATGTCCGATACTCATTCAGAAGGATAATAGAATGCATATGCACAATTTAAGAATTATCATGAAACAGGTCACCTAGGTGGCTCAGCGGGTTAAGCCTCTGCCTTTGGCTCAGGTCATGATCTCAGGGTTCTGGGATCGAGCCCCGCATCGGGCTCTCTGCTCAGCAGGGAGCCTGCTTCCACCTCTCTCTCTGTCTGCCTCTCTGCCTACTTGTGATCTCTGTCTGTCAAATAAATAAATAAAATCTTTTAAAAAAAGAATTCTCATGAAACAAACACACATGTGTACACAATCAGGCAGAGGACATGGCCCCTCTCTGATCGTGTTTCCCCTTTCTTCTTCAGAGGCAGCATACCCTGACTTTTTTGGTCATCATCTAGTGGCCATTAAGACAAAGTCACTGGGAATACTCTATTTTTTTTCTTGTCCCCAAACATCTTCAATGATGTGTATTCTTTCTTAAAAACAAAACAAAACAAAAAACCCAACATTCACTAGTATTAGCTAGCTAATGTTAACTAATGTTTAAGTAACATTTTAAATAAATGTTAGGCTTAAAGAGGAGTTGCAAAAATCCTAGAGTTCCCACAGACCTCACATCTTGCCTCTCCTGGCATTAGCATCTTACTTTCCCATACAACAACTATCAACCAGGAAATTAACAGGGGTAAGTTATTATTAACTAATCTGTGGACATTTTTGACTTTCATCTGTTTCTTCACTGATGTCCATTTTCTTTTTCTGTTCCAGGATCTTATCCAGGATCCCACAATGCACTTAGTTTCTATGTGGGGGGATGTATTTTGAACCCATTTCTGTCTCAATAGAGAATTCACAAGAGCAGTGTTTCAGGGAGATTAATTTTAAGGCAGCGTGTGAAATAAATTTTAGGGCAGAGAGCTAAAAGCAGGAATGTCAGGAGACTCTTGCTATATTACGATAGCTTAAGGCAGAGAAGGGCTATGGCTGTGAAGGGCCATCTCTGTGTCTATCCCTTTATATAGCGCACACTGCTTTGGCATAATGCGTTCATCTCCCTCCCCTAGAAGCCCACAAGTTCCTTGAGGGCAGGGAGCACTACAGCTAATTCATCTCAGTATCTCCTTCAGGTACTAAGGAGAGTGCCTGACAATAGAAGCGATCTGGTGAAGGTTTGTCAAATAAATTAGTATGAATGAGAAACGCAAGCTGAGGGGGAAGCTAGGACCCACAAGAGGGATAAGCAAAGGGGAAGGGAGAAGAGGGAGAGCAAAAATAGAAGAGAGACCTGATCAGCCAGGGGCTTGGGGGAGACACACAGAAGGTAAGGCATTGACAGCGGAAGACAAAGAAAGGGAGAAGCCAAAGGAGAGGAAGAGAGGAGGTTTGAGGGAGAAGCAGCTAAGGCAGCAGGACTGTCTTCCCATCGTGTTGCTCACTTAGATTCTGTACATTATCATCCATCATTTAACGTCAAAACCTCGCCTCCTTTATTTATTGCTGTTCACAGCTCTCAGACCTTTATCGTTTCCTCCCTCATCGCCCTCCTCCTTCACAAGATGCTGCTGAGAAGAGTCTCCAGCCGCAGCCAGGGAATGTCACGTGATGCCTATGCTTCATTGTCACCGGGCCACTTCTGGCCCTCAGCCCTCCACACCCGCTTCCTGCCTCAAGGCCTTTGCACTCGCTGAGCCCCTCTTCCTAAGAGTGTCAGCTCCCAGGTTCTCATGAGGTTGGCTTCTCCTTGAAGTTTTAACCCCACTTGCTTACCCTCTATCTTATTATGTTGTTTTATTGTCTTCAAAGTGCTTAAGGCTCTGGGAGTTCTCTTGTTTGTTTATTTGCTCACTTTGTTTTCATTTGTCTTCACCCACTAGAATACTAGCTCCAGAATGGAAGGGGGCTTGCCAGTATCATTTACCAGGAAACTTCCAGCGTGGGGAAGAGGGTGAGAAAAATGAAGTGACAGACACATTGTTTTGCAATTGGACTCAATTTAGTCACTGGGTGGGGGTATGGGGGTAGGGAGTGGGGGTGGGGAAGCTGGTGGGGTCCACACCCCTTAAAATGTCATCGCTCCAAGCTACTCAAGAACTCTCAACACAGAGGCGCCTGGGTGGCTCAGTGGGTTAAGCCTCTGCCTTCAGCTCAGGTCATGATCTCAGGGTCCTGGGATGGAGCCCCCATCGGGCTTTCTTCTCAGCAGGGAGCCTGCTTCCCCCTCTCTCTGCCTGCTGCTCTGCTTACTTGTGATCTCTCTCTGTCAAATAAATAAATAAAATCTTTAAGAAAAAAAAAAAAGAACTCTCAACACGTGTTGCTTATGCTTTGCTTTGTTTTTCAACGGGGCACGTATTCTAGGATGAAGGAGAGTAATTGTTATGGTCCCCAGGTAAAATTAATTTAAAAATAATTCACTGAATGGGGACCCAGGTGAGGGAAGAGCAGCTTCCGAACTAAGATAAAATTTCAAGTAAATTTGATATCTCTCACACAATTCAATGTTTCAATCTAACACTTTTTGAATGCCTGTTAAGTGCCAGGTAGTGTAGCAGAAATGGCAAATACTGTAAACAACAAATTTCTGTCCTCTAGGACAGAATGGAACTGCTTCTCAAATGGAACTGTTTGATAAGCTAATAACTGGTTACAAAACAATTTTGATTTCAAAGAGCTATAGAGAGGACTATGGAGGAGCAGAGGACAGACCTTAAAGGCAACTTAATATTCACTTTACATATGTAAATTAACATTCTTAGATAAGGCTTTGAATGATGATAACAGGTGTTACTGGGGGGCTCAAGTGAATGTGGCAAAACTGGGTTAACGTTAACCAGTCCTCTCTAATGAAGGACTTAACAGAGTCTTTAACTTACTAATATGTACTGCGAATTTATGTGGGGGTGGGGACCTTGGTAAGCTTCGTTGCCTAATCTTGACCACAGTGACTGTTTCAAAGAGGATTTTATAAAACTAGTTTCCACTGAACAAAATTTGAAATTTCTTCACAATATGTTTATCTTAAGAGTTCTAAAAAGTAATTTCTTGATGTTCAGGGTTGAGGATTTCCCACTTGAAAATTTTAGGAACACAACTGAGAAAGCTCTTCATTCCTTTCTTTTCTCCATTATCATCCTGGACTCCTTCAAGACCTGATGAAAATCCCACATGCATGAGAAAGAGTTCATGGTCTAACTACTGGAAGATGCCTAAGAGTTTAAAAAAAATATTTTTAGAAATTCTACCTGAAGGAATGATTAAAGATTAAACAAAAAAGCCTATCATACTAGCATCCTATGCCTTGTATTATTCCTTATGAAAAGGAATTAAGATTCCTTGAAGAAATGGTTGATTTCACATCTGAGGCACAGTAGTTACAGGATGGATATCTTGTTATCTAGAAAAAAGAAAGTGCCCACCTTCTGCTCCAAATAAAGAAACTGGTAGGGTATTACAAGGACATGGGGACAGCTCTAAGTGACCCCTACTAGCCACATCTAAGACAATCTGAGCATGACAACAATTAGTACAGTAAAAAACTATTGGAAAATGAAAAAAAATTGTAAGTCCATGTCAAATATAAAGATAAATTTAAAAATAATGGAGGAAAAGGCAGGGTTCGTATTTACAGTAGAATCTCAAGTGCCTACTCATAAAAATGGAGGAAGTGTTGGAGTTAGAAAAGCACTATTTTGCAACCATCTTGTTAAAGATTGGATCATGCAAGAGTCATTGATCCAGAGGGAAATTTTGATGAAGCAAGATATTTGTATGGTATTAAGTGTCTGTACAGATTGCTTGTAGTTGTAAGGGGAAAAACAGTACCAACATAATACTAACTATATTATAGCTATATATGGAGTATTATTTATATATATATATTTATCACAATTTAATTTCTATGTAAGTAACTGCATAGTAGTAATATATAATGATGTAATCAGACAAACCTTGACTGGGTGATCCAAATTAACATCAGGGATGAGTAGATGGACATGATGTGCCTCCAGATGTGATAACTTGAGGAGGACCCAATATCACTTATGTATTATTCCAGCCTGGAATGCATTCGCTGAATTTAATCATAAGGAAACATCACATAAACCCAAAATGAAGAATATCTCAATGTAAAAAAAAAAAAAAAAAAAAAAGGACAGTTTCCTTCAAACCTGTCAATGTCATAAAAGACAAAGAAAGGTTGTAGAAATGTTTTAGATTAAAGTAGGCTAAAGAGACATAATAATAAAATGCATTACTTGACTCCAGAGTGAACCTTTCACTGGAGGCAGAAAATGCTGTGAAGGACGTTATTGGGTCACTTGACAAAATTGGAGTGCAGACAGCAGATTAGAAAATAGTATCCTATCAATGTTAATTTTCCTGAGGTTCATGACTGTCCTGTAGGTTATGTGAGAAAATATCCTCTTCTTAAGAATTAGACACTGAAGTCTATGGGGATAATGGGCCCTAATGTATGCTGCTTATCCTCTAGAGTCAGGAAAAAAGAAAATGATAGATATCTGTGTCTATAAATTTATACCCATCCATCCACCTGCCCATCTACCCATCTACCTACTTACCCATCTTTCTACCTATCGTATCTATCTTGGTCACTCTATGGATCAATGGATCTACTGATCTATCGATATGTCATCTATTGATCTATCATCTATCATCTTTCTTTCTTTCTTTTTTCTTCCTTTCTCTATCTGTTGGGCAAATGACAAAAAAAAAAATTGAGTAAAATTTTAATACATGAACCATATACATGGTATAATGGCGTTCTTTGTACTATTCATATTCTTTCGAGTTTTCTATAAGCTTAACGTTATGCCAAAATATTGAATTTTTACAAATTAACATAGCACCAGGTACAGTTTCTCTATGGCTTGGGATTAGCCTCATGTGTTCTGGAGGCTTCAAAGCACACCTGGTTCTAAGCTTGGCCTGACTACTTATGACTTCTGTGTTCTTAGATAGTCCCTTAACCTACTTTATGCTATAGGTTTTTTATTGGTGAAATGGTAATAATAAAAGCACCCTTCCTAAGGGTTATTAGACTTAATGAGATAATCCAAACGAAGTTTAGCACTGTACATGACCCGTAACATTGTTCGGTAAGTGTTACTGTTATATGATGAGTGTTCAGTCGACTCTAGTTGATCGAAAGGATTCATGGTTGAGCCAGCTCAAATACATTTAGAGAAAAGACACAGGGTTGGATTAAACATGTTTCTGAAATCTCTTCGATTATTGTAATCCCTGACTTCTTTAGATAACTCCTTGTATCTGATTTAGAAACAAAGTTTGCATTTTTTAATGATCTTTATTCTAGAGCAGTCTGTATTTAAAAAAAAAAAAAAAAGTAATCTGACCCTATGGTCTAACTGAAGAGTCGAATTGATTTTCAGAAGAGCCTTCAAATGAAATAAAACTGAATATATCATGTGCTCCTTCCCACCAAATCAGACATGATTTATTTCTGTCCAAATTCAGCCAATACTTCCTATAAAACAGTGACACTAGGGGCGCGGGGGTGGCTCAGTGGGTTAAGCTTCTGCCTTCGGCTCAGGTCATGATATCAGGGTCCTGGGATCAAGCCCCTCATCGGGCTCTCTGCTCAGTGGGGAGCCTGCTTCCCCCTCCCTCTGCCTGCCTCTCTGCCTGCTTGTGATCTCTCTCTCTCTCAGTCAAATAAATTAATTAAAATATATGTGTGTATATATACATTAAAAAGAGTAAAACCATTCTGCTGCTCTAACAGTGATACTTTCTAAGTTCATACATTGGCAAAAAACTGAGTTGTGTGGCATCTGCTTTACTATTTTACTTGGTTTTCTCATTTGAGGAATGCAGTCTTAGGTCAATCGAATGGAGATGGTCAATGTCACCCAATTGGAAGTGATGGAATTCAGACTCTCTCCTGGGTCGAGCGAGTTGCCTTCATGTCAGTGCTTCCTTCCTCCTTGGCTCCTTAGCACCTTCAGCAAACTGCCAAAATCAATTTCAGTTTTTTCCTACCAAGATCTTCCCAATCCTCCAATTCTTTTTGGCTCCAACCTTCTGCTTTGGCAACTTTGAAAATATTCTTCAGGATATGGAATGGAGAGAGATCATTTTGGAGTTTTGGAGTCAGGCAGAGTTGGATACAAAATCTGAACTGTACCACATTCTTACTGCATGCCCTCAACAGGCAAGGCAGAATAATATTCACATTGAAAGTGTTTCTCTGGGGGAGCCTGGGTGGCTCAGTGGGTTAAAGCTTCTGCCTTCGGCTTGGGTCATGATCCCAGGGCCCTGGGATTGAGCCCCGCATCAGGCTCTCTCCTCCGCGGCAAGCCTGTTTCCCCCTCTCTCTCTCTGCCTACCTCTCTGCCTACTTGTGATCTCTGTCTGTCAAATAAATAAATAAAATCTTAAAAAACAAAACAAAACCAAAAAAAAAAAAAAAAAAAAAAAAAAAGGGGAAAAAAATATTTAAAAAAAAAAAAAAAAAAAGTGTTTCTCTGGGGTCTGGGTGGGGGGTGGCACCTGGGTGGCAGAGTCAGTTAAGCAGCAGACTCTTGGTTTTGGTTCAGGTCATAATCTCAGTGTCGTGAGATCGAGCCCCATGTGCGGCTCAGCACTCAGAAGGAGTCTGCTTAAGATTCTCTCTTCCCTCTGCCTCTGCCCCTCCCATTGCTCATACTCTGTTTCTCTCTCTCTCTAAAATAAATGAATAAATCTTCAAAAAGCAAAAGTATATCTCTGGGGTCAGTCTTCTAGGGTTAGAATCCTACTTAGTGGGACCCCCTTTATTGGTCAAGTAATTTTACTTCTTTCTGTATCAGTTTTCTTATCTTTAAATGGGGATAATAGAGTTCATCCCATAGGATTGCAACAAAGTTTAAACAATATAATTATGTGAAATGCTTATAACTGTACACATAACACATGACAAGTACCTTTCTGAGTTTCAGTTTTCTTATCAGAAATTGAGGGTAAGCTCCTTTGATATGTTTAACATAAAGATTAAATGAACTATTGCAAGTAAAAAAAAGAACTCAACTCTGTACCTAGTTCATTAGTGACCATTCATTCATTCATTGAATATGTGTTAAAGGCTGGACATTCAGAGAAGACTCAGATATACGAGACTGTGGTCTCCTGATCTGTGGGGGCTGGGGGGGAGGCAGGAAAAGTGAGTTGTTGTTATAAAAGATAAGGATTGAGTATAGGCCTGATCTCTAAATCTTAGTAAAAGCATGTTTTGTTTTTTCTTATCTTCCATTCCCACTTTTAAGGCTATCTAATTTCCCTTTGATTTAGAGTTTAGAATCTCATTTTCTTTTCCACAAACAGTATTTAAATGTATCTAAGTTGGCATTTAGCTAATAAGGAAAATGAACATTTTGGGGGCATTTTGAAGTTTGCAAAGGGCTTTCATGTTCGGCTCCTCCTTTGGTCCTCCTCCGACGCTGTGAGGGACAGATGCAGGCCCATTATCTTCATGAAAGCTCCCATGGAAACATGCCTGCCACACATTCTTAGTGATTAGCAAAATAAAAGATTTTAAAGTAAAAATATTCCTGTCTCTTTTCTTCAAAAAGCAAACAGATTCTAGAGGAGGCAAGGACAAGAGCTGGAGGAGGAAAATTGGCAATTTTTTCTTTGCATAATTTTTCTGACAAAACAAAAAGATTTCTACATCATTTTTGATGACAAACTGTACCCATATCTTTGGAATTTTTGCAAATTTAGCATCAATCATGTACATTTTCCAGTCATTTTCATTGAAATTTCATTCTATTTATCTTGTTGGCAAAGTGAAAGGCAATTTTTGTTTGCTAACGTTGCCTTTTCCCTTGCTACATTAAAAAAATGGCAATGCTGACAAGAGGGAGGTTTTTCTTTTCTCCTGCAGGGAAGCCCCCAGTGTGCTCATTTGTATGTACAGTCTATCATTACTATTTTAGCATATTTTCCTTTTATTTATAGGTTTGAATCATTTATTATTCACTTGCAAACAGTTTGCCAAGGACTCTTAATTGGTACATATGGCAATTAAAACTTTTTTACTTAAATAGTTTTGGGACCAGGAAAGAAAAGGTACCAAAATCAGCATAATCAATTTAGCTATAAAACACTACGTCTGACTTTTTATTTTATTTATGACAAGGATTTGGTTCTAATGCTTTGTAAGTAGCATGGCTGCTCTCTCTAGTTCTACATAAATGAGATTCATGCCTAATGTGACTCCAATTTTCGCAAACAATCCCTCAAATACAGTTTTAACTTCCATTAAGGCTGTATCTACCCATCATAAAATGAATCTCGGGGAAGGAATTACTGGTGCGTGCAGGGTGTTAGTTTTTTAATAGGAGAGTCGGTTTGGGCCCTGTTAGCCTCTTCATCAAAACTTTCTTTTAGAAAAGTAACTTTTGTCATTTTTAAGGAGTATTTTCAGACAAAAGTCACATCAAGTCCATTCGCCATTGATGGAACTTAAGCAGTCTTTGCTGTAGACAAAATTTTACAGATAGATGAGAAAGGATTTTTCATATAAATGTAATGGTTTGGAAATGTTTATTCCATGCAGGCAGAGCATCTGTTAGTACCTTCTATCCCTCGGGAAGATTTCTGAAAGACTACAATGAGTAAAGTGGAGAAAATTGGAAATTTATGGAAACCCCAAAACTATCCCAAGAATGATGAAAATTACTTTGTAAAGCTCTGGTGAGTAAGTAGTTAGAAAGTACACATGCACACACAAACACACACACACAAACACACACGCAAACACACACACACAATGACTATGTCTGTAGGACTGAAAATGAGTCCGGCATTGTATTAGGCCCTTTCACCTACAGTATCTTATTTAATCCCTACATAATTTCATTGAAAAAGGTATTACTATTATTGTCCTATTTTTATAGTTGAGAGGGAAGATAACATACATGAAATAATTATAAAACTGATGAGTTAGATTGAATATGGAATAAACTGAGAGAAAGAAAGGAGTTCGAGAGCGGAAGAACAACTTCTTTAATGAGGGTTGAAGATGTTGGGAAAGAGATTGTAAGCAAGCCTTGACAGACAACTGTTACTCTAGAACCTACTCACTGTCCTAGAGCAGCTCAGTTCTCCCTCATTCCTGGAAACCTAGATATCTGTCTTTATCAGCCTCCACACTCCAGCCCCTGTGAATAGTAGTCTGTTTTCTACTCCCCAGGACTGACTGAAAGATTTTCTGTGTGCACTTAAGAACAAGATTGAAAACCCATACTGAATCTTAAGTTTTTTTTTTTTCTTCTTCTTCCTTAGTACTGGATTGGATCTCATAATAGGCTGCATTTTAAGGGAGAGAGAGAGAAAGAAGGACATCAAGATGTGTCCTCTACATTTGTCTACATAACCCATCCCATGCTTATGGCTGCTGATGACCCAGGAATGGGTATGCTTGTGCATGGATGAGGAAAATGAGGTCCAAAGAAAATAGGTAACTTACTTAAGCTCAGGAGGCAAGTAAGAGAAAAACTTGCATGCAGACTCAGGTTTGTCTTACGCCAATGTCTGTGAGCTTTTCATTAAGCTATGTAAAAAAACATTGATGAGGGTCTGGGAACCATACAATGAACCAAACTGCTTGCTCCTTACTGCCTGAGAGAGCAAATGTGGAGAAAATGGATGTGAAAACATAAATGGGCCCATGCAAGCCCCTTTCCCTATGATGGTAGAGAAATAAAAAATTTTATTTGTACTTCAATTAAGCTCTACTGTCATATAGCATCAGTTCTAATGATAGAGATTAAGGACCCTGTGGAAATCAGTAGGAAGTATGCTTCTTTCCATAACAAGATGATGAGATTGACTGTTGCAACGTGAAAGCACTTTGAGTTTGAAGACTGAAGCTCACATAGCAGGTGGCGTATTTTGGCAATAAGCAAGAGAACCATGGATATGTATTTGTGGATGTGGAAAGGGCAATGTTACCACCTGCTTAACATCCATTTTCCTTTCTCCCTTCCCTCCGCATTTGTTCAGAATGGTGACGTATTTTGCCTCCCTGGATCTGATGTAGACTGAAATTGGTCAGAGACAATCACAACTGTCACCTTCCTTGCTTTCCCAGTGTCCACAGCATAAGGGGCAGCCAATGTCAGTTGGATCCATGAGTCAGTTCTGCCAATGGAATCTAAGAAGTCTGTTCAGATTGTTCCTGGGAAGGTTTTCCTTTTCTCACAAAAAAGAACAGACAGAGTTGGCACCACTTTTCACCTCTATTCCTGTTTTGAATGCAGATGTGCCACCATCTTAACTGTAAAAGGACAGAAATGTCCGGCTGCCATCATGGAGCTGTTGGACACACATTGAAACAGCTTGCCTTTTGGATTTTTGTTGTTGTTGTTATTTTGTTTTGAGAAAAACTCAACACTATTTTGTTAAGATACCACATTTCAATTCTTTGTTACTTGCAGCTAAGTATATTCCTAACTGGTAAAAGAGAGATTATACCTATAATATCAACTACAGCCATTTAAATGAACAAGTGATTAAAAATATTCCATTAGGGAAATAATATTTGCACTAATCAAAATGATCAGCTCATCCATCCCCAAACCCAAATTCGTTTAATATGGGCCACACAGTAATAAAAATACGATAACTAAATAGAAGTCAGTAGATGCCACATAGGTGAGAGAAAGCTACTTACAATTCTTGGGGAATTTATTTTAAATTTATTCTTTTCTAGTTTTGAAATAAAACATGCTCTAGTTGAGACTATTCCTTCTCTCTTCTTTTATCATGGCATTTCATATATATGAAAAATTTTTCACGCTAATTATCTGCAAACAAGAAAGGCACATCATCACAGTGAAATCAATCCTTTCTTGATCCTGCTCAAATTTAGATGTAGCCCAAATGACACCTGACAGAAACATGCAGAGGTCATGCAGTTCTTGCTTATGAGAGATATTAATCAAACAAATGGCATTTGTCTAATTCAGCAATTTTATATCAGAAAATTTAACTTTTAAACCTTATGAAAAAAGAAGATTAAGTGAAAATAGATATAATGTATTTAGCGTTAAAAAAGCAAAACTCTAGAGATCAGGGTTACTAAGTTATTATTTCAAAAAATCTTGCTCTGAGATTGACAGGTCATTTTGAGTTTCCTACTTTTCTTCCACTTATATCTTTAGAAAAAGTCTCTCCTTAGTTGTTTCTACCTCACTTTTTAAGATATCATTACTAATAGGTTAGTAGTTATGGTTTTTCCTACCAAGTATGGTTTGATACTTCTAAGAACATGAAATCACTTTGATAATTCTAAGAAGACAAATCATTTTGCAGCTTTCAGGGGAAAATGTCTCCAATTTGTTTTTGTTTTTCACTCAGAGAATGAAAAGTTAGTGGTTGTGAAAGACTGCTTTCCCCAACCACCACTGTTGAGGGAATGATTTGTTATGTTCCCTCTTTAGTAATTTTTATTTTTATCTGTTTCTTTTTTCCGTTTAAATATCTAAATGAAGAAAATAAATGATTTTTATGAGTTAGAAAAAAAGTGATTTTTGTGGAATCCAAAAGGCCGCCCACGTGGCTAGACAAGGAGCCCGAATGTTTTCATACAATTTGAGTTCAGGGCATCAGTGAAATCACCCACTTCTCCAAAGAAAAGCTTTCACCTGGGATAAAATTTGTTACTCAGACTGTGGATAACTTGTTAAAAAGCCACATTTTTATTTTGCGAGTCCCCTCTTCATGCTAAGTCTTTTGTTGGTCACTATTTAAAAAGGGGAGATAAGCGGATATCATCTAAAATTTTTCCCTTAGAATATTTATTTTTTCAGGAATCAGATTGGAGTTCAACAAATTAATAGGCAGAAAAAATTTCCCTAGTTATCCATTCGTACACAGCAGCAGGGGGGTGGGTTCAAGTGCACATCAAACTTGCAGAGAAATTAAGTCAGAAAAGCTCCCTTAGTTGGTTAAGTGAATTATCCCTAGGTTCATACGTTAAAATGACACAGAGAAGCACTCCTATCTTTGCTAGCCTCAAAAGAGTAAAAAATAGTTTTCCTTATAAAACACGTTTGACACTTCCCACAAAGTCTTCGAGTCCCCACAGTGAGGTACTCACAGGGGGTTCACGGAGAATGAGATAACATAATTAAGTCTTAGGGAAGTGGGGTCATTTAAAACTCATATAGGATGAACAAATAGAGGTTGGGGTTCGAGCCAAAGGAAAACTTCGATTCTTTTCATTTAACTCCTTATTAAACCACAAAGGACTTTATTCTCACTTTTGTGTAACCTGTAGCCTAAACAAAGAGATGGTAGCAGTTCTCAGAAAGATAAAAGTATGTGTGTGTGTGTGTGTGTGTGTTCATATGTGTGTGCACATCCAGATATATGCACGTGTGTCTGTGTGTGGTGGTGAGGGCTGCTATCATTGTCCACTCACTCCAGACTAAGATCTTTTTCTCTATCTAAATGTGCTGGAGGTTAAATGCATGGTTTAATAATATGGAAGCCATTTCTATACTAAAAATCTCCCTGGATTGGTTCTGACAGTCAAATATGAAAATTATTAAATAGGCAAATAGACTACAGACCTTTTTAAAATATATATATATATATTTAAGACATAATATATATATATTAAATTTTATTTTTTATATATTTATATATAATAAATAAAATTAAGAATGTCCTAATTACCCAAAGAACCAGTTGGGGTGTTTAAAAAAAAAAAAAAAAAGGAGTCTTGAATATGGTCCTGAACTGAAGTATTTGACAACTCATTTTAACTATCTTTCAGATAAAGAATAAATTCAAAGATTCAGTCACTTGTGCTTACGGAAGAACATATGGCATGTTCAGTTGGAGGACAGAGTAACCCTCAACGTCCCAGCCAAATTTTAGTTAGAGTTATTATAGCCTCTTTATCTTACGGCTCCCTGTAGTCTTCACTTCCCAAGCGACAGGGCCGGATGAAGAGATGATTGTGCGTGAAGTGGTTTGTGATCTTCCTAAGGGAAAGACTTGATAAAACGTGGGCTCTTCTTAGGATCCAGCAGATGTGCAGACTCCAGCGAAAGCCCTGCTCGCTCAAACGCAGACAGCCATGAATCACGCACTGTCATTGCAGCGCGGCGGCTGGCCAGCAGGGCTGGGCTCTCAGGAAGAAGGCAGTAGCTGGAGGGGCTCACCATCCCTCCAGTCTCTCCAGGCCTTTTTTTTTTTTTTTTTCCTCTCTCCTTTTTTTTCCCCCTTAAGTCAGGCATGGAGGTTAGTTCTGCAATGAGCTTGGCGTTGGAGCTGGAGCTGAGGGGGAATTGTCCTAATCCAGGTGTCTCTACTTCTTCTTACCCACCCCAAATAAATACTAGGTTTGAGAGGAAAAAGCGCAACACTGATTTTGACTTGGGAAGCAGCATCTCCCTCACTTGTTGGCTGAGACTCAGGGAAGTGACTCAGACCATGGCTGAGAGTCATCCTTAGGAGCAAAGGAATTCCAGCCCGGAAACAAAGACCAGCAACAGGGCAGCCTCTCACTGAGGGCTGTGCTGAGAAACCACTTCATAGAAAAGGGGAAAGAAGAGGCATGCCATCCGCCTCAGGGGCACATTGGGCTTTTCTTCCCTTCCAGGTAGAAGGAAGTCAGCTGTCCTCTATGATATGGCTTCCTTTAGGATTGAGAGCTACCTGCCAGATTCAGGAAGTGACTCAGCTTTTAGAAGGCTTCTTCGAGGTTATTCTCTGTGTGTGTATATCCACACCCCGCATGGAAATGTCAAGCCCCTGCCCTGGGCCAAACTCTGTGCTAGAAGTGAGAGGCACACACCGAGCTCCCCTCATGGAGCTTCCAACCCTGGCTGAGTAAGCAGAGGCACAGGGAGGGCAAGACCAGTGGAAGCCCCACGTAGGGTGCAGAAATAAAAGCTATACTTGAAGGGTTCTCCAAGGAGGGTGTCTCACGGACCCTCACAGCACTGTGTAAACATCATTTTGTCCCTTGCAGAGTCCTAGGCTTGGTGTCGGCGTTTCTGAGAGCTAGCTGGAGCTTCGCTACAACCGGCACATCTGCCGCATTCCAGGAAGAGCTTGAGATTTTTTAAAGCTGTTTTTTTAGGAAGATCACAGTCCTTGACTTCTGATTTCCACATAGGCTTGCAGTGCTGGCAGCAAAATCCTCCCTATGCGTCAGCAAGCAGCCAGGAAATGAGATGCCCCACTCCTCCCCGGCATAGGAGCAATAATGCATTGCGAGTTTCGGTTATAAAAAATAAAAGGAAAAAATCAAGATGATGCCGTAGATAATGCGATGTTCCACCATTTGAATGAGATCTGAAATATTCTTTGGGTCTAACTACAGAGTAGTGTGACTCCCTAAAAGCTCAGATTCACACAACCCACGATGGGAACACAGAGTCGTGAAATTCCAGTGTTTTTTTTGTTTTGTTTTGTTTGTTTGTTTGTTTTTAATGTAATGAAATTTTATTAACATTTGTCAGAGTCTTTAGTTTTATTGATGTTTGGGATTGAATTCTGGAGAAAGTTCTCATATTGGAGGTTGCCGTTACGGCTTTATCAGCTAATACTGCATGTGTATGTGTGCGCGCTCATGTTTTAATATATGTGATAGCAGTAATGAAAAAGAGGAATGGAATGTTAATACACACCAGCTCCCAAGAGAGCAAGGAAGCACGGCAAATATACACAGTGGCATCAAAGCAACATTTCTTTTGAACTAAATAATGCAAATTAGGTTTACCTCTATCCATCTCCCTTTTCATTGGAATATATTTTCAAAGAATGAAATACGGGTTGTCCTTGTTTTCTTAGTAAAAACTAGGCCTCACTAAACAAAACCAAGTTTTTGAGGCTGTCAACACTTCATACAAACGATGACATTTTTTGTAAGCATGTTAAATTAGAATGGAGAAGATCCTGGCTAATTTGGATAGCTCGAGCTTCTGAGGGCTCGCATTGCGTCCTTTCTTCCCTGTGGAAGCAAATTCGTATTGACTGTCTTCCCCCCTTTCTCATTCAGTTTTCATCATCACATCAGCTGTGGGCCCCCGCACTCACCCTCACATTTGCTTTGTTGTGTTGTTTCCTGCAGGTTTGGCTTATTTTCCCTCCCCTTCTCTTGTCTTCCTGTACGTATGCTCCGCGAGTTTATTTTCCATTTGGAATCTATTTTATCCCTGCTACGGGAGTATCGATCCTCTGTCATATAGACCACCTGCTTCCTGGTGTCCCCTCTTGACTGTCACATGGGTTATTATTGCATGTAGGTCACTTTTGATTATTCCAATGTTGGCTGTGGTTTTCCCAGCTGATGCCATATAGCCTTCCCATATATCATCAAGAGCATCCAGAAGGTCCCCTGGCCTTTTGCTTTGGCCAG
Organism: Lontra canadensis; assembly: GCF_010015895.1. NCBI lineage: Eukaryota > Metazoa > Chordata > Mammalia > Carnivora > Mustelidae > Lontra > Lontra canadensis. The sequence goes on from NW_022631077.1 coordinate 7,364,218, forward strand.
ATAATTCACTCAGAGACGGGGATGGAAAAACAAAAAGCAGCCACATTTTCTTATTCATGGAAACATCACTTTTTGGTTGAGGATGAGGAATAGAAAAGAGCATAACAAGTAAACATAGCTCTTGAACATTACCAAAGAGAGAGCAAAAGCCTATATATTTCAGGCTTTGACATCCATACAGCCTTTTGTGTGGACATGCCCCTAGCGAGGGATTTGATGGATAGCTCTCCACTCCCCCACAACCTTGCACACCGTTGAAGAACTGGGCTGCGATCATTCTTCTCTCAGGTCGAGAGGCCAGGCAACCACAAGCATCATTAAAAATGTAGGGTTATTTCAGGAAGGTGTAAAGTATGCTAAATCCGAAGAAATATATTTTTAGACAGATCTAATCTGGAGAATGATGCCTTTGATTAAGGAAACTTGGTAAAAATCATCTTGCTACTCAGAAAAATCATTTTAGGTAAAATAAATCAAGAGCACAGATATTTAATGGGTTTAATTAGTCACTTTGAAGTCGTGGGAGCAGCTATACCAGTGTACCTTCCCGTGTAAGAGGGGGTAAGACATTCTGTCCTTCTTCATGTCCACTTTCTTTTCAAGGAAGCTAGTATCTATGCTTGTGTGCCAGGCAGCTCCTGACGTAATAAGGGAGGATGAGCAAGAGATGTATACTTGTCCATTCCTTGTTGGGTTCCCTGGACCAAGTTTCCTCTTCTCCTAAAGGCAGAGTGAATATATCTTTGTATCACAAAACATCCCTCCCACTCCTGCCCAAGAGCTCATCATATATTACAGAGAGCGGCGACCTTATCTCTGCAGAGATAACCTGTCTCCTCCCACGCTATAACCTTGAGAGACAAGGAGCTGGGCAGAGCGTGTTTTATGCTTTCCTATTATCTGCCTCTTGTTCTCTCACATATGATCAAATGGTGTTGAGCTGCCAACCCACAAAACTTTGACCATTCCCTGGCCAGGGAAGTGTATAATATGAAAGACGAAAGCTGATAAGAAGAAGGGTAGGGAAACAAGGAACATCTTTCCTTCAGCTATCCTAGGCAGAGCATCACATGCTGATCTGAAGTTCAACACACCTATTTCTTATTTGTTTGTTTGTTTGTTTGTTTATTTAGAGGGGCAGAGGGAGAGAAAATCTCAAGTAGACTCTGTGCTCAGTGTGGAGCCCTTTATGAGGCTCGATCCCACAAGCCTGAGATCATGACCCCAGCAGAAATCAAGTCGAACATTTAACCGACTGAGCCACCCAGGTTTCCCTCAAGATGCCTATTTCTTGCTTTATGGCTGCCTGTTCAGGAAGAACCATGACATCGGCTTCTTCATTTCAGGCTTTCTGGAAGGTGAGAGATGTGAGAATTATATACTTTAATGTATGTGTGCTTTAATGGTTAGGAGGTTTGGGGACAATGCAGGTAGAATAAAACTTCTTGAAAAAATTAATGACAGCAACGAAAGTTTCGAGTAGGAATATATCAGATACTGTGCCTTTAAGAGTCTCACAAATGTTTGCATTGAAAATAAAAGCCTTTGAAACCACAGGTTTTATTCGAGTTTATGGAAAGTGTTGATCCAAACTGGTATCTTCTTGATAATTCTCAGACATGAAAAATCGTTTTAAAGCTCAAGTTAAATGGTTTGTATATAATACACTGTCCCTTGAATAACTCTGCTTGAATTAATTTCAACCAAGAACATTGCCTGTTATAAACAGAACTGATGTTTTCAATACCAAAATTCTCTCAGAAATATAGGTCTTTTGATAAAGCAAGAAATGACATGTCATTTCCTCTTTTAAAGGCTTGCATAAATCCCACTTTGTTATTCTGTGGATTTTCTCTTTGTCTAACACACTTGTAGAAGCTTAGGTAATACCTACAGCCATGGAGCATAATGATTGCAGTCAAGTGTCTAATAGATATTTTCCTTTGTTCTGGTTTCAAACTAAGTCTCTGCCATGGTCCATGTCTTGTATTTAAATCACCGACTTAGTAGCCGCCATTGGGGAGAAGCAAAAGACAAAACACTGTGAAACTTGAAGCTGAAGAGATAAAGTCTTAGTGAGAAGTCTTTGACATGTCTTAAGTGGAGAAGTGATGTGAACAGATGTGATTTGGGGGAAGATAAAATTAGTTGCAGAATAGAGATTTCAGCTGGAGGGGTGGGGACCAGCTTATGGTCTGAAGAAGTGGCTAGGAAAACCTTGGAGAGCCTGACTGGAGAAGGAGTAAGAGAAATGTCAGATGTGGCTGGGGGTGGGGGGGTGAGGGGTGGAGGGGGGTGGCCAGGTTGAGAAATTAAGGACTCGAGTAGAACTTGCTAACTGATTGGGGGTAGGAAAGGAAAGATAGGATTCAAAGATAATGTCCATGTTCTTGCATATGTAACAGATGGTCATTTATTGGGAAAAGCCAACAGAAGATGACACATTTAGGTTGAGATAATGTGGACCTCAAAATAAGGTTGGGACAACTAAATTTATTAAGACGTTTGGGGTGCAGATAATAGAATAGAACAGAATCAGCACTTGGAAACTTAAAGTATTTGTGGGCATAAAGAAGGGTGAGGACTTTCATGGAGGGTCCATATTAAAGTGAGATGAGAAGGTGGCCCAGGATAAAATGAGAGGAACACCTGCACTGAGAAGACGGGATCAAGGGGAACAGAACCCCAGAGATGAGGATGTTTTATGAAGGAGGAAGTAGTTGATAGTAAATTCTATGGGGAAGATAAAGATGGAATGGAATCCATTTGATTTCTTTGTGAGAGAAAATAGGTTCAGGGCAAGCGGGGAGGTTGGAGGGTAGGAAGATGAAAATCACCTTGGCACTGGGTAGAAGGTGAGGAGCATAAACAAATTTTTCATAATTTTGACAGCTGAATCAAAGGCAGTGAATTCCTTAAGCAAGAATTTTAACCCTGCCACATATGAAAACTTCATTTAGGTACAGTGATCCCAACAAGTTTTATTTGTAACGTTGACTTGACTTTATTACTATGGCAGAAGGCCCGGCTCGAAGAAATAAAACCCGTTGTACAAGTAGTATCAGAAAAGAAGGGCCAAGTCAGGTGAAACTGCTATCGTATGACTGTGAGTATTTGCCTTTGTCTCCGTATGTGTTTTGGTTTGCGGCCATTAATAGCTTAGATTCCATGAAGCAGTGGCAAAGGGGAGTGTGTCAGAGCAGCAGGCCAAAATTAAATTACAGCAACCTCGCACTTTGCATTAAAACCTTCACTCGGAGATGGAGGCTGGTAATCACATCCAGATTTTCCTTAAAGACAATGGCCCTCCATGCAACTGGCCACACTCAGTTAATTCATGCTGTCAGCTGCCTTTATTGGCTGTGGGGAATGCAGTATTGATTCTTGAACTCAGCAGCAGCACAAAGAGCCACTAGTGCATGGTCAAAATGCTGCAATAAAGGGCTGGCAGCTTGAGAAAAGGAGCCATTCCATTGCACAAACAAGGTCAATTAGAGGACAGTGCAGTGTAATATAAATAGCATTAGCATCCCTCTTCAACTCTGATGATATCACGCTGGCAGAATGACAGTAAGGAAAATAAGGTTTAATGCCGAATAAATATAAAGGCATTTAGTGTAATTTAATTTCAAGCCCTCTATCATTTTAAAAGTGCTATGAGTAGCAAAATATTTAGTTTCATCATGGGTAGGAATTTATGTCTACGACACCGATTTTTTGATAAAACTTTGTGTGGACTAGCCAATTAGTCATGTACAGTAAAACTGATGTTATTAATGCTATTGGGAAGTAAACTTTCTCAGGCCCAGTTTCAATGCAGCGTGCCTACCTGTTATTTTATTATCTTTTTTAGTATTAGAATTTCAAAATCTCTAGAGTATCATGAAGAAGGAACATAAGATATCTTGGTATTTTAGTTTAAAAGATATAGCAAATTGCTTTTTTTTCTTTTCTTTTTTTTTTAAGTTGCTGGAAATTACTAGGCCTTTTGTTTAAATACTTGCATTCATTACTTTTATTTATGGGAGAATTTTTCCTACCTTCTTTGTCAGTTCAAAATTAATTACAAATGTAAAACGCATCATGCTGTTAACACATACTCTATGCGGGAAACAAATTATACTCTCAAAATAGATAATGGACAGCTTGGAGAGGTAATTGATAAACCTACACTGCCTACAATAACTGAATAGATTTTAGAAAAATATATAATTGTAAGGAATGGAAAGACTGTGTTTGAATTCTCCTAGTAATGAGTGTGCCCAGGGTTGACTAGCAGCAACTCATTAAAGTGAATAAAAGAGTTTAAAGAAAGTTTAAAACCATGGGGCCTTTGAAACGTCCATTAACCTCCGAGAGCATATATAGTCTCTCCGGCTGATGTTGTCCAGTACTTTGGTCAAAACTAGTTTCTAAAAGATGAATGTACCAAGTAGTCTAATGTATTTCCAACAAACCAGCTGTGTTCATTGTGAGTTGTACACAAGAGTCCCACGTTGCTTTCATTAACTCCCTTGAGTAAATTAGTTAATATATCCCCCTTTTTTTTCATCCCATAGGTCCTCCTCCATCAGCTTAAAGATAATATGTATTACCTCCTAAAAGAGATGCTTAGAACTTTCCTCTATTTTCTGATTGTTAATTGTCCATGATTCTTTTCATTACAATGTGATATTTGAAAAGAAACATATCTACTGTACAATCTCAATAACTAAGGTAATAATATTTGAGGGAAAGTTTTTAAAAATAGATATTGATTTTTGTGGAAAGTAAAAGTCCTCCATTTTCCTCTCGCTCAAAAACCATTTATATTTTCCCCACTTTCTCCTATGTATATTATTCTTATCTGTCTATCTATACCCTTGTATAGCAACTTGACTTTTTTTTTTTTTAAACGATATGTTATAGACAACTTTCTGGACAGTACTTATAAGTCTAGTAACCATCCTTTCTGATGGACGGATGGACGGATCTTATACTTATAGCCTGACTTAATTATTAAATCTCCTTAATTATTAAATGCAACATTTGGGTTTTTTCCAATTATAATTAATATGTTTTGAATATCCTTATAAACATTGTTTCCTGTACTTGTTAAGCTATTTCTGTAGGATACATTTCTCAAAACTGGAATTAACCAGCAGGCTAAATGAATTTTTTAAACAAACCCTTTATTTTGAAGTTATTTTAGAGTTACAGACAAGTTGAAAAGTTAATACATCCCTCAACCAGTTTCCTCTAAAATTAATACCTTATATTATCATGATAACATCATAAACTGTGTTTAGGCATGAAAACTGAGAAACCAATATTGGCACATTACTATTCACTGGACTCCAGATTTCAGTAGGATATTTTCACTAATGCATTTCATTGGATTGTTTCAGAATCCAATCCAGAGTAATCGCACTCAGTCAGCATGTTTCTTCTTTCTTCAGGGCTGTAAGTATTTTCACTCCTCACTTGTTTTCCACCACCCCTGGCAGTTCTGAAGAGTACTGGCCAGGTATTTTGTAGGAGGGATTGATTGATATTTGCACTTAAAATTTAATAGCTATTGCCAATTAACCTCCAGAATGTTTTAATAGGAGGCTAGGAAGCGCCTGGATGGCTCAGTGGGTTAAGCTTCTGCCTTCGGCTCAGGTCATGATCCCAGGGTGCTGGGATCGAGCCCTGCATCAGGCTTCCTGCTCAGCAGAGAACCTGCTTCCCCCTCTCTCTCTGCCTGCCTCTCTGCCTACTTGTGATCTCTCTCCCTCTGTCAAATAAATAAATAAAATCTTAAAAAAAAAAGAATGTTTTAATAGTCTGTAATACTAGCGAATGTTAGTGACTATTTTTTCTAATAACCTTGACATTAGAAGATATTTAGTGCTTGTTAAACTTTGCCTACCTGGCTGAGGATAAACGGAATTGTTTCATGGATTTAACTGATGTGTGTATGGAGAAGACTTTTGAAAACTTCTTATTTGTTTCTCATTTCTTGGAGTTGATCGCTCATGTCCGTTGTCCATTTTTCTACTAAGATGTTGGACTTTTCTGATAAATTTGTTGAATTTTTCGCATAGCACAAATCTTAGCCTTATGATTGTTGCAATAAATATTTTCTAAAAAATTTTTAAAGATTTATTTATTTATTTTTTGACAGAGAGAAAGAGATGCAGCAAAGGGAAAGGGAGAAGCAGACTCTCCACTAAGCAAGGAGCCGGATTTGGGGGTTCGATTGATCTCAGGACGCTGGGGTCATGACCTGAGCAGAAGGCAGCTGCTTAACTGACTGAGCCACCTATGGACCCTGAATTGCTCCAATAAATCTTGACAAATACTTACATTTTGTTTTTGTTTTGTTTTGTTTTTTAGTCTTTAAAATTTTTTTTCTATAGAGAAGTTGTAAATTATTTTCTCTATAGTTCTGAATATTTTGTCATGTCTAAATATAATACTTTTTTTTAACTCCTAGATTACATAATGTTTATGAATTTGTTTCTTGTATATTTTGGCCTCATATTTTACATATCTATTTTGACACATCTGGATTTATTCTGATCCGAGGAGTGATGTGGGGATCCAGTTGAACTGTGTTTGCTCTTGTGCCTTTTATTGATTTGGCGAAATGGAACTGACAACATCTGAGAGAGAAGTAGTCCTCATTCTTACTTCCAAACACAGTAAAGCTTCATCTGAAGAAGAGTACGAGAAATGATATTTCACTGTACACCTACCTGCTACCTTAAAAATTCTTTATTGTCTTTATTTTGCTTGATCTCTCAACTGTATCTAACACTTGCTCACTTCTTGTTTGGACTTTCTATTTTTCTATAGATTTTTAGAAAATTAATTTATTTGACAGAGAGAGAGAGAGTGCACACAAGGAGGGGAGTGGCAGGCAGAGGAAGAGAGAGAGAAGCAGGCTCTCTGCTGAGCAGGAAGCCCAGTGTGGGTCTCAATCCCAGGACCCTGGGATCAATGACTTGAGCCAAAGGCAGATGCTTAACTGACTGAGCCACCCAGGTGCACCTTGTTTGGGCTTTCTGATGTCACACTATGTCTCTTTCTTTTCTCCTTCTTGATCTACCTCATGCTTCACTTACTCTCTATTTCTTGAGTGTCGGTGTTCCTGTCGTTTGTGTTCTGTACTACTCATCATCATATGTATATACACCTTGAGTATATATGTGTGTGTGTGTTTCTATGTACACATATACATATATATATATACACACATATATATATATACACACACATGTATATAGTTATCTCTTGCCATAACCCAGAAACTATTCTAAGCAATTAAATATAATCACTTACATCATCCTCATAATACTCTTATGACATTGTTACTATCATTATCCTCTTTTTCTACATGTGAGAAAACTAGAAAGATTCAGACACTTTCTCAAGTTAATCTAAATTCTTAAAAATGGAAATAGAGCTCAAAAGTTCATGCTACTCATCAACGTGCTGAAGGCCCCTCAGCACTATGTGGCTGCTATTGGTTAAGAGAATTATCTTCTACTCCCATCATGTTTGTTGGTGTCCTTATTCACTCAAGTGAAGAACCTGATTCATTCTCTACCTTACCTTCCGGGTATAATGTAGAACCCAGTATTGTAGATTTTACTTCCTGTATGTTTGTAACCCAACTTCTCTCCTCCAAGCCTACAGCTGCTCTCCTAGATTTGGTCTTCATTATCCTTTGTGTGGGCCACTGCAGTAACCTCCTAACTGTAGTGCCAAATCTGTTTAGATGGAATACCAGTCATTTATCAAAAAAACAACTTAAACTGTGACATTCCTCTGAATGAGCTTCTCAGCAGCCCTCTGCCTATTCTGGTGTGAGTTCAAAACAAGGTTCTCCATGCCCTGACGCTCTCTCCCTGACCCTGTTGATTTCCAATCTCTGCCCCACTCTCATTCCAGGCATTCCACTCCAGACTGTTCTACTTGGCTTGCGGTCCTCACTGTCTAAGTCTCTCCTCATGTGTTACCTCCTACAGGCAGTCATTGCTCTAGCCTTTTGCTTCTAGGATGGCTGGAGCAGGTAAACTTTATTATAACACTTGATTTCTCATGGTACTGAAGTCATCTGCCTATCTGTCTGTCTCACTGAGCTCACAAGGTTGAGTCTTTCTTGTCTTTACTTTTTAACACCCAGGTACCTGATACAGTATAGGACACTCATTAAATGTTAGCTAACCTCAATTCTGGAGGCAATTTTAGAATATTCTAAGTACTACGCCTGCCTTATAGTCACATCAGAGAGAATCTTTTGAGCTCTTGAACTACTTTAAGCAGACATTCAAGTCACTGAAGGAATAATTGTACACAAGTCAACTATGGAAATCATTGCTTTCAAACAGCAAGTAAAGAAACGTTTCCCGGATGGATAGATGCTATGTTATTATAGTGTTTGGTACATGTAATTAGCGAGCTACTCTTATAGACATTCCTTGACTTGCTATTAAATTTGTGTTCTGAATCTCCATTTCTATTAAAATGTAACTGCAGCTGATCTACATCCCACACCCACAACATTAAGGGCAACGTAGAAACCACTATCTCTAAAGACCCAGTGTTGGGTCATTCTGACATGGGCTTGCAATGATAACAGGAATTTGGGGGGTGGGGTCTTAAGGCAGCATGTAAGGAGAAGTCAGGATGATGGAGAGTAGACATTAATAGAAGAACAAAAACCATTTATTTAGCATCCTTTATGTGCCAGGCACTATATTATCTCATTTAAAATTTAGAAGAATGTGGTTAATGCTCCTCCCCAAATCATCTTCTTAATTTATGGATATGACATTTGCCTTGAAATTCTGTTTCCTGATAAGGAGAACAGCATAAAAAAGGAATTCAAACATCTTCCGTACCTTTCATCAAGTATACCCTAAGTAGTTAACCCCAGCTTTTCCTTTTTGGGTATGGACTATATTCATTGAAACTTAGAAAAACCTCCCCTCCCCTTAACACAACAGTCTCAGGAGACTTAGAGACCTCAGGAGTAGAAACTCCTTCCATAAGCCTTGGGAGTTCATCTTTCAAGAACACAAACATCTCAAGGGCCAATTGGGCCACTTTGAAATTTCTTCACATCTACAATTTTTTTTTTTTTTTTTGTAAGGAGTTAAGGTAGAGGAACAGAGTGTTCTAAGACATGCAGGGATATCTGTGATTATCCCTGCCACTATTTCTACCTTCTTTGGATTTTTCCTATCAGTTATGTTTAGTGTTTATTTTGCTCCCCTCAGTCTTCTTATAGAACACCAATGTGTTGATTTTTGATGTTTCTTAGGATTCTTCGCTGAGGAAGCTGGGTGAATAAAGTAGGGCATGTGCTCTTTCTACTTCCTAGAGGATTGTAAAGTCTAACTCTTGGTGTTGACTCAAGTATCACAGGCTTTCTGTCTGACTTTCCTTCCCTTCAAGGTTGTCCCACACCAGCATTCCAAGATTTTGAGCTGAGTTATACAAAATGCATAAAACTAGCTCATTGCAGAGCATAGATGGAAGATTCAAGATATTTTAGATATGTATAGGGCAAGAAGAAGGGAGTGATCTGAAGCAAGTCCTTGAAAACAGGGAGAGTCCAGGCAAAATGATAGCAACGCTGAACCGAAGAACTGGAGTTGGTGGATTCTCCGTCTTCTCTTCCTCTTGCCATTCTTCCCGGGAGATTGACATTCAAGACTCTGCAATGGATTGCATGGAGACTAGTTTAAGCAAGGCAAACCTTATGGAGAGCCCATATTTTAGGATCTCCTTCCTTATTTCCACCGTGAAAATGTTATTTTGTTAAATGTCTGCTATTTAGTATTAAAATTCCCCTTTAAAATAGATGCCCCTGAAAGTGTGTGTGTGTTTGTGTGTGTGTGTGTGTGTGTGTGTGTTTATTGCTTGCATGTTCATTTGATCTTCTTTGTCTTTCTTTCCTTTTTTGTTGTTGTTGCTCTTGGTTATTTTAAATGTTGTCATTAACTCTATATTTTATTGTACGCCTACCTTAAGGCCCTTAAATAAAGGTATCTTTTATTAAGCTATAAAAGTCATTTTAATTATGCACACTTCTCTTAATTATGTCTGTATAGGTAGACACATGTTTGTATCTTAAAAAAATAAAACCAAAAACCCTTAACTGTTTTCTCAGGAGCAATCAAACATAAAAAATTAATGAGAGTACATGTTGGTTTATTCTAGAGGTTTTTGGAATTTGGAATTTGCTTGAAAATGGGAATGAAATGCCATGTTTCTATATGCATTGCCTCTCAGTGTATTTTGCTTAAATATTAGTGGCAATGTGTCTGTGAAAATGTAATTATCAACAGTCTCATCATATAGTGGAATCTTCTCAGTGTCCACTAAATGAATTTCTATATCTCTTCCATCTCTATTTAAATGTGATTTCATTTCATTTCCTTAGCTAGAAACACTGACAAAGGTTAAAAAAAAAAAAGAGGAAGGGAAGAAAGAAGAACAGGAAGACAAGGCTGTGTACATCTTAAGCCAAGATATTCTCTGGTTCTTTTGATTACTCTATATAATTAGACAATACCAATAAGTTAAAATAGAAATAAGTTCATTGTAGTTAAATTATTTTTCATCATAGAAGTGCTAGCTAAAAGGATATCTGGGACACAGAAAACTGAAAGTATTGTTTGACATGTATTGAGGTCTTATCATGTATCAGTCATTTCAAATATTGAGTATACAAAGGCGATAGGGACTTTGTCCTTGAAGAATGCCCATTTACTAGGGAGAACAGAGGAACACAACACTCTGAAACAAAGTAATTCCTGTAACTGAAGCTTCAAAAAAGTTGCCTGAGAAACGAATGATTGATACACTGTTGGGGGCTTGTATAATGAATAAGGAGCAGAATTTGGAAGGTTAAGAGGAAAACTGGTGCATTTCCTAGTGAAGACTGGAAAGGTGCTTGGGGGACAATAGTGACTGTTACAGATGTCATATGAGTTGTATCATAAAATAGGTAGTCTATTGTGTATGAATTTTCCACTTGGAATAATGCTTCCAACATCTATATTGTTACATGTAACACTAATTCCTTTTTTGTTTATTATTTATATAGTTGGGGACTAATCCATTGTATGGATATACCAGAATTGCAAGTGCATTCACTAGGTAATGGACAACTGTCAAGTCCTTTTGTGGATATATGTTTTCATTTTTCTTCTTTAAATTTCTAGCAGTGGAGTTTCTGAGTTAATGCTAAGTGTAGGTTTAACTGTAAAAAATTGCCAAACATATTTCTAAAGAAGCTATGGCATTTTTCATTTCCACCAGCAACATATGAGACTTTTAGTTGTTCCATGTGATATTTAATTTTATGTGTTAACTTGACCAGGCTAAGGGATGTCCAGATAGCTGGTAAACTATTATTTATGTATGTCTATGAGAGTGTTTCTGGAAGTGAATCAGACTGAGTAAAGATAATCACCCTCGTCAAGGCTGGTGATTATTATTCATTGAGGACCTGAATAGAAAAAGGAAGGAAAGGGCAAATTTACTCTCTATTTGAGCTGGGACATCTACTTTCTTCTGCCCTCATATTTCAGTGCTCTTGGTTCTTAGGCCTTCAGAGTTGGACCAGAACTACACCATGGCTTTGCTGGGCCTCCAGCTTGCAGATAGCAGATTGTGGAATTTATCCTGCATAATTTAGAGGACCAAATAATGTCTCTTCCTATATATCTACATGTAACTTGTTTATTTTTCTCTGGAGAACTCTGATATATTCCTCATCCTTTCCAATACTTGGTATTGTCAATCTTAAATTTTAGCTTTTAAAGTGAGTATGCAGTGTTATCTTATTATGGGCTTGAATTTGCACTTCTCTAATTACTAAGAATGTTACATATCTTTGTTATGTCCTTATTTGCTATTCATATACCATTTTTAGTGAAGTATCTGCTTGACTGTTTTGCTCATCTTCAACAACTGATCTGTGTCTGTAAATATTCCTTACGTATATTCTCAGATATTTTTTGTATTCCGGTTGCAAGTTCCTTATCAGATATATGTTTTCAAATAGTTTCTTCCAGTCTATGGTTTGCCTTTTATTTTTTTAATATTTATTTGAAGAGCAAACATTTTTTTAATTTGGGCAAATTCATCAATTTTAATGATTTGAGTTTTTGTGATTTTGTTCCAACGTTACAGAGATTTTTCCTTTTTTTTTTTTTGCATTTTGATTTATAATCTATTGGAGATAACTTCTAGATTTTATGTTAAATAAGAGTCAAGGTTAACTTTTTCCTGAGTACATATGAAATTGTTCTAATACTACTTAAATGATTATTTTATCCTCTTTGGATTACTTTGGCACATTGTAAAAAGTCATTTTGTTATGTATGGGTCCAAGTCTAAACTTTATTCTACTTCATTGATCCATATGCTTCTCCTTTTGCCAACACCTCCTTATCTTTATTAGAATAGCTTTATTATCAATCTTAGAGTCAGGTAGTATAAGTCATCCAACTTTGTTCTTCAAAAATGCTTCTTCAGTAGTCTAAACTTCATGATTTAACAAATTTTAGAATCACTTTATGAACCTCTATTCCAAAAGTCTGCTGGGACTTTGATTTAGATTTTGTGGAATCACAATATAAATTTGAATATTTTGACAACATAGAATCCTCCAATCCATGAATTTGCCACTTTTGCCCATTTATTCAGCCATTGTTTAATTTTTCTCAGCAATGATTTGTAGGTTTTTGTTTTTTTTTAAAGATTTTACTTATTTATTTGATAGACAGAGATCACAAGTAGGCAGAGAGGCAGACAGAGAGAGAGAGGAGGAAGCAGGCTCCCCGCTGAGCAGAGAGCCCAACGTGGGGCTCTATTCCAGGACTCAGGGATCATGACCTGACCGAAGGCAGAGGCATTAACCCACTGAGCCACCCAGGAGCCCTGATTTGTGGTATTCAGTACAAGTTTTGCACATCCTTTGTTAAATTTGTCCCTGAGTATTTTCTGTCTTTAAATGATATTCTTATTTATACTTCAATTTTTAGTTGTTTGTGCTAGCAGATAGAAAGAGGTGATTTTTGTACATTAACCTTTATCTATGTAACTTCTATAAATCTCTCTATATATTCTATTAGTTATGTTCCTCTGGAGAACTCTAATACATTCCTTATTATTGTTATTCCTCATCCACTTATTAGTCTACTTGCTTTTTTGTAGAATCTTTAGGATTTCCTGCTTAGATGGCCATGTCACATGCACATAAAGACATGTGTATTGCTTCCTATCTCTCTCTAGGCCATTTATTTATTTATTTTTCTTTATTGCACTGTCTAGGACCTCCAGGATAATGATTAATAGAGATGGTAAAAATAAACATTTTGCCTTGTTCCCAGTTTTAGGAAATATTTCAGGTTTTCACCATTAAATCTGTTGATTGGCAATAGGTTGTTGGTTTTTGGTTTTTGTTTTTTTTATAAATACCTTTGTCAGTTGGAGGACTCTCTTTTCTATTCCTGCTTTGCTGTGAGTTTTTACAGTGAATGGTTGCTGATTTTTTTTCAAATGCTTTCTAAGCACATATTGAGATGACTATATGATTTGTCTTGTTTTAGTATACTAATATAATGAGTTACATTGAGTTTGGGATGTAAAACCAACTTTGCATTCCTTGGATAAACCCAGATAGGTCATAATATTTTATGCTTTATATATCTATATTGCTAGATGTAATTTTTATAATTTTTGTTAAGGGTTTTTACATATATAATCGGAGGATATGGGTCTATAGTTTTGTTTTGTTTTGTTTTTTAATATCTTTGATTTTTTTTTAAGATTTTATTTATTTATTTGACAGAGAGAGATCACAAGCAGAGAGGCATACAGAGGGAGAAGGAGAAGCAGGCTCCCTGCCGAGCAGAGAGCCCGATGCGGGGCTCAATCCCAGGAACCTGAGACCATGACCTAAGCAGAAGGCAGAGGCTTACCCCACTGAGCCATCCAGGCACCCCTAATGTCTTTGGTTTTTGATCATGGAGATATTGACCTCATAAGATGAGTTGGGATGTGTCTCTTTCTTTTCTATATTTTGGAGTACAGGTGTAGAATTAGTGTTATTTTTTCGTTTAATATTTGGTAGACATCAGTAGTAAATTCTGAGTATGGAGATTTTACTGTGGAAAAGGATTTCTTTTAGCTGCAAATTCAATTTCCTTAAAAGATAAAAGGCTATTCAGATGATCTATTATTTCTTAAGTTAGCTTCTGTAATTTATATCTTTGAAAAAGTTTGTCCTTTTCACCCAAATGGCCAAATCTATCGTCATATAGTTATTCATAGTATATCCTTATTATCTCTTTAATGTAAAACTGATCCTGTAGTGATATCTCTTCCTTCATTCCTGAAATTACCAATTTGCATTTTCTTTTCTCTTGATAAGTTTCATCAGAGTTTTATTTTTATATTTTTATAATTTAGTGAAAAAAAAGAAGAAAGTTGAACACAGACATTTAGGACATCTTGGCAAAGTCAATACAATTTTAAGGACAAGCAGCATTAAATACAGGACATGTTTTATATATGGATTCCTAGATTTTCTAATGATGTCCAAAGGCCATGGGGAATGGACAGACCCGGGATCTAGCTACCAGAGACTGTTGATAATAATGACATCTGCCTCATAAGCCAGTAACCTGCATTTTTTGCTTAGAAATCACCTTAGCAGATGAATAGTCAAGAGCATTGGATTTTACTCTTTCATCACATCTTTTCTGTCTTACCCCCTCCCATCTCCCTTCCTTTCCTTCCTCTCCTCTCCTTTCTGTTCCTTCTTTTTTTTTTCTCTTTTCTGTCTTCTATAAATGGCTTAGCTCATTAGAGAGAAGATACCAGGTATTTCTGAGGTATTACTGCAGAGAGGAAGAAAAACGAGAACGGGAGAATGGGGAGAGATGTAGCCTGCATTTCTGCAGTGGTAGGGGTGGAGGGTGGGAGAAAGGAATAAATAAATAAATAAATAAATATTTATTTAAATAAATAAATAAATAAATATTTATTTATTTATTTATTTATTTATTTATTTGATGGGGAAGGGTGGAAGGGACAGAGGAAAGAGAGAGAGAATCTCAATCAGGCTCCACACCCAGTGTGGAACCCAAGAAGAGCTCTATTCCAGGACCCTGAGATCATGATCTAAGCAAAAATCAACAGTAAGATGCTTAAACAACTGAGCCACCCAAGCGTCCCCCTCTTTTTTCAACAATAGTGTTGAAATAAACATAGGGGTGCATATGTCTTTTTGAATTAGAATTTTCTTTTTTTTTTTAAATAAAGACTCACAAATGCTGGATCATATAGAGGTCCTATTTTTAATTTTTTGAGGAGCCTCTATGTTGTTTTACCTAGTGACAGCACCAATTTACATTCCCACCATCACCGTACAAGTGTTCCTTTTTTCCTGTACCTTGCCAACACTTGTTATTTTTTGTCTTTTTGATAATGGTCATTCTGAGAGGTGTCAGGTGATATCCCATTTTGGTTGATTTTCATTTCCTTGATGATTAATGACTGTGAGCATGTGAGACCTGCTGTACATTTGTGTGTCTTTTTTGGAAAAAAATGTTTGTTCAGATTTGCTCATTTTTATATCAGACTGTTTTCTGTTGTTGTTTGGGTTTTTTTTTTTTTTAACTATTGAGTTTTATCAATTTTGTTGATCTTTTCAGTGAAGCAACTTTCAATTTTCCTTTTATTTTGATTTCTATTGCATTAATTTCTGCCCTGTGTTTCTTAGTTTCTTCTAGTTACTTTGGGTTTAATTTATTCTGTTTTCCTAATACCTTAAGGTAGAATCTTGGGACATCAATTTGAGATCTTTTTTTTTTTTCAAATATGAAAGTTTAATTCTAGAAAGTAATCATGAAACTATGCTTTAGCTACATCCACAAGAATTTTTTATGTGATGTTTTTGTTTTCAACCAATTCAAAATATTTTCTAGTTTCTTGTATGATTTGTTCTTTAATTTATGTGTTACTTAGGTCATGTTGCTTAAATTCCAAATATCTGGAAGTTTTCAAGGTATCTCACTATTACTTATTTCTAGGTTAATTCTTTGTATGATTTTACAGAATATTTTTTTCATGTTTACAGAAATTCTTTGTATGATTTAAATTCTCTTAAATTGATTGTGTTTTGTTTTATGGCCCAAAATATGCCCTTAGTGTTTCATGTGCATTTAAGAAGAATAGATATTCTGTTCTTGGGTAGAATGCTCTCTAAATGTCATTTAGGAAAAAACTAGTTGATAATGTTTTTCAAGTTTCCCATTCTTACTGATTTCTATACATTCCATCAATTACTAAGAGATTAGTGTTTAAATATTCAATTATAATTTGGATTTTTCTATTTTGCCTTTCAGTTCTATCAGTTTTGCTTCTTATTTGCTTCTTATTTTGACACTTCGGTGGTAGGTACAAACATATTTAGTAGCGTGTGTCTTCTTGATGAAACAACCCCTTTATCAGTTATAAAATTGAAATCTATACTGTTTGATAGTAACATAGCAACTCTAGCTTTCTTTCATATTATGTTTTCATGTATATCTTTTTCTATAATTCTACTGTTAACTACTCTAGGTCGTTGTATTTAAGGGGGTTTCTTATTAAAAAACAGAGAGATAGGTCTTGTTTTTACCTAATAATTCCTCCCTTTTAATTTGAGTGTTTAGTAGTTCTCAAACTTTCTGATCACATTATCCCTTTGTATTCTTATTATGATTTTGTTCATGTGGGTTTATATCTATTGATATTTAGTCTATTAAAAATCAAAAGAGAAAAGCTTGAAATGTTTATTGCTACTTGAAAAGTACTAAAAACAGCATTATATGTTTATAGAAATATGTATAATAAACTTTTTTTTAAAGTTTTTATTTATTTATTTGACAGAGAGAGAGAGAGATTACAAGTAGGTAGAGAGGCAAGCAGAGAGAGGGGGAAGCAGGTTTCCTGCTGCGCAGAGTGCCTGATGAGGGGCTTCATCCCAGGACCCTGTGATCAGGACCTGAGCTGAAGGCAGAGGCTTAACCCACTGAGCCACCCAGGTGCCCCATATAATAAACTTTTTTTTTCAACAATAAGTTACTGGGAAGAATGCCTTTTTTTCCCCCCTGCATTTTTGCAAATCTCTTTAATGTTTGGCTTCATGAAAGACAACTGGATTTGCATATCAGCTTCTGCATTTAATCTATTGTAATATGTTGTATGTGTTGAAGTACCTGAAGAAAATCTGGCCTCACAGAGATACTTAGTTGGAAAATAGGGAGAATTAAATAAGCTTTTCCATTTTGAGCTTAGAAAGTAAATGGTGCTTGAGGGCAATGATTTGCATAAATGCCCTCTATTCATTGTGTTAGAATTTGCAAAAGATTAGTTAGTGCCTTTTTTTTTTTGTAATTTTTTTCAGTGTTCCAAGATTTATTGTTTATGCACCACACCCAGTGCTTCATGCAATATGTGCCCTCCTTAATACCCACCACCAGGCTCATCCAACCCCCCCACCCCTTTCCCCTCCAAAAACCTCAGTTTGTTTCTTAGAGTCCACAGTCTCTCATGTTTTGTCTCCCCCTCCGATTTCCTCCAACTCTCTTCTCCTTCCCATCTCCCAATGTCCTCCGTGTTATTCCTTAAGCTCCACAAGTAAGTGAAACCACATGATAATTGGCTCTCTCTCCTTGACTTATTTCACTCAGCATAATCTCCTCCAGTCCCATCCATGCTGATACAAAAGTTGGGTATTCATCTTTTCTGATGAAGGCATAATATTCCAGTGCATATATGGACCATATCTTCTTTATCCATTCATTTATTAAAGGGAATCTTGGCTCTTTCCACAGTTTGGCAACTGTGGCCACTGCTGTTATGAACATTCGGGTACAGATCTCACTTCTTTTCACTACATCTGTATCTTTGGGGTAAATACCCTGTAGTGCCATTGCAGGGTAATAGTGTAGCTCTATTTTTAATTTCTTAAGGAATCGCCACACTGTTTTCCAAAGTGGCTGTACCAACTTGCATTCCCACCAACAGTGTAAGAGGGTTCCCCTTTCTCCACATCCTCTCCAACACTTGTATACTGTCTTGTTGATTTCGGCCATTTCAGCTGGTGTAAGGTGGTACCTCAATGTGGTTTTGATATTAATCTCCCTGATGGCTAATGATGATGAGCATTTTTTCATGTGTCTATTATCCATTTGTATGTCTTCTTTGGAGAAGTGTCTGTTCATGTCTTCTGCCCATTTTTTGACATGATTATCTGCTTTATGTGTGTTGAGTTTGAGGAGTTCTTTATAGATCTTGGATATCAGCCCTTTGTCTATAGTGTCATTTGCGAATGTCTTACATTCCGTGGATTGCCTCTTTGTTTTGTTGACTGTTTCCTTTGCTGTGCAGAAGCTTTTGATCTTGATGAAGTCCCAAAGGTTCATTTTCACTTTTGTTTCCTTTGCCTTTGGGGACATGTCTTGAAAGAAGTTTCTGTGGCCAATGTCGAAAAGGTTACTGCCTGTATTCTCCTCTAGGATTTTGACAGATTCCTGCCTCACGTTGAGGTCTTTTATCCATTTTGAGTTTAGCTATGTATAAAAGAATGAACTCAACCATTCTCTTACATAATACACAAAGATAAACTAGTTAGTGCCTTTATAACACTAGCATACATTTAAGATTGAAAGCTTATGTTTTTTTCCTAATGGTCCTTTGGTAGATCCCTGCCTTCCTTACCTTAAGATTAGAAAATGGTTCTTGATTTTTTTTTTCCCTATCACTTTGCTTTTTACTTAAATGTATCTGGAATTAATTTATGTATGCATTGGGGGATATGAATCTAGCTTAACTTTACTGAAAATAAAGCATATTATAGCATTATAATATAGCAAATTTTTATACATGTATTTGTTGAATAGACAATTATATCTTAGCTCATTTTAAGTTCTTTATTACAAACTAAAGAACTTTAAGTTTTTTATTGAAAAGTAAATTATATATCATATAAAGTGTTTTTTTGTCTGTTCTACTTATTAATTTATTTGGCTATGCCAATACCAAACTGTTGTAATTCCTAGTTTATATTAATTTTGTTAGGACAAATTCCTTTATATTCTTCTTTATCAAAGTTTCTTGGTTATTCTTGTGCAGTTTCTGTAACATATGAACATTGTAGCCAGTATGTAGAATCATTAAAAAAACCTTGTGAAAAGCCAGTAATTTGAATAGAATTTATAATTTTACAGTATTATCTACATAGTATATATCTTCACTTATTTGGATTCAGAAAATATTATAATTTATTTAGGTCTTGGGTAATTTTATGTTTATTTGTGGAATTTCCTTATTAAAATTTTATCGAAAACTTTTTCAACTGCATTTTCTAACTAAAATCTATGATGATTTTATATTTGTCGCCTTGCTGAACTCCATCATTTGTATTAATGTGCTATCAGTTAATCTTTCTAATTGTCTGAAGATTATACATGTTCTTTTCTTTATCTTCCTTCTTTACCTTTCTGAATGCATCCTCTAGGACTGCCAATAAATATTAGAGGGTGCTAATAGATAAACCCATTGTCTTATTTCTATTTTTAGTAAGATGCATTGAACATATTTTTTCAGAAGTTGTTTTGAAAGTAATCTTTTAGAAAGTTAAGGAAGCCTTTCTAATTTACATTTACAAAGGACCTTTGGGAAGGACGAGTATTGGTCTTTATCATTTTTTACATCTATTGAGATAATTATTTTTTAACACAACACTGGTGTGCCAGTAAATTGACCCTCTGTAGAAAAAAAAAAAAAAGCCTTGATTTGTAGCATTTGACAAGTTCCATGTTGTATGTATGTACTTCCTTTATAGCTAATTTCAAGCTATCAGTTGGCTCACAGAATTACTGCTTATGTAACATTTAGTTTTCATGTGCTGATATAAGGCAGCTCCAGCTCAACAGTTCGTAAAACAACCTTGTATTCTTGGCTAAGTTATACCTAGTCATTATGTAAAAATACATGGGCCAGTTGCCTTTTTAAAAGTAAGATATTATATTAGCTTTTAAAATTTATCTAATGTCATTGGGTTCTTCTGGCTTTCTATCTCTTTGTATGTCAATTTTATAAGATATACAGTTTATGGAAATTCATTAATTGTTTTCTGTATTTCAAAGTTTGACATATATTTATAGTATTCTTTTATAATTAAAATATTTCTTGTGCCTCATGTCCCTTTTTAAATTTTTAATGTTGCCTGTTTATATTCTTTCCTTTTTTTCTTGATCAAACTTGCAAGGATTTACATTCTTTTTCAGGTTTATTTATTCATTAAACAAAATAGGTTTTCAAGTTGTACATTTAAGCCATTTATGTTCACTCTTTCTTGGTTTCTAGTCTAGGTAAAGACATAAAGACATAATTTAGTCTGGATTTATTGGGTTTTGACAGTGTTTTTAATGTATTATAGATTAAGTTATAGACATGACCCTTAATCCTGATGCAAATTGCATCACACTTCTAAAGTATTTAGCCAAAATTAATTAACCTAATAGAGGAGAAGTGACTACATAGAACAAAACAGATGTATCAGATTTCAGCCACTTGTCTGGACCACTAGAAGCCCTAATAAGAGCATACAGCTTCTAGACACTACTCTGACAAGATGGCTGCTGGATCTGAGAAGCTTCATTTCTTTTACTATGAACATGTACAGTTTTACACAAAAAAGAAGACAGTAAAAAAAATGAACCTCAGTAAAGTCATCACTTGGAGTCAATATTCTGAATAAAGATTTGCCAAATGTTTCTCACTTATTCCTTTTTCCTTCCTTCCGTTCTTCCATTTTATTTCATTCTTTCTTTTGCTGAATTAAAAAAAAAAGTTTTATTTACTTATTTGAGAGAAAGAGAGTGTGTATGCAAGTGGAGGGAGGAGCAGAAGGAGAGAATCTTCAAGCAGACTCCCCACTGAGCACAGAGCCCAACTTGGCGGTCCGTTCCAACACCTATGAGATCATGACCCGAGCTAAAACCAAGAGTTGCATGCTTAACTGACTAAGCCACACAGACACCCCTTTTTTACTGATTTTTTTAAAAAGCAAATAATATATATCATGTTATTTAACTTCCACATACTTCAGAGATTATCTCTAAAATATATGGATTTTTTTATACAGCTACAGAGACATTATCTCACTCAATAAAATTAATAATTTGTTCCACTGTATTATTTTTGTTCCTTGTCAAAATATAGTTGACTATATTTATGTAGGTCTATTTCTGGGCTCTTTCTTATTGATCAATTTTTGTTTCATTGATCTATTTGTCTATTTTTTCCCTAACTCACAGTCTTGATTACTGTAGTTTAAAGTAAGTCTTAAAGTCATGTAAAGTCAGTTCTTTAACTTTGTTCTTGTCCTTCAATATTGTGTTGACAATTCTGGGTCTTTTGCCTTGCCATATAAACTTCTATAAACTGCTAATGTGATGGATTACCTTCATTGCTTTCAAATGGTGATTCAGCCTTGCAAACCTGGGGAAAATCCCAAGGATAGGGTATAATTATTGACTATGATATATAGTTTTTAAAGATAAATTATTAGATTCAATTCAGTATTTTGTTGAGGATTTTTGCATCCATGTTCATTAGCGATATTAGTCTGTAGTTTTGTTTCCTTGTAGTGTCTTTGCCTGGTTTTGTTATTAGGGTAATGCAAGCCTTATAGAATGAGTTAGGAAGAATTCCCTCTACAACTATCCTCTGAAAGAAATTGTAGAGAATTAATATAATTTCTTCCTTAAATACATGGTAGAATTCACCCAATGAACCCATCTGGGCTTGGTGCTATCTGTTTTGGAAGTTTAATTGTTAATTCAATTTCTTGAATAGATATATGCCTATTCAGATAATTTATTTCTTCTTATGTGACTTTTGTCAGATTGTATCTTTCAAAGAATTGGTCCATTTTATCTAGGTTATCATATTGGTAGGCATAGAGTTATTCAGAGTACTCCTTTATTAACCTTGTAATGCCCATTGAAAGGATCTCTAATGTTGTTCTTTCTTTCATTTCTGATAAAACTAATTTGTGTCTACTTTATTATTTTTTTTTTTTTTTAGCTATCCCAGCTCAAGGCTTACATATTTTATTGGTCTTTTCAAAGAACCAAATTTTGGTTTTCTTGATTCTTTTCTATTAATGACCTGTTTTCAATTTTATTGATTTCTGACCTAATTCTTATTATTTCTTTTCTTCTGCTTACCTGGGGTTTAACTTGCTCTTCTTTTTATGGTTTCTTAGGGTGTAAACTTAGGTAACTGATATTAGATCTTTCATCTTTTTTGCTAGTTTTATGGAGATATAATTGGTATACAGCACTCTATAAGTGAAAGGGGTGATGACTTGACTTGACTTACATATATTGTGAAATGATTGTCACAGGTTAGTAAACATCAACCATCTGATACAGATAAAATAGAAATAAATGGAAAGATTAAAATAATTAAATTAAATTAAAATAATGTAATGAGAACTCTTGGGATATACTGTTAATAACTTTCTGATATATCATATGCAGTGGTAAAAATAGTCACCATGTTGTACATCACATCTCCAGTACTTGTTTATCTTATCAATGGCTGTTTGTACCTTTGACCATCTACCTCCCATTCCCACTCCTCCACCCCCCACCTTTTTCCTTTCCAATAGGTACATTCAATGCTATAAACTTTCCTTTAAGCACTGCTTTTACTGCATCCTACTAATTTTGATATGTTGTGTTTTCATTTTCATTTAATTCAAAATATTTTAAATTTCTCTTGAGATTTATTCTTTCATCCATATTTCATTTAGAAGTGTGTTATTTAATCTCCACATCCTTTGAGATTTTCCAGTTATCTTTCTGTTACTGATTTCTACCTTAATTTCATTGTGGTCTGAGAATAGAAAACAAGATTTTTATTTTTTTAAATGTGTCAAAGTGTGTTTTTGACTCATAATGTGGTTTCTCCTGGTGATTGTTCTATGTGAGCTTGAGAATAATGTGTATTCTGCTGTTCTTGGATGAAGGAGTCAATAAATGTCAATTATATCTTATTGATTGATGGTGGTGTTGGCTCAACTAAGTCCTTATTGATTTTTTTTGCCTGCTAAATCTTTCCATTTGTAATACAGGGAAGTTGAAGTCTCCAACCATGATAGTGGATTCCTCTATTTCTCCTTGCAATATGTCTATTTTGCCTCACATACTTTGATACTCTGCTACTGGGTACATACACATTAAGGATTGTTATATCTTCTTGGAGAATCAACCCCTTTATCATTATGTAATGCCCTTCTTCATCCCTTATAACTTTGAAGTCTCCTCCATCAGAAGTTAATATAGCTACTTTTGCTTCCTTTTGATTAGTGTTAGTATTGTATATTTTTTCAATCCACTTACTATATCTACACTATATCTAGAGTGTTCCTTATAGACAACACAGAGTTGGATCCTGTTTTTTGATCCATTTTGATAATCTCTATCATTTGATTGGTGCTTTTAGACCATTGATGTTCAAAGTGATTCTTGATATATATTTGGATTAATATTTACCATATTTGTTACTGTTTTCTACTTGTTGCCTTTATTTACTGTTTCTGTTGTTGTCTTCTGTTCTTTTTCTGCCTTTGGTTTTAATTGAACATTCCATTTTTTAACCCTTTTTAGTATATCAGTTATAATTCATCTTTTCCTATTTTAGTTCTTGCTCTAGAGTTTGCAACATATATCACAATTAATCCAAATTCACTTTCAAATAACACTAAGCCATTTTACTAGTGTTGTCGGAATATTATGATAATAAAATGATCTTAATTCCTCCTCCCTCTTACCCTCGTATTATTGTTGTCATTTATTTCTACTTACATTCAAGCATATATAACAGTGTGTGTATATATATATATATATATATATAAACATACATAATTGAATACATTGTGCTATTATTGTTTTGAAAAAATGTTATTGATTAGAGCAATTAAAAATAAGAAAAATAAAAGGTTTTATTTTTCCTTTACTTATCTCTTCTTTAATACTCTTCCTTTTTTATGTAAATCTGAATTTTATTATTTTTTCCTTATAAAGAATTTCTTTTAACATTTCTTGCAAGGCAGGTCTACTAACAAAAAATTCTTCATCATTTGCTTGCCTGATAAAGTATTTGTCTTTTACTTTTGAGAAATAATTTTGCAGGGTACAGAATTCTAGGTTGTTTTTTTTTTTCCCCTCTCAACCCTTTAAATATTTTGTTCCACTCTCTTCTTATGTGCATGTTTTCTCAGCAGAAGTGGAATGTAATAACTTTCTTAGTTTTTCTATAGGTAAATTATTTGTTTTTCTTCTGGCTTGTTTCATAGTTTTTTCTTTATCTTTGACTTCTTTTAATTTGAAAATGATACATCTGGGTTGAGGATTTTTTTTGGCATTTATCTTGTTTGGTATTCTCGGAGCTTCCTGGATCTGTGCTTTAGTGCTTGACGTTAATCTGGGAAAACTCTCAGTCATTACTGTTTCAAATGTTTGTTTGTTTGTTTGTTTGTTTTCTGTTCCTTTTTCTCTTTCTTCTCCTGGTATTCCCATTATGTGTATGTTACCTCTTTGGTAGTTGTCTCACTGTCATTGGGTTTCCGGGGTTTTTTTGTTTGCTTGCTTTTAGTTTTTGTTCTCTTTGATTTTCAATAATGGAAGATTCTATGGAGATATTCTCAAGCTCAGAGATTCTTTCCTTAGTTGTCTGCAGTCTACTATTAGCCCATCCAATACATTATTTCTATTAAATATTTTTGTCTTTAGCATTTTTCTTTTGTTCTTTCTTAAGATTTCTAGCTCTCTGTTTTCATTGCTTTTCTGTTCTTACATGCTATCTACTTTATTCATTAGAGCACTTAGTATATTAATCCTAGTTGTTTTAAATTCCTGGTCTGATAATTTCAGCATCTTTGTCATATCTGGTTCTGATGCTTGTTTTTTCTCTTCAATTTTAATTTTTGCCTTTTAAAATGCCTTATAATTTTTTGTTCTTGATAGCCAGACATGTTCTGGGTAAAAGTAACTGCTATAAATAGGTCTTTAGTAATGTGTTGATAATGTGTGGGAGGGGAATAGTTACACAGTCGTATGACGGGTCTTGGTTTTTAGTGAGCCTCCTCTAGGCTGTGAACTTCACAAATGTTTCTCAGTTTTTTTTCCTCCTTTGGTGGGACAAGATGGCCAGGAAAGGCTGAATTTGGGTGTTTCCTTTCTTCCCCAAGGAAGGCTGAACTCACCATTATTTCCCTCCCCAGGTCAATTAGGCTTTAGTATATTTCAGCAGGTTAATCTCTCCTTAAGTAGTTTCTCCTGAAGGCAGGCCTTGTTAAACAGAAGAGTGTTATGGTGTATCTTCACTACTGTTTTCCCTCTTCCCCTTGCTGGAAGCATGAAGGGATTTTTCTCTGATATTTGCCATGAGACTCTGGTCAAGCTCCTGGGGGTAAAAATCATGAAAGTGTAGGAGTTCTCTAGGACTGAGCCACTGCGGAGTTTTAAACTGTCATATTTGTCCACACTGGACTTCCAGCCAATTGTTATTTAAAGCTTAGGTTTTCCTACCATGCCCTGGTTCTGTGATGGTTTCTCTTCTTCTCTTTCTCCCTGTATTCACCTTTTTGTCTCTTCAGTATTGAGGTGGTAGTTTGTGCTGTGACTTTATAGATCTATGAAGAATTGTTGATTTTTCAGTCTGTTCAGTATTTTATCTGTTGTTAGAATGGAGTGGTGATTTCCAAGTTTTGTACATTTAAAACTGGAAATGAGAAGTCCACTTCTTTTTTAAATTCCATCTTCCCCTCCACATTTATTAACTAGTTTTATTTTGTTGTAACAGTTCTTTTCAAATTCAAAATTTGAGGTTTTTTCCATTTTAGCTTTCTCTTATTAAATATCATTAAGAATTTCTGTTTTCATTTTTTTTTAAAGATTTTATTTATTTATTTAACAGAGAGATACACAGCAACAGACGGAACACAAGCAGGGGGAGTCAGAGAGGGAGAAGCAGGCTTCCTGCTGAGCAGGCAACCCAAGGCAGGGCTTGATCCCAGAACCCTGGGATCATGACCTGAGCTGAAGGCAGACGCTTAACAACTGAGCCACCCAAGTGCCCCTGTTTCCATTTTCTTATTTTTATTTTTAACTCATGGGTTTTTCTATTCAATAGAGTTCATAAATTGTGGACTTTGTTCCCTTTGGTGTGCATGTATTCCATCTTTCTGCATGTTGGTTCCTGTCATTTGGACCTAACTCCCTTAGTTTGTGATAGGGTCCTTGAGTTCTGGAACAAGATGTCTCAGGCAAATCTATATTTTATGTTTCAGACTTGTAACCAGACACTCCCCAGGGAACCTTAGTATTTATGGACTGCAATCTGCATATAGGAAGCCTCACTGCTGCTGAGCAGTCATTGCTTTTGGGCCCTTTAAATGAAAATAACCAAGAAATACATGTTTTTAAAGGAAAAGTTCATAATTTAATATTATTTATAATTTAAATTTAACACTACAAGTGTTTGCTCTTTCATTTTATTTTTATACCTTATATTCATACACTAAAATTCTTATTTCCTTACAACAGCCATAATTACATGTTTGTTATATTCTACTATATAAAATGTATCACATTATTAATTATATAATTCAATTTTTTTGCATCTTTACTTGATTTGTTAACTTTTGAAAGAGGTGCAATAAAGCTTCAACTATGATTATAGATTTTTTCATTACTCTTTTATTTATTTTTTTTTCTATTTTATATTTCAAAGCTGTGTTGTGAGGTTCATAAAAGTTCAAAACTGTTATTTATTTATAATGGGTGATACAATTTAACAATATGAAATATTCATCTTTTTCCTGTTTAATGCTTGTCACTTTGAATTTCATATGTCAGATAATACAATTGTTATACTTCCTTTCTTTATTTATAGACTACATCTTTATATATAAACTTTTGGTGCTATGAATTAGATGTGTCTTTTTCAAATAGCTTATCATTAAAATTCTATATGTCTTTATGTACATATGTGTTTGTATCCCCATATACATGATTGCATTTCCCTTTCATTCTAACATTCTCAGTCTTTTATTTATCTTTTTAAAGATTTATTTATTTATTTATTTTTAAGAGAAAGAGAGAGAAAGCAAGAGCAGGGAGGGGCAGAGGGAAACAAGCAGACTCCTCACTGAGTAGGGAGCTCAGTGAAGGTTTCCATCCCATGACCCTGAGATCATGACCTGAGCTAAACCAAGAGTGGGATGTTTAACTGACTAAGTCACTCAGGCAACCCTTTCATCCTCAGTCTTTTAAATAAAGCCCCAGATATGTTATAATTTTTTACTTTAAATAAATATATATATTTGTGTGTGTGTGTGTGTGTGTGTGTATATATATATATATAATATATAAAGTATATGATTATTAGGGATATGAGGTGGCAGGAGCAATGAATGAATGGTCTTATGCTATCATGATCCACACCAGTATTTACTTTAATTTTTTTTTTTTTTTTTTTTTTACAAATACTAAAATGGGTTGGGGCATGTGGGTGGCTTGGTTGGTCGAGCATCTGTCTCTTGGTTTTGGCCCATTTCATGATCTCATGGCTGTGAGATCCAGCCTTGCGATGGGTTCCATGATGGGCCCAAGTCAGGCTCCACACTCAGTGAGGAAGAGTCAGCTTGGGATTCTTTCTCTCTTTCTCGCCCTCCTCCTCTCCTCCTCCCCCCAAAATAAATAAATAAATCTTTTAAAAAAACATACTTAAATGGTTTAAGATTAAACTCTATTTTTAAAAATCATAGTTAAGACTTCAATAATCTTAAAAACCGATGTTTATACTAATAATTAGATGTGTGACTATTCATATGCATAGGAAAAATAAATATGTAATGAAATAAATACATTACTGGAAATACTATTCTTGGTCTACAGGAGATGGAAAAAAATAAAAGTGATGTTCAATGACTCTTCTATAAATTAACAAATGAAAAGAAATGCTTTTACTTGAGTAAGGAAGTAAGTGACAGAGAACAGTGTTGTTGGGAGTAAAAATTAGTGAGTATTTTCTAGTACACATTTCTAGTAGGCATTTCTAATATGCATTTCTAAACTTTCATATTTGGGTAGCTCTCACCCTTTTACTGAAGACATAGTAATTAACATTTTCTCTAGTACCTATTGTACTCTCAATTAACTGTTGGCCAAGTGCTACAAACAGCTTAAAGTTTAGGTTTAGAGTAGGTAGTTAAAAGGATGTGAAATTTTAGGCATTATTTCAGGGAAGATAATAAAAGTAGTAAACTATTATTAGGTGCTATGCACAGTTCTAGTTCTTCAGTTCTTTCAGGGGTTCCATGAGGTAGTTATTATCATTATTTAGAGCTCACACATGAAGAATTTAAAACACAGAGTTAAAGAAAATTGTCAAGATAACAGCTATTACATGGGGAAGGTGAATCTTAAATCATGCCTTTAATTTTTGCTTCAGGGCTTCTGTCTAACAGTTACAACGCACCCTTAAA
The DNA here is from genome assembly GCF_010015895.1 of Lontra canadensis. Taxonomy (NCBI): domain Eukaryota; kingdom Metazoa; phylum Chordata; class Mammalia; order Carnivora; family Mustelidae; genus Lontra; species Lontra canadensis. Next base: position 7,392,824 of record NW_022631077.1, read on the forward strand.
AGGGAGGAGAGAGAAAGATGAGACATAGAGAGGGAGAAGAGGTTGAGAGGGAGAGGTGTTGAGAGGAAGAGAGGGAAAAAAATTGATTCTCAGCATCTTTGATATTATACCACATAAGCTCCACCTTCTTGGACAAGCAGTGAAAAAAGGACATGAAGTGAAAGGAGTGAAGAACCCAGAAAGGTGAAAGGTGCTGACTGAGGGCAGAACAAAAGAGCTGTGTTGATCAGGGACTCAATTCCACAGTTCTACTGCTTCTGCAGTGTTAAATGCACATAGACATTTTTCCTGTAGAGTTGTTATAGGGAAAAGGAACAGGTCAACATTTGTTGTAGAGAAGTTGTTAAAACAAAGTTAACTACTTACTATGAACCATCCGAGACCATGCATATCATGTGAGTCCTTATAATGTCAATAGAGCATGCAAGCTAAGAGTCTGGAACCCAGAGGAGATTGGCAGGGTTCCATCTCAGGCCAACAATTGAAACAATGCACAAATTATCTTAACCTCATTCTCCTTAACTATTAAAAGAGGCTTCAGTAACACCCATCATAGGGGTGTTGTGTGAGTTAAAAAAGCTAATACGTGTGAAGTGTTTGTAATTGTACTTGCAAAAAAGCAAGCAATATACAAGTGTCAGGAAGCACCTGGGAAGATGTTCATTACAAGACTTGGCTTTTAATTCTAAAAGTTGTCTCACATTCAATGTATAGCATCAGCTCTCACGCAGGTATTTCTTTTTTATATACAAGTGATTTTTCATTATGAATAGTATATATTTTCAATCAATACAATTTAGAAAATGCAGAAAAAAGAGAAAAAACCCCACCGATTCTTACTCCCAACAGCTAGACAGCCATTGTTAACCACTCATTCACTAATGTCTATTAGGATTTTACTATGTGGTCTTTCATATGTTCCTTTCAAGTAAAGATTATACAATTTAGATGATAATTAGTAATAATGATACAATTTTAGTGCTTATCTTTTGCAGTGAAATATTTACGGAATGTCTCAGTTAATCCTCATAACAATTTTATGAAGTAGGTGACACATTAATCTCACTTTAGAAACAGAGAAAGTAAGTTTTAGAAAGATTAAGTGACTTGTCCAAGATACCACTGTTTATATAGCCCTGAAGAATGTATACAATTTTTACAAGTTAGCATTCCAGCAGAATAAATAATTTTGGATTAATTTTCTGCTGGTGTTATGGGAAAGCAGTAGACCTTGTAGAATTTTGAAACTGGTTCTTTATTGGCTAAGAGTATGTTCAGCTGCCTTGCAGGCACCTTGAATCTAGGGTGGTCCAGCACATTCTGTTACTGTTCCAGGTCTCCACATCCCCACACCCTGGACCATCCTCATGCCTATCACCACATGGTCATAGAATGGCTCTTTTACTCATCTTCGTGTTAACACGTTTGGGTCACAAACTTAGAGAAGCGAAGAGGTGGCACCATCAAAGAAATTAGAAGTATTTCCACAAATCCACAGAAGCATTCTGCTTATATATCATTATCCAGACGTGTCCCAAGACCACCCATATCTGTGATCAAGGTTGGATAGTAAGGCTTTATTTTGCTGGGAACATTGTCACCTTAAACAAAATCTGGCTTCTCTCCTTAAAGAAGAAGAGAATGGATCAGCAACTGGCAAAGTCTACCACCTGGCTGATACTTACATAATAACTAATGAGTAACATAAATATGTTCTCAATAGAATCTCTTAAGGCAAAAACGGGATTTCAGTTCTTTGGGGAAAAGGAGTATGGGAAAAAAACACACAATGCTGTAGCATGTGGAACAAAACCCAATGCTGTTGAAGTTGAAAGAGAAACAAAGTTCTACCTATTGGCAAGGAATTTCCCAGTTGTGTGGTTTGCCCAGAAGATCAGATGCTTCCTGAGCTCAGCACTGATCATCCTTCATTTTATGGCTCTCTGTAGTGTTATTACTATGTATGGTTCATTATACTGTTTGCAACTGTCTTGGCCAACCTTGAAGATGGGCTCAAAAACCCTCACATCCTGCAACCACTTCTCCAGCTCTGCCTACGCTGAGTAAGTCAGCTAGGTTTACCTCCAATCAGCAACTCATTAGGTGAGGCACGTTCTAAATGAAACCGGGAATCAGGAAAATACAGACAAGAATCTCTGGTGTGCCTGCTATCATCCTTGAAGCACTTGCCCATCCCTGAAGCCTCTCCTCTAGGGATTTGATCCTTATTGCCTGTGAACATTACTAGATTCTACTTTTAATCTCTAGTAAAGTTCTAATGGATACCTTAAGCTAGTGTTTCTCAGATTTTTTCCACCCATGTATTCCTGATACCTGGGAAGAGTGAATTTTGTGGGTGGAGAAGTTAGGCATTGGTGGACGGTAACATTTGTGTGTGTAAAGCATGACACCTGGCATTATTCACTTTTATTCTAGAAAACATAACACAATGTACGTAGCGAAGATGGGTTTGATTCTTCTACTCTCAGTTTATAGACTTCGGTTGAAGTTCCTGGGTGGGTGTGAAGTTGGGCCAATTGGAACATTCTATAGCTGGCTACGGCGACTCATTAGTGACACAGCTAGAACCAGAAAAGACTCTTTTTTCTTTTTCCTGGACTTTTAGGAGAGAGATTACAGTTTTTTCCCCCTGAGATTTGAAATGGAGAAGATATTGGCACATATTTTTGGTTTCTAAGAGTGAAGTCAGTATGGAAGAGAGAAGATTGTAAGATGGATTAAAAAACAAAGTCTAGGAGGCAGCCTCTGGGCAGGCTCTATCTGAATCCAGTCCCTCCCATCGACTTTTCATTTATACAAGTTTTTTCTGTTAAAGTCACACAGAGTTCTTTCTGCCTTTTGATACAAATTAAAAAAAAAAAAAATCCTTACTGATTTACTAACATAAACCCTACCTCCTTAAAATTATTTGAAGTTTTTGGTTTTAGCCTAACAATTCACACACACTTTGCATTCTACTCCACGATATAAATATATAATTTAAAAATACAAAACATGTTTAAATTTTTATTCAAATTACTTAAGTTTCTGCCTCAAAATTTTCAAGTAAAATTTATTTCCCAGGAGGAGATGTCATATTTGTTATATAGTTTCTCATTCCCTTGACATAATTCCGCATGTGCCAGGTGGTACATCAACCACAATTTTAGAAACACAAGCTTGAGGAGCTGTGTGTCCAAGTATAATAGGGAACTTCTGAATACAAAAAGTTTTCAGGACTCAAAGACATGGAATTGTAATGGTAGCATAATAGGCATTGGCACAGGAAGACCCATTTGGGACTTTACAAATAGGCAGCACTCACTCAATCCACAGATAAAGCCCCTTTGTGGAGGAATATATAAATATAAAAATTCCATAAGGTAGTCGCTAGTGAGGTTCACAATCTGAATTTCAATGACTGTATTGAAATAGCTCTGTTTAAGCAGAGATACTCTACATTATAAATTACGACATATGACACTGAAGAAAATCAAGTATAATGCTAATGCCTCCGAGAAGTCTCTTCTCTTCTCTTCTCTTCTCTTCTCTTCTCTTCTCTTCTCTTCTCTTCTCTTCTCTCCTCTCTTCTCTTTTTTCTTTTCTTTTCTTTTCTTCCTTTCCCTTCCCTTTCTTTTCTTTCTTTTTCTCCCTCCCTTCCTTTCCTCCTTCTTTTCCTCCTTCCCTCTTCTTTTTTTCTTTCTTTCTTTCTTTCTTTCTTTCTTTCTTTCTTTCTTTCCCTCTCTCTCTCTCTCTTTCTCTTTATTCCTTCCTTCCTTCCTTCCTTCCTCCTTCCTTCCAGCAAAGGAAAGGAAAGGAAAATTAGATCACTTTGCTACTACAAGGATAAATGAGCAAGAGAGGTATCTTTCTGGTGTTAGGACATATTTTCAGGAGTCATTTAGGGCCTAGGACCCATTTGGAATTACTTTATCCCCTGGAGGGGGGCGGGGGGATATGGTTAGCTGGGATAGCTAAGGATAAGCTGCCTATAGCTAAGAAAATAGCTACAATAACTTAATATTTTCAGGGATATACATAATTAAAGATACTGAGAGCTATTTAGAATGTTTTATTAATGTTTGAATTACAGGATGATTTTTTTGTTTTTACTGCATACAATAAGAGCAACTGAATGAAGTTATTGAAGAACTCTGAATTTTTTCTTCTTTTCTAAAATTGTCTTGAAATGATAATGGTGACTTTGATTCTTAGTAGATGGAAACTATTTAGATGTTCCTCAATCTTGGTATTCACTTAAATACTCCATGAAAACTATTAAATGTACTTTCTAGAATCTTATACACTAAAATGATTTCAACGTCCTGATTCCTTCATGATATATAAACAAAATAGAATACTTATTATGTATTAATGAAATTCTGGAATGACAAATGTCAGTCATGGGCTGTAGCAAAAAAAGGACATCAGTTCTGGGGAGCCTGGGTGGTTCAGTCAGCTACGTGACCGACTCTTGATTTTGGCTCAGGTCATGATCTCAGGGTTGTAAGACTGAACCTCACCTCCATCTCGGTGCTGAGCATGGAGCCGACTCAAGATTCTTTCTCTCCTTCTCCCTCTGCCTCTTCTCCCCATCCTGACATGTATACCCTCGCACTTTCTCTCTCTCTCTTAAAAACAAAAACAAAAAAAGTACATCAGTTTTAAGAAAATGGCAGTGCTTAATTATAGTCTACAAAATTCAGTTTGAACATAACTTTCTCTTTAATCTTCCATTGAAAAGCATGTTGGTTCAGGAGCCCAAGCAGAGAACAGAAAGCTTATATTTAATTGAATGCCCACCATGTTCTAGATACTTTACATATATTATCACATTTATATTTATATTTTTCATTATAAAAGCCAATGAGGGAACTGTGCACATTAATCCAAGTAATTCTAGTAATTCAAGAACCTCAAACCAAAGTGGGGAAAGGAGATAATGTAATTCATGGCAAAGCTTTGATAGCTATTTTGAAAAACAGATGATAGATCTGAACACCAATAAACATGATGCTTATGGCTACAGTCCCTGGTCCTATGGTCATCCCCATCTCTCTAGACTGTAAAGCAGGTTGCTCAATGATGGAGGAAGAAAATAAGATCTAAACTTTCAAATGCTTCTTGACCTGTTCCTCTTTTTGAATGTTTGTTATATTCTACTTACTTATCTTTACTTCTAATTAATACATCCTCCTCTACTTTTGTTTTTGGTAAAATACACAGTTTATTTTTTTTAATTTTTATTTTTAAAGATTATATTTATTTATTTGACAGAGTGAGAGAGATCACAAGCAGGCAGAGCAGCAGGCAGAGAGAGAGGGGGAAGCAGGCTCCCCGCCCAGCAGAGAGCCCGATGCGGGACTCGATCCCAGGACCCTGAGATCATGACCTCAGCTGAAGGCAGAGGCTTTAACCCACTGAACCACCCAGGTGCCCCAAAATACACACTTTAATTTATCACTTGATTATAATTTAAATGTGCTTCTAAAGACAATTTCCCATTCACCAACTTTCTTATTCCCAGAGGTGACCTTCTTTTGTGTCAGTAATTTTATTTGTTGTGATGTTTATAATTTTAAATAATATTATTATACTTTTCTATTTTTCTAAAGATTTTTAGAATTTATTTATTTAACAGAGCGAGAGAGAGTACAAGCAGAAGGAGCAGCAGAGGGAGAAGCAGTCTCCCTGGTAAGCAGGGAGCCCTGTGTGGGACTCAATACCAGGACATGACCTGAGCCAAAGGCAGACATTTAACCCACTGAGCCACTCAGGTGCCCTATACTTTTATTTCTTGAGCTTAAGTGCTACCCTGTCCTATAAGGCTGCAGTATGCAAGATAAAGACAATTCACATCAACTACCTAGATGACATGTGAGGTTAGCAGGTAATTTGCATTTCTTATGCTGATAGTAAGGTTATACTCACTTTGTTAATGGGGTGGACACATTCTTCTTTTCTATGTTCTGCAAGAGCAAACATAATATGAAAGCTATTCACCTTTAAACTTTTGTATAATTAATCTATAAAACTTTTACTTTTTTGTGTGAAGATTTTATTTTTTTTATTTTTTTAAGATTTTATTTATTATTTGATAGAGAGAGAGAGAGAGAATGAGAAAGAAAGAGGATGAGAAGGGGAGGTCAGAGGGAGAAGCAGACTCCCTGTCGAGCAGGGAGCTGATGCGGGACTCCATCCTGGGACTCCAGGACCGTGACCTGAGAGGAAGGAAGTCCCCCAATCAACTGAGCCACCCAAGCGCGCTGTGAGAAGATTTTAAACATCTATTTCAACTTCTTTAATAGTTATGGGACTTTTCAGGCTTTCGTATTCTTTCTAAATCAGTTACATATCATGTACATCTAGAACTTTGTTCTTTGTCCTGAAAGTTTCAGATTTGCTGCGGAAAGAAAAAACAAACTTTGAATTTTCTCTGACGGATTATTAGCCTTGTAATTCCTGTTCTAGCTGTAATAGCAACCCTAATTTATATTATTATTTTTTCTTTTTTTCTCCTTAGACAACTTCACTAAAGAGTTTTTTACTTTATCAAAGCCTTTTTTGTTTCTCTTTTGAATCTTTATTTTCTTATATTCACTGATTGATACTTTTTTTAACTGATTGATACTTTTAATACTATTTTTCCTTCTTTTATCTGAGCTTATTTTATAATATTTTAAAACTTTTAAAATTGGAGAATTATATCATTAATTTTCAGTCATTTCTCTTTTTTCATGTGAGAAATTTAGAACTATAAATTTTCCTATAGAAACTGCTTTTACTGAATAGCATAACTTTTGATATCTTTTTATATCAAAAGTTATTACCTTTCAGTTATGATATTCATTATAATTTAATTTATATTTCATCATTATTTTTTCTTTGACCCCTCAGATATTTAATACAGAGTTTTTATTTCAAATTTCAAAATATATGGTGTTTTAAAATTTATTTTTTTGTTATTGACTTATCATAAAATTATGATCAGAATATATGATTTGAGTGTTAACAATTCTTTGATTTTTGAATATTGCTTGATAGTCTTAATGATCATTTTTGTAAATGTGTCAGGTTTTCTTGAGAAAATATGAATTCCTTATTTGTTGAGTATAGTTAGATCAAACTTGTTAATTATGTTGACATATCCCACTACTCCAGACAAAGCAGGGTGATCAGACAGCCTTGGGGAAGGAAAATCAGAGACTGAATGCGGGAATAAGGTGCCTCATGGGGAAAGAGCAGAGTCAAGGGTTTATTTATTTTTTTTTAATGCAATAAAATAGAAATTCCAGTATTTTATTACAAAATATAAAAATAAGCTTCAAGCTGAGTCCCCTGCTTTGAGATAAGACCATAAATATTTATAGTATAAATGTAAGTAATAATGTAAGACATAGACTACAAAAAAAATAGTAATAGCTTCCTAGTATACACCATATTCCTTTGAATGTAAGAACTTCAAAAGGTTATTTTATTCGACGGGTGTCTTGGTGGCACAGTCGGTTAAGCCTGTGACTCTTGATTTCAACTCAGGTCATGATCCTAGGGATGGGAATGGAGTGCTGGGCTCTGAGCTCGGTGGAGAGTCTTCTTGTCCCTCTCTCCCAGCCGCTCCCCCTACTTGCATGCTCTGTCTCTAAAATAAATAATCTTTTTTTTTTAAGATCGTTTTATTCAGTCCTCTTAACAAATAAGTGATGTAGAAATTATTATTTCCCTTTTGTAGGTGAGACTTAGCAACTTGTTTAACATCACCTAGTTGACCGGTGATAAAGGCCTAGAATGACATCTAGTCTGAGCTCAGGGTCTTTTTTTTTTTTTTTTTTTAAGATTTTATTTATTTTTTTGACAGACAGAGATCACAAGTAGGCAGAGAGGAAGGCAGAGAGAGAGGGGGAAGCAGGATCCCCACTGAGCAGAGAGCCCAATGTGTGGCTCGATCCCAGGACCCTGAGATCACAACCTGAGCTGAAGGCAGAGGCTAAACCACTGAGCCACCCAGGCACCCCGGAGCTCAGAGTCTTGATCTAAAGCATAACCCTCATCTGTCAAGTGCTTGCTAGACTCTGAAAATGACACAAAAGAAAGGTGAGATGTGTTTTTGCTTTCAAGGACCTTATAATCTTATTAGGGACCTGTGTTTCATCTACTAAAATAATTAGTAAATGATACTCCTTTGTGAAATAATAAAATTTGAACATGAAATTCGTGTGTCAAAGTATATGGTACAATGTGTGTGGTATTATGAGTTTGTCAATGAGGAAAAGTCATGGCTGCCTGCAGTTATTAGAAAAATGTTTCAAGAAAGACATGGGATTTAAAACAAAACTGTAAATACTGATAGGATTCAGATAGAGGAAATCTGTTCAGCTAGACAGTCCAACTGAATGAAGCATTGCTTCATATGTCCTGTATAACTTTAGCAGGTAGGCTGAAACATGGCAGGATCCTTAGGCTGAAGGGCAACGATAGGAATAAATAGGGCATCTGTGGAGCAGCAAGAAGAGTGGATGAGGTAGTGAGAGCTGTGCCAGGGATATTTGAATGGGTCAGGTGGTATCACAGCCTTGGTTTGGACTGGGTCTGAGGAAAAGTGGAGAACCATTGTGGTTTTCTTTTACCCCTCAGGGAAGGATACAGGCAATAAAGTCCCTGGTCTCTGAATTCTGGTGGGCTGGAAACGGTATCACCAGAAAGAACATTCTCTGCCAACTCACTCTAATACATCTTTTTGTTTTCTAACCCCTAAAGACAGGAAGATTTTGTTTTTGTTTGACTTCAATCTCTTTTATTGGAATTTGAGTCCATTTTTCCTCTTGTTTTCCCTCCATGAAGGCGGAAAATCAATTGCACTATTTTTCAATATAGCCATAGTCTGATATTTTAATCTGTTCTTAATTTTTGAATGGCATCATTGGAAACTAGTTTTATTTACCTTGTAACAGAAATCTGACCACCTGTCACCTTACCGCACTTTCCTTTTAGAGGGAAGATGGAGCAACTAATATACCACTTATCAATTTAATGAAAAAATATCTGTCAAACTGATTAAGCTTCCTGTGGATTGATTCAGTTGACTGAATTTTATACATTTAAGAAACCAGTTATTTTGGTGACATGCAAATGAAGCCTGAATTTTGGTCTCAGAACTGCTGAGTGCGAGAAAGACTTCTGAAAGGCCTAGTCAAGCATTTGCTTTTCGCTGTTGCGCTTACGAGGATCTGCTCTAGATAAAACTAAGTGACATTGTGTTGAGAGTAATCCCGACACACATTAAGATGAAAAATAATAGTTAATCTTATGATTCCTGCTGTTACCACAGTTAATTATGAGCTTGTGATTGGTCACAAGCTCTTCCAAAGCGAATGGAGATAGAACGCATTCCTCCAACTCCCAACTCTCAACATCAAGGTGATCCTTAAGAACACGGTTTGTGTATAGACTGGCTTGCATTCGGGGAGGTATTCACATGTCAGGGATTGGTAAGTCCATGAATGTGTCAGTTACTTCTCACCCAAAAAAGGGACAGGAGAATTTCTGTCTCCCTAAATTGTGTTGGGTTTAGAAGAAAATTCATAATTGCATCCACTTAAAATCTGATACTGCATTTTTGTATATGCTGTTCTCCAATTTGAGAATTTGCAATTTTGTTTTGTTTTCTTCAAATAGATAATGAGGCATGTTGTCCAGCTTCTGCAACCTGATGTCATCTGCAGGGGCCAGGCTGAAATCAAGCAGAACTTGGAAATCCTTCCCACAATGCTGCCCTAGCAAGTGGTGGTCACTAATACTTTTTTTTTTTCTTTAAATGCCAGTATTGAACTTCCATGACATTGAACCTCATATTGCTGGGTATTTTAAGTTGTTTATCCAGAATGTGACACACTTTAACCTACATAGTTCTGGTGATAATTGCTGAATTTCCAAATTAATAGGAAAACTGGCACAATACTAGATAATATCAGAGTTTGTTGTTTGTGAAGTGCCAATTTTCTGTAATTAGAGAAAATTGCTAATTATCACTGGAACTATTCATTAATATTTAAAGGAAGATAAAAATTAATAGAAATGCTTTTTAGTGGCTGAAATTTCTAACGGCTACCTGCTGTCATCCTTTTGATGAATCCAGCTCTTTGTGTCCTATCAAACAACTGGCCAATTGTGAGGAAAACAGAAGTAGCATTATTTTTGCAAATGTTGTGAAGGAATGTTTAAAATGAAAGACTTACGCATCACTTAACCAGTACTTCCAGTGTTCCAGTGCAAATTGGGAAATTCTCATACCTAATCACTTAATACCAGTACCTTTTTATATGAGGTCAAAGTGGCCCTGTTTTGCTATATAAAGGGTAAAGTCCTCTACATTTATTTAGTATTATGAAAAGAGGCATTTCTTTGTGAGCAATGCCTATGGCAATGCTCATTATTGCCATTATATCCCATAATTTTAAGAATATGAGAAGATATGAGCAAAAGCATTAAAAATGAGCTGGGCTACCCTTTCCAAAGTTTACAGAATGTTTACCACAGGCAGTCTCTAAAGCCTTATTTCTAAACAAGTTCTTTGACCAACAATAAAAATAGGCACACATGTAAGTGATGTTTAAAAGTTCTTCATTTCAATATTTTTTTCTTTTTTAAGAAGTGTTTAAAATATGTGCTTACTACAGGAACTATCAGAAAAATGATAAACTTTTTTTATTAAGCCAATGGGTGTTTTAAAAAGTCATTATGAGATAGTGAATTATTCATTTATTCCATCAAACATTTCCTGAGCTTCTACCCTGAGAAAGGTAATTGGGCAGCCATGGGAGACTATGGCTTGTTGGAATAGATGGATTGAAAAGGAAGAAAACAAAGTTGGCAAAGAAACTGATGATCTAGGGTCAGGATACAGCTGAAATGAGCTTGTCTGCAGGGAATAGACCAAGGAGACTGAGTGATAAGTGATTAAAGCAATGCCAATGAACTCAGGGTCAGGAAGAAGGTGAACACAGTCAGGGAACCAGGGAGGGTGATAAACTGAGAAATTGGAAAAGGTGTCCTTGGCTGAATGGAGCCATGGACATAATTCAGTTCAATTCAGTGCAGTATTGATTGAGTTCCTACTGGGTGTTGAATGTAGTCCATCCATAATTTTGAGAACCAAAGAAAGAAAAAATGGTGAACACACATGACATTATACCCATGGTGTCAAATATCCTGTCTTTTATATTAGATGGTGGTACTGATGATTAGAAGTCATCATTGATGGATGTTAGACAGTGTTTTGCATCTTAGGTCTTCCCATGCATGAATGGCATCTCATAGTGAGAAAGAATCTTGGCTGTAATCTAATCTAACCTGTTGAACCATGCTGAAATCCCTGAACGTAGTTAATTCATGGAAAGTAACACTAATGAGGATTATATTAGATGATGGAAGGCTTCAGTTATTTTGTGTTCGTCCAGCCTAGAAGCAGCTGTCTGGAGAAACAGCCTCAGTAGCTTCCTCACCTGATGGATTTTCCAACGCTGTTATCCTAGCATGGCCACCCTGGAGTCAAGTTCTACTTTGACGATATCTTCTCCACTACCTGGTACTCAGAAGTCAATCCAGTTTCCAGATATGCCCTGTCAGGAAGAGTTCAGGGAACTCTGCTTAACTGATTTTACTTCAGTTCTTACTTTTAAACATTTATGGAAACGTCTGGCTCCAAAAGCCCTGAATATGTCCACTGTATCAGTCAGTGTTCTTAGCCACCCTGACTGATATGTGGGGGGAAGACATTTATGAAAAAGATATGAGGTAACTTACAAAATCTTCAGCAGTCAGACAACTAGGCTTAGCTATTTACACAGCCAGGAATAGAGCCCAAAGTCACGTTTCATGGTAGAGCCCGGTAGAGAGACCACTGCTACTAGACACTGGACCCTGAGCTTTACTTCTGATATACAGAACTAGGAGCCTGAAGCCATCCTTTGAAACACAGCCCCCACTGCCTGGATGCTGCATGATAGCTACCCATTCCCTCCTATTCAAACTCTGAGTATGGCCAGTCCTCCATCCGTGCTGTGACTGTGATAACGGCACACTGAGGATAATTCTCAAACCGTAGGCAGAAAGTTCAGAAACTGGGCAGTTGATAAGACCAGCAAAGTGACCACTGGTGTCCCCTTAGCTCCTTCCTCCCTGCCTTCTCCCCCTTAGACTCAAGCAAAGCCCAGACCTCTCAATCTGTTGCTTTTCCTAGATGCTTCATGATAGGTAGGAGTTAGGGGTAGGAGTAAGAATATCAAGGACATATTTTTCAAAAGTAAGTAAGTGACAAGAACAACACAGTATTGGAGATGGACTGTGTTTAGCCTCTGTGAAGAGCTAGAGGTTGTCCTTTTTCTCCAAGTACTCAAAACTCATTGCCCTTAACAAGAGAGAATGTGGAATGATAACGGTTTGCCCAGGATTACATTGCAGAACTGCATTTATTCCAGATGTGAGCCTTCCCAGCTTCTTCCTCTCAACCCCCAAACATGTATTATGACATCCACTGGACAAAATAATCATAAGAAATATGGGATATACTCGGTCGTGCAGTTTTCCTACAACACCATCACAGATGTGTAATGACAAACCTAGGTAATAGTCATAACACAAAATTCATCTAGCGCTCACGGGGCTTCAAGGCAAGATTCTGAGTGCTTTAAGTGAATGAACTCAAGCGATCTTCCCCACTGCCCCTGGGGGAGGGGCTGTGATCACATCGGACACACGAGGACATCGAAATGAGAGACAGTAGTTACCCACTCAGGATTCCACATTTCATACATGGCCAGAGGCAGGCTGGAAGCCAGGGAGACTGACTGCAAGGCCTACAGTCTGACCCACTCAGCCCTGCTGCCTGATAGAAAACTGGACACAGTGATTCTGTCAGGTTTCTGGTGGAGCGGAAGGCTCATGCCTGCAGTAAGGCTGCTTCCGCTCTGACGGTTGCCACTTCTTAGCTGAAATGAGAAGCCATTTTACTGGCACAGAAAAATATGTTGACCTTTTTTCTTTTTCTTTTTCTTTTTCTCTCCTCTTAGTACAATCCCAAGTGCAGAGAGCAATGTGACTATCCAGTGTGAAAAATATTCCAAGCATCTCAGCTGATAAATTCTAATGGGGCTCTGACGCCTTTTGTGACTCGGTTCAGATTCGTTTAGTACACGGAGCATAAACTGCTTAAATCTTTTACATACGACCATTCTATTGCCTATTAATTAGAACCGTCTTTTAATTGCACTGGTGTTTCAGAATTAAGTCTATATAAAGTCACAGGGATAGGATCCCCTGGGGGAAAAATTTCTTTATAGGAAGCAAGAGATGTTAAAAACAACAGAAGCAACAAACAATAAAACTCCCAATAACATCTACCAGACATCCCCACAAAAATCTTCCTAAATCATTTGAGGATAAAACTCCATTTTCTGAGCTGCAGATTAAAATACACTTGATGCTAAGCCTCTTTCCATGCCCCTGCTGTGTTGTGATGTCGCTCAAGTTTTCTTTCCATGTCTTTGGCTTCCTGGGATGGGGGTGAGGGGATGGGTGAGCCCGGTGATGGGTATCAAGGAAGGCACGGATTGCATGGAGCACTGGGTGTTATACATAAAAAATGAATCATGGAACACTACATCGAAAACTAATGTACTGTATGATGACTAACATAACACACATGCAAATACACACGTGCGTGTGCGCGTACACACACAAATAAGTAAATAAATAAACAAACAAATAAATAAATAAAAACGTATTTCTTCTTCCCTTGACATGAGGTGGCTGGTACTCCTTCTGTTTTCAGACTTTCTCCTCAATCAAAACAGGAAAAGATCACACATCCGTCTTTTCCCTTTGATGGATCGGTTCTATTTTTTAATTCACTGATTAACTGTTACCTCCTCCAAGCATTGGCATTTTAGGTCATTCTAGCTCTCCGGGACTAAAGGAACAGCAGCTATTGACAGAGGTTGGGGAAATCTGAGCAAAGCAGAAGGACTGAAATCATTCAAAGTTCCTGAAGGTAAACTTGACTTAACATTTTTGGGTGATGCTTGAGTTGGACAGAGGAAATGTTTATAAATTTTCTCCCTGGTCTCCTGAGGTCTTCTCTTGGGGTAAAAAAAAAAAGATAGTCAGCAAAGGTAAACAAAGACTTGGTCCTGGTCTTCGGTTGCTGATGGACCTGGGACCGCAAGTGCTGCTGCCCTCGCTTGCCTCCCCCAGGCCAGTTCCTTCCACATGGCCCAGCCTCCTTTCCCTGCCTGAGTCCGGCTCCCCTCCACCCCCAACTCAGCCATCCTTCTGATTCTCCCTCCCCCTCACCAAAAATCCCCAGAAGTATATAGGCTGATTGTCATTACAAGTCATTTGGGTTTACATTATGAAATTTGACACATATTCATTAGTGGACATATGACTCTATTTAATTCTGCTTTGGATAATGCTGCCTTGGAAAATAATCCTACAAGCATCCTAATACTGCAATCTGCATCCTATATTTCAATAGTATTAGCTCCTTACTCTCTGGAGCTCTGAGTCAGGCTTTTTATAGTTCACATAACCTAGATTTGTGATTCACTATGTACAATAAATAGCATTCCCACTGTTACCACGAGTCTTGGAATCAGTGCCGGGCATGACGGCTGTTGATGCCTTGCCTGCTGATGACAGATGTATTCTAGAATCACGTTCTTCTGAGGCCTCAGTTTCCTCATCTCTAGAATGAGAGGGTTCGATGAATTGGTAGCGCCTAACACTTACTTGTCATCTGTGGCATGTCTCTAGTTTATCTCTTATTCTGAATGAAAACTTTTAAAGAACTTTAAATTTGATCTTACACCTATCTGGCTTTATTTTGTTTCAGGATGAGGCTCGTGCTGAAGTGCAAAAGAGGAAAGAGCAGAGGACACAAAGCTGGTGGGAAATACTGGGCCACGTGCTCTGTCTCACAGTTCCAAATAAAGAGGAAATGGTCAGAGCAAAGGGACAAATAACAAAGATCTGTTTGCTCACATGATACTCCCATCCTCTGAAGCATGGTGATAAAGCCCTGGAGACATCATTAATTTCTCTTGCTACTTTCCTCAAGCCTGAGTGTCCGGCCTTGAAAAGAAGTGGCGCTCTGTTACTACGATAGTGCCCATATTGGCCTGGAAGAAATTGAAAGTGAAGGTAATACCCAAGGAACAAATGAAAGCTGCCTGTCTGTGGCAGAATGTTCCAGCAGAGCAAGGGTGACTGCTGGGATACTATGTGGTCCAAGGTTAGACAGACTGACATTGAAGAGCCCTTGTTTCTGTGATTCTCTGACTGTCAACAAAACACAACACATACTTTATAGTGACATTTTCTTCTTGGCTTTGTTTAATCTGGTCTCCCTTGCCTCCTGCCTTCCCTTATCTTGGATCCCAGTTTTAAGGATCAATTTGTTGTTTGCACCTTCTTTTCCATCTCTTCAACTTCCATTCAGCTCATTTGTTTTCCCATTTCTCTTTCTTTCTTCTTCTAGCTATTAAGGAGCCTGTCATATGTCAGCCCCCAGGGGCCCAAGTGGCAGCTCCTTCAATTCATGGAATGCCTAATTTTACCCGCCTCTTTGGAGAGGGGGGGCTAGGATTCCTTAAAAAAGAGAGAAAAAAAAAATGCCTGGTACTGCCTGTTTATATCCCTAAAGCTCATATAATTAAAAAGCATATTGTTTGAGGAAAGATAGTTTCTAATGAGCAATACACAAGAAAGAAAATCTGATTTTCCCAGGTGAAATTCCTGACAAACCACGAACTCTCTGGAAAGAACATCTCTCTGTGATGACCGAAGGGCCACGTCCCTACAAGCTGACATCCTAGAAGAGACTTTGTGCATAAATAAACTGTATGCTAATAAAACAATATTTATGATTCAGCCTTTTTTCCCCCCCTTTAAGTATCAAGCTATATCCTGGAGGAACAAAAATAAAAGAAGTTGATGTCTACAATATAACTATTAAGGGGAAATTTACTCCACTGTTATTTGGATGTAATTGGTACTGAGCATCACAATGCACTTGTAATTGGGTCTGTACTTGTTCACTTCAAGGGTTCTATGCTATTTCTACTTGAACCCATTTTTTTGATACCGTTCAGCTCAGCAGTGCCAGCTAACTCTTGTTATGCAGTTGAAAAACTGTGGCCATTAAAAATAGGATACGGTGTGATTTTGTTTTGCAGCACTGCATGGAAAATCAGTTGCTGTTCATAACAGCTCTGTGGTTGGTTGATTTAAAGCAGGGGGGTGACTTGGAATTGACAAGCAGACAGTTTGTGAAAAGGGATATTGTATCTTTAAGGCTTTCTGACTGATTGTGTTTAACTGCGCCACACAGCAGGCAGTAATTAGACTGTAGCTTCACCGAGAGGCTTAAAGCACTGGCTCTGGTTCTCAGTTCTCCAGATTTTTTTTTTTTTTTAAGCACAAACATTTTTTTGGATTTGAATACATGATCATTTTTTTAAAAACTGTGAGTGAGTTGTGGGAGTGAGCAAATGAAAAGCCAATCCCAGAGGCTTCCTGGGCAGACGGTCTCTGAGGACCACCCGGGCCGGGGCCGGACTCCTGGTAGACTGGGTGGCCGCCCTGGGAAACAGTGAGAACCATGATAGGAGTATATGATGTGACTCCTGGAGAAGGTCAAGGTGCTCTTGAAATGAAAGAAAGGCAGCTCTTATAATGTGACATAGTTTCTTCTGGCCCAGTTCACAATGTTAATGAGACTAGCTGGAGAATGCTTCTAAGATTAATAGACAAAATGCCTAATAATTTGTATTTGGGGGAAAGAGAAATTCTTTTATTTACCTAGGCTATTAGGTAGAAAAGAGACTATGTTGTAGAAACAAATTGAAGAAGCCATTAGCTTAAGGAACGTTTTCCATTCACTGCTCTGCCTCCCTTACCTTGAATACCCTATTGCTGTTTTGGGAAGTAGTAAACATTGTCAATTTGTTATTATTTGGTAAAGAATGAGTTTTAAGTTTCCAGGCATTTGTTATCACGGAGGAGCAGTTGACAGATTTTACACTGACCTTATAAAAAGCGAATGTTCAATTACTGTTGGATTGACCACGGTAACTGTCTTCATTATCAATCAGGCAATAGGGGCTGAGTCCCAACTGTGTGCATGATGCTATGCTAGGTGCCATGGGAGATAAAAATTATTCTGGAATAGTAATTGAGCTCTTTGCTAACACTATGTACAAACTTTTCTTCCTTTTCCTAATTACATGGGTAAGTTATTCCATATAGATTTGCATACCACTTAATTCTTAAATGGTTACGGTGTTCTTTTTTCTTATTAAGTGAATTCCTTTTTTTTAAACCTTTCTTTTTTTATTACTGATACCTATAAAGTAGCTTTAGTTATCCACTTGAACACTTCTGAAGTAACTCCTCATATTTGTGAATCACCTCTTGTGTTTTATTTCCCATTATGTCAGTTGGATCTCCCTACACCATTCTGAGGGTGGGAGGGCAGGTGATATTATCATTTCTAGAAGCTCAGGAGTTGGGCAGGGAAAAAGCCTGGGGATAGGGATCAGGTTTGTTGGATCTCTACTTTTTTCACTATAATACAATTCTATATTCAACCCCACAATGAAGCATCTTCTAATTTAAGGATAATGGAAATATTTTGGAAAAACTTTACCATATTGGAGCATGGGTTAAAAATCAAAGATAAGCTACCAGAAGGGGATTCTGATTTTCAAAAGTTGCTCCTACCAGTTTTAAGCCAATATCTGTCCTTTCACTATAGAGTTTCAAGCATTCAGAAGCACTCTTTACTCTTGGTTTTGATTTTTTTTTTTTGGACTGCCTTAAAGATAAATTACTTTAATCTGTAAGCTAAGTTTCATTGATGTATTTATCTTTCTCAACATGCTTTGTCCTAAGGTCAGTACTTCTTTGAAAGATTTTTATCCAAATAAATTATAAATGTGTATCAAAATCTATTCAATATTAGCGTAAACACATTCAAAATACACTCCATCATTGCCTCAAAAGAAACAAATATGAATTCCATTCTATAGTTCAAATTTCAAATATATGTGAGCACTTTTGTCTATGTCTATGCCTAAATGTCAAGGTCAATATTTCTATAAATTCCTAAGGTTGGTTCATTTTGTGGTATTGATAAATACTCTTTGGAATTAGGATGTACAGAAGATCAAAGATTAAGTTGCAATTTTATTTCCAAAGTGACAATGAGCCTAATTCACTGTCAGTTAATGCCAGGTGTTTCTCCCCCTAGTATTAAGTTCTTGAAAACAGTGGCTGCATAGGACACCATTCACAGAGGCTTAGCGCTGGGGAGAAAATGATTACATTAAATCGAATGATATGAATAATTCATGACATCACATTTTGTAATCCTGGTGTTAAGCATAAAACCAGTGGTTTATTTTTCAGCAAAATGTTTTTGTATCATTTTAGATAGTGCATAATGCAAAACAATAACTGCATACATAATGCAAGAAGGATGGTGGTGAATAGGGTCCTTAATAGTGCTTGCAGCATCATCTGGGGTGTGATCACAATAAACACATTTTGAGCCAATGCCCATGGGTGCCCAGCGCTTGCTGGAATCTTCTGAGTCCAATAGAATGGCCGCCTTTTAATTTGTTTTTGAATATTACACCTGACCTTTAGCATGGATCTGAAAGTCAGTCCTTGTATATTGCTAAAACTACAAATCCTTTTGTTCCTTTCCTTTTCAGTTTACTGGGAGGGCAATTCTACTGGGGGTAAATAGCCGATTCTTTAAATGACGTTTGATTTTCCAACACGGAGTTGGAAATACCAGGAAGATCCATAGAGTCTGAACTTACATTCTTTAATAAAAAACTTTAAATATTCTGGGATGAGATGCTAGTTATTTAGTAATTCAGCCAGGTACTTATTAACAATGTCGTTTCTATCTTTGAGACCACATACACAATTCCTTGTCTTATTTGAGTCTTCTCTCCTATTTTTTAGAGAAACCATCTCTTTAAAAATAATTATCAAAGAGATTGGAGATGGCCCTGCAACCTTCATGAAGCAGTTTCCAGGTCATGGACACGGTAACAGTACTCCAACATGAGTCTGATTATTCTGCTGCATTTCGGGCTGAAATAATTGTGTACCTGAACCATCTGTGGCTGCCTTTTCCAGCACCTTCCTGTGGACAGCTCCAGGGCACTCTCTGGAAACCAGAATGGACCCCTGCTGATTCGCCCACATATTTGTCTTGAATGAAAGAATGGCGTATGCCAGTGGATTTCAAAGCTTTTCACAAAACATCTCTACATCTGAAGTCTCGAGAGTTTATGTCAAGCATTTGTATTACTTACCACTAATTAAATATACCATCCGTGTTTTACAACATGAACACATCTGCTGATAATGTTGTAGCGTGTGTTATTATTTATTTGAAATAAGACATTAGAAATTAATGGTTGGTCAGTAACCTCGAAATCCTAGCCGATTTATCACAGATATTAATTGTTATGGCTGTAGAAAATAGTTTGCTTTTAAACATTTCTACAAAAGGATAATTTGAAGACACGTTCAAGTGTTTTATTGCAATATATTTATTTGTTATGATGCCAAGAATATTGTTTCAATTCCTTCTGTTAAGATTTTAAGTAGACTGCCAAAATGGGTAGATTATGGTAACGTTCTTAGAGAAAAGTCAAGAAATGTTGCATTTAGAAGTAAACTTTAATATTTTTTGAGAATGTTTAATGGGGGAAAGAAATGATGACCTAATTAAAAGAAGTGGAAATAGAACAGTGCGTTGGATTTGAATCTGGAAATACTGAGATTCATGATATATGGTAGCTTGAGATCTATTCTCCCTCTCTGAAGGAGAAGTGAATTACTTAGATCTAAATGAAAGTAGAAATCAAACTCCATAAAGAAATTGGCATTCTCTGAGGGAGAGTAACTTCTATGTTAAAGATATCAAAAAAGAGTCCTATGTAATACAATGCCACACTTGGCTAGTGACAGAAGTTGACTCTCCACCTCCCTTCTTATTTCGACAGTCCTCACTAAAGTTAACTAATGTTTTGATGACTGACTGGTGGAGATGATATGAACAGTTTGTCACCAAAAATCTGCTCATGCTTCTATCTATCCTAAAGCTCTAGAGCATCTGCTCTGTGAGCAACCAAAGATCTCAGGGTTCTCCCCTCCCCTGTTTCTTCTTTGATTTATGGAAACAGTAACTTCTTTCTGGTAGAACAAGAGAAGAATTGGGCATAGCATAATTCCAATTCTAAATACAGAAAATGATTTAAAAAATTGATAAAATAAAAACTTATTTATCCAAATAGCAACTATTTCCATTTTCTCCCTTTAATGTACAAAACTATGCTATATTAGATAAAACAGAACACAAGTTCCAGGCCAATTTGGCCACTTATTAGCTGCAGAAATTTGGGGAAATCAATGGATAACCCAGAACCTCATCTGCCTTCTCTGTAAAATGGGGATAGAGAAACTTTCTTGGGTTTCCCATGGAAAAATAAATGAAATGATGCACAGGACAAGATTTTGTAATAAGTTACTATGAAAATAATAATTATTTCTGCCTATTTAAAGAATTACCTTTCTTCAGCAGTTAATAGGTTATGAAAGGTTTACTTTAAAAATGAAATTTATTCAGAAAGAAGAAAAAGCCAAACCCATTAGAAAGTTCATGAATATCTTTAAACAATCTTTTAAGCAAGCCAAATCAGCGATGTGGGCTTTCATGTGTGTCTTGCTTTCCCACACTTAGATGCATAACCTTGAAAGTAATAAAACTTGCTGAGTTGGCTATTTCCCTGTTTCCCCAGAACATATGTCAACTGAGCAACAGAGAATTAGCTGTGGCAAAAAGAAAGATAGTTCAGTGGAAGCTTGTTCAATAATTAATCCGCTGAGTAACTGTATGAATATTTGATAAATATTTAGTCAACTATGTGTATCATGCAGCACTGGTTGCATACCAAAGGATTTGCAAAGGTAAAAACTGCCGGTCATAGGCATCAAAGATGTGGAGATTTCAAGCTCACAGGCCAGAGATGTGCAAATTATTCCACATAATACAAATCCAGAAATATAAATCCATGACTATCCCCATGATGCTACTCTGGGAGGAGAGGAGGCCATTACCTTGTTCTCCACAGTTCTTTTAAAGTGTATTTGGCATCACATTTTAATTTGATAACTGCTCGCCTGCTCATGTGTGTGAGGTAAAATATTCTGATGCATAGATGAAATGAAATCGTAAGAGAACAACACTGTGTCCCCTTGAAATTCATACTATGGTGCTAGGAAAGCATTGGTGGGGGATCCCCTGCTATATGCTAAATGGAAATAGAATTTGCTTCAGTATCTAGAGACCAGGCATTTGAATTCAACTTAATAAACATTTATTAATTCCCTAGGATGTTCAATGCACTGTGCATAAAGAGAAGAGAGGCTAACATGTGAGAATCTTTCGAGAGCAGGAAATGTAAAAACTAAACCTGTGTGGCAAAAATAAATAATAAATAAATAAATAAATCAGTAAATGAAGAAAATGATCTCTGATTTCTGGAAAGATCTTATTTTGCAGTTAGAATTTAAAAATTTCCATTTTTCCTATCTAGGTAATCACACCTAAATTTTTTTGTTGTTCTGATGTGAATTCTTAGTGAAATGCTCACGAATTCTTAAAAAGCTCTCCTGAGAGCCCACGATCTCTTTTTGTAAAAGTAACATGCCACCTTTCAGTTATTTGCCGGTCCTCAGCTTTCTTGGGGGTGGGTGTGAACAGTTATAAACAGAAGGTGGGAGTGGCTGCTCTTCTTGGCACCCCCTGCTGGCCAGAGGAGCACTAATGATGGCTCCAGAGAGGCCTCAGCTTTTCTTTTCCAGCCCATCTGAGCTGTTGCCATGGCAGCCACCGCAATAAAAAGAAAGGGAGCCCAGGGGCTGCAGCATGTGGAAGAAAGAGATGACCCCAAATGAGGCTCTGGAATGGAATTCCTCCAGGATTTCCCCTCGAACACAAAAGATTGACCTTGCAGGGAACTGTTCTACCTGGGTTTATTCGCAGGAACCATGTTCTATTCCTTAATTATGGTTCCTTGTCCATACACTCAGTGTTTTGATTCTCTATTTCCATATTATATGCCCCTTTACACATGACCAATAAACTGAAAATAGATCACACAAAGGCAAACAAAGTGATAGTAAGAAATGTCTTTTACAATATTATAAGCAGTTTATGGATCAGAAAATTTAACATTGTTAAGATGGCAATGCTCCCTAAATTGACTTACAGATACAGTGGAATCCCTATTAGAATCTCAGGTGGCTTCTTTGTAGAAATTGGCAAGCTGATGCTAAAATGTACGTAAAATTATAAGAGATTCAAAGTAGCTAAAACAATCTTGAAAATGAATAAAATTGAAAGACTCTCACTTCCTGATTTCCAAACTTACCTCCAAAGCAACAGTAATCAAGATAGTGTGTTGTTACAAGGACAGACATATAAATCAGTGGAATAGTTGAGAGACCAGAAATGACTTGTGTGTCCATAGGCAAACAGCTTTCAGTGAATGCACCAAAACCATTAGCCAAAAACTAATCTTTTGAGCAAATGGATAGCCACATGAGAAAGAATGAAGTCAGACCCTTACCTCACACCATATACACAAATTCATTCATAATAGATCAAAAACTCAAATGTAAGAGCTAAAACTATAAAAATCTTGGAATCTTACATAAGACTAAATATTCATGACACTAAAAGCATGAATGACAAAAGAAAAAAAAGGATAAATTGGACAACATCCAAATGAAAGACATTTGTGTTTCAAAGGAAACTATCAACAAAATAAAAAAGCAATCCAAAAAATGAGAAAAAAATATTTACAAATCATGCATCTAATGTTAGGCTTATATGTAGAATACATAAGTAAGTGTAACTCAATAAAAATATAACTCAATTAATAATGGGTAAAGGACTTGAATAGATATTTTTCCAAAGAAGATATAAAAATGGACAATACATACATAAAGAGATGCTTGACAGCATTAGTATTAAGGGAAATGCAAATCAAAATGACAATGAGCTATCACTTCACACCTACCAGGATGGTGAGAATTAAAAAAAAAAAAAATCAGATAACAAATGTTGGTGAGGATGTGTAGAAATCAGAACATTCATATGCTATTTGTGGAAGTTTGAAATGATGAAAACACTTTGGAAGGCATTCTGGCAATTCTTTAAATGGTAAATACAGAGTTATCATATGACCCAGAAATCTGACTTCCATGTGTATTCCCAAAAGAAAAGGAAATATATGTCTACACAAAAACTTGCACACAAATGTTCATGGCAACGTTATTCAATGGCACCTTAAAAGTAGAAACAATCCAGATGTCCATCAGCTAATGAATCGGTAAATGAAATGTAGCATATCTATGCAATGGAATATTATTCCATCATAAAAAAGAATGTGAGATATTCTACAGCATGATGAATCTTGAAACCATTGTGCTAAGTGAAAGCAGTTGGTCACAAAAGGCTACATATCATATGATTCCATTTGAATGAATGTCTAGAATAAGCAACTCTATGGAGATACAAAGCAGATTAGTGGTTGCTTAGAGCTGGAGGGGTTGGAGGATAGAAAGGTGATGTTATAGCATTTCTTTGGAGAAGATAAAAATGTTCTCAAATTGGCTGTGGTGATGTTTGCACATATCTATGAATATGCTAAAAACCATTGAAATGTACATTTTAAATGTGTGAATTATATGGTATTTAAATTATATCTCAATAAAGCTGTTAGAAAATGAAATGACTTTTACAATATTAGAATCAGTTTACATGGAGAGAGGGCCAACTCTTATCGAAACTGTGTCTTCATGTTTCCACGACCTTTCTGCAGACCTCTTCTTTGGAGCTCTGTTGTTTATGAGCAGCTGTCTTCCCTACTACCCATCACCAGGACTGAAATTCTTAGTCCCTTTTGGTGTTTCCAGATGCAAAGAGCTATCATTGGCGTTCGACCTCTTCTTGTCTAGAAATGTCTGGTTTCCTTGGTTTGAAACTCTGTGCTTTCCAAGAAAACATTCAGCATATTTAATAAATCTGAACGAACAGAAGAGAAAAGGCTAGCGCTCCTTATGGTTCACATCCCCTCACAAATGCAGTACACTTTAAATATGGCTTCTAAAGACTGTGTGACTAGAGCCTAGAAGTTGTCTCTCATACCCATTTCTAAAGAGGCAAGAAAAGCTAAGAACACATTTGCCAAGTCTCCCTTGTAGGTGGGGATGCTCAGGTAACACATTGACATGAGATGGTAAGCTCAAACGAGCTGAAAATTCAGAGCATGTTTTTGCTTTCTTGATGGAAGGGGCAGACACAACTGGCACAGATAGTCCTTCTCTTTTTTAGTCGGCCTTGAGTGTAGATGTGAGAGAAGGCACTGTGGCATCCATCTTGTCACCATCTTGTCACTATGCTCATGAGAATTACAGAGGGGCTAGGTTTGACATCTGTGAGCCACTGATCCAATATTAATGGTAGGAAAGAACTGGTATGTTTCAGGTGCTCTGTAATGATAGTTACTGAAGCATCATCATTTTCTCTTTGATGTCTATTTCTAAAGAATAGTGGAATTTCAGGCTTTATGTTGGAAGGAGAATTAGAATGGACAGAATAGTAGTAAAGTGTTTGGGAGCACATTGAGTCATATACAGATATATAAAATAATAAACTTCATGTTTGCATAGGCAACCCAGGGCTTATAATAGCTTTCTCCCTAATAATTATAGCTACATAAATATATTCTGTATAAGTGTAAGAAGAAGAAAGGGAACTGAATCCAGAGTTAAAAGGCTGGATTCAAATCCTGGCTCTACTTAGTAGCTGCTGTTACCTGTTCCTTACCATACCCCGAGCCCCCAGAATAGTGCTTGAAAAATAGTGGATATATGTTAGTAGAAAAAGAGTAGGAAATAGTTTTCTAAGAATTACGAGTATTGTCTGTAAAATAGATCTACATGCAACTAAATTTAGATTAAAAAAAAAAAAAACATTATATGTACCAATCACAGAATCATAAACTCTTGGCTAACAGAGACAGTCACAGGTGACCAGGAATTGGCAAATATAAGATAACTGATACAGTGTTGGCTCTAACTGTCCAACGTAAACACTAATAAAAAGGTAGATTGACTTTGAGGAAGTCAGGGAGAAGCAAAGGAATGAAAGTTTGCTGGAGAAGACTGGTTCTCTGTGGTGACTACTTGTTAGCATTACCAGGAAGACGGTTCAGCATGCAGATGCCAGCTCCAGGCCCAGACATTCCGATTTAATTGGTCTATGATGAGGCCCGGGCATTGATGTGTTTTGAAATTTCACACCATTCTGATGAGCAGCCAGGATTGAGTGTCACTGGCAAAGAGGGAAAAAGATACAGCCTTTGACCAAAGAGGACAGTTGAGGCCAGAAGAGATCAGCCATTGCTCACCTACTGATCGACTCACCTTGGCTGTTACTTACTGTCTCTTAGCTTCAGTTTCCTTACCTGAAAAATGGGGATGATAATACCTGCTTTATAAAGATGTGAAGATCAAATGAGATGACATAGATACCATTCCAGTAGAGCAGTCATTTGAATATAACAGTTGTAGGGCATCCCTTCAGTGTGTTCCCTTGGGATTGGTAAGAGAGGGACAGTAATGTTAGACAGTAATGGGCCCTCATGGTTTCTCCCTGACTTTTGGTGGCCTCATAGCATTATTAGTAGTATCAATTTAGTTTGTCCAATCCTCAATTTTTAATTTTGCTTCATTTCCTTTGCTGGAATTCAGAGTTCTCATCTGTGAATACGGAAAAGAACGGAGGGATCATTTGAATCTTGTCACTTGTCTTCTCTAGTCCTCCTGGTCAAAGGATGCTTATTTTTAGAGTTTTCAGAAACTAGCACAAATTTTATTTTCATTTTTTGAAAACTTCCAGGTCCTAGAATACCATTAAAATTCTCCTGCTAATAGCTAATATCATGCCTGGCATGTAATCAATGCTCAAGAAATATATGTCTAATTGAACTGAGTTTTAAGATGGTCCTTTTTTTGCTGACACTTTTGTTTGTCTCACTGTTCCCCCCTGGTAGTCTTCCAAGATTTGTAGATGAAAGCTTTACTTAGCTGTAAAAATCCAGGTGGCTATTGTTCACATTAACAATGCTAGCTCCCGGCCCCCTTACTCTCCAATATTGTACTTTTTGGCCTCATACAGTTGGTTCTTTTAAAGCCTGGTTTGCCCACCCGTTTTGTTTCTAGTTTGAGACCATCTGGCATGTATTCCTTCTTCTTCCCAACTTATATCCTTGTGTATATATATTCTCTTTAAACCTCAGAATACCCCTGGATCGTTACCTATTTTCTCTTCTTTCCTTTTCAGAAGAAGGCCACATCCCCCACTCCCATTTCTGGGTCTAAAATCCCCCTGAGATACTCCCTACTTTGCCCCCATGTGCCTTCCCCTCTGGAAGCAGCAACTATGGTCGTGGAACATTTAATCTGTCCTTTTTCATGAGGGTCTCCTCTTGTGCCTTTAGATGTATTTGTTTTTGTCTTATTTTACACACACACACACACACACACATACACACGAACCTAATATCACTAAAATTTTTCTCACCTTTGACACCCACTCTGGGTTATTATATTTTCTACTCTTCTTGACATCTTACTGTCTTTGTTCTCCTTTCTCTTTGTGACTCCTTCTATTTCCTCTCTTCCCTTATTTTACTTCTTTTGTTCATAGATGGAATAATATATGATTCAATTATTATTTATTTTTCTCTCTCCACATCTTCTTGTAGATTTTATTCATTCTGATGATGTCAAATATATCATATCATATCATATCATATGCATAGTTCACTTTTTTTCATTCATTGATGTCCATACCAGCTCATTTGAAACACAAAACAATAAACATGTGCATATTCATGAGAATGATAATTCATGACCTTTTTCTTAAGATAACTTTCTGAACTATAGACCTACTACCTGCTGGACTTCACCACAGTTTCCAACAATATATGAACCATCAAGCTGGTTTTCTTATCCTCACACTTATGTGTACCATTGCGTCAACCTTCCCTTGGCTTCTTTGCTTCGGTTGCTTGGACTCAAACTTGATCTCTTCCTCTCCTCACATAATGTGTATATCCTATTTCTCGTTCATCATGCTCATTTCTTTTTCCTTTCCCAGTGAATACGTTTTTATAAAGCCCCTGTCTACAACAGTATTAGAGTTTCTAAATAGCCTTTTAGCCAAAGTCTTTGCTCATTTTCGTCTTCTGGCACGTGATTTCCAACTTTTTCTTCCTCAAAACACAAGCTGTATCTTCCACTCAAAACCGTTGTTAATGATTTTCTATTACAATACATTAATACTCATATTGGCTAACCAATCAGTTAATATCCTCTGGTCTACCTGGTTTCTCTCCATCTTCATAAACAATCCACTTTAGGAGATCCTGTTTCCGGATTTGTCAAATATATTTCTGCCTCTCCCACTCATGAGCTAAATCCACCCTTCCTTGTAGTCCAGGTTCAGGTCCCTGGTAGTCCCACCCTTCACTCACCTCCCCAGCCTTCCCTGAGCCACAGAGCACTTACTGGTTGACACATGGGTTTTCAGTAAGTGCCTTGTATATTGAATGGTTTAGTATATATGTCTTGCCTGAGGCATAGAATGTAAGTCACTTGCTGGTAAGGAACAAATGTGAGCCCAGATATGCTATAGGTAGACTATCTAAGGAGTTCTTTCTATTAGCCAGACAGTGAGACTCAAATAAATATTTGTTGATCCTGGTGCTTTTTCGTTTTTAAGCTCCAAGTAGCATAAAAACTAAACATAAACTGTGAGTATTGCTGATTAGCCTCTTGAAATGACTGTTTTCCTGAGTGAATAATAATGACTGTTTTGCTGATACACCGATAAAGTAAAAGAGAGAGAGAGAGAGAGAGCACTGCAGGGAAAAAGAGAGAGCGTAAAACAGGAGAGAGAGAAAGAGAGGACTATATTCTTTTCTTCTTTCTTTACATGCTTAAAAAGGAGAAGCTGAAGTATTTGGGTTTTGTGTGTGTGTGTGTGTGTGTGTTCCTCAAGAATAAGCAATATAATATTTTACTGAAATAACACACAGGCCCAGAGAAAAATAAACACATGAAAATACTTTGATTTCTTCTTATGTTGAGATCACATTGTATCTACTGCTGGAGAGACTCCTTTATCACTTCAGTTTTGTAGCCCAGGCCTGCCTAGAACCGCGGTGCTTACACAGGCACTGACAATTATATACCGTAGTGCTTTTTAGGCAATTGACAGTTAAAAGGCACACATTTACCTATGCTAAATGGGCATAAAAGAAAATCAGCAAGGGAGGGTATTAGAATGAATAGGGTAAGTGAATACTTTTGCTTGTGGTAGCTGCTTAGCGGAGTCTCCCCTGGTCGTCTTTTTCTTCCTCCACTTTTCTCCCCAGAACATCTTCCTTCCCTTGGATCAGAATTCATTTTCTTTTATCTAGCACCACTCTGTTACCCTTCCTGGCTGTCTCCTAATCTGGGAGCAAGCCATCTATTTCCTTTTCTGATTTCTTGTAATTAAACTGGAAAAAGATCCCCTGCCCCAGGGCCCCTGAATAAAAACCCCCATAAACGACGTTATCTTTCCACTTCGCCCTTGACACTCCAAGGAAGGGGAGCCTGGCCTGGCCCTCTGTCAAGGGCCTGGCCGCTGCTGGACTGGGGAAATGACACCTGGAGCTGGAAACAATGCCTGAGGCCCGCCGTGTGTGTCTGTGAGCCTCCCTTCACCACTGGCCGGCCTTCTCAGAACGAACCCGTTCTCTGCTGAAGGAAATCACAACTCACTAATGTCTTTTCACTTTTCTATTAAGCATCAAAAAACAAGAATTTATCCATTCTCTAGTTGACTAGACATTTTCCTCTGTGGCAAAGTGGTGCAAATAAATATGAACCCTAAAACACTTCAGTTTGATGGATAGTGATGGTACAGCTCCTGGATTTTTGTCACTAGGAGCTGCTTTTATTGGCTTTCTCCTCTGGGATTTTAACATCCAACCGTGAATGATAAGTCATCTTTCCTCCTATCACCCAAAAAGAAAATTTGAGCACTTTATGCTCACTGGGGGTGGGTAGAATATAATTAATTCATGGTTTTACCATGCAGAGACCTAACTCAACTCTATCTCTAGGAAATAAATGACATCCCAGGTGGTAATATGCTTGCTGCTTGAACGACTTACTTTCTCTGTGTTCTTTGCCTAATCACCCCGGTGACCTTGATATCTGACCCCCATCTCATCCCCACTCCCCCCACCCAGGATTCACTAACTTAACAGTGATCCTTAGGTGTTTTCAAAAAGCACCAGATTATGCCCACTTTCAGAAGCTTTTATTGTTGCTCTTAAATCTTATTAATCAAGTGTGTGAGATCTTGGCCCTGTATCATTGTTTTTCTCATAGAGTTCTGTGACTCATCTAGAAATGTGTAATATTTTCTGCATGTTTATATATTTTGTTAGATTTTATGAAGGTATGTATATATTAGCTTAGTTTAAAATGTATGAAAAAGATCTGTAGATTTTTGGAGGGTGCTGGTGAATTGGGTGGAGTAATTGATTATCTTGGGAATGGACGTATAAACAAGATGAGAAATTAGATGTTTATTACTAAAGGTCAGTTTAATTTCTGTGGGTAAGTAAAAATATTATGCAGATATAGTTCAATTATTCTGGATAACCAGCACCTAGATATAGGAGGAGATGTATTTTAGAGTGAATTAGATAGAATCAATTTCAGACTACATACATATATGCAGGAACATTCACATATACTGATGAACGGAGTTTTTAAACACTCTGATTAAATTTACTCTTAATCTACTTTAAATTTTCTATTTAGTGGTAAATCTACTTTTCTCTGATGCTAATGGTGATGTAAGAATTGTGAACAAAAGGCTTTGGTCCGGTCTCTGTTTTTTAAAAGAGTTCGAACTTCAACATGCAAATGACCATATCTTTTGTTGCTTATACAATCTGATTTATGCCTAATTGGTGGGGAGCTCCTATGGACATTGGTGGTTTGGGCTTGTAATGTGAAGAAAATGGTTACCCAACATGTGCTGTTGTTTTTTAATGTGGGCATACATTTAAAATTCTTATGGCTTTCCCTCTCCTCCCCCCACATCGAAAAGCAAAACGCATTTAGCTCTTAGCTGAAGAAAGCTGCGGCTGAAGCAAGCATCTCCTAGATCACACAAGCATTAACATCCACGGTCATTGTCTCCGCTGCTTCCCACTGCAGCTTTATATAATAAAACAAGCCGCGTCAAATAGGCAAGGCTGTAATATTAGGTAAAATCTAATTTCAGTTTGGTTATCATATAGTGTTCATTTCCCTGAGGGAGGGGAAAAAATTAAATTTGTAAGCTTAGGATTCCAGCTGAAGTAGTGGAAGGTAGGAAAGGCTTCCCTCTGCCTTTTATTATTCACTTTATGAATTAGCCTTAGTTTACTTGTTTCGATCAGTGTCGACATATTTCTGAATACTATTAGCATAGCAATCAGGGCTGTTCTCAGGTTATTGAATGGTGTGTTGACTTCCGAAATAAATAGATATGCAGTGTGAAGGGCGAGCTGTCACTTCAGGAGAGCTTTCCTGATCTAAATTAAAAGGCACTTCTAATTGAAAACTATAATAGCAGGAGGGTTAGAGAGACAATGAAACTGCTCAGTCCCTTTCAATTTTCACAGGATTCTGTTAGTGAATATAGAAGAAAAAGTAAAACGAAAATATTAAATTACAAATTGCAATTTGCGTAGCAATATTAAATTATACCTAAATAGCTATATTGCTGTGAAGCAATTTTAGACACTTGATTTAAAGACTCTCAATGCATTTGAGTTTTCACCCTTATATTCTGATTTATCTAAGTTTTCCCTTAACATATCATTCTATGTTTACACCAACAACCTTTATCTATGAAATAAGAAATCGGTCCTGAAAGACTTTTGATTTTTGCACTCTATGCTCACCAATTCTGTGTTGCAATACTGGTTTCGTATCTTTTATCACACCTGAAGGTATATATCAGGAATAGGGAACCTCAAAGTCAGGGCAAT
Organism: Lontra canadensis; assembly: GCF_010015895.1. NCBI lineage: Eukaryota > Metazoa > Chordata > Mammalia > Carnivora > Mustelidae > Lontra > Lontra canadensis. Next base: position 7,424,077 of record NW_022631077.1, read on the forward strand.
TTTTTTAAATCTAAGATGATCATTCCTGAGTCATTTATGTGAACTATTTTCAGAAATTAATAACTGCAAATCAATTACAAATTTAAGTAATAGATGAAAATATTAGCTATTCAGTTATGTGAATAGCTACCAGCTGTCTGAGTCTATATATTTTGGTCCTTTAAGGGTTAACAATTGAGGCCTGTCTATAGCTCATTTCTATAGTAACAGCAAGACTGAGACTTTTTATGGGCACCTAATAATTAGAAAGTGCTAGAAGGTATAACAATATAATGAATCAAAACTGATAGACTTGTGGGTTACCATAGAAACATGTATAATTATGATAATCGGTCCCTGGCGTACCCTCAGAATCGTATACATTCAGTTAAATGCAATAAACATTAGGCACTATTTAGTGAGCTGTGATGCAGATTAACAGTGTGAGATACAGGGAAGCTATGAATAAAATTGCTGTACAGTTTATCTCAAACTAATTTCCCAGATTGCTTTAATAGATGTAGTGTGTGGATGTGAAAAATTGGAAGTGTATTTTTGTTAGTGGTAAGGCTAACAAAGATAATATTTCATAAAGTGGCTGACTGATTGTTAATTTCAGCGCAGATCAAAATGGGCCATGGCACATTATTCAGTGAGGGATCCCAGAGCCCTCAGAGCAAATGGCAGATTGGGCCTCCCTTTGCTGATTTATTTCAAAAGTAAATTATGAATCTTTTTATGGTTGTCCATTTTTTCTTTAACCTTTTCTTTCCCTTCTTCTACCTCCCCGTTTTAAGGATACTTTTCACAGCCCTGGAGAGAGGAAATCACAGAAGAGAATATTTTATCTAGATCTGATCCAGGAAAAGGCAATAATTCCTTCTAGTTCCTGCGCATACCTAGCTTTTATTTTTCCTTTGGCTTCCAGATTCCAAACATACTGGGCCTTAGCACAGGCAAAGGCCCACGAAACCGCCAGAATTCCATTGTAAGGTGGGGCAAATAATCGTGCTGCATTGCGCATGCGTATGTGCAGGATGGGATGGGGTGTGTGTGTTGGGGGGTTGGGGGTGCCTGTGCGGGAAGCAGTGTTAGAGGACGTGAAATAATATTTTATTGGATCTTTCCTGTTTTCTTACTGAGAAAGTAACACACCGATTTGGAAGATCCCAGACTATTCTTGGAGGAATAAAGGAGCTGGGATAAGGGGATATGGGATGGGAGCCCTATGAGAATATTCTGACCCATAAAGGAAGGGAACAGAGACGCTCCTAAACTCGTGTGAGTGCGCACGAAGAGGCGTGCCGGGTGTGGATTATCTATCGATATAGCCGTCCCCTGCCAATGCTCATGATAACCTCTCAAGCATATTTCACAAGAGAAATGTGAGTTCCCTGCAGTGGGTGGGATGAGAAGCCAGATACGCTTGCGCGAGATCTGAGAGCCCTTCCTCAAGAGCCGGGCTTCAGGATGAAATTACACAAATGTGGGGCATTATTTCTTGTACTAACTTTAAAAAATAAAATCAATGAAAACCGTTCGGGAGAGAAATGTTTTTCCTCGCCGGCTTCAGAGCTTCTAATCTTAGACATGACAGTTTAGCTGGGTAGGTCTTTTCTTCTGACTTAGTGCTGCTGCAGTCATCCTCACAGCGGGGCCTTTTAGAGTCACAGGCCTGCAGATCAAGCCTTTCTTCTCCCCTTTGTGATTGTGTTACTTTCTGATACTATAATGGTGCTCTACAAAAGATTCCAATTCCTGCCTGGCAGGAACTGAAGTATGGGGGGTGTGGGGGAGGGAGATTGGCCACATTCTCTCTACAAGCATAACTTTTCACTCCCTTATTTCCAGTATCCTTCTCTTCCAAAGACTCATGGAAAACATTTTCATTTCTCTCTCTCCCTCACCTATGGCAATATATATATATATATATATATATATATATATATATATATGATATATGTATTAGATATATTTTTATATATATATATATATACACACTCATGATATACACCTTTATAACCTTTCTTCTCTTAAGTTCACTTTACATCATTTATCTTCTGTTTTAATCAAACTTCAGCATTCCTCTTCCTTCACAATTCAATCCAGTGACATTTGGCAATTGCCATTTATCCCAACATTTATGGTATCATTCCATAATGTGTAAACATTTTTTATAGCTTGTTTTATATACACATATGTGAATATATTAATGAATTATTCAACAAATAGGCAGCCAGAATCTACTTAACAAGCACACACACATATGCACACATAACACACCTAAACATTTATGACATTATATTTGTGGGTTTGTACATGTATGAATGACAACTCAATCTGTTAAAAAACAAAATTCAATAAAGTAAATTTGAAGATCTTATTGGCTTTATTTAATGACTCATGAATCAGACAGCATCCCATCTAAGCAGACAGAAAGGAGCTCCAAGGAGCTATACAAAATGGAAGACTTATAGGTGGAGGGTGGTGAGTGTAGCAAAAATTGAATAAGTTTCTGAGAAAGAGTGGGTTGTTTTTGGCAAAGTCACCTTCCTTTGGAGGAAGACAGGGGCCTGTTAGGCAGAGCACCTCACTAGCGCTGACCAGGTGAATCCACAACGATGGGTTAAAATCACAACTGCAATTAGATTAGGTATTAAACCTTTGTTTGGCATGGGGCTTAGCACAAGTGACTCCATTTTGGAACCCCCCCTTTTTTTTCCTTTCATAACAGTCCTCCCTTTTGATCAGGCTCTCAGCTTATCAGAGAGATGTGATCAAAATTTAAGGAATTAGCACCACTCCCACCTGTTGTTCTTATAGCTTTTACTGACCCACTATGTGATACTCCTAGGTCTTATTTTTTTTCCGAATCTCCATGATATTCACCAGGTATGACTTCAGGTTTTCTTTTTTCTTTTCTTTTCTCTTTTCTTTTTTAATTGATCATTCTTTTCATTTTTTTTTTTTTTTTTGACTTTTCAGTCCTAAGGGGTTCATTTGCTTGGTGGTTAGTGGTGGTGAACATCCATTTAAAGCTTATGAAAAAATGCAGTGCATGTGGGAGATTACTATGATAATTATAGGCAGGATAATTCCTAATGTCTGGAGCGCACTTTGGAACCATGGTCCCCAAGACCTAAACCAATCAAAATCCAGTAAGTCAAAGAAAGACCATCTTGAAGAACTCACCTTTTTAATCCAAGTGGCTTGCTCAGTGATCTTATGTAATTGAGTTTCAACTGGCCCAGTGTGTTATTTTTACAAAGCCTCTTACCTCCCGCCTTTTTTTTTTCTTTCTTTCTTAGGAATTACCTCCCTGAAGCTTACTTTTGAAGCCAATGGCCTAGATGAGAAGATAAGAGCTCCTGGGGAAGAACAGGTAGAACATTTACATCTCAAAGGCACAGGGAAAGAATGCAAATTATTCTAAGAAGGACCTTTGTTCCCTAAGCCCAGAATTTTTACAATACCACAAACTTCTGAGATGAAGTTAATTGTTAAAAAGGATAGGTAGATTTTGACTAGCTTCTAGACCTGCGTTTGTGATCCTACAGAGAGCTGTAGGATAAAAGTAATTGCTTCTAATTCCTCGAAGAATTATGTTGTAGACTAGATGCTATCAAAGGACTGACACACCCATCTACTTACATTGAAAGGTTTTTCTTTCCCTCTGGGTGTATATAGCTTAGGTAAGAAGGTTTAATAAAATTTCCTATTGGGTTCTGAATATCAGCTTCCGATTTGGCCAAATGTTTGATTATCGTTATTAAATCCTTTCAAATATCTTTTCAGGTTTCAGCCAGGAAAACAGTAAATATTTTTTGTGGTATTAAACAAACCTAGGGGGCATCCACAAAGAGGGTGCAAAATCTACTGTCTTCATAAGCTCTAGAGCCCCTCCCAAAGATCAATATGGCTTGGATTGGGAAAGGAATGGACAATGTGAAATTTTATTTTTCTCTCTCAGGTACTATATAGACAGAGATTTGAGAAAACTAACCCTGTTGAGAATTCATTTTCAGCTAGCTTCTAATGGTTTTTCCTAGGATTTCATCTATAAGTTCTGAGAAGTTTAAAGTAAAGAGTGTAGCTTCAGTATGTACCAGAATTTGGCCAGTTTTGTTTTATTATTAATTTTAATTTTAGTTTCCCTTTTGCTGTTTTAAGGGAGTAACAGGTAGGAATTTCTTGGAGAAGGCCTTAGAGTCCCGTGAACTCTGGAAAGTCTCTATAGGGGAATCCTAATTTGGGTGCAGATAAGAGGGCATGCGAGTTAATATCGAAAAATTTTTATAGGCCCTTTGAGGATAAACTTTTCCAATGTCCCAGTTTATTACAACTGAGACATCAACCTATAGTCAGTGTTCTATAGTGGACTCCTAGAGTCTGTTGTGGGGGGCCCAGATGTTATTTTAAGTGCCTAGTCTTGGAGATGTCATAGGTATAAAGATAATGGTTTGGCTGACTTTGTTTACAAGCTTTTGTCTTTAAATGTTCATTAGCCCTTTGCAACGAATTTTTAATTTAAGCCATTTTAGAGTTTTGAAGACTTTTGGAAGCTTATGTATGCCAATATAAATATGGGTCCCATTGGTCTGTTTGATTTTGGAACCCTTTCTGTCAAGTGCAGTTCTTCAGTAAGTGACCTTATCTAATCAGAACATTCCCCATCATGGCCATTGTAATTCTAAACTGTTTTTTAGTAAGACTGCCATTTTTGTAGCTATCTACATCTTCCGGTACTGCAGCTCTTAGACATAAAATAAGCAGGTGTACCAGAAGGTATGGCTTACTTAACTCTTTGGAATATAAGGATACTTATTTATTTACTAAGACTTTGGGTTTCTCAGAGCCAAACTAATACTGGGAAGTTATGTTCCACTCACTGGGTTGGGGATCAATGTGATGTTTTACAGTGTATGTCACCATAAGAAAATTTTCTTGAGGTTGGCCAGTGTGACCTAGTGTCAATCTAACTGATTCTATAACCAATTTATTCTTATAAGAGAGACTTTGGGTTAGGTGGCAAGTGCTCTAACAACTTTTAAATGCCCAATTAATGCCCACTGATTTTTATGGTATTTTGGCTTCCAAGCTTCCTATTAGCAATAACTTTTGCCTCGTGGATACATTTTTTTAAATATTTTATTTATTTGACAGAGAGAGATCACAAGTAGAGAGAGAGAGAGGAGGAAGCAGACTCCCTGCCTAGCAGAGAGCCTGATGTGGGACTCGATCCCAGGACCCTGAGATCATGACCTGAGCTGAAGGCAGAGGCTTAACCCACTGAGCCACCCAGGCAGCCCCGCCTCATGTGTACATTAATAGAAACTGGCAAAAACTGAAGAAATGGGACTGTGGGGCACCTGAGTGGCCCCGTCAGTTAAGTGTCTGCCTTGGCTCCGTTCATGATCTCAGGGTCCTGGGATGGAGTCCTGCATCCAGCTCCCTGCTCCACAGAGAGTCTACTTCTCAGTCTGTTCCTTGCCCCTGCTCATGTTCTTTCTCTCAGAAAAATAAATAACTAAAATCTTAAAAGGAAAAAAAAAATGAAGAGGAAAGAAATGGAATTGTGGGTGCCAGCAGCAAGCAAAGAGACATTACTGGGGACTAGACAATAGAAGGTCTTATGTGCACTATAGCAATTTCCAACAAAGCACTGGGGATTGGGGAAAAGACTGAACAAGGAGACTCCATAGAATGGGTACTATGGACAGATTGAAAACAACTAGGGAACTGCAGACTAAAGACTGAACCACCAACAATTCCCAATGTGAAATCTGGAGACGGAACCAAGAACTGGGATTTCCAACTGAATGGGAATTATGGCTGCAACTACCGGCTTAGAGATTTGGATTCTGTGTGGAAATGTTTGCTACCTCAAGCTGACCTGCCAGGACAAGAAAGTCATTAAGCTTGGGAGCCTGGCAAAGAGTGCAGAATGAAGAGGGGTTTACTCAAGGCCTTTGGAAACAGTGAGAAAGGTTTTGCTGGTATACCATGCCTGTGTTTTTATGGTTCCCAAAGCTGTTGAAAATCTCCTTTGGTTTTGTTGCTGCCACCAACTTCTGTTAAAAAAACAAAATTCATCTGAGTAAATGCGAATATCTAACTGTTTATTTACTGATTCATAAATCAGACAGCATCCTATCTGGTAAACAGAAAGGAGCTCTGAAGGGCTAAACAAGATAGAAGAATTTTGTATGCAGAAGGAGGGTGTTGTAGACAGGTCTAAGAAGTTTCTAGCAGAGGGTGGGTTGTTTCAGGCAAGGTCACCTTCCTTTGGAGGAAAGCAGGTTTCTATCAGGCAGAACACCTCACTAGTTCTGACCAGGTAATTCCAGATGTACTGGTAAAGGCTGCATTCCTGGGAGAGGTTGAGATTGTAGTTAGGTTAAGTATTAAGTCTTTGACGTAGAGCTTAGCACAAGTGACTCTATTTTGAGAATGTTGTTTCTTTTTTAATGAATCCCAGAGTACAGTGTTGTTGTTGTTGTTTTTTAAGATTTTTATTTACTTATTTGACAGACAGAGACACAAGTAGGCAGAGAGGCAGGCAGAGAGAGAGAGAGAGGAAGAAGCAGGCTCCCTGCTGAGCAGAGAGCCCAATGTGGGGCTGGATCCCAGGACCCTGAGATCATGACCTGAGACAAAGGCAGAGGCTTTAACCCATTAAGCCACCCAGGAGCTCCCAGAGTACTGTTTTTTACAAAACTCCTAAAGTACTTGCTATGGTAAATTATGAATATACATTTCTATGAAATATATAATTATGGTGTTTCATCTCGAAAAAAGGCCCATTGATTTCTCTGTACAAAAATAAGAAATCAGACTTTTCTGCTATCAGAAGACATACTCATGCATATATGTAGGTTTAGTAAAAAGCTCAGATTAACACACTTAAATATTGATTAAATGTTGATTATAATCAGGGCACTATTAATCTTATATGGAGCTGCAAAAGTATATATTACGATACTCTTCGTGTACTTACTTATAAATAATTTGGTGTATTTGTTGCCAACTCTTTCAGTAAGAAAAGCTGGAAACAGCTTTAAATAAAGTAAGTTTATAAGCCATTTATTATTTTATTTCAACAAATATTTATTAAGTGTCCATTATATAAGGAATACTTTTGGGTGGTGGAGATCCACCAGTGAACAGAAGTCATGCCCTCTTATAGCTGGTATTCTAATGGCAGAAAATAGAAAAAAAAGGGCAAATATTTATCAAATGATGATCGAGTAAAATAAAACAGGGAAAACTATGAGAAAGACATAGGTAATCTAAGGAAAGACTTCGAACTTGTCTTGTAAACTATAAATATCCAAATCCTAGAGTATATTATATATAGACATCCTAGGATTAGTTATTTATAGGAGAGTACTTAAAAAGGAAGAAGCAAAACTAACATTTGCTGAATATGGTGGTTAGTACTATGCTAGGTTGCTTTTTCCACCCTCAGTGGGTCATTTTCTGCTTATATCTGCCCTGAGAGGTAGGCAGGTATTACTATCTGTATTTTACAGGGAGGGAAGGAAGGAGGGGAAATTCAATTGCTAGTCCAAGGTCACATGTCTGACATGCTGGGATTTGCACACAGAACATCTCATCCCAAAGTCCATGCTCTATTAGAAGCACCATGTCACTGTATTTTAGAAACAAAGAATAATTAGCATTTTCAGCACTGCACAGGCATTTATCTAGCTTTCTTTATTCTTTTTATAGCTCAAGAATTCTGTTTAATCTGAGAGAAGAAAGGAATAATAACTTCACCGGGTACATCCTAACCCAACCATACACTGTTTTACTGAAGGGCTCCTTTCTCCCACTCTACCTCACATAGCTATTATTCTAAGCTTTCCTTTTCAAGCCCTTGGGAATTTATAAGGTAGAAACTCTTCCACATGGTTGACTCTCTGCTGCTTATTTTTAGTAGAGTACTGTTGTTGTGAGGATACTTTTACATTTTCTGTTATACTGTGTATTATACTTTTAAAATGAAATTGTTTTCATCCTGTAAAACCTATGAAGACTTTTAGAGTATTGTCTATTTGAAGATCTCGGCTCAATGGATTTAACTGAATTTTCCAATGATTTTGATCAAAGAAAAGGAGTTTGATTTTTCTGAGCGTCTCTGCTACTTGTTTACTAGTTGTCTGGTTTAGTTGAATGGTCAGTATTAGCAACACTGTTCAGCAAGATTTCTCTGGAGAAGAGCCTGAAGTTTGTCTGTTTATAAGGATTTTGGAAGGGAGAGAGGATAGTCTGCTGCAACATATAGATAGATCAGCATTTTTCTTCCAAACATGAAGATATATGTGCATTTAAAGTGGATAAGGCAATTGTGCTATACACATAGAGCTCAAATTCATATTTACACTTAGTAATCCTCATCCCTGGGGACTTTATCTAATCAATATCTATGACCACCTGATAATACTGTTAGATTTAACTGATTTTTTGGTTTACTTGATTAAAAAAGTGTGCTGTGGCTCAGGGAAGGCTGGGGCGGTGAGTGAAGGGTGGGACTACCAGGGACCAGAAGCTGGACTACAAGGAAGGGTGGGTTTAGCTCGTCAGTCGGAGATGCAGAAATATATTTGGCAAATCTGGAAATAATGAATAGTTTAATAAAAAAACTTGATAAATGTAAAAATTGTGTAGTATATGCCTACATAAACTGTACATACATCCTCTTTCTTTGAAGTTCTTTCTAATCATCACTAATGGTCAGTTTGATGACACAGTTAAAATTAACTAATGTTTTAGTAAACTTGACTAAATACATTGCTTAGTTTGATACCCTGACCATGTAGATGCTTTAGAAAAGCATAAACTTCTCTATAAGAATGGGTAGCATCAAATATATATAAAGAATTAAGTAAGTCTTATTCAAGAAAACATTCTTAATGTGGGTTTCCTGCTTTGAGTTTTAATTCTTTTCTAAATGGGGAAGCAAGGGGAAAAATAAGGATTTTTGCTTTGTTTGCTGGTGATTTCCCCTGTTGTTGTATGAAAGTCACATTGTCTTATATCTTTTTATTTATTCCATTTATAGAACCTGCAAACAAAAAAAAATTTCATACAGTTGCTGTAAATAGTAATTAATTCCAATGATTAATATGAATTTGCAGATGGACATTTGTGAAATGATGTTTGATTATAAAATACCAAATATCCCTCTTATTATTCTCTTTGGTAAATTAGTAAATAACAGCACTGTCATACAGGAAAGAGGATATACAGACCTTTCTGTCTGGGCCACGGTTGGCTACTCTGGATTAAAACTGCTGCTATTTTGTCAGACTTCTTTTAGTAAGTTAATAATTCAGTCAATGGCCACTAGTCAGGCTTAGTATTGTTGATGTTGTTAGATGCGAACACCATAATGGATTTCTTGGTTTTCTAGTTGCAGATGAGTTAGTTATTACTATCACATACTACTCTCAAATACTCATGACCATGGCTCTCAATTTATAAAAATCTATTTTTGAAAAAGTGTTAGGTATTCATATAATTCAAATATCCTGTTATATGTTGGCTAAACAATGGTATAGCCATTCAGTGGAATGATAAGAGACATGTTATAGAAACACTTTTGATGACTTGGTAAGCTGAACATGATATGATGTTGAGTTAAAAAATTAAGTTAAAATAGGATGTAGAGTATTAGCAAATATACATATAAAGAAAAAAATAATAACATTGACCAAGATACCTAAATATAGAGAAAGTAGAATTATGAATTTTTCTTTTTTTGAATTTCCCCCCCAATTTTCTAAATTTCATACAAATAACAGCTACTATTATTATATTAAAATACAGTTTTAGGGGTGCCTGAGTGGCTCAGTCAGTTAAATGTCTGCCCTCTGCTGAGTTCATGATCCCTGGGTCCTGGGATCCAGCCCCACGTCAGGCTCCCTGCTCCTCCCTCTGCCTCTGCTCCTCCCTCCCAGCTTGTACTCTCTCTCTCTCTCCATGAAATAAATAAATAAAATCTTAAAAAATATATGTAGTTTTAAAAGCAACCAAAAATGTCTTTCTATATTGTAACATTAACATACATACACACATATGTGCAAGAAAAAAATATAAAATAATTAACAAAGGTTATCTCTGGATTGTGAGATTATGTTTGGTTTCTTTATTCTTTCCTATAGGCTTTAGGTTTTCTCCAATGCATGCTTTTTATAATCAGTGTAAACAAATTATTCAAAAAAGCAAAAGAAAAATGGCATATTTTCTAAGCAATTTGTCCCAGTATATGTCCCAGAACATGATGACCCACCTAATGAGCTCCCAGTAGAAGACCCTGTGACATTCATGTATTGAATCATGTATTACCATTAGGTCCTAAAGCAATTTTGTATGGTCCCTTAATCCTCTTGACAGTTGCATTTGTGTGAATGAATATTATCCCCATTTTAAAAAATTGTGATGTAGTAATTTCATGTTGTCCAATACTGTCCGGACTCTCCTTTCCCCTCCCATGGGTTGCTTTTTCACAGGTACCTCTGCTTTCCTTTCCCTTTTGTTGGTGCCATCAGTCATGTTGGCAGAAGTTTGCTTCTAATCATAGCTGTTGATGTCAGATGCAGTTACTAATTTGAAGCATTAGCTTTTCCAAATTGTGAACTCTGGTTTCTCCTTTGGGTCATTTAAAAGCTATATGAAGACCATTCCCTTCATACAAAAAAAAAAAAAGTAAAAACTTAAAATTAGCAGACAGAGCCAATTGAAAAATGAAGGAAAAAAATGGGCCCATTTTTAGAGACTCTGAGCAAGTCAGAGAATAATGAATGATTCATTAACTAATCCCAGTCTCCTCAATGAGGTCAGATCATTAGTCACTTTTGGTTTCTGAATTGAGATACACGAACACTTTGGATCAGTTTTTGATACAGTTTTAAAAAATAAAAATCAAATAATGAATCAGTTTTGTGAAATAGCAAGTTTTTGACACTTGGATCCCTTCTCATAAACCAAAAAGAAATAAAAGAAGAAATAAAAGACTTGAGAGAAAAGGACTACCAAATTTAATTGGTAGTTTGGTAATAATACAACTACAACTAAATTAGCACACATATAGACTGTTAGAGTAGGCATAACTTAAAAAAAAATCTTTCTCTAAGAACTATGTATGTCTCTATCTTACAAAAAAGCTAATTTTTCCCGTTTTCCCCTTATATGATATGACAAAACTAATATTTTTACATACCCCCTTTTTACTGTAACTTTGATACAAGTCATTGTATGGGGAAGGAGAATGACTACAAAGAGGAAGTCAATGGCAAGCCACCAAAAAATCACCACTCCTTTCAGTTTTATAGGTTATTTTTGTGACTGTAGTTCCTACTTGTGCTCACACCAGAGGCCATGTCTCAATACAATGAGAGAGCAAAATGCATTATATTTAATTTTTTTAAAGTGTGGTAATTATTACTAATGATCATCTTGTTTAGTCATTAACAACCAGTGGCTATAAGCTAACTTCTTGCATCCCTGGGACCCTGTGGCTAAAGGGGAGTGGGGAGTATGTTTTTGGTGGCTATTTCATATTTGAATACCAAAAAAGGCATTAATGTGCTGGGAGGGGAATCCAGTTGAGATATAATGAATCTGGACTTCCATTTTACAAAGTTTTGTTTTTGTTGTTGTTCTTACATATTGGTTCAGGATTTTATTTTGCATACTCATTAAATGTGTAACACTGTTGGAAAATTTTTCTCTTCCCGAATGTTTCAAATTAGTATTTCTGTGCTATCAACTATTTGTCCCATTTTGAATTTTTTTTTTTTTCCTTTCCCTTTCTCCATTTTCATCTTAGGCTACAGTTCCTTTTATCTGGGAAAGAAGGGCCTAATGTTCCTTCCCATCCAAGTCAAGTGACCTAATACTAGTGCCATTGCTACTGGTAAAACTACAACAATAATAACTATAACAATATGTAATTATTATGCTGAGCCAGGCACTCTTTTAAGAACTTTAAATTATATAGTCATTCAATTCTGACATCAGATCTGTAGGATAGGTCCTATTATTACCCTCCCAGCTTCCTACTTTGGACACTGAGGGCTGGAGAAGTTAAGGCACAAAGCTAGCAAGTGTCAGAGCTGCAAGAACAACTTGGCAGTCAGGCTCTTGAATCAATACTTGTCATGATTCTATGCCACTTCTCAAGGTTAATGTCTCAAATCGAGTTCCTTGTGTAGAATTATGGCTTCACGGCAGCGGGTGGGCTTTAATTATCCACATTATTATAAAAAGTCTCACTACCTATAATGATAAATTTTGAAGATCCTTATATGCATAGTTCTGAATTGTCATTTATATATTTGAATTTGGAGTGTTTTTGTTAGCCTCTTTTTTATAGGTAATAGTCAATAAGACTTTTGCCATTTATGGAAGCATAGATTAGCTTCTCCTGTTTCCTATATCATAGAGCAGGAAATAAGGGGAATAGACAACCTCACACTTACCCAATATAAACTTACCCAATGTCTTGCTTCACTAGTTCAGTTCATAAACATCCATTTTTAATTTTTTTCAATTAACCATTTGAACAAGGAAATCATATGAGCAGTGAAATCCTGGATGTTTGTCTTGAATTCCCCTACACCAAAGGCCCAAGAACCCCTGTGGGGGGTTCGGTCTCTCCTGGAGCAGAAACCGTCCCGACTTGAGCACTGTACCTGGTCTGCAAGGATCTAGAATCTCAGCACTGTCATGGCCTGCTGCTGCCACGTGGAGACACCAGTCTACTGTGCCAAGTTGCCCACCATGCTCAAATCTCTGCCAGTGTTGCAAGAGTGCCCACATTCCGGCTCTCTTTTTAATCCACACTCACAGGCTTGGCCTTCATTCCCCAAGCTCCAGCTACTGTGCCAGTGAGGCTGGGTCAGTAGAAGCTTCCAGGATCTGGCATGAACAGTGACAAATGAACAGACATACAAAAAACTCTGTCTAATGAACACTTAATCCCTTGTTGAAAGAGCAGAACATTAACCTAGATTCTTCCTTTTCTCCAGATAATTGAATTTTAGGAGCGTTACTGCTTTTCCTTGCCATTGGACCTTAAGTAGAGCACCCACATTCACCCTTGTGATCTCCTTGTATCTGAAGCCTTCTGAGTATCGTCTGAAAATTGGTCATAGTCTCCAGTTCTCTGTATACCAAAGGGGGGATGGAATTCTAAAAAACAAACACATTCCTGATCATTCTTATTCCATTGTCCTCTCAATACTGGGTAGCTATTTACCCTTTATATTTACATAATTATGGAAAAAAAAAAACTTTTTAAAGAAAACCTTCCCTAATAGGCCTGTTCCTAGTGATCAGGGATTTCCATTCATAAAATCTAAGAGTACTTAGCATTTCAACCACTCACCTTAGGTGGAGTTCGTTTGAATTTTATTTGAATAAGACACCCTTCCACCCCCAGTCTCTTTAATAAAGTATAAAATAATTAAAAGAGCAAAAAACAATACAGGCACTCAGAAAAAGAAGTGAACTAACATGTACATCATACTTAATCATGTGCAAGACATTGTTTTGGGTAACTGACATATACATCAAGATGTCTTACCTGGCTCTGACGTCATGTATGTGCATGCACATAGGAATGCATTTGGGTATGTTTTGCTATAGCAAGAGGCAAGAGAAGTGCCCTGAATAGAAGTGGTTGCTATTAGAAGAAGGGCAGGTATAAATGCTCTGGACATAAGCGTAGCTACCCTTTGACTGGTGTACTCTGATTAAAGGAGGGTAAAAGTCAGACTTTTTGCATTTAAAGGAAACCAGCAATTCCAAACGGAGTTTAGTAAAGGGGAAATTGTCAGGACTCTGGATCTGTGAGACAGCAAGTACCTCACCCAGTTATGACCTTACCCCTCTGAGGCCATGTTCCTGCCCAAGGAGGGCTGGGTAAAATAAGAAGAAAGAAGGGTGCCAGCCTTACTTTTAGAGGCCAATTGTTATCCTCCATGAGGAAATACCAGTTCCCCAAATATTCTTTTGATTAACAACATGTTAGTGGCAGAGATGTGAACATAGGTCTTTCTGATCTTAAAACTCATGTTCAGAAATGTGGAAGTAAAGAGACAGCAGGTAGGTTCGGACTCAAGCTTTAATTCTGACCAAAGGATAGCAAACCACATTTAGCACTATGTTAAAGATTCTGGGGTCAAATCTGAGTCCAAGATGACTCCAGATGTTTGCTGTAGACTGGGGAAAAGAGAAATGAAATACTTGGGTCGGACATCTCCTCAGCAATGCTGTTGGAGCCTTTCCAACCCAAACCAACAGATCAGTAGCAGCAAAGTGTTCCCATGCTGGCTGTCTTCCAAACAAATTAACCAGATTATCTCATGTCAGCAAGGTATAAAAAAAGAAATCCAAATGTCATCTCAAGTGAAACTTGCTTTTGACAATTTCTATTAAAAAAAAAAAAAAGTTCACTTTTAGGCAATTAAAAAATAATAAGCCCAGTCTAATACACATACGTATATTGCACTTGAGGCTTTACTGCTTTTTCTTCTCTCGAGTTTTTGGTTGAAAGGGAAAATTGCTAAGGGCAGAAAGACCTGACAGATATTTGTGTGTTCTGGATAATACCTTGTAATAGGCTATAAGGGGTACAGTAAGAAGAATTCCATTTCAGAAAACAAAGGAAATGGGAACACAAGGAAGTGATCCTTTTCAATTTGGGAAAAGTGCTGAAACAATTCTTATAAAATGTGGCAATTATCGTGGGGTTGGGAAGCTGGATATGCAGCTTCTCTCCCAGGAAGTGAAAGCAGTTGTCTGGAACCTCACAGCAGAGGTGTGTATAAGAAACTGGGTTGAAGGAAGACAACATGATGCAAGTTCTGAAAACAAGCAATAGGCAGGAAATACAGAACAAAAACTGTAAACATAATGAAACGTAATTCTCTTTCTGCCTTAGGAATTATAGAGCTCAAAATTAAAATCATTGGTGTTTTTCTGCCTTACCTTAAGTAGTGTTAAATAACAGGAAATTCACTGCTGTAATACATCCTCAAGCTATTTAGACAGTTTATACACAAACCTTTTATTGCTTAAATCTCAGGACTGGATTTGTATAGATATTCAGCAGAAGTTCTTAAGAGGTTACAGTCAAAACATTACACATCTGAGTTTATAATATTATTCTAAATAGAATTCAAAACACAAGCAAAGAGATGGTACTGAGGGATGAAAGAAAGGAAGAACAAGGAAATAAGGGCTAAAGGGAAAATTACAACCCTCTACCTACACATCTCCATTAGCAGGGAAGGAAAACAAGGGAAGAGAGGAAGGAAGGAAGGAAGGAAGGAAGGAAGGAAGGAAGGGAAGAAGGAAAGGAGGAGGAAAGGTAGGAAGGAAGGCCAGCCAATCAGGAAGGAGTGAGGGAGGGCAGAGAAAGAAAAAAATAACACAGTTAAAGTTGCTTTCTGTGGTTGCTTCTAAAATCATATTAAAGCAGAATGTAGAGATAACAGTGGAACTTGAGCTTATATCAGGGAAGGTTAAGTGCTATAAGAAACAACATCATATTATCAGTGGCTTCATACAGTAAAGATAAATTGCTTGCCCACCTTACAGCCCATGTGGGTTGGGAAGTTCTCCTATGAACTGGAGACACAGGGACTTGGTTCTTTTCATTTTGCATTGCTCTCATCTCTACAAGCTGTAGGAGGGACACCTCAATGAAGATCTCACAAGGGTGGGGTCCTGGAAGTGGCGAATGTTCCCTCGGCCAAAACAAAACAGAGTCCAATGGCCTCCACCTAATTAAAAACAGGCTGGGAAATATAGTTTAACTCTATGTCCTGGAAATGGAAACAGATTTGGTGAACATCTAGCCAGTCTGTTATTTTTTTTTTTTTATCAAATTACTTTTATTAACATATAATGTATTCTTTGCCCCAGGGGTACAGGTCTGTGAATCATCAGGCTTACACATTTCACAGCACTCACCATAGCACATACCCTCCCCAGTGTCCATAACCCAATAACCCTTACCCTCCCTCTCACCCCCCAGCAACCCTCAGTTTGTTTTGTGAGATTAAGAATCTCTTATGGTTTGTCGCCCTCCTGATCCCTTCTTGTTTCATTTTTTCCTTCCCTACACCCCACGACTCCCTGCCCTGTCTCTCAAATTCCTCATATCAGAGAAATCATATGATAATTGTCTTTCTCTGACTTATTTCACTCAGCATAATACCCTCTAGTTCTACCCACGTTGTTGTAAATGGCAAGATTTCATTTCTTTTGATTAGCCAGTCTGCAATAGTATGCTCACTCCACTTTAAGGACAGGTAGAAGAAAATGATGGAGGGAGAGAGTCTTACTTTCTATGGAAGCTGAAGTTTCTTTTTTTAAAAATTTTCGACTTGAATCCTCATAATAAAAATGTCTATATCTAATGATTTATGATTAGCTATGGCCAAGGAACTGCTTTGATTTCTTCCTAGGCTCTTTAACATTCAACAGTATACTGCATTTCCTGATGAATGTCAGCAAGCCCCTTTAGGTCATTTTTTCCTTAGAAATTCTTTACCTTTCAGGGGTGATGAGTCCTTACCCTTGTCTGAAGGCTGGAGCAGCAGGAGGAATCCGGGTGCACTGGTTCATGTCACCACTCAGGAAAAAGGAAGAGAGACTTTTCTTGGAGATGACAAAAAACAAAAAGTTTCTTTTGGTTGAGTTATTTGGAATGTTTCTGTATTCTACATATTAAGACAACTTTTTTTACACTTAAATTTGGGTAATAACACCTTTTGGTTTTGCTGTTTTGCTAACAATTCACTGGTCTTACACAGGTAAATGTATTTGTTCTTGGAAAAATCTTGTGTTTTTCTTCTTTGCATAATCTTCCCTAATTCCCAATCATCTAATAATGGTAAAAAATAACAAACTTGAAGCTTTCATACTTCAAATCCTCAAAAGTTACACTTTAATATTCTTATAATTATGTGGAAGAGAAAAGAGAATGCAATTACTAGAGTAAATTTAGCTTTTGTATAGAAGAAATCTATGGTAGAACTATAATTATTATAATAGCATAGTAAATATACAGATCGTAACTTGCAGCTATTTTTCAGTATAATTATTATAGTGTTGCTATTACTAGAACCAATTTACTATAGTTTTACTAGGCAAAATATTAGTTACTCTATTTTTCATGTTGTAACTATGGTTTGTTATGGTTTTATGACAAAACTAGAATGCTATTATAATGAATTTTATTACGTTGTACTTCTAAGTGGTAGAGAGGGACTTTAGCTTATTTTCTAACTTGGCTTTGCACTCATGTATGACTTAGAGTATATTTACTTGTGTTTCCTTCATATTTGTTTTCCACTGTGGAAAAAGAAATATTCATTAAAAAATCGTATTAGAAAAAATAATCTAAAATCCAGTCTTCATTAATTGCAGTTAGATTCACTTCGTGGATTAATCGAAGTGAAATATTAACCTTCTGTTGTTGAGCATATGTTGGTATACTTTGTTTCACTACAAGTGAAGTAAGTTATTCATAATAAAGAATATATTTGCTCTCAAAAATTAAATAATGGAAACTGGACCAAGTCCCAGGAGTCCTTTGTCCTCATTTATCTTTTGCCACAAACTTTTTGTCTTGTATCATCTCTCTGAGCTCAGTTTCCCCTCTCGTGTGAGTGTCTGCATTAGTTACCATGCCATCATGAGATGTTAAGCTTCTATACATTCTAAAGAAAGACAAAACTGTCCTTGAAATCATTTACATTACTAACCACTCATTTCAAGGTACTACCCCATTACTGGTTATAACCAACATTAGCTAAATAGCCTGGTTAAGAATAAGTGTCGAGTATTATACAATATAAAAAAGCTGTTAGGGCTTTAATTGTCTTAGATTTTCTGGCAGCTACATTTCCTTCTGGGAGTCAGATAGTCAATTTAGGATACACTGATTTTTTTTTTTCTTTTGCATACTAATAAATTACTACTCTAGGAGAAGAAATAAAATAGTAGATTACTATTAGACCAGCTATGCCCCATTCTTTCCAACAAACTTGGAACCATCAGGGAGAAAGGATGGAGATGGAGAAAGATGAAGATATTAGCTATACTACTGAGAAGTTTTACTGGGGAAGTGGTTTGGATCCATGGCCAGGTCCTTCTAAGATTCACATCCTGTGTAACCTTCTCTTCACTCCCAAACACTAGTCTCAGGCAGAGCATTAAAGTGTCTCCCTGGTTAGGCAGGCATTTCAAGTACAGCAGGAAGATGAACAGAAACATTTGGAAAATAGGCTGGTCTATATAGATTAGGGGCACTGAGTCAAGCATGCTTGGATGTTTCTTTCAAATTTATCAAACTTATTACTACAAAGAGTCATGAAGTGAAAATAAGGCAACCGCTGTCTCCCCTTTATTTTTGAGAGGACCAAGAAAGGAATAAGCAGCCTGAAACAATTTGTAGACTGCTAAATTGTTGGGTCAGGCTCCTCAGGTCTGAATTTTATCCATCCCTGTTGTTTGGCTATGCTATCTTAAGCAAGCTCCTTAGTACCTCCTAACTTCATTTATGAAGTGAGGATAGAAATATTCACTTCCTCACAGAAAAGAAATGAGCAAATATATGCAAATATGCAAAAACCTTTTCTTTTTTCTCCTTGGCATCCAGGAAGACTCTATTTCCCAGACCATGTGACTGCATTCTGGTCAATGAAGTAGTTGGCAGAAATGAAGTTTGCCATTTTCAGGTCTGGCCCATAAAACTTCATGCACAATTCTTCACACTCTTTATTTCCTTCTGCTCTAGCCGGATCCAAAGGATCCAAAGTAAGAACTCGAAGCTCTATAACTCAGTATTTTAACGATAATCCAACTTTGTAGTATGATTCATATGGATTTACAGAGTGGAATATGTCCTCTAAAAGATGTCTTATTTCTCATAACCCAAAGGTAGTTTTTAGTAGATTTCCATAGGAATGAAAACAGGCAAGAAACAGTTCAATGAATAAGATTTAGAACTACGCAGAAATGAGGGTACTAAAGCAAAAAAGAGATCTCAGATCAATACTATTATAATTCATAGGCAAAATATTATCATAAAATGGTATATAATAATGGTATATAGCACTCTTGTTTAAAGTTAGAACCATTTCTCTTCCATTTAAAGTTTTATATAAAATCTCAGCTTTATGTGGTGATAAAGTTGAGTGGTCATTAGTTACCTAAGAAAAAATAAAGTTTGAATAGCCTTCCAATAATTCTGATGAAACTATTTTTTGAAAGCCTTGGTGCTATGGGGGGGAAGTCTATAGTTCGCTTAGTCATGTATTTACTAGATCAGGGAAAACTGGACATGTAGCAGGGAGTCATATTTTTAAAAACTTCCCTTTTGTCCTAGTGGGCATTTCATGGGCACTTCACTTAAACTCCTTGAAAATAGGAAGACTGTTTGTCCTGTTTGCTGCTATATTTCCAATAATTAGTACATAGAGAAGATGTGACATGTGTTTTTTTTTTTAACAAAAATATAGCCAGAAGAATCTCTATGAGATCTTTATTTAAAAGAGCAATGTAATTCAATGTTAATTTTTTAAAAAGTTAATTAATAGTACGTGTGCTCAAGAGACCAGTTTCCCTTCAGTGTAGAGGGTGGATTGAAGTAGTGGGGATTGATGGATGGGAGAGAGACGAGTTAGGACGTCCTTAATAATCCAGACACATGATATTTAAGGCTTTGAATGATGTTGAGACAGTGGAGAAACAAAGAGTGCAAACTCAGGATGTTTTTGACCTTATTCAATTGAAGATGAATGAGGAAGAGGGAAAAGTAGAGCATATCCTTCAGGTTTCTAATTTGAATAATGACGGGAGTGTAGATAATAAAGCTACCTACCAAAATAGAGAATCTAAACAGTGAAGCCATGAAATTAGAGGAGGAGGACAAATATAACTGTCAGTCATGGTTTATTATATATAGCTGTAAATTAACAGTAGCAATTGGAGATAAGAGTTAGGAGTTTGGGAAAGAGATTCAAAGAAGATAATCAGTGATCATCTTCATACAACTTCATGTGGCTACAAAGCATTTGAAATGGACCTGTCCAAAGTGGACGTTCTATAAGCTTAATATCCACACTGAATTTTGAAGAATTAATAAGGAATAAAAACATGTAAAATATCTCATTAATAACTTTATATTGAAGATATGTTGCAATGAAAATATTTTGGCTCTCTTGGGCTATATAAATATATTAGTAATGTTTCACTTGTTTCTTTTTAGATTGTGGGTTTTTTTAATGTAACACTAAAATTAAAAATTATCCTGCATTGCATTTCTATTAGAAAGCGCTGTGCTATTTTATTGACAGGAAAATAATTGATAGTTTTCTACCCTATCTGACTCTCCTTCACTTCTTATTTTGAGTATTTGAGGTTTGGAAAAAAATTTTAAAAGTGCATTTTGGTTAATTGAACACAATATTAAATTCACTTTACAGAGTAAAAGTTGTATGTTTCATGCCTCTGTGGGGAGGTATGAGTTCTGCACTGCCCGGGAGATTCTCACAGTGAAAAGATTAGGGTTCTGTGCCATATTTGCACCAAGCACAGGGAACGTGCATGTGGTGTGGGCCTTCACACATGCATGTGTAATGCCCATACAGAGACGTGAAATGCACCATCCTCTTTTTATACTTTATATGTAAAACATTGGGGTTTTTGGGTTCCCCAAATTTGTGCATATTCTTTTAAGAAAAATGAACCCAAATTACTGCAACAAAATTTTCTTCTGCCTTTGACCAATGGAATGAAGAAGTAATTATTCCAAGCATATCGTAGGGAGAAAATTGTTCGTTTAAAAACCTGGGAGTTAAATTATACATCTATAGAAAATGATAGAAGTATGATTGTTACTTAGTCTGTTGCCCTTACTCTCTCCTTTAAATTACATTTATGTAGTAAAATAATTCAATACATTTTAACCTTTCTCATCAGAACATCCAGAGAAGATTCAGATTGAATGTTACAGCATGGGTAAAATTCATTTTATCTCATATAACTTCTTTACCCTTTCATTCCAGTTGCCCTTGACAAAAGCCATTGTTTCATTCTATTGCCAGTATTGCCTTATGTCAGATTATCTCTTGTTCTAATATGTTCTCACTAGCATATAGAAGTTCATTAAAAAAAAGGAATTGAAAGCTATTTTATAAATGTCTTACAATGTGATCTTTGGGACAGAAATAATTATGATCTTTTTAATTTTTCTGTAATTTCTTTATGATTTCTTTGTTTAGAAAGAAGAAAAATTCATATTTTCCCCCTTTTTTACTCAACATGGGCATTTCTGTATTGTTGACAAGAAAAGGAGCAATTTTAAAGAATACAACTAGCAGAGGATGTTCAACAGTGACTTAACATTTTCAATAATAGATTTGAGAGTGATAGATTTAAATAAAACATAACTCAAGCCACATTCATTAAAATCCTTGTCTTATAGAATTTTAGTATTGAATTGATCATGCTATAAGGATCTCTGAACCTAATTGCTAATGAACATCTCTTTTTAATATTAGTTGTATAGCTACAACTAACATTGTAGATTGTGGTAAAAAGTACAAATACTTGTTTATCTGATCTCTGCTCCAGTGAATTTGTTTCTCAGGGAGTCACTATCCATTGTTTTTATATTTCTTAATTTAAACAGATAGAAAACAGTTAGAAAAAGATTTATCATTGCTATTACCAATTGTTGGCCTATTGCTTAAATTAGAGAGGGTGGTAGAGCTGAAGGAGAATTTTCTCTTTTTTCTAAGAAGACATTAAATACATATGATTATTCTATGCCACAGAAAAATGCCCATTGATGTTGAATTAAGAACCTTAACTCATGTTACCTACAAGCGATTAAATATTTAGATTTTCCCAACCTTGATCTGAAGAGTAGCCTCGTTTGTTTGCAAACCCCATGAAAATCCAATTCCTCCATGATTCTTTGAAGTTACACTTAATACAATCATCCAATAATTATATTTCAAACTTTTTAAAGCAAAAAAGAAAAATGACAACCAGCAATAAGCAAAGACAGCAAAATAGAGAACATATTATTTGACCTTATATAAAGAACACTGAGCTTAGTTCTATTGTAGTGAAAAGTGAGCAGGAGAAAGGCAACCTTAGAAACTTTAGCTCTGTGGCTTTGTCATACGTTGTCATAAATAACATTATAATTGAATTTATAACATTTTAATCCAATATAATTATAAATATTCCCATTAAAACACAAAATACATAGCATAACAGTACATCTTGAAAGGGCTATTTTATAACTTGAATGAATTTATAAGCAAGTCTACTCATAAAGTCAGTCAAATTCATGATATTTTTTTATTATTCCTTTTTAAGACTCAAATTTACCATGTTCTCCACCAGGTACCAGTCATCTTCTTAGTGCCACGCTTTCTGAAAAAGGAGGATAACAGTAATGAAGAGACTGATTACCAATTTTCTAGTCTTTCAAACCCTTTGTTTTCTTACAGATGTCTATAGCAACTGAAATAACAAAGATATTGTTACTTTAAATGTCAAATAGTATTTTGTGGGACTTCAGCAGGAATTTTTCTTGACAATGCTGTGAATCTTCCAAATAATTTGGAAAACTAAACTTTGTATATTTTGAACCCTCTAGCTGCCCAAGCTAGTTGCAGGTGAGAAATGTATCTCAAGATATAATACATACACCAGTACTACTGATTTAAATTGGACAAAGTATTCCTCTCAGTCCCTAAAGACAGGTAAGTCTATTTGGATAATTCTCCACAAAGGAATAATATAACCTTTTTAAAGGTTACTCTACGAGGAAGTGTTGTACAAGACCCCATGGATTTGTGTTTGTAAAAATAAAAACATACAAATGACTTCACAGTTTTGTCAATTCAAATGTGCTGTCATTCATTACCTTTAGATGCTCCTTGTGATGGTGCTCCCAGGCAAGGTACGTTTCCAGGGCTTAATGGCAGATGGTGCTTGGATCTCTAGCTTTGCACTTCTTCACCCTTTATTGTACATTTTAGCACCCGTAGGCTAAATTCTGGCCACAGTCCTTTTCTTTCTATTCCCAGTCTTGAATGTACAGTTGCCTCTTGAATAATCAGAAATAGGTGTGCAGTTGAAAATCCACATATAACTTTTGACTCCCCTAAAACTTAACTACTAATAGCCTACTGTTGACAGAAGACATATTGATAGCATCAACCCTCGATTAACAGATTTTGGTTGTTATATATATCATATACTGTACTTTTACAATAAAGTAAGCTAGAGGAAAAAAATGTTATTAAGAACATCATAAGGAAGAAAAAATACATTTACATTACTGCACTGTATTTATGGAAAAAAATCTGTGTGTAAGTGGGTCTATGCAATCAAACCTGTGTTGTTCAAGAGTTAACTGTATTACTATCCTTTTTATAGTATCTATAGTATAACAACTAATGCAGTAGAAGTTACACTGAAAAGACATGAGTGAATAGTCTTCTCAGAGAGGAATATATACATGAGGTCCTGCCTGTGGTGCCATGATTGAGTCTTAGTGATCAGTAGAACAAGAAGGACCCTTAGAAGTCTAAGTTAGAAATTGTTCTCTCATTATTGGATTGTGAACAGATATACTCTGGAGTAGATATGATGATAAAGACATTCTATTGCCCCAGTTTATTTGCATGGCAAGTAACAGACATATCATAAGCTTCTCAAATTTAACATGTCCCAAATAAAAAATTTTTTTTTTCCATGTAAGAGAGGGATTAGAATGGAGTGGTTGAGAGGGTCAAGATGGATGAAAGCTTGGGTGGGGGGTGGCACATAGGCCTTCAAAGCCTCACTGAAGATGATGTTTTTGTTTGTTTGTTTGCTTACTTACATCCATTCACAAATATTCTGTTAGTGCCACCCCTGTGCCCTGAACTGTGTTTGGTCCTAGAGCAATTCTAAGATTACCCATCAAGTGATCACAAGAGAGAGAGATCATGGAGGCCAGGAGCTCTGCCATTCAACAGCAACACATTAGTTTAGGTTCAGATTACCAATATCTCCAGGATGGTTCCAACCATACAAGCAGAGAGAAAAATGAAAGAAATATTTCAGGAAGACTCTCTTAGATTTTGATGAATGCAGAATAAATTATTTTCTAAATTCCTTCCTCATGATTTTTTTTAAGTTCTTTAGCTTACATTTTCCATGGTCTACAGAGTATCAGAGCTAACATAATGAACTGGAAAGGTACGCAGGCTTTGGAGCTCCAGAGACCTAGCTGCAAATCTGCCTCCCCCACCAATATACTATGTGACTTTAGACAAATTTTTCACCTCTCTCTGTCTTTGTTGTTTATCCATCCCCTAAAATGGGATGATTGTTTATTATTGTGAGAATACTACAATAAGACTCATAGTGAAATAATGCATGATAAACTTCTTTGTGTTGTGACTGGTTGAGTTTGTCAATAAACTCAATTGAATTAGCAGGAATTTTAAATAGAAAAGACAATACTTTGATGACTGGGTGAGGTTTCTAATTTTATTTTATTTTATTTATTTATTTATTTTTTAAATATTTTATTTATTTATTTGACAGAGATTACAAGTAGGCAGAGGCAGTCAGAGAGAGGAGGAAGCAGGCTCCCTGCTGAGCAGAGAGCCCAATGTGGGGCTCGATCCCAGGTGGGATCACGACCCGAGCTGAAGGCAGAGGGCTTTAACCCACTGAGCCACCCAGGTGCCCCAGGTTTCTAATTTTAAAACTGGAGCCAGTCCTTCAGCTACCACCTGAAAGGTATTCTAGATTTGTGCTTCACAGGTAGCTTGCAGAGGAAACGTTTGTGTGCTCTCTGTGTGGAAATAAAATTCTTTATATTATACAAAAAAGCTTTTGTCATTCTTATTTATCTTAGTACATTATGTTTGATCATTCATGTCCAAGACTTAGGGGTAATTTTTCATCTCTTCTTATATCCAAACCACCAGAAAATCCTATTGTCTCAATCTACAAAATATATTTTGAATCTGAGTACTATTAACTAAGTCTATTGTTACCACACTTGTCCAAGCCACCATCATTTTTCACTTGAACCATTGCAAATCACCCAGACTTTAGATTGAAAATCAAAGGTCAATATTCTAGGAATAAGTTTAAGCTAGAGATAAAGCTGTTCTTAAAGAAACCAAAAACTAGCTTTGGATAATCTGATACCATGGTTGCCCTAAGATGATCCGAGTTTGCTAATGTTTCTGGCCACCTATGAGAAATACAGGTAAATCTGCTCTGGTGGATGATAAAAAAAAGTTCAGGTTTTAAATTATCTTTATTTTTCATATAGCACAAGCAGCTCTCAATCAAAAATAATCAGGCAAGTGAAGAAACCAAAAAAGTTGATGAAAAATTGAAAGAAAAAGTTCCAAATAACAGAAGAAGACCCACGGGAGATTTTTAGAATTATTAAACAATGACTTTAAATTAATTATGTCTAATATGATCAATGAAATGAAAACAACTTTGATAATTTTACATAGAACTGAAAATAATAAATAGGAACAAATTGAAATTTTGAAACTGAACAATTCTTGAATCAAAATTCAGCTTTCAATAATTAGGAATCATAGCAGAAAAGAAATAACTGAAGAAGGAATTAGTGAGTTTGAAGATAGGACAGAAGAAAATAGCCACAATGGAACAGAGAATGACAGAGGGATGGAAAACACAAAAAGAAAGAAAATGTAAAAGGCATAGACATAGAACCAAAATAACATACATACATGTAATTGAAGTCTCTACTAGAAAAGATCTTTAAAAGGATAATGGCTGAACATTTTCTAAAGCTAAGGACAGAAGCTAATTCAACAGCTAAATTCAAGCTATTAAGTTTAAGAAGCACTGTGAACTCTAATGAGGGAAACTGGATTGAGACAGCGAAATTGTGTATACAACAGAACAATTTCTAAAAACCAAATATGAGGACAAGTATCTTAACAACATCCAAATATAAAATGATGCATTACTTTAAAAAGAGCCACAATCAGACAGATAGTCAATTGGTCAACATAAAAAAAGCCGAAAGACAAAGTAATTCTACCCCCAATGTATCAAAAGACAGTAACTTCTACCTTTAAGTTCTATACACAATGCATAGGTCCTTAAAAAAATAAAGGTAATATAAAAACCTTGCCAGATGAAGAAAACCTGGAAGAATTTTCACCAGGATATGAGTCTAAAGAAAATTCTTCAGGCAATAGGAAGATAATTTAAGATGAATATTTGGAGGTGAGGTAAGAAATAAAGGACAAAATAACAATGACTTGCACAATATAAATGAATATGGATAATATAAATAATAATGCCTTATAGCACTTTACAATAACAAAAGATTTGATTTGTTGGAAACATAACAGTTCTAAATTAACATGTAACTAATAATGTGGCTTAAAGTTATATGAGCCCTAAATTAAGAGAACTCTGGAAGGAAATAAACATATAATCACAGAAGGAGATTTTAATATACTTCTTTTTATAATTCATAAAATAATCACACAAATGTTAAATGTATATTTATTTAAATAGCATGATTAATAAACTCGACCTATATGAAATATATAGGATATTGCTAAAACTGAAGAATGTATTTTTTTCCCAATTTACATACAAGTTTTACAAAAATTAGGCATATACTGGCCCATAAAGTAAATCTCATATTTCAGATTACATATTTCAAAAATTATAATACTATGCTCTCTGATTACAGTGAAATAAAAAAATAAAGAAGACAACTAGAAAATACCTGTATTTTGGAAATATTAAATGCTTCTATGTTCCTAGTGGGTTAAGAGAAAATAAAATGTAAATTTTAGAAATATTTTGAATTATTTCATATCAAAACATACCAGATGCAGCTAAAACCTTAAATTTGTTTACTAAAAGGAAAGAAAAGTTAAAAATCAATAATCTAAGCATAATCAATGATGAAATGTTGAAGGTTTTCCCTGCAAGATCAGAACCAAGGGAAGAATGACCATTATCATCCTTCTTTTCAACACTGTATGGAAGTTTTAGTTTGATGAAGAAATGACCTATTAGGACAAGGATTAGAAACAAAGAAATAAAACTCTTGATTCTGAAACAACCTGATTGTTTATGTAGGAAATTTAAAAATTCTTAGATAAATTATTAGAATATGTGATTTTAGCAAGGTCTCCATTTTTTTTTAAATTTTTTTATTTATTTGACAGACAGAGATTACAAGTAGGCAGAGAGGCAGGCAGAGAGAGAGGAGGAAGCAGGCTCCCCGCTGAGCAGAGAGCCCAATGTGGGGCTCGATCCCCGGACTCTGAGATCATGACCTGAGCCGAAGGCAGAGGCTTTAACCCACTGAGCCACCCAGGCGCCCCAAGGTCTCCATTTTTAAAAAAGATTTTATTTATTTATTTGAGAGAGAGAGCACACTCAAGTTGGGGGGAGCAAGGGAGGGTAGAGGGAGAGGGAGAAGCAGGCTCCCCACTGAGCTGGGAGCAAGGGGCTCAACCCCAGGACCTTGGGATCATGACCCGAACTGAAGGCAAACTTTAACTGACCAAGCCACCCAGACACCCCCGAATAAGCAAACTCTTAATATTATAATCTACTATTGTAGAGTTATTTGTATAAATTGTATTGTATTACAATTATAATTACAATTATAATTATATTTACAAATTACAAATATAATTATAATTACAATTATATTGTATAAGTATTGTATTTGTATAATTTTATTGTAGATTTATTTGTACAAATAAATTATTTGTATAAATGGAATCTCCTATTCCATTTATACAAAGTTTGCTAAACACCATACTAACTTGTGGTGTCAGAAGTCAGAATAGCATTTATTCTTGGTGATGAAGAAAAGAGACATGGTTGAGAGGGCAGAGGGAAGGATTCTGTGGGGCTGGTAATATTCTAAGACTCTGTGTCTACACCCTACTGATGGCCGCAGAAATGAATGTTTTGGGAGAATTGACTTAGGATTAATGCATGTTTCTGTATGTGTCGTATTTCAGCAAAAATGTGTTCAAAGTAGTTTTCTTTGCATTGTCTTCTCTTGATGTACTATCTTATCTCCTTCCTTAACTTTATTTTATTGTTAAACGCCTGAGAGGAATAATCTACACTTGACCTCTCTCTCTCTCTCTCTCTCTCTCTACTTCTTCCTCTCCCCTCTCCACCTCCTTTTAATCCCACACATTCTCAGCTCATTATGATCTGGTTTCTGCCCTACCACTCTGAAAGTGCTTTCACCAAAGTCACCACTGACCTCCTAATTGCCAATTGTCTATTATCAGCCTTGTCCTGCTTGGCCTCTCCACACCTTCTGACACTGCAGCTCAGCCCTCATTTGTAATCCCCTCTTCTCATGACCCCTTCCTCATTCTTCTCTTTCTTTGTAGACAGTTTCAACTGCATCCTCCCTTCCTCACTTGGCCCTCCAATACTTGTTTTCTAATTTTTTGGACCTCAAATATGTGTCTTTCAGTTATATTTGTTCAAGTTGCTCTAATGTAAGAATTAAAAACTGACTATAGACACATGCTCTATAATTCAAACCACTTTTTTGTTTTATTTTGTTGCTTTTTGTTTTTTAAAATTTAAGTGTGAGTTATTTGCCATTGTATTAAAATCAGCAGATTTTACATAAAAATCCAGGTTTCTGGCATCAGAAAATTTAAGTTTGTGAACCCTGGATGCACTTGTAAGGGGACACCAACTTTCTAGAAATGAATAGTAGGAGTTTTTTAGCCTAACACAGGACCCACATTTTGTTCTACTCTTTACAGTCTGCTTGTTGCCTCTAGGGCACTTAAATTTCTCATTACTGTTATACATGTCCCTTTAGAGCAGAGCTTCTCAAACGGTATAGAAGAATCATCTGGCAGTATGATGAGTATTGGATTAGGTCCAGGAAAAGATATATTTTTAAAAATCCCAGGTGACTCTGAAGCAAGTTGTCCACGGAAGACACTATTTTAGGCTATTCCTTTAACTGTTAACATCTTGAATTCCTTCAACTACATTTCTTGGTCTTAAGTGCCTCACTGTCTGCTAGATGAGATAGACATACAAAGAAGTAGTCATAATACGTATGTCTGTCTGACCATCCCTCTCGGGCACGCTGAGGCTTGAAGTTCCCATCTTTGCAAAGGTCTGCAGGCTGGGTCAAGAGTGAGTTATTGAGTTTTTGGATGTTGGTTCAAGGCATTGTCCTGATAAACAGGAAAGCTAGTCAACAGCTCATCAAGAGACTAAGGCAGAAAGAGATGGAAAGCCAAAGCAGACAAAGATGCAGAAACCAGAGGACAGTGAGAAGTTTTAGAAGAGGATCATGAGGAGCAGGGCCTGAAGCAGCTCTTTGAGATACATGAAGGTAGCTGTATTTGAAATAAAGGTTTCCGTATTAGCACAGAGGGAGTATATAAAAATGTTATCTTGATGCAGATCATAATGTGACAAATGTACTCCTCAAGTAATATATGGTGTCTGTAAAATGAGGTCCAATCAACTCCAGACACTGAGGATAGTCTTGGCTCTGTTAGTGACCTACTTAGGTCAATATGATTTGTGGTATCAAACTGGAATTATATAGCTACGTTGTCCAGCAGCAACATAGGGATAGTGCGGTTCACGTGTACCTACAGAGCTGGATCTCTGTTTTTATCCAACACTGAGAATGTACTGGAACACTAGGACAGAAAGAAAAGGGAGCAAAAGGATTGAGAGCAATGGTGAGTGATTTTAGAGATAGGCTATGGGCTCATTGCTTAATAGTGAAGTACAAACACGCTGACTGATGAGGAATGAAAGCGTCAAGGATCTGGTGGCCTTGGTGATATTAGAAAACAGGTGGGTAAACCTGAGAGAAAAACGAGGGCTTGATGAAGGAAAGTTATGGTAAAAGAGGGAACTTTGGGAGATTAAGATCTCAGAAGCTAAGCTGTGTAGGGTAATGAAGATATTTTAGTAGGTTGCTGTAATGGAGTACTTGAAGGTCTTTAGAATGGAGAAGATCAAGGAACAATAAAGCAAGGGACACTATATGTGTGACATGAACATCTTTCCATATAGAAATATCAGAAACAAGAAGTTGTTTCTAGTTTTTTTTTTTAATGGACTATCTTTGCTATTACATTAATGTATCTACAGCCTTACTCACAGTCATTATCAATTTAATGAAAATACTTTGTAATTTTTATGCCTCTTCTTAACCAAATTTTTATCCCTTGAAAAAAATCACAGTGTACAGAGTGGTTCAGTCTAAATAAATAAATGATAGCTCCAATAACATATCATACTGTGGCATTCCATAATTTTCAAAACACTTTTTACATAAACCATATCACATATTAAAACAACGCATGAGGTAGAAATAGGAAGAAATTACCATCTAATTTTAATAGATAAAGAGCATGAGGAGACTAGCCTAAGGTAACAACTTAATAAGAGCCAGAAGCAGCCCTAGAACTCATGTACCTCTATTTTATTTTTAATACTTTAGACATTTTATAAATTGATAAAGTTACTGGGGATGCTTTAATGTTGCAAGTTTTTTTAATAATTATCATTTTAACTTAGTGTGCATTTTCCCATTAATGCTCACTAGAAAATTTAGTATTCAAAGTCATCAAATAGATAATTAAATTTATTTAGTCATTAGGAAAAAAGACCAGGAAGCCTAAGACTTTTATTCCTTAGTGTTGCACAGCTTATGTTAATAAATAGCTAACTAATGGAATTTACAGGAATCTTGGTTCTTTTCACTTTTTTTGGATTTTTGGTAATAACATAATTATACTTGGTGTATGTGTGTGTGTGTGTGCATGTTTGTGTGAATTCTCATACATACATGAGTCTCTAATTGCTTATATAAAACACAAATATCAAAAGCTGTTGCTAAAATGTTCTGTGTTCATTGTTTCAACCATCATTTTCCATAGAGTTTAATACAAGAGGGCTCCTCATTGGCTTCCTATAGAAGAAAGATTTTATGTGTGGGTGCAAGTCTCAGGAATGAGTCACGAAGGGAGAAAATTCAAAATGCTTGAGCTTTCTGTCCTTCCCTTTCTCTCAGTCCACTTTCGTGTGATTTCCCAGTTTCATTTTCTATGGAATATATTCGAGAGGAACAAGACATGGGGGAAGGAGGCAAACTCTCTATTATGAAGATGGGTTTTCTGCTGTGCTGAGTACTTCTTAGCCTTACACCTGTAAGTGATGTAATAGCTTTATAGCTCTTGTACTCAGTTTTCACATCTATAAAATGGATTATGTAAAATGTATTGGAAGCATTTTGTAAAATATAAAGCATTTGCAAATAAAGCTTTTGATACAGAATGAAACGCATAAGCAGAGAGTGAAATCTTCCCTTACACCGATGTCCTTATTATGCTCCCCTTAACAAATCACTTAATCTCTGTGATTCTTCATTGCTTACCTGAGAAATGCAGAGAACACATTATGTCAGACATTGTCTTAATAAACTAGAGTTCAAAATATCAGACCAAGTGTAGAATCTAGTTTTTCCATTTACAAATGATACATTTTAACCTAGAGATCAGGGAACCAGATATCTTCCACAGTGCCTTGGGCTTTCTTACAGACTAAAACACATTTTCATTCATATCGAATTGTGCTGGAATGCTACGGCCACTAGGTGTTTTTTAAATGTGCAATTATATGCAAATAAAAGTATAATCCTGGTGAATCTGCACAAATTATCTAATGACCTTCCTCTCAGATTTCTCCCTTTACAGAGGTTGATGGCTTTGTCTCTAGTTATAAATAACTTTTTTAAAGGAAACATATGTTTGCTCTTGGTAAACATACAAACACTATTAGAATTGGATACAAGGGCATTCTGAAGCCAGAGCACATTCTAACTTTGAACTTGCATTTGACCTGGAGGGATGATATGACATGAAGCATAATCAGATATGGCTAATACGCAACTTAGTTATCAAGTCCGGTTTGCATGGTTCTTAAAGAGACAGGAAAATCACCTTTTCTCCAGCTTACAAATAATTTTCATGGGCCATGGTGGAGACTGCAATTTTCTAATTCCTTCTTAGCTGTGTCAGTTATTCCTTCATGTGTGAGATCACCCTTCTTCCCACCCATTCTCCACACTGCTTGTCAGAGTGATCTTTATCAAATGTATACCTTTTTTTTTTTTTTAATCCTTCATGGCTTTTCACTGCCCTCAGGATAAAATTCATATTTCATATCAGGGCTCCTGTCTTCCTTTCTACTTTCATCTTCTCTTGGGATTCTATTAATGATCCTCCAGTCATAATAGCATACCAGCATCTTACCCACAGCTTTGTTCCTTTACACATACTTCTCTCTACCAACCCTTCCTCACCCTTCAAAACCACGAAAAGTCCTTCCCTGACCTTTTTCAGTTTGAGTAAGTTTCATTCTTCTACATTCCCATTATATCTTGTGCTTATCTTGATCATGCAATTTATCTTATCGTATCACATTTATTAGTTATTTATCTAATAGGAAATAAAAGGGCCTGCCTGAAGAAAGTTTATCCCTTTTATAGTTCCTTGATATCAAACACAGCATAGGAAACACACTAGGTGCTGGGTAAACATTTGTTGAAAGAATGAATAAAGGCAATGAACATTAACCAAACACAGACATTGAGATAGAGTCTTTGGGGGGATTGATACTGGCCAGGTTGAGTTTGTCAAATCCCTAGTTAATTATTTGGAGATTTAGAAAGTGAATACAATATTCCCTTTGTAGAGAGGATTTAGAAAAAATGTCAGGAGGAGATTCAGTGGGGGCTCTCATTCTACCCCTCTAGCCCAGGCTAGAGAGATGCCTTGAGAGTTAGTCAAGGTCATATACTTGTAGAGGAAAGAGATAACTCTGGAATGAAGTCCCTGCCAGTCTTCCCTTTCAGCAAAACATAGATTTAGTTTTCCAATTTCTTCCTTCTCCCTGAGCCCTTGGCTAGCCCACCCCCGAGATTAAACCAAATACCAGGTGGCCTTGATGAAGCCCATGAGGAGATAAGCACAGCTTTTCAGGGACAGATGATTCATTTTCTCAAACTTTACCCATTTGTACGCTGAGGATAATAGTATAGCCGGCCTCATAGAGATGATGGGAGGATTAAGGAGCTCAGAGAGATAATAAACATAAAAGAGCACTGAGCAGCTGCTGTAGGATTCAGTCTGAGAAGCAGACAGAGATGCTCTGCAAATGCTCCTTCTCTCCAGAACACGTTCTCAATGTGCAGACTCTGAAGGTCAGTTGGAAGAAGTGGGGTGCAATCTCTGGGACGTTACGTTCAACCTAACCTACCATACCATGGCCGATTTTTGTAGGTTATTCCAGCCAATGACTTCCTGAGCCCTAACTGCCCTAGACCTCACAGTCACATAAGCCAGATAAACAGTCCCAGAAGCTCCTCTAGAGAAATGTTCGGTGCACTGAAGAGGCCATGATAACCCCCGGAGCAAATGACATGAAGCTGTCCACCTTTGATGATTTGAGTTAGAATTATACATTTTGTGGACTTTCAGGGGCACATTTTAGAAATCAGAGGTCTTTGTACAAAATAGACTCTGGGTGGGGGGAGAAATCACTCAATCAATGTAAGTGAAACTGAAGTCTTGTATCTTTCTTCAAACATCCAGACATTTTGGGTGCTCTTTTCTCACACTGTATACAGATTTGTGTTTGGGGTTTTTCATTAACGTCCATACTGTTATACTATGGTAATCAATGATGGCAAACAATGGAAATTTATCTAAAGAACAGCAATGGCCTCAAAGAAAAATTTATTAGTTGTGGAAAATGTTTTGAGAAGGTGAAGTTTAATAGATGGCTAAGTAGTTAGAAAAGCTTCCATAGATATAACATATGTGAAGTATTTGGATCTAGGTATAAAGACTAACGGATAAAGTGAAAATTCTGATGAGATCTCAGGAAATTATAAAAATAATTTCAAAAATGAAAAAAGTCCTAATTTATTGATGAAAACTTGTGTTTGTTTGTTTTTATATCAGAATATATTAATTCAGTCACCCATCCTTTTCCTGAAAGTAAAAAATACAGTAAATTATCTAGACACAACAATGGGACTCTTGTGATCTACACTTTTGCTAAGGAAGCTTTCTCTTTTTCTGTGAATCAAAAAGCAATTTTGCTCAATGCTTCTAATCACATCATTAAGACATTAGGCTTTTCTCTTTGAGACAGAAGTCTTATAAAACTCTTATATTGTCATTATTTGGATGCAGATTAAGCAAAATTTGCAACATTTTGGACTCTATACTTGAGGTAAAGCATTTGTACTTTGGGTAAAGATTTTCTCAATAAACGGATACACAACTGATAGTCTTGGGGTTTGCAAGACAGCTCACTTCATCTGTGGAATTAACTTATATTAATATTAATGTAAACCATATAAATATATACAAATTATATCACTAAATATATCAGTGTTATTTCAAAAACTGAGAGTTAAATTTGATACCATTGATTTTCCTATTGCAGTCAGATTTGTTTCATTCAAAATTCTCCAGTCCTTACTTGGGCAACATTTAATTGTGTCTTTGTTTTGCTCACTATCTTGGGTCAAGATTTTTCACTGTTATAAATTTTTTATTTTTTTAAATATTTATTTATTTATTTGAAAGAGAGAGAAAGAGAGAGCATGTGTGGTGGGAAGGGGCAGAGGGAAAGGGAGAGACAGTCTTAAGCAGATTCTGCACTGAGCATGGAGACCAGTTTGGAGCTGGATCTCAAAATCACAACCTGAGCCACAACCAAGAGTCAGACGCTTAAACCAACTGCATTACCCAGGTGCCCCATATTTTTAAAACAGTCTTATTTATGTAATTTTGTGAAATAAATTTTATATTTGTTTTCTCTTTTTCTAATTTTTAAACACTGAGTCTCTTTACTTTTCAGTCTGTTTCTATTGTTACAACAAGAACTTTATCTTTCGGTTTCATAGAACTTGTGTTGAACTCCAGAATTATTTTGGACCCAGCAAGCGGCTCATTTCAACTATTTTGATATTTTGATTTAAAAATGAGGTGACCGGAGGGCCTGGGTGGCTCAGTTGGTTAAGCAGTTGCCTTTGTGAAGCTCAGGTCATGATCCTAGGAGTCCTAGGATCAAGTCCTCTGTCCAGCTACCTGCTCAGTGGAGAGTCTGCTTCTCTTTCTCCCTCTGCCTGGTTGTGCTCTCTATCTCTCTGTCAAATAAATAAATAAATCTTTAAATAAAAAAAAATGAGGTGACTTATGCTTTGTATTTCCTACGAGCAAATTTATACTTACTTTTTATTATAGTAATTCTACTTTTGATTTACAATACTTTTTTTTTTTTTTTGTAATTTTACTCGGTATTTCTCCACAATTCCATGTTAGGCTAAAGGCTAAATGGAGACAATTTTGCAGCAACGACTCAAATGTGTTTCTAATCAGCATGCTGCAGCACCTTTCCATTAAGCAGATATTTCCAATTTTATATTCTTTACTTGAAAGCTCATTATTTTGCATTTACCTATAGTGAACTATATTTGCCGTGTATTAGCACAGACACTTAAATGTTCTCAATCTTGATGTATCCCTCACAATATTAGTCTTCCTTGCTTTTCTAGTCATTTAAAAATAATTTACAAACAAGCAGTATAAAAGTGTGGTGAATCCTAACTAAGTTGTCTCTCTTCATATACACACACACACAAACACATACATATATATATACACACACATATATATGTTTATACATTTATATATTATATATTTATGTGTACACACATGTGCCCATATATATATATATACACACATAAACATATATAATATATACATATATATGTATATAATATATATATATAAATATGTTTGTATACACACAGACATACATATATATTACAAAGACAGATGATTCTGAAGATATTTAATAAAAGGAAAGGATATAATGACAGGAATGACTTGATATCTTGGCCCTTCAGCTATAATATAAGCACCAGTGTTTTACTATACATCATGATAAAAGCAGTAAAACAAAATTCATGACAATAGTTAATAGTAGTTGCACAGTGATCCTTCCAATAAACATGTGATTATTATTTTACCTCTTCAAAACTACAGGGGAACTATCTTTATACATTCCAGTGAATGGGTTCAAAGACTTTGATATGATTTTAAGCTGTATTGATAGAGATAACATATAGGAAATTACTGAATCAAATAATTGATTAAATAAAAAAAGGATAGAGATCCAAAAACATAACACTGAAGAAAAAGTACTTAGTGGGTTCTGAGTCATAAGGCGTACTTTATTCATATTAATTTGTATATGTAATAATAGAAATCTATATAAGGATATTATAGTTGTGGGATTTATGTTAGTAGATACTATTATATCCAAGGAATCTGGAATGCCTAAATTCTTCCATGTCAATAATCCCTTTTAGAGGAATTACCCCCACAAGAACATAGCAGAATAAGTATCAAGATAACCTTTCATGGCTTTGTATGTATCTAATAATCTAACAAAGAGTTTCCATGAAAATTGGATTGGAGCGTGTTTCTTGAGCCTGATTCACGTGGGGATTTTTAGTAAAGAGATCTTATCTCCATGTTCTGAATCTTGGAGCTAGTCTCTGGAAGCAGAGAAGGAGTGAGGAAGAATAAAAGAGAAAAAAGTACTTTCTTAAAAAATTTAATTTTTTGTATGTATGTGTTCCAAAATTCATTGTTTATGCACCACACCCAGTGCTCCATGCAATATGTGCCCTCCTTAATACCCACCACCAGGCTCACCCAACTTTCCACT
This sequence comes from Lontra canadensis, assembly GCF_010015895.1. NCBI lineage: Eukaryota > Metazoa > Chordata > Mammalia > Carnivora > Mustelidae > Lontra > Lontra canadensis. The sequence goes on from NW_022631077.1 coordinate 7,460,950, forward strand.
CCCCCCCACCAAAACCCTGTTTGTTTCTCAGAGTCCACAGTCTCTCATACTTTGTCTCCCTCTCCGATTTCCCCCAACTCACTTCTCCTTCCCAACTCCCTCTGTCCTCTCTGTTATTCCTTATGCTCCACAAGTAAGTGAAACCATATGATAATTGACTCTCTCTGCTTGACTTATTTCACTCAGCATAATCTCCTCCAGTCCCATCCATGTTGATACAAAAGTTGGGTATTCACCCTTTCTGATGGAGGCATAATACTCCATTGTATATATGGACCATGTCTTCTTTATCCATTCATCTGTTGAAGGCCATCTTGGCTCTTCCCACAGTTTGGTGATTGTGGACACTGCTGCTATGAACATGGGGGTACAGATCACCCTTTTTTTCACTACCTGTATCTTTGGGGTAAATACCCAGTAGTGCAATTGCAGGGTCATAGTGTAGCTCTATTTTTAATTTCTTAAGGGATCTCCACACTGTTTTCCAAAGTGACTGCACCAACTTGCATTCCTACCAATAGTGTAAGAGGGTTCCCCTTTCTCCACAACCTCTCCAACACTTGTTTACTGTCTTATTGATTTTGGCCATTCTAACTGGTGTCAGGTGATACCTCAATGTGGTTTTGATTTGAATTTCCCTGATGGCTAATGATGATGAACATTTTTTCATGTGTCTATTATCCATTTGTATGTCTTCTTCAGAGAAGTGTCTGTTCATGTCTTCTACCCATTTTTTGAAGTGATTATCTGTTTTGTGTGTGTTGAGTTTGAGGAGTTCTTTATAGATCTTGGATGTTAGCCCTTTGTCTGTAGTGGCTTTCATTCCATGGGTTGCCTCTTTGTTTTGTTGACTGTTTCTTTTGCTGTGCAGAAGCTTTTGATCTTGACGAAGTCCCAAAAGTTCATTTTTGCCTTTGTTTCCTTTGCCTTTGGGGACATGTCTTGAAAGAATTTGCTGTGGCTGATGTCGAAGAGGTTACTGCCTATGTTATTCTCTATGATTTTGATAGATTCCTATCTCACATTGAGGTCTTTTATCCATTTTGAGGTTATCTTTGTGTATGGTGCAAGAGAATGTTTGAGTTTTGTTCTTCTATACAGTTATATGCCAATAAGTTAAGCAATCTAGATGAAATGGATGCATTCCTGGAAACCTATAACTTCCAAAACTGAATCAGGAAGAAATTGACAACCTGAATAGACCAATATCTAGTAATGAGATTGAAGCAGTAATCAAAAACCTCCCCAAAAACAAGAGCCCAGGACGTGACAGATTCCCTGGAGAATTCTATCAAACATTCAAAGAGGAAATAATACCTATTTTTCTGAAGCTGTTTCAAAAAATAGAAACAGAAGGAAAGCTTACAGATTCTTTTTATGAAGCCAGCATTACCCTGATCCCAAACCAGGCAAAGACCCCCTTAGGAGGGAGAATTTCAGACCAATATCCCTGATGAATATGAATATGAATATGGATGCCAAGATTCTCAACAAGATCCTGGCTAATAGGATCCAACAGTACATTAAAAAATTATTCACCATGACCAGGTGGGATTTATCCATAGGATGCAAAAGTGGTTCAACGTTTGCAAATCAATCAATGTGATAGAACAATAAGAGAAGAGAAAACATCGTCCTCTCAATTGATGCAGGTAAAGCATTTGACAAAATACAGCATCCATTCCTGATTAAAACCATTCAAAGTATAGGGATATAGGGAACATTCCTCAACTTCATAAAATCTATCTATAAAAAATCCAGAGTGAATATCATCCTCAATGGGGAAAGTTGACAGCCTTCCCTTTGAGATCAGGAACAGAAGGATGCCCACTCTCCGAACTGTTGTTCAACATAGTACTAGAAGTCCTAGCAACAGCAATCAGATAACAAAAAGAAATAAAAAGCATTCACATTGGCAAAGACGAAGTCAAACTCTCTCTTTACAGATGACATGATACTTTATGAAAAACCCAAAGACTCCACCCCCAAACCACTAGAACTCATACAGCAATTCAGGAATGTGGCAGGATACAAAATCAATGTACAGAAGTCAGTTGCTTTCTTATACACTAACAATGAAAATATAGAAAGGGAAATTAGAGAATCGATTCCATTTACTATAGCACCAAGAACCATAAGATATGTGGGGAAAAAATACTTTTTGTCTAAAAACCCATCCACTCTGTGGAGTAGAAGAGAGAGGTTTTCCTGAATGGCCTCTAGGAACTAGCTCCTTCTAGAGTCCACTTAACATACAAAGGTAGGAGAAGAGGAATTTTTCAAGAGAGGTAAAAAAAATAGTGCTTTCAGGTATATCTTTGTGTGTTTTAAGGCATGATGATCCCATATGGACCAGTGAATGCTCTGGAACTCGGAATAATTAAGTAAAAGCACCTTTTTGTCTTTCAAAAGAAGACTCAGAGTCAAAACTTCCTGGTGTGAGGTTATGGTAGAACATTCCTTAGTCGGTTGATGTATAGCAAATGGCAGGGGTGCCTGAGTGCCTCAGTGGGTTAAGGCTCTGCTGTTTGCTCAAATCATGATCTCAGGGTCCTGAGATCGAGCCCCACATCTGCCTCAGCAGGGAGCCTGTTCCCCACCCCCAACCCTGCCTGCCTCTCTGCTGACTTGTGATCTCTGTCTGCCAAATAAATAAACAAAACCCTAAAAAAAAGAAAGAAAGAAAGAAAGAAAGAAAGAAAGAAAGAAGAAAAGAAAAGAAAAGAAAAAAGAAAAGAAAAGAAAAGAAAATGGCACCTTAATTCAGTTCTGGGAAGGAAAAGTAAGACATTTAAAAGAAATTAATGTTTGAGTGGTCTTGAAAGTGAGTTAAGACCTAGCCAGATGATAAAAATGGACAGGGGACATTTGAGAACAATGGAACACATGTAGAAAATTGCCTACTTTTTTTTGGCTGGACCGTATAGTGAAGCAACATGTATCAACTGTGACCTGGATGGTCCAGAATGTATTCTGTCAGATTGATTTTAAACCCTTCATGATGAGAGAATATACTATTCTCAGAATTATTTGGATATTCCCCAAAACCACATCATGCTATTTTTCTGAGGCAAGTATTTTCATCCTGGGTACAATTTGGAAAAGTTATCAAAACTCTTCGTGTCTTAGTGCCAACATATATAAATAGGGAAAAGGTAATGCCTACTTCACAGGTTTGTTCAAGCACATGAGATCGTATCTATGAAAAGTGTTTATGCTTTGTAAGCTGGAAAGTGCAATACAAAAGTTATTATTAAGCTGATGAGATTTCTGTCATGGCTAATTTTTTGTATCATTTAGCAAAAACAAAATTTAAATATCCTCAAAATGTGATACCCAAAAAACACAAATCACTGACTTTCACTGTGTGCAACTATTTTTTCATATAATTCAATTCAATAAATGTGATTATATTTAAGATAGCCTTAAATCAGAGATGACAAATACAGGCCATAGGGGATCTTCTTCCTCACTTGTGCTCCCAAGGCAGACATCACTAATTGATATTAATACTTTTTACTCTGTGCCTGGACGGAGCCTCAAAATTCTTCCCAATGTTCCAAGCAGCTCAAACCAACATTTAAGAGTTGACCCTTGAAATCTATTGTTATTTTGATTGGATTTAAGCCAAAAGAAGACAGAGGGCACTTTTCTTCCTTGCAAACCAGCATTGCAAACAACTATTTCAGAGACAGAAAAGCTCTGTCTTTATGCATTTTCAGGAATGAGAATATGACATGTATGAATTGTGTGAAGTGAGTTTTCTTAGCAGTGTAACAAGAGAATATTTTTAAAAATGTGGCTGTTTTTTAGTACCTCAGCTACTGATTGAATAATTTCTTTCAAATCCAACATGGTTTCATATCAGTTCTGTTAGTTGTAAAATGATATTGTGGAATGACTAGGTTTGTGCCAAATAATAAATATAAATTCAAGTAAAAATATCCCTAAGTATGTCAGAATGATTTTGTGAATGGAGTCTAGAATGCAGGCAGATGCATTAAAATGTCATAACCATGTATACACATAGTTACCAAGTCATTGTCAGATACTATTTTCATGCATCATTTTGATGCTATTTAATGTAGGATATGCTGAAAAGCTATTATTTGGTCTTTTCAAAAGTACCCAGTAAATAACCTTCTGCCCAATTACACTTTTCCTAATATTAAAAAACTAAGCCCTTAAAGATTTATAATGGTTTCCTTCTGAATGTGTTGCAAAATTAAAAAAAATAAAATAAAATATCTTTCCTTTACACTGGTAAATACTTGCTAACTGACATTCTTAGAATGGATAAGCGGTATCATGAGAAAGAAGACATAGTGTTTGAGGAGGAAAGTTCTTAGCTTTGTGAGTTGCTGCTATGGAAGGGATAAAGATGGGCATGGGAGTTAAATGGACATTTTTTACTCATTCTGACTTGGGGACACCATCCTATAAGACCAGCCCAAATGGGTCCAGTGATGAAACTATGGTGTCAATTGTTTTGAATGATGGGGAACAACAGCTATAGGCTACTCCTTCACTCCTTCAGTCCTGCTAAGATATGGCCATATGGGATTTTCTTCCTCTTCATAACAGAGGTCCATCCCACTCTTCTCTAGCTTCTAAGGGATGGTTGCTTGTTCTGAGCCTGGTGATATAATTATGGCACTAAGATGTAAAGAAAGGGAATGGCTTTAAGATCAAGACAGAAACAAAATTCTACTTACTATCATCTTGTGTGAGAATGCAATTAGCCATGAAGCTATAATTGTATGGCTGTGTGGGTGACAAGGGCTGTTCTGCCTGTGGTTTCAACCAATATGTGACATAACACTGGATTCAGATACATTCCATAATGGGGGACGCATTTTAGATATCCCTTCATCTATGGCTCAATAAATGCATACATTTGCTCCAATGACCTAGTTCTTTCCATTTTATTTATTTAATTATGCAGTACAGATAGCTAGAGACCCAGCACAGCAAGATGTCAGTTTTTTCTTGGTTAGACAGTAGGAAAGAGACAGAGTACTGATAATTCGGCACACTCAGATGTCCTGGGGAGAGATGTCAGATCACATCAGATCTAAAAGGCAACCTGATAGAAAGAGAAGAGGAAAATACTTTGATCCCAACCTCTGTCCAGCATTCATCAGTTCTTTCAATCTCGTACCAAGTATACAGATATATCTCATGTATAGCCATTTATTATTTTAAACTATGTAAATAAATGAATAATAAGCACCCATGGGCTCTGAAAGAAAATTTACAGGCAAGCTATTCCATGGTTTTGGGATATAATTTTAATCCCAGCTAGTCATCTCCCTATGATAAGAAAAGGGGAAATAAGAGAATATCGCAGTTAAAGATTGGAGCATCAGATTTCATCAGATAGACTTGATCCAGTCCCATTTCTTCCACTACTGGTTACATAATACCAACATTTTCGTCGCGCAAAAAAGAATAATAACAGAAGCTATCTTACTGGTGTTACTGGGAAATAATTAAGATAGGAGCACTGGGTGTTAAACGCAAACAATGAATCATGGAACACTACATCAAAAACTAATGATGTACTGTATGATGACTAACATAACACAATAAAAAAAGATGAAAAAGATAGGTGCTTACAATGTATTATGATATGTACATTTTCTGAAAATATCTCATGGATAATATAAAGTATGGTGACTGGCATTCATTTATCTTTAAATCATTCAATGAAACACACACACTGTGAGTATATACTGTGATCTATTTATTGTGTTGTGCACACGGATATAAAAATGGGGAAAACATTTGTAACATCATCAGACACCTGAACTCAGCTGTCTTCTCTTATCAAGACATTTGGAACACCAGCGGCTTGACTTCATTGAATAAAGAGTAATATGTGTAAACACAGACATGAGACATGGACACCATGAAGATTAGGTAACTAGAGATCTCAGTACACAACCAGTAATGTGTCTAGTGTTCAAGGAGAAAGTAAGTTTTCTAGGTGTCAGCTTCTTGCGGCTGTTGCTCCAAAGGAGGTCACTGCCGGGAGTAATGAGAACAGTTGGGAATCTCTCCCATTCTCTATTGCCTGAAGGTCAACAGCCATCTGGTCTAACTCATGCTGGCTTTCCAATTGAGAGTGAAAACAGATTTTTCTATCATGTCCAAGAACAAAGGGCATGGCTGAATCGTGGAAAATGTAGAGGACACAGTTGCCTTCATCCATACAGAATGTGTATCTCAATTTTCTGTAAATGCATTCTTGGGGAAAGTGTCCTTTGATTAAGAGGCAGAATATAGGGGGCATTACAAAAAGGGGATGGATGAGCCATGCACCAGAATCCCCTTGGAATGATAAAGCAATTACAAAAATGAGAAGGTTCTCTTTGGGTAATCCAAGGGCTATCTTTCAAATACAGAGAATAAATCCAACCAGTCAATGAGGTGCCTACTCTTTGCAAATCATGAAACAGAAGTTATATATGTCACCACTGTGTGTTATGAACCTTTTCTTTTGCATTTTCATAAAAAAAATATGACATTCTGAATAGGGCACTGACCAGCAGATTAAAATCACTTACTATGAGTGTCCTTTTATTTTCTTGGCAGGCCACATGCTGATCTAGCAGTCATCCATCTTTTTCCCTTTGTCAGACGCTGGTTAACAAATATTACCTGGTGATAAAACTGTCCAATTTTCTTATAGCAAAATTACAAACATCAGGAAAAAATGCTGAGCTTGGGTAAGATATCTTATCTGTGTTAAATATTTCAGACTTATTACAGAGCTCCGTGCACTTGGTGAAATGTTTTAAATAAATATCCAAGTGCCAAATACCTTGTTCTTTCAAATTTATTTGAGGGCTATTAAATATGTTACAATTAATTTCATATGCTGTATTAAGACATTCCATTTATATACTCAAAACTACAGGGGTCTCCATAACAGCTCTAAGTAATTCCATTTTGCAGTACAAGGGACATTGTTAATGTTCAAAGATTAGAAAATGCACCCTCTTTGATCTTTGCTCCTTACTGAAAGACAGCATTCAGATACCAGGAATGTATTTTTCTTCAAATAGTTGATTTCTCCTAGAGGAAGATATGATTAAATAGAATACTCCAGACTTAATAAGGGAACAAAAGAACTGGCAATTTCTTTTTAGCTCTTCTCATTCTAGTATCTCAAAGCTGTTTGCCTTGGGATTTAGAAATTGAGAGAGAACAAGTTGCTGACCCTAGAATCGAACAACCACATTAGTTATTTTGGTTATGCCAGTATTGAAATGGAGCATGAGCCAGAGGCAGGCAAACTTCGCAGAGTAAGCATTTTGTGTAGTTTATCTTAATTGATGGCTCAGCATATATATGTGCAGAAGCTTAAAAAAACGAAAGGAATTATTGGATTCTTGCAAGTAATGAAACTCGAGGTTCAGAAAGGAAAATGGTTTTCTCGGCTACTTTCAACATGCTTCTTAGAGTCACTCAGTGTTTATAACCTTTTTTGTGACCCTTGATTCTTTTGGTCATTTATTCAGCAAATATCCATTAGCAGTGCTGTTGCCAGGTGTAGTGGTAGGTACTAAAGTTTTGCTGATGCTCACAGCCTCGTTTAATAGGGATTATAGTTTGTTGATGAGGCTCTGTTAATAGTTATATAGAGCCTCAAGCAAAAGTCTAAGTCTAGCCTATTATTTTCTTTAGAAGAAGACTTTACTTATTTCAAAACACATTTCTATATATGCCCGTTGAAAAGAAACAGCAGGTTGCTGTGGCCAGGCTCTCTCCCACAAGTTGTGTCAAGTAGGACTGGACCATCACAATAGCTTCATCCCACTCTGCTTTCCGGTCCAGCCTCTCCGTGCTGGCTGGAGAGATTATAGTTCAGGAAATATTTGATAGCTTCCCGCTGTACTTAGGACAAGGATGAATATATTTAATGGTCCTCTGAGATGTACATAATCTGGTCTCTGTGTAGTCCTGCACCTCATCTTCATTGAGCTGGAGGCTCAATGTCCTCCAGCTACCCTCACTTTCTCTCAGTTACTCCTATATGGCTGGGTTGTTCCAAATGCTGTTCTTCTATGTTGAATTCCCTATTAGGATCAAACCCTCCAAGCTTGTGTCCAGGCTTCCTGAAGTTCATGAAACAACGTTTTTATAATTTGTCTTATATTCATTCTGAAGTAGCTCAGCATCTAAGCATTATTTCAAAATCTATAGATATATGCTGCCTCCAAATCCCTTCATCCTACATTTCTTTCCAAGGTCTGATGTTGTGAGTGGCATGACAGGATTGCCAAAAGCTGATCAATAAGGTGAGCTGCTGTTATTGGAATTTTATTCAGCAGAGAAAGCCTGCAAAAACTTTATTAACATATTAATCCAAAACTTCAGGTTTCGGAACATAAACATCATTTTTTCAGAATGTTTTCTTTGAGGCCGCTTATCCATTTAACAAATATTTATTGAAAATCTTCCTTAAGTAAGGAAACTCTGAAATTCTTTAGTAATGACCAGACTTATTTTATATGTTTTATTTCAGCAGTACTTTGTTTCATTTGTGATTTCTCTCCATCAGGGACATCTATTAATAAATAGACACACAATAAATAATACTTGGTCACTGCCCTAATTTTCAACAAGTATTTATTGTATACTAACCTTGTTGGGAGTGTTATCCTAGATTCTAAGAATGTAATACTGAGCTGGACATGTTACCCTTGTGACGTCAAAATCTAGCATTAAGAGGTGTACACAGAGTATTAATCACACACATTTGTAAGCACGTGCTATGAAAAACACTGCAAAGGAAAACATAAATTCTATGAGAGGATATAAGAAGTCCTGAGGCAAAACGCTGGAAGGGGCATGGAAGTGTTGCTCAGGCAGCTCTTGCCCACCACTCTGTGGAGGTGACGTTGGTACTGAAGAGGAAATAATAAGCTTGGCTAGTCATGCCTGAGACATTCTCCTATGTTCACTTGGTGACTCTGTTGATCTTGGCTGGTTTTTCTCACACAGCTGGGGGTCACTTGGCTGTTACTGATCTTAGATGACCATAGCTGGAAAACTTGGAAATTTATTTTTGTTCTGTAGGTCTCATTCATTCTTCAATTGGCCAGTCTAGACATGTTCTCAGAGCCATGGCAGAAGAGCAAGGGTGAACAAATCCAATCATACATGTGCTTCTCAAGCCTTTACTTGTGTCATATTTCTTAACATGCTGTTGACCAAAGCATATCTCAAGGCCAAGTCCAAAGTCAGAGTGGGACAGTGCTACAAAGTTATGTGAAAAATAGATGGATATATAGTATATTATGGGCTGACCTGTCCCCTGCAAAATTCATATATTGAAGTCCTTATCTCCATTTTTTCAGATGTGACTATCTTTTTGAGATAGAACCTTTGAGAAGTGATGACTTTAAAATGAGACTGTTAGGGTGGGTCTTAATCCAATCTGACTGGTAAGATTGAAGATAAGAAAGGGCAATTGGGACACACAAAGACACACTAGGGATTCATGCACACAGAGGAAAGACCATATGAGGACACAATGAGAAGGCAGCCATTTGCAAGCCAAGGAGAGAAACCAAACCTGCTACTACCATGATTTTGGGGTTCTAACCTCTAGAACTATAAGAAAATTAATTTCTGTTGCTTAAGCCACCCAGTGCAAAGACAACACTAGCAAATTAATACAGGGACGGGTGAAAAAGAGAGGCCATTTTTAGAGAATCTATTATAACAGGGAAAAATCCATGTCCACTTAGACCCTAAATTTCAGAGTAGAGAAATAGATACTATACATTATAAAAACAGTAAATGACATAATATATGAGAAGATGTAAATGCTATGGAAAAACTTTAAGGTTAAGCAGAGTTAGGGGATTGGTGGTACTGGAGGTAGATGGTTTCTGTATTAATAGGATAGTCAGGGTAAGCATTGAGAAGGTAACAAATGAGTGAACACTTGAGAGATGAGGGAGTTTATGAGGATAGCTGAGGGGAGCATTCCAGGCAGAGATGAGACAAATCCAAAGGCTCTGAGACAGAGCATGCCAGGAGTTTGGGAGGCACAGCAAGAAGCCAAGGTGGCTGAGAATAGTAGGAGATGAGTCAGGAGCATGATAGGCCAGTCTATGTGGAGGCTCATAGACCAAGGAAAGACCTGGAACATTGCAAGTAAAGGACTTCCTCTACACCTGGTTCTTTCTCATTTCTCATTTCTCAGTATCTATTTCTGTTATTTGTACTATAGATTCCCAGTTTCTGAGAAGCAGCTACTAATATGCTCCAGAGTTTGCCTTTTCTCATAAGATTGAGATATTTGAATAATATTCCTCATACTGCTCAAATTCCACTCCTGAGTCTGAAGTTTTGTTTTGTTTTTCCTAACATCATCTTCCCCCACAACTAGCTAACCTTTGGTTTTCTTAAGTTGGGAAAATTAACATGTTATAAGTTTCTTCATTAGATCCATTATAAAAATGCTTATTAATGTTCAGGTCATATTGAAAAAGGGATTCAAGACATGGGACCATTGCTTATAAAGTTCCTAGAACTGAGATCCTGGCCTATAGTAATTGCTCAGTAGACACACTAGCTACTATATATTTAATTGAATTGCTTTTTATAGGTCTGTTAAGTTGGTTGATGGTCAGCCTGTTTGCATCCAGGCCTTCTGGTTTTTTATCTACTATATATTCTATCTGAATGAGCTTCTGCTGTCTGATATGTCTCTGTGCAAATTTGGTATATATGCTCAAAATGAGTTTTTGTCAGGTATGTGTTTAGTGATCTATGAATAGTTTTTGATTTAATCTTATGCATACTACTGTTCAAATATGGATTTTGAGATCATTCCCAGTTAAATCATATCTCCCAAGTTATAAAGTATGATTTAGAAGTATTTCCTATTGATTTTTAAATATAACTTATGATGTTTTCAAGGATATCTGTAAGAAATAAGGTAAGATTACCAAGGAAAATTTTTTTATTTCTCTGGCCATTCACTGTACTTTGTGTCAAGTTGTAACCTCACATCATAATTTCTTATAAAAGATTAAAAGTACTAACGTTTTCTAGGGGTGCCTGGGTGGCTCATTTGGTTAAGTTTCTGACTTGCAACTTTGGCTCAGGTCATGATCTCAGAGTCATGGGACTGAGCCCTGCATCAATCTCCATGCTCAGCAGGGAATCTGCTTGAGATTCTATCTCTCTCCCCGTCTTTCTGCTCCTGTCCCTGTTCCCTCTCCCTCTCCAAAATAAATATATAAATCTTTAAAAAATATATAATTGGCTTCTAGTGAAAATGTTTGCTAGGAACATTTTCCTGTTATAAGTCAATAATTGTTATTTCAGTTGTTTGAGTAGCTAAATAAATTCTGTTGGAATCAGTAATAGTCTATTCTGTCATTGTGAGCTAAGATTTTATGCATTGTTAATATTCAGAAAGTATCGCTTAGGTCATTTAAATAAGGGGAATAGAAATTAAAGAGAGGTAGATTTTCATTGCATTACATCATTCATCAGTTATTTCATGAGTACCGGGTTTCAGGTACAAGAGATGTGGAAGTGAAATAGACATATTAGGTTTCTGTTCTCACAGACCTTACATTTTAGTGGGAGAAACAGGTAATAAATGAGTGGAGAAGTAGATCAGCAAGTAAGACATTAGATAGCAAGGACAATGAAGAAGATACTACAGAGCAATGAGATCAAGAGTGAGCTTCAGAAATGTTAAGTAGGGGCCACCTGGATGGCTCAGTGGGTTAAGTCTCTGCCTTCAGCTTAGGTCCTGATCTCAGAGTCCTAGGATCAAGCCCAGCATTGGGCTCTCTGCTTGGTGGGGAGTCTGCTTCTGCCTGCCTCTCTGCCTCTTGTGATCTCTCTCTCTCTCTCTGTCAAATAAGGTAATTACCTCAAGGTAATAAATCTAAGGTAATAAATCTATTTAACTTAAGATAAAATTGTAAAAAAAAAAAAAAAGAAAGAAAGACAGAAAGAAAGAAAGAAAGAAAGAAAGAAAGAAAGAAAGGGTAAGTAGGGTGATTGGAAGCCACTGTCACAGAAGGATATTTGACCAGAGACCTGAATAAGAAAGAACTTGTAGTGTGAAGATCTGAAGGAGGAAAGCTCTGGGCAGCCAAAAAGTGAGTACAAAGGAGATGGAGGTGGGAAAAGTTTTGGAGAGAGTGAACAGTGAAAAGGACAGCACAGTGATCGTCAGTGGTAGATAGGAGATAAAGATAGAGAGGTTCTCAGGGACCAGATGATATGGGACTGAGTAGGCCTTGCAAGAATTTGCACATTATTTTGTTTCTCTACAATAGAAAGCCATCAAAGGGTTTTGAACAAAGGAAAAATGTAAACTCTCTAGGGGTAACACATAGACCTATTAGGATGCTAGTAAAGGAGCCCAATTAAGGAATGATGATGGTTTGGACTCAGATGACAACAGATAACATAAGAAGTAGTAGCTCATTTGGAATATATTTATAAGAAGGTGCTAATAGGATTTCCTGCTGAATGGGGTATGGGTGATGAAGGACTTAAGGAGGAGTCCTATGTTTTTGACTTTGTAGATAAATGGATGATGGTGCTACTTACTGAAAGAGGGAATGTAGAGAATCCTTATTTACTGATATAAGGAGCAGACTTGGGAAAGAAGGTAAATCAAGCATCCTAGTTTGGACCTGTCCTTTGACATATTGATAGGAGTTAGATTTATTACCTTGCAGCCAAGAGGAGAGGCCAGGGCTGGACATGTATGTTTTGAATCATCGAGGGGCAATGGATAAAGGCACAGAATATCTGCCCTGATAGTATATTTTGCTCTTGTGCAGTTTGGAAGAAGACTCTAAAAGGCCAGGATGTTGGGAAATTTTAACATCTCTCAAGAACTGTATCTTTTTACTGTCCCAGTTCCTTTCAAAGCCTTCCAAACTCACAGTAATCCTTAACAGAAATAGTCTTTCCCCTTGCACTGGTCCATCGCTGATTTCTGGTAGTGTTCTACATTTTTCTTTAGCCATCTGAAAGCTTGTAGTCCTATTATACAAAAATAACTGTATAAAATCTGTGGAATATGCTCCTGTTCCAAACTCTAGCTACTACCATATTTGTATTACCAGGCTCCATATTTGAACTCTTATGCTCTCTCAAATCATTTAACTCTGTGCTGCTTGTCCCAGATTCTGTTCTTGTGTAGCCTGGAGAAGAGACCGTGAGCAGCATAAAGAAGGGTTGGTCCCCCCCTCACACATAATAAATATGAAAAAAACCAGGACTAGTCAGAATTGTGTAAAAGTAGCTCAATTGATTTCCACATTTATCTGAATTCTTTGCATTGGCAAGTAGGAGTCAGCATGGAAGGCCAAGTTCGTAGGGCTGGGGCTGGGTGTGAGGTGTGTGAGTGATACAGAGCAGGATCCCCTTCAGCAGAGCTGAGGTCAGAAGCTGAACCTGAGAGAGCCAGGTGAAAGGTATCCAAATAACTATTTTGATGCAGACTTTGGTATCATGGGCATTTTCTGGTTCTAAAAAGAAAACGTTTGTGTAAACAAGTAATTACCAAGTAGTAATTGTAACATCTCTGTTCCTCACTTCATCTCTCATGCCCAGAGCCACAAAATATCCACAGCATCAAAATGGCCTCTCAAAGTATCATCTAACAGATCTAAGAAATAACTGTGAAGGTGAGGTTGAACTAGAGGTTGTGACACTAAGGCCTGGGTTCTTGATAAGGGACTGGCGATATGATGGTCAGGAAAAAATGCATCTGGCAAGAGATTTTCTTATAAGAGTGGGAAGCTTCTAAATAAAGAGAGATAAATGTTCAGATCAAACTATTAAAATAATGTCTCTAGTGCAAGATAGCTGTATCAGAAAGCTTCCACTAAGAAGAAATGCCCAATAAAGCAACACAAGGTGTAGGGGTCACATCAAATTCAGCACATTTCTCTTGATGTGCACAGTAAACAGTAAATGAGCAGAGGTGAATACTCCTTAATTTCAAAAGGTAAACTCTTCCATAGTTTTCCTACGAGTGAAGTTTAGAAATGTGGTCTGATTGCACAGCTAGGTGGGTTCGCAGTCGATTAAACATCAGAGAACCTATATTCTGGTTACTCCAACAGAAGTCTCTGGTAGCAGCCCAGACATCCGTTCTTCACCTGGGCCTGTGTAAAATTTTACTGAGGACTTCGACTGAGTCATGAATCACATCCTGTCCAACTCTGTGACTGACTCAACATCCCAGTTTAACAGCAAATACTAAAATAATAGCTCTGAGGATTGAAAATGATATGAACAGGCTAAAAGGAAGGCTTAACCTGTGAAATAAATTGTAACGGCGATAAACATAGTGTTCTGCAGTTAGCCTCCGAATGTCAGCTGGCCAGTGCAGAGTGGGAAGACCAGACTTCTAGCAGTAAAGAGATCTAAGAGTGTAAAGGTAACTGGTAAGTCCTGGGTGAGCTGGCAGCATGTCCTGGCTGTGAAAGTACAGCCACATCTGATTTTCTATGGCACCAATAAAAGCAAACTGCTAATAAATGAAAACAGAGTTGCCTGCACTCTCAACTGTTTAAATAATAACCATATCTAGAATACCGTATCCAGTTTGGGTGCCAAAGTGGCTCAAGTAGATTGACCGAGATAGGAGGGTCCCCGAAGCCCTATCATGAGAGGAATAAAGGAGGCAAAGGGAGATGTTTTGCTCAAGAAAAGGGGAAGACAATTGTGTTAAACAGATTTAAGGACCGCTGGGCAGTAGAAAAAAAAAATTCATCTTTTTCTATTTGGTTTCAGAGTATAATACCGGCTAAAGGTAGATGTGAGATTATATAAAAGGTCTCTTTCTAATAACTTCACGCAGTCTCACAATGCTCTAACTTGGCTCATATAGTACTAGTGCCCTCTCCCTGGATGTGTAAGCCCAAGCTGAATTACCCACAATCAGCTCTGTTACAAGGGAACTTCTTCCTCCCCCCTGTGGGAGGTCAGATGCAGAGTTCTTGAACCTTCCTTATATCTCTAAGGGTCCACCATTCTATTCCTTGCCCCCCACTGTAGAGATGCCATTTTCAGTTAAAATGTAGCTATTTGGGGCTCTTGGGTGGCTCAGTCATTTGAGCTTCTGGTCTGGGCTCAGGTCATGATCCTGGAGTCCTCGGATTGAGCCCCCCACGGCTGGGGGGGGCAGGGATCCTTGCTCAGCAGGGAGTCTGCTTCTCCCTCTCCCTTTGCCTGCCACTCCCCCTGCTTGTCCTCTCTCTCCTTCTCTGTCTAATAAATAAAATCTTTTAAAAAATGATGTAGCTATGTACCTACAAGGCAGAGTGTATATGTGTATATGTGTGTGTGTGCATGCGCATCAGTGTGTCCAGGCGAACGTATTTGTATACGTACAATTGCTCACATGAGCAGGCACATATCTCAAGGATCCCGGCCGCACCATGCAGAAGGATCCCAGATGGAGAGCACATGGTGTTCCCGTCCCTGTTCCATCTCTGACTTATGATGCCTCTTCTCCACAGTTCCAAATCTAAAGCCACTGCCCAGGTGTAGCTGGACCATTCTTCTCACCTTGTCTCACTATGTGCTGGAGAAAACTGAGCTTAATGACAGGGTCACATAGGAACATAACAGGAGAGAAACACATGGAGCCTCAGAGCTAGCAAAGCTGAACTTAAACCTAAGCTGAATGCCCACAAGAATCTAAATTTTTCACATGTAAATTTTTTTGCCAATAATATTTTTCTTAAGAAGCAAAAAAAAAGTATTCTTCCAAAATATAAATGTACTAGAAATAGGAATGTTCTGAGATGGAGATTTCTGGCCATTGCTGCATTTTTACCCAAGCAGTTTCACTGTGTTTTCCAGAAAAAAAAAAAGCTGCTTTTCTCCCCCCATAAAGCCACAGAATATTTTCACAAAAAGCAGCTCAGAAAGAAAGGATATTTCCACCATTTTCCATTTCTGTAGAATTTGCACGGCGTTTTTATCGTCTCTGATTTTGTCAGAGGCAAGAATTTTTTTTTTTTTCATATGGCTGCAATTTCAACCTTCTGAACATTAAGCAGATATAAATTATCTGCAAGGCTAAAACATCTTTGATTAACAAGCTAGGGAATTGCAGGTATTAAAATTGCCCCCCAGAGGGAGTGCATATCGTTCCATGAATGCATTAGACATCTACTTTGAATTACAAAGAAAAATTAATTAAAAAGTATATGTTTATGAGTAATGTGTGTTCCCCTGAGTTCACTCTGAAAGCCACATATATGCAGAATCTAGTAAAAATTAAATTACATTAGCTGCATATTTTACTTCAGCAACATGAAGAAAAAGCAGGTATTGCCTAATGTTTCATTCTAGAGAACTTCCGGAGCGCCCCAAATGGTCTGAATGGATTTTAGTGCTCAGACACCCACTGGAGAATTCTGTGTGTGGCTAGAAAAAGAACTGCAGCTACCTTAGGAAGGGCTATTCCATGCTCCTGTGAACAGCTCTGCTTCCAAGCTAACTATCTGCCGTGCTCTGAATCAGTCCAGCCATGACCACACACCTTCTACGGAGTTGGTGTGGATAGAAAGATTCAGCCGGCTCCATTTCTCCATTTGCAAGGCGTCCTCCATACTGGGAAACAGGCAGCCCTGCCGGTTGTTGGGCAGAACTTAGTGTCTCCAGAAGTATGTGGAATCTAAAAACAATAAAAGTGTTATGACATCCAACACTTGCCCATATTTTGTTTATTCCATAGATCTCTCATTTCATTAGCTTTCTGTGCCTTTTTTTCCCCTCCCTGTGCTTTTTCCCTTTCAGTTACCATGGAAACAATTTCCCTGGTAGGGGAGGAGTCTAATGGCATCCAGGAGTGTGAAGTAAAGTCAATTTATATCGTGGTTTGTGAAATATTGGGAGTTCGTAATGGTTGTTATCACCACATATGGTAAATCAATCTCTCTCAAGAGCAAATTTCTAAATATTGATATGAATATGGGAGTGATAGAATTATATAGAATCATGCATCCCGGCAACTTGCATGGCAACCTTTAAGATAGACATTTATATTTTGTTTTGTTTGTACAAATAGAAAATGAACTACAAAAGATGTAAAATGTACTATTCGTGGTTTTTATCTATTTCAAATTCTCCAAAGGCGTTAACCGGGCTCTAACATAAAGCTTAAGTTCGTTTTAATTATATGGATTAAGAAGCCTTACTGATCACTTAGAAAGTTTATATATATATATATATATATATATATATATATATATGTATGTGTATGTAAGTGTGTAATTTCTTACAGATAGCTTATATATAGTGGAGCACCGATGTCTTCTTCATTCTCACTTTAAATCAACTGGTATTTGGACAAACATGTTAATTCAGGAAACACAGGCTTTAAAACTTTGTCAAAATACATGCACCTACACACAGGCAAGTAAGGTGATTATATTTTCAGATTTTAAAATAGATTGGTTGGTTGTCCTTGCTGAAACCAAAATTTGTTTATTTGGTTTCACTTATAGCTTGTTCTGCTCTTTTCTCTCAAAAGCCACGAATGATGAGATGACAAAATATTGGATTATTTGTGCTCTTGAAACAGATGCCACCTGAGTTGTGACAGGTATTTTAAGGATAATCTTCTGCATTCACTTAACACTGATTTGAAAATCTTCAAGCCGTGGGTATATTCTTGCTCGTTTACCACCCAAAAATGAGTCACCTCCTGGGTATGAGGGGAGAGCTGGAAATAAAATGGAAACACTGAGTGCAGGTGCAAGGGGGACCCATAAGAGAGAGGAGTTAGAATCATCACGAAAAGTATGTCTGGCTCCAAACACAGATGCAAAACAACCAAGGAGACAGAATATTTTGATTTATTTTTTTTTCCTGAAAGAGCACCCTATGTTAATTTTTATGAACATGGAAATTATGGCTTAGTTGACATTTTTGGGAAACAACCATTCTTAAACTATTTCCGCCTGGTATTCTTCTATCTTGTCCTCTTGTGGAACGTGGTCAGACTGCGACTGGACCTTTGAAATACTACTGTGTGATCTCATTCCCTTTTTAGATTTAGGGAAATGTTTAATATTTTATGATCCTTTGAGACAAAGATTCTTCAGCTTAAAGAAGGAAAAAAATTAGAGTAAACATTCCCAAAGACGGTTGGAGATTTTTCTAAAATTCACATGAAAAATTAGAGAATGGAATTCGATGCAATTTGAGACCGTGGGAGAAACCTGAGGGGAGGGGATGGAAGAAAGCCAGCACAGTTGTTGGACTTATTTTAAAAAGTGCCTCTGATTTCAGCAGACATCCACACAAGTCACTTTGGACGCTGATGACTGGGGTGTCTGCTCTTTTTCCTCTCCTTTGCTCTCTTCTGCCCATAGACAGGGTGTTGGAAGGAGCACCGCCATTTCTCCCCTGCTTTGTTTGTACCACACGAGTTGGTTTTACAATTGCTTCTTACCAGAGTAAATTCAGTGATGGGTTTGCTGGAACGGTAGGAAATAAAACATGCCCAGAGAGCAGGTTCAGAACCGTGCCTGCATCCTGATCAGGCTGGAGAAGCGAGCGTCTGCCAGAGAGGGCCTGCGGCTTGTGCACAGAGGTGAGGAGCTTGATTGAGAGGGTTGAGTGGAGGAAACCACCTCTTCTTCCTCGAGATCAGCTCCTATGCAGTTCTAGGACTCTGCCATCCAGTTCTTCCTGAGAAGCCTGTGCTATGCAGCCAAGACGTATCGTGTGTGCAGCTCTTCTCTGAAAAAACACATGGGCCCTCTGGGGAAAAAAAAATGACATCCGTTCAGATAGCTTCAGTGAGAACCTTTGTTAGTAATGGCTGACATCAGAGCACAGGTACTATTGCTCTCTTTTTATTGTTTTAAATAAAGCCAACAGAATCAGGTTGTCTGTGCCTCCCCTCAGCCACACTGAATGTGGGGCCCAAGAGGCCAGAGATCAGGGTGTCCATTTAGGGAGTATCTGCATCCATTACTGACAGTTAATGAAAGAGCGAATATAGAGTTGTGTTTTGCTTTGTTTTTAAGAGAACTTTTCATGATTTTAAGAGTGTGGCACTCGATAGTAAACTGGACAAATCTCAAATTCCATCCCTCTGCTTATTGTTTGTTTAGCTTTGGTTCTGGAGGCAGAAAGAATGTGGATGACTTGAGGAAAAGGAAACACTTCGTTTCCTGGGTCTAGCTCAGAGCATAGGCCACTGCCTTGTTCAAAAACCTTCTAACCACAGAAGAGGGAGGATTCACAAAGAGCAAGGAGGGAGAGACCACCTCACTTTCAAATATTTGGCTATGGTATCTTAGTGACCCTCTGCCTCATCAATCAGCTTCAGTGTTACACTCCCTCCTCCAGGACAGTCTCACCTGCTGGCTGGAGCGCGGGAGACCTTCCCCTCCCTGTGGCCAGAGGGACACTAATGGCCACAGTCAGGAGACAGGAGAAAGAGAATGTTTGTCCAGGAAATCAGTGAATGACTGAAGACAGAGAAAGGGTTTCATTGGCAGGAATAAAGAAATGATTTGAAATTACAAGCAGAAAAACAAAGCAGAAGGCCAGAAGCCAGGCAGGTCTGGGAAGCATAGGATGAGAGGTGTTATATGACCTGGTGTCTGAGTCAAATCCCCGGAGCACAGCAAGGGTGTCAGAGCTGCTTTTGGTGGGTGTTTGCAGGACATCACAGGGGTGAACATGGCTCAGACAGAACTGGCAAGCTGACAGGACCAGGCAGTGCCTCAGCCTTGGGTTTCCTCCTAATTTGGGTGCCTGACTTTCTTTTTGACAAAACTTTTACATTTTGAGATAACTGTAGATTTGCACAAAGTTTTACAGAGAGAGGTTACGTACCTTTTATGCAGCTTCCCCTAGTGATCACATCTCACAAACCTATACTACGACATCACAAGCAAGACAGAGGTATTGACATTCAAGATGCAGAAAACTCACCCTCACCAGATGCTCTGGTTGCCATTCTGTAACCGCATCCATACTTCCCATGCCCACCCTCTCCTTACACGTTAGTGACCACAAACCTGTCCTCTATTTCTATAACTTTGCCACCTCAAAGGTGTTATATAATGGAATCATACCATGTATAACCTTTGGAGATTGGGTTTTTTCCTCTCAACATAATTCTCTGGGATTTCACCCAGGTTGTTACATGCAATAGTTTGTTCCTTCTTATCCCCAAATAGTGTTCATGGTATGAATTCTTTAATCAAAATTCTTAATTCTTAATTAATTCTTAATTCTTTAATCAAAGAACAGATTCTTTAATCCTTCACTCATTGAAGGACATCTAGGCCGTTTCCAGTTTTGGGCTATTCTGAATTAAGCTTCTATAAACGTTCACCTACAGGTATTTGTGGGAACGTAAATTGTCTTTCCTCCAGGATACATGCCAGGTTGTATGATAGTTGCATGTTGAGTTTTTTAAGAACCTGATAAATTGCCACACTGTACCTTTGCACCCTTAGCGTGCGCATGTTCCTGTTTCTGTGCATCTTTACCAGCTTTTGGTGTTGTCATTTTTTTTTTTTTTTTAGTTTTCACCATACCAGTAGGTGTGTAGTGATAGCTCATTGAGGTTTTAATTTGGATCTCATTACTGGTTAATGATGTTGATTATCTTTTCACGTGCTTGTTTTCAGTGAAATGTCTCTTCAAGTCTTTTGTTCAATTTCTAATTGGATTACTTGTTTTTACCATTGAGTTTGAGAGTTTTATGTATTCTTGGTACTAGTCCTTTATCAGATACCGGTTTTGCAAATATTTTCTTCACTATGTAGCTTGTCTTTTCATTTTTTTAACAAGGTCTTTCATGGAGCAAAATTTTTCAATTTGTCAATGTTTCCTTTTATTGATCACACTTTCATTGTCAAGACTACCAGTTCCATGCTCAGTCCTGGATCCTGAAAAGATTACTCCCATGTTTCTTTCTCAAAAAGTTTTAGAATGTTGGAGCACCTGGGTGGTACAGTGGGTTAAGCTTCTGCCTTTGGCTCTGGTCATGGTCTCAGAGTCCTGGGATTGAGTCCCACATCAGGCTTTCTGCTTGGTGGGGAGCCTGTTCCCCCCACGGCCCTCTGGCTGCCTTTCTGCCTACTTGTGATATCTCTCTCTGTCAAATAAATAAATAAAATCTTAAATATATACATATATACATATATGTATATATGTATGTATATATATATATGAATATATATATATATATATATATTATGAATGTTAAATTTTTTTTTTTTTTTTTTTAAACCTGAAGTAGGTCAGAGTTTTCCTTTCCTCTCCTCTCTCTTATTCTTCTCTCCTCTCCTTTCTCCCCATGGTCATAGGGGCACTAATGGCCACAGTTAGGAAATAGGAGAAAGAGATTATTTGTCTAGGAAATCAAACTATGTTGCCTTTTTAGTTTCATTCAGTTTGAATGTTTTGTTTTGTTTTCGTTTCTCCTGAGACCAATTTCTTTTGACTAATGGACTATTTAAAAGGGTGCTGTTTGGTTTCTATATGTTTGGAGAATTTCTTAGTGTCTTTCTTTCTTTCTTTTTTTTTTTTTTTAAGATTTTTATTTATTTATTTGACAGATCACGAGTAGGCAGAGAGGCAGGCAGAAAGAGAGGGGGAAGCAAGCTCCCTGCTGAGCAGAGAACCCAATGCGGGGCTCAATCCAAGGACCCTGAGATCATGACTTGAGCCGAAGGCAGAGGCTTAACCCACTGAGCCACCCAGGCACCCCTTCTAGTGTCTTTCTATTACAGGTTTCTAATTTGACTTCACTGGGTCAGAGAACACACTGTATGATTTCAATTTATTTAAAACCATTGAGATTTGTTTTATAGAATAAGAAGGGATCTATCTTGGCACTTGAAAAGAGCATGTATTCGAATGTTGTTGAATGGAGTGTTCAATAAATGTCAATTAGCGTCTGTTGGTGGATAGTGTTTTTGAGTTCTGGATTCTTGCTGATGTTCTGTCTAGTTGTTCTAGCACTTTTTGAGTGAAGAAAGTTGAAGTATCCAACAACAACTGTAGATGTGTTTATCTCTCCTTTTTATCTCTTTCAAGTGTTTTTGTAATTGCTTATTGAATCAATTATATCATTGCTAATTTAAAAATTTGTCAGAATATTCTAATAGCTTTGTTAACTTATTGTTGGCATCTATTTTTTTACATGTGTTCTTATTTTTTCCCCAGATTTATTGAGATATAATGGACATAATATTGCATAAGTTTAAGGTGTACAATGTGATGATTTCATGCTCATATATATTGCAAAATATATATGAGTAAGATTAATTAACAGTTCTATTATCTTATGTGCATCTATCATCTGTACATATTATGTATCACTTTTCTTGTGAGTACATTTAATTTCTACTCTCTTAGCAATATAAGTATATAATACAGTATATAATACAAATTTACATACAGTATTGTTAACTGTAGTCACTATAATGCCCATGAGATACCCAGAATTTAACTTATAGATGAAAGTCTGTACCTTTTGACCAACATCTTCCCCCTTCCCCTATTTTCCTGCCACTGGCAATTGCCTTTCTTCTCTTTGTTTCTGGGTGTTCATTTTTTTTCTTTTTCTTTTTAGATTTTACATGTAAGTGAGATCATATAGCATTTGTCCTATACTGTCTGACTTACTTCACTTAGCATAATGCCCTCAGGTCCATTTATGTTGCTGCAAAAGGCAGAATTTCTATCTTTTTTATAGTTAAATAATATTCTGTTTTCTTTCTATATCACATTTTTCTTACTATGGACATTTAGGTTGTTTCCATGTCTTGGCTCTTGTAAATAATGCTTCAAAGAACACAGATGTGCAGATGTCTCTTGAAGATAATTATTGTATTTGCTTCAGATATATACCTGGAAATGGGATTTCTGGATCATATGGTAGTTCCATTTTTAATTTGAGGGGGAATGTCTATACTATTTTCCATAGAGGCTGCACCACTTTACATCCCCACAGTCTGGAAGTGTTTCCTTTTGTCTGCCTTCTCTGAAATACTTGCTATCTCTTCTGCCTTTGATAGTAGCCATTCAAACAGGGGTAAAGTACTATCTCATTGTGATTATAATTGATATTTCCCTGGTGATTAGTGATGAGAGTATTTTTTTTTTTCCGTGCCTGTTGGCCATTTGTATGTCTTCTTTGGCAAATGTCTATTCAAGTCATCTGCTCATTTTGTAATCTGACTTTTTTTTTCCTTTTCTTTTCTTCTTTTGCTGAGTAGTTTGAGCTCCTTATATATTTTAGATACTAACTCCTTTTCATTAGATAGTTTGCAAATATTTTCTCCCATTCCATAGGCTGCCTTTGCATTTTGTTGATGGTTTCCTTTGTTGTGCAGAAGCTTTTTAGTTTGATGTCATCTCATTAATTTATTGTTGCTTTTGTTGCCTTTGCTTTTGGTGTCAAATCCAAAAAATCTCTGTAATGACCAATGTCAACAAACTTTTTCCCTGTTTTCTTCTAGGAGTTTTACTACAGGTCTTCCATTGAAATCTTTAATCCATTTTCAGTTCATTTTTTTGAATGGCGTATAAGGGCCCTTTTCATTCTTTTGCATGTGCATATCCAGTTTTCCCAGATGTTGTTATCTATTGGCCATCTTTTTCTTCTTCAGTTTGAGATCTCCTGGTCTTTGGCATGATGCGTAATTTTTTTGTTAAAACTTGGTCATTTTTGTATCCTCTTAAGAAATTTTTTTATCTTATTTTAATCTTCTCTTTTAGCTTGCTTTTTGACATCACTCTAGCATGGGGAGGAGGGTGCCACCTTGCTACTGCTAGGATTTAGGATCCTAAATCCTAAAATTTAGGATCCCCAATGACCCCCCATTTTACATCCTAGCTCTACTCTACTACTAGGTGGGAACAGAAATTTGACTTCCCAGGTGGTCTCCACTAGCATCACGTTAAGGGTGGCCTCAGTTGGGGGAGTGGAAGTTCAGGATCCCCATATTGTCTCCATCATCTCCATTAAAGCATGAGGGGAAAGAAGAGTTCCATTATCACCTGATTAGCATGAACATTTCAGATCACCACTTGACCTTCCATGACACCATCCCAGCAAAGATGTTGGGCTTCTTGTTATAGCCTCAAGGGTGCTGCCTCAAGTCTGGGCTGCATACTTGGGCTTTTCTGTCGTGGTTGGGGGTGAGGATGCATTTTGTTTGTTTGTTAGTGGTGTTTGGCTAGAATAGAACAATGATTATCTAAATGTTTTCTGTCTTCCTAGGTGCCCTTTTTCTGGTCCTTTGCTTAGACAGACAGGCTTTTATTGGGGGTTCTTTTGTCTGTGTCTTGGTTTGCTGACTTCTTCAGCCCCATCTCTGAAATATATGAAGAAAAAAACAAAACAAAACAGGGAACTCTTCACTGTGTCATTTCTCATGACTCAGATGTTTAGCTGGTTGTTCCTTTCTTCACCTTTAAGTCTTTTTATTTTGTTTTACATATACTTCATAGTCTGTCATTGTACTTAGTGGGATGAATAGGGAAGACATGCCTGCTCCATATCCCTGGACATGGAAATCTTTGTGATTTTTTTCTTTTTTCTTTTCTTTTCTTTTCTTTCTTTCTTTCTTTCTCTCTCTCTCTTTTTTTTTTTTTGTCACCAGGATCTTAATTAAGGGCATTAAGGGCAGGGAGCATCCAAAAGTAGCAAGCATGTGTCAGCCCCTGAATGCTCTAAAGAAGACCACTCTTTGAGTTTCAGGACCCTCAGAACAAATACACTTTTCTGATAACACTGTGCCCATCTGAAAGTGTTGGGACATGTTCCATGTGCAATCGCATCACATTACTTCTGTGAGTATATTTTGTGAAGTATGACCCAGATTTTCCCTACTTTCTTTTCTACTTTCTTTTAACCTATTACCTGTCCTCATTTTGACCACTAGATAATAAGGTCTCTGATAGTTCAAGAAGGATTAGAATAAGACTAAAGTATTTGAAAGAATGCATATGGATCTAGTTTTGTTCACCCTTATCCACAGAAAAAGAGGAAAAAGAAATAATAAACAATATAATTTCTGGATTGAGGAAAGCCAAAGGAATTCAAAGAGAAGCATAAGCAACACTTGTAAATGTTTAATAATCAGCTTTTGAGGGGAAAAAGCTGTGAATTATAATGTTTTCCAACTTCTATGTTATAAATATTCTTGCCATGGCTAATTTCAAGATACCGATGTGCCATCACTCAGTGCAGAGTTGGGAGGAGGTGTGGCAATTGGGCCATACAAGTTGGTATGGGCCAACTCCCTACACATCACTGTAAGTGATAGTGACTGTTAAAGTTCTTCAAGAAGGGGCCTCACTGACCACCTCCACTATTATCTTCAATAAGAACTTTTGGGAACTCTATTCTACAACCATCATGACATGGAAGAGTTAAAATTGGGTGTGTGGGTCAGTGTCACATGGGCCTGAGGAACTTTCACTGAGTCACCCCAGTGGTAGAAATAGAGAAGAAATGCAGTTTCCTGCTGCTTCTGAGAAAGGAGGGGCATTTGGCTGCATGGGAAAGTCTGGATACCAAAGCAATCTTTGAGATTGATAGGCGAATTTGGCATGAGTTTTATATACAAGTGTGTATACAATCAAGTGTGGTCATGGATGGCTCGATGAATGCCTGCACAGAGCCCAGGCATCACAAAGACTAAGGTATGGCAATTGAACATCTTATTCAAAACCAGTTCAGTGTTAATCATAACCAAGGAAGAAATTCAAATTGTGCCTTTACTTGCTGTGCGGCATTGGACAAGTTATTAATTTTATTTGCCTTGTTTTTCCCATTGGTAAAATGCAGATAATAATGTTGCCTACACTAGTATGTAATGATGATTAAAGAAGTATACAGTTCCCAAAACATAGTAAGAATTTGAAAAATATATAAGGTGAAATATGTGTGTGTGTGTGTGTGTGTGTGTGTGTGTGTGTGTATTCCATCTCATTACTGAATCATTTTCTTTTAGGTATATCCTTCAGCCTTCTAAAAGGAAAGGAAGTAAGAATTTTCAAGGGCAGGCATATCATTTTTTCTCTGGACCCCTTGAGATTCAGACCAGGAGCCCTATTAAGATGAGGGCTTTTGGGGAGGTAGGAAAAGAGAAGATGTGACTTGAAAATAGATGATATCCAGAGGAGTCAAATACCCAACTGTTCGTAACTCAAGCCAGGTATAAGGTAATTTTTCTTCATGTTTCATTCTTCTTTTCATTAAATTTTGTGTCCTTAAGTAAGTCCATTAACCTGTTTGGAATTAAGGACTACTCTATTTTTGTTGACATTAATGACAGTTTGTTTCATGAATAAATTAAATGGAAGGCACTTGTTTCTACACAATTATCAATGCACTTAGAGGGGTCAATGCAAGATGGTGGAGCATGAAGTGCATGATGGGAAAGTGGGGCAAAGAAAGGCTAGTTGTGAGGGGCACATAACATCTATTCCAAGCTCTGTAACTGTGGCATTTGTGTTTGGGGAAAATTTAGGACTAAATTACATTTTTGTAAAAGGAGAAAAACAAACTACTTAATTATTTCAGTGCTTTCATTGGTGAATTAGTGTTAGGGAAATCTTTCTGTGTGATATTTTGCATATTTTCATTGTTCTCTACAGTCTATTAATGTCTTCTAAGCCAATCATTCCTTTAAACTGTTAGAGGAAATTATTTATTTAAAGAAAAACATATCATTGCTTTAGGGCCTCCAATGATGTGTAGAAAATACAAATTCAACAATTAAATTATATTAAATTAAATTAACTCTGGCAGCTATAATTTCCCATAAAAAGCACAGCAGCATACTGGGCATGAGAGAATGCCATGTGAAGCCCACTATTTTTTTCTTATGATTCTAGTTATTTAATCTTTTGATTCTTAAAAGAATTAAAATGCTCAAATATACTTTTTATATGATTTCAATTTTTCATATTAAGTACATCCATTTGATTTATCCTCAAACTTTTCTATTTGGCAGTGTCTTATTGTTCCAACTGAAACTTTGAAAGCATTAATGACATATTAGAAGTACCTCAAAGTAATCTAGTTGCTATCACTGTGGACTGATAATCGCCGCAAAAAAAGTTGGCATCATATAATATTGATAATAGCTTGCTTAAAATATGCATATTCCACACTTAAATTTTTTAATTTATATTCAATTTAGTTATCATAGAGTGTATTATTAGTTTCAGGGGTAGAATTTAGTGTTTCATCAGTTGCATACAAGCATATTTCATACTTTTAATTTTATCTAATATTCATTTCACATTATAAGCCCCTTACAGTCTGGAACAATTTCATTTTCTAGTGGCTACTATATCACATTTGTATTTAAGTTAGATTGAGTGAGTACATGGTACTTGGGGTGGTGATTTCTCAGTGTGAGTGTCATATTCAGGCATCCTTAGGATTTTCCTCCTCCTCTCCTTCTTCTTCAAGTGTATTTTATTTGTCTGAATTTCAGAATTTGATTTTTACTTACCAATATAGGAGGCAATTGACTTCGAGAATTAAAGATTCTCAGAAATTATTAAAGTTACAATCAAAAAATAATTCTGGCTGGTAGGTACAGCAGCATACATGCCAAAAGTCTTCATGTCATTTGACAGTTTGTTTGGATAATGATGCTGAAAATGGGAGACAGGCAACCTGGCCTATCATTCTGATTCTGGCCCTAGCTTCTTTTCTAAACTTAGAAAATTCACCTAGTCCCTTTTTGCTTTACTTTGCTCATCCATAAATTGTCGATGATATGACTGTCTAAAAATGACTTACTTAGTTATGAGGTATGAAATTAAATATATATATTTATATAAAATATTCTCAAAGTAAAAGAATTATATAAGTGTAAATCATTTTACTTGTCAAGATCATATATAAATTGATTAATAAAACACACATTTAAAATTTATAATTTGAAACATTATATTTTATTGTGTAAAGATTATCACTTATCCTTTAGAAACAGTAGCAATGCAAAATAGTATTTCATGTGTACAATATTCAATGTCCATGATACAAGGTCTTGAGAGATATCAATAACCTACCCTTTTTGCACAAATATCCAAACCAACCCAGGTGTTCTCTGCTTTCATAGGCTTGCAAAATTGAGAATTCATTAGCCCTAAAAGCAATCAATTCCTTAATCACAAGTATTCTTGAAAACTCTCACTGATCTTTCAGGAAGTTTTCCACCTTTTTCCATTGCCTTAAGACTGTTTGGAATTGAATTTAATCTTGTGAGGAGAAAATAATTGGTAGTTTTTCCTTTTAGTGATGGTCTGTGTATGAGAGTGCACGTATGAGTGTGTGTGTGAGAGAGGGAGTGTGTGTGTCAGAGCGTGTGCATTTGTGTGAAAGAGTGTGCATGAGAGAGTGTATGAGACAGTGTTGTGAGTGTGTGTGTGTGTGCGCGCCCGCTCAAGAGAGAGGGAATCATTGACAAGTCTTATAACCTCTTTCCTTAAATACTTTCCCTCATATGCATTAGCAGTTTTGGTGGTTTAGTTAAAACACAGTTTTGGTCATTACAACAGTGAAGGTAAAATATATTTTAAAGGTCATGTAGGATTATAGTTTTAATACCATGTAATGGTTTTGGTCTGTGTCTGTGCTGGAATCTGCGGGACTTTCTGCAGAATTCTCTATCGTCCGTTTGCTTATTATGCAATACTGCCATGGCAAAGGGAGCAATGGCTTTTCACTTTTTGGACATATATTATTATTATTCTTGTGTGTGTGACTGAGCCATGAGCAGGTCTTTTGCTAGTTGGAAGGAAAAAGGCAGTGTGCATGATAATTTCTATAAAGTTAAGAGAGTTTTCTGAAGGTGGCCCAAATTGTGCAGTCTCTCAAACACCAGATACAGTCTGGTCCACAAAATGTATAGAATTTGTAAGAGATGTCTTTGGGGAAAAAAGGGAGCGATTCAACTTTGGGGGTTATTATAAAGAAACTTTCCTAAGTAGCGGGAAAAGGAAATAAAATCAGAGCCCTGGTTCAGATCCCAGGGTAGCCACTAGCAAAGTCAATGTTTCTTCTCTGAGACCTTTGATTATGTCTCACAAAGATGAAGGAAGTCCTTTCTATGTAAGGGTGTAAACTGTGATTGCTAGATCCCTTGCAAATAAAGTTGGATTTAATAACGTTTACCTGGGTGATGGAATTTGGGGAAGTCCTGGTTCTCTTGGCTCTTGATCACAGGACATGAAGGCTGGGAAGGATGTCATGAAGGCAATGTCACAGGCATGTTTGGGTCTCAGATCTTCTCTTAGCTGAGGAGAAGACAATACTTGAAGGAAACCAGTTCTTCACTGAAGATGACTGGTGAGTATTGGTCACTTTCATTCAGCAGGTAATCCTAGACTTGCATGAGTCTGCTCAAGATCGAGGGCATTGGATAATGACTCTGTTAATAAGTAGGATAAATTCCAATAATCCCTTTTGTTTGTCTAAATTTTTAAAGATTTAATATGAGGAGCCTAGGAAAGGGGTCCATGAGAGGTGCTCTTCATGGTGGAAAGCACTGGAGACAGAGTCAATTTCACTTTGAACCTCAGGCCTTCAGCTTAGTTGTGTTACTTGGATGATGTTTATTCTTTCTCTTTGGAACCTGGTTTCTTATTCTGCCAAAATCTGGATAGTGTTTCCTTTCTCAGATGCCCACTGCAGGCCCTGGGGGACTGTGTTTGCTACTTCCCCTTATTTTATTTATTCTTTCCCTGCTTTGGAGAAAGACTTTTTTTGTTTGTTTCTATATACTAAAAATGATTCCCTGACACTCTGAGCACATGTGTACACCATCTAGAAACAGGGAGTCACTCAGAGTGTGATCCTCAGACCAGCAACACTGATGTTACTGGGAGCTTATTGGAAAAGCGATTTCATGGGCCCAACCCTCACCATTAAATCAGAATCTCTGGGGATGGGGCTTAAGAAAATGTGTCACAGCAAGTTTTTCAAGATGGTTCTAGTCACAATGTGGTACACAGACCAACCTCTTCCTCATCATGCGACATTCTGTCAGAAACAGAGAACCTCAGGCCCCACCTCAGACCTACCACTGAATCAGAAGTTCCATCTTAATAAAATTCCCAGGTGATTCATATGCACATTCAAGTATCAGACAGACTCCAAAAATCTCTACATGAGGCTCATTTCTCCTAAGTCCTAGAATTGTGACTCCTACGTGAACATTTCCTGATTTTTTTTTTTTACAGGCACCTCTAATTTGATATATATACTGATTTTTCACTTAAATTTGCTACACGTCTTGTTTTCCTTCTCTCTGAGAATAGTACCCTGTTTTTTAAGTCAAACTGTCCCCAACTACACCATCAGTCTATTATTGTATCTTGACTTCTTAATGATCACGGAATCCATTCCATTTTCTCTAAGGCCATGGCTACCTTTTCTATTCCTTTTCTTGTTTAGTCATTTCTTGCCTGATATGTTTATTTATTTTCTAATTTAAGAAATATGATTTCTATATGTCCTACCAGTTTATTAGTACTATATGTAATTTACTTATTAATTTTTCAGCCTTATGGGTCTAATGGACAAGTAAATTTGTAAAACATGCAAAGTGTATGTCATGATGATTTGATATATGCTTACACTATGAAAGGATTCCTCTGCCAATCTAGTTGAATCAATGCATCCACCACCTCATATATTTAACTTTCTGTGTACGCACGAGAACATTCGAGTTCTACTCTCTGAGCAAATTCAAACTACACAATACAGTGTTATCAACTTCAGTCACCATGTTAGGCATTAGCTCTTCAGACTTCATTCATTTTATAGCTGAAAGTATGTGCCCTGTCACAAACCCTCCCTATTTCCCCCACCTTCTAGCTCCTGGCAACCACTTTTTTACTCTCTGTTTCTGAGTTTGGCCTTTTATTTAGATTCTGTATTATAAGTAATACCGTGCTGTACTCGTCTTTCTCTGTCTGGTTTATTTCACTTAGCATAATGCCCTCAGGGTCCATCCATGTTGTTACAAATGGCAGGATTTCCTTCTTTTTCATGGCCGAATAATATACAATTGGATATCTATATTTATAGCTCATGTCTTCTTAATCCACTCATCTGGTGACAGACCCTTAGGTTGTTTCCGTGTCTTGGATATTGTGAATAATGCTGCAATGAACATGAGGATGCAGATATCTTGTCAATATCCTGTTTTCATTTCCTTTGAATATATACCCAGAAGTCTTACCTGATTTATTTTAATGGCCTTCTTTATTACCTCCTTGTCTATTGTTTTAGGTCTCTCAAATCTATTCTTTACACTGCTTTCAAAATGATTGCTCAAAATCTAAACCTGATTTAGTCACCTCTTTTGCTTAAATAGCTTCTTGTGGCCTTCAGGATAGACTTTAAACTGTAGAATATTTTCCAAGGTGCTTTGTTATCTGGCTCCTGCCTGCTTCTCCACTCTCATATTTTACCTCTTTTCTCCTTGAACTTTATAATTCAATCTTACTCGGTGACTTGCATTTCTAAAATAAATGAGCTTTGCTGTCTCTTGCATCCAGAATTGCCGTCCTCTTGATACCTACTTATCTTGCAAAACTTCCCCTTTTTTCATGACTCAGGCTAGTGCCTTTGCTGTGAAGAAACCTTTGACACTTCCCGGTCTATGTTAGGAGCCTCTTCCATTTGTTGTCACAGATCCTGTGCCCATCACTATTGTAAGACTTATCACACCGTATAACAGTTGTGCTTATATAGATCTTCATTACATATATTTCTGTTGTTGATGAATGAATAAATCGGAGGCAGCAACTCTCAAACAGGGATTTAGAGAGAAGGTGAAGATTATAAACACCTCTTGAGAACAGGGATCATAACTTGTTTGCCTTTGGGGTCTCAGAGCTTAGCACAATGCTTGGAATATGGTATGACTTCCATAAATATTTATTTAAAAAATGAAGGGACATATAGAATAATGAATGAATAGATGCTGTCAATGAAATGATTGCTATAAAATGCTGAGTTTCTGCCATCTATTTCATTTCTCCTGTCTTTGTCTTCTTCTACTCCCTGCAACTGAGTATGTTGGCAGACAGCCCTGTAGGCCCAGGCTTGTGCTGGCTCTGAGCTGGGTGTGACAGGGGCAGGAATTATGTCAGTGGCCTCAGCCCTATACTCCTGGGATTCAGTTTTGTTGATTGCCAAGCTCTGGTGCATCAGGAATAAGTTCTGGGACTGTGTCAGCAACTTATTAATGACAGCCTTGGGTGAGCAAGGTGTGTTTGGCAAGGTTATTCCATCATCCCTCTATCAGTTTCAATTTCCTCTGCTCTATGCCAGTATGTCCCACTTCCCAGACTTGACTTCCTCCATAGACAGCTTGCAGGCAATTTTTTGCTTCTTTCCATTATCACATCCTGCTACCTGCTCTGTTCCTGAATTGTTAGAGTTAGCAGCTACTTGATCATCTCCAATACTGAATCTATACATATCTGTTTTACCTTCCTCTAACCTGACATTTCATGAGGTGAGATCCAGGAGTGATGATGTTCTTTTGTTTTAAATCCAATGAGGCAAATCCAATGAGGCTGTTGGGACAATTCTGGGAAGCCATTTTCTCCATCAGACAATCTATTCACACTGAATATCTGTCTAAGCATATTTTTTAGACCTATTTTCTCCTAAACAGACATTGCCAATGTTTTCACACATAATTAGCAGTATATTTTTTATGTTGCTGAATTCTACAGAGACCCTTTTACACATCGCCCTTGAAATAAATATCCATGGCTTCATATTAATGTAGGTGCAAAACTGAATAAGTGAATAAATAAAGAGAGGAGAAAGGAAAGATCTTGCTAACAGAAGAATTCCAATGAATAAATATGAAATAAAAGAGGGAAGTTGAAATCAGCAATGGACAACCACTAGGGTAATAATTGTTATAAGTAAGTTACTCTAATGTATGCTCAAACTGGTGAGCAGAAGTTTGAGGAGAAATGTGGTATTTGCATAATCTCAAAATATCTCCCCCCATTACTTATTAATTACAAAAGGAAAAATAGTAACTTTACTGTGGAGAAACCTGGCAGACACTATCTTATCAAATGATCAAGGCTAGCATCATCCCTTGATAAGACACTGAGAAGGGCACATCACTTCTGTGACATTATTGCCAAAAAATGCATAATCTTAAGGTAGCTATAAGAAAACATCAGGAAAAGAAAATAATTAGGTGATATTCTACAAAATGCCCGACCAGTACACTTCAAAAATGTCAAATCATGACAGATAAGAGAAGATTGCCACAGACCAGACAGGAAGAGACAAGGAATTGTCACAGATTGAAGAAGACTCCAAGGGCACAATTTAGTGCAGGAAAAAAAAAAAACATTAGAGGACACATTTGGAAAAATGTCCATAGTCTATAGTTTAGTTAATAGTATTACACCCATGTTACTTTCCAAGTCTCAGTGATCATGCTTTGATTATGCAAGAGGCTGACAATAGGGGAAGCTGGGTGGAAGGTATACAGGAATTCTCTGTATCATTTTCACAGCTTTTCTGGAAGTCTATTCATTTCAATATAACACTCTTAGGTTAAAAGAATGGAAATGACTTAGAACAAGGTTTGACATGTGGTAAATACTTAACAAGGTCTAGCAAGTCATCACCAATGGTACTGTAGCCACCAGTCTGTCCAGACTGCTTTGCAAGGCCACCCCTCATCTGTGCACAAACTTCCACACGGCACAAAACTACACTCTGCTCCAGATCTGAGCCTACATGACAAAGGCCACCTTACCAACATATAGTAACCTCCAGAACAGACATGGAAAAGTTGGGCCTTAGTCTTCTGTCTCTGAAAGTTTAAGAAAATAAAACAGGAAATGCTTATGGCTTGCTTTATCTGTCTGTCCATTTTAAGAGACTGCTTGGATTTCTCCAAATGTAAACAGAGAATCCTAGCAAGATTGCTTAGAGATCGTCAAGATGGACTCGTGCACAGGAGGCCATATTTCTCTAATTGTCAGCCTCTCTTGGACAGCACCACTGCCTCAACAGATAAGAAAAAATTGTGTTCAAAAAACATTTGACAAGGTTTCACATCAGAGATTTATATCTAAGGCAGACCCAGGAAACGGGAGGTAAAATAGCATATTGCAGCTGAAAACTAATTTAAGAGTAGTAGATGGAAGGCAGTTGTAGATGGCAAGTTCAGCTTCGAAGGGGGTTAGAAATAGCAAGCTTTCCAGAGCTCTGGGAATAAGGCCTACATATTTGGGGACATATTCAGAGGAGAAAAGATCATTGAATTTGCTAGTGATACTAAAATTGAAGTCTTAGCAAATAATAAGGTGCAATATTACCAGATTGAAAAGGATTTGAATTGTGGGTGATTAAAGCGGAGGATGCTAAATGCAGTTCAGGTACAAAGATACAATCTAAGAAGTACAGGATCAAGGAGCCAATTATGCAGAACATACACCCAGAAAAGGATTTGGAGGATATTGTGGGAAAATCTGTAAAACCATCAGCATAGAGCAGAACTGCATTAGAAAAGCAACCCGGATTTACTAGGTTATCTCATCAAAGGGGGAGGAGATGAGAATGAAGAGAGATACTGAACCTTCATAAGGCATTTGCTTGATTCCTACTTTGAATACAGTGTCCACTGTTGGACTGAACAGAAAATGAAACATACCAGGCATGAGGATGGGGTGCAGTAAAGGGCAACATTTATTCGGAAACTATTTCCATTTTAGCTTCATTGGAAATAGGAGATTTAATAGTTGCAATTTTAAAAATTGAGTGTTGGCAGGAAAACTTTTGAAATATAGAAAATGGCAGGCAGATCATTGTTTAGATGCATGCACTGTTCTAATAATAGTCTCAAATCTTATTTAAAGGACTCAATGAAAAGTTTACTGTACTAGCAATGCGTTAGGATGTGCATCAAGGCAAAATTCAGCCCCAGGGTTAATACAGGGGAACCAGAGCAGAACTATTTAATGCCACGTACAAGAAAAAGCTGTCAGGAAAAGCTGAGAAAGTAAAAGTGCAAATGAATTGAAGAGACACTTAAACTTATTTTTGGTGAAGGAGGTGATTAAAAATCATTGCTAAAAAAAATCACAGAGAGAAGGAAGTGAGAACAAATTTTAAATGACCAGTTTTGACAAGCAAAGTTTTCCTAATTGCAATGTCTTCATACATACACTGGAATGTAGTTACATAAACAAGCCTTGAAGTTTTCCATTTATTTATATTTGTGTGCATTGCCTTTCCGATTCTGCCACAGGGAATGTGGATCCATTTAATATAAGTACAGTGTATGCCAATTTCACATAGCTCAATCTAGCGTTTTGTTTCCATGGTCTACCAGACTCTATGTATGAATGAAGCATGGGATTTTGGCTGCATCGGCACACAGAGTAAAGTCAAAGCAGACACAATTTTACCGGTGATTCAGGATTAAGAAATTATTTTCGTCTGAAATATGCAGACAAATAAAGGGAAGTATTGAGCCTTGTTTACCCTTTGCTACACCTATGTGGTTATCTGTTTTCTACTTTACTTTGCATGATAAAGAATCACAGATTTCTAGCTAGAAGGGACCTTAAGAGTCATCTAGTACAAATCCTCTTAAATTCCAGATAAGGAAATGAGAAACAGAAGGATTAAGAAATTTACCCAAACTTTCCAAGGTACTTAGAGCAAATCAGAAACTAGCTTCTTGATTCCTAATCCAGCTTTCTAGCATTAAAAGTTGTGTTCTCCTAAATTTATAAACCAAAATTAATGATGCTACCCTGAATTTGTGCAATTATGTTGATGTCTTTTTTTATAGTTGTTCTTTCAAAGTAGGAAATCTGGAATTTCTTGCAGCATTCAGTGTAGGAGTCAGTTGGGCAGCGACACAAAAGTCGAGAGGTGAACATCATCTCTAGGACAAGAATCGCGCCTGGGAATGGGCACGCCAGCCCTCAAGACATCACAGTTCATGGAAAACCACAGGCCACAGGGTGCAACACAGACTTGGGTCTCATGACTATTTTGCATCTAGTGATGATAACTTTACCGCTACCTAATGCGACTTGGGAAAATCAAGTGTTCCTCTTGTGTCTTGTTTCTCCTTAAATGAGAGATAGGAGCAGATGATCTACAAAGTCCCTAAAGATTTAAGATTTTAACATACAATCACAGTAAGGATGCTTCCTCAGTGGAGAATGAGGAGGTGAAGAGATGTAGTGAAGGGAAAAAGTGGAGAAGTGTAGAAAGTAGAGACATGAAGCATAGAAGGTAGAGAAGGTAGTGAAGATGAATTTGGTGTGTGATCAGATTTACAGTTGAATGTTCTTTAGGAGAGCATTATGTTAGGAATCAAAACACAGTTTTTTAATAAATCCAGCACTATGAGTTTTTCTTTCTGAAGCAGTCTTCATACTGGGGGGCATCACATAAAAAAAGATGTTTCTTATTCAGGGGCAATGATATGTGCAAAATATGTATCAAGGCATTTCCAATACAGTTGCACTCCATACATCAGGGTGCTTACCTTATGAGAAAAATCCATTCTCCTGAGTCCAGGTGAAGGGACATATCTCATCTCACCTTATGAGAAAAATCTATGCTCCTGAGTCCAGGTGAAGGGACATATCTCATCTCACCTTATGAGAAAAATCTATGCTCCTGAGTCCAGGTGAAGGGACAAAGCTCCCAGAACTTAGGTAGTGGAAGTA
The DNA here is from genome assembly GCF_010015895.1 of Lontra canadensis. Lineage (NCBI taxonomy): Eukaryota > Metazoa > Chordata > Mammalia > Carnivora > Mustelidae > Lontra > Lontra canadensis. The sequence continues at coordinate 7,497,724 of NW_022631077.1, forward strand.
TAGAATTTAATGTACCTTCCAGAGGGTGAAAAATGTATCAACTCTTACTTAGGAAAGGTTTTCTTGATCCTTCAAGAGTGACTTTCTTTGACTCAATGAGTTTACCTGAAGTCTTGCTTACCTATTCATTTGTCATTGTCTCCTGCCAAACATCCTCGGTCTTGTTGAAAACTTGAAAGTATTAATGATAGCATAACATAGTATCTCATGTCAATTTCCATAGTTATTCTTTCAAAAGAAGGACTATACCTATGAAAATTTTTTCATGTATATTCTTTAAGTGTTATGGCAAGAGAACTTTGTTTTTGCTAGTGAAGATATGCTCAATTATTCAAATAGCATATTGGGTTACATGTTCAAAGCAGTGTGAGAGGAGTGGTGTCTTGGAACTGACATTTCATTATTTGATACTAAAAATGGGAACAGTCACAACCTTTACCAGACTGAACTTCGTATTGTCGTCATAAGTCCTCCTTAAGAGTAGAGATTGCCTGTGACACCTATTTACCGGGTGTGATCTGAGTGTATGGTGCTATAATATTAAATTATTTTGTGCCCAAAATGTAGTAACAAGCATGTGACCATTGTTCCACAATTAATTCTGTAACATTTTGAGAGCTGCTAAAGGATTTTTTTTAATAAAATATTTGGCTTTTTGTGCTTTCCAAACAATATAATCAAACATTTTAAAAATGATATAGTAAAGCTCTAAAGAATAAGTTTTAGGGACATCTGGGTGGCTCAGTCCATTAAGTGTCTGACTCCTGTTTTGGCTGAGGTCCTGATTCCAGGGTTGTGAGATTGACACCCACATCAGACTCTGTACTGGGCATGGAGCCTGCTTAAGGTTCTCTCTCTCCCTCTGACCTTCCCCACAGTGTGCACGTTCTCTCTCTCTCTGAGATAAACAAATAAATCTTTAAAATGAGCAAACAAAAAAATGAAAAAGATTAATTATTTTATTCCCTAGTTTAAGAGTTTAGAAGCCAAAATTTTAAGAACTAGGTGACATTAATGACAGTGTAATAGTTGATATCTTCTTTATTTTCTTGCAATTTCTTCCTTTAATTTATTCATTGGGAGTGATGTTTTGATATTGCCTAAGGGAGATTGTTACTCATTTATATGTGGCTGATTTGTATTACAAATCTCCTGCTATGAAATAATTTTGGTGATTTAATTAAATAATATTTAATAACAAGTAAGGTCAGAAAGTATTTTGCTAATAATATGATTATAAAGAATTTCTTATGTTTAAATATGATGTTTATTATTTTAACTATTTTTATACTTGAGATAGGTCCATTAAAATCTTACAATATGGTAGATACTTGTAAGATGTTTAAATATAAAAGTAAATTTAGTTAATATTAACTAAATATAATGAATAGACACCACTGATGTTCAAATAAGTGTACACAGATGCTTCTTCAATAGTATTCTCATATGGAGCATTAATACAAAAGAGTATATTAGACTAAAATCAATAATAGTCATTTAAATAATAATTTAATATTAACCAGAACAAAACACTTTTGTCACCTTTAAACCTTAGTAAAAATACAAACACTTGTGAAACTACTATCCTTAAAATAAAAGTAACGCAGTCTTTATTTTTCATCATTTTACACATAGAAGTAGTAGGTTTCCAAGACTATTGGTTGTGGGATTCCACTCAGTTCCAGATTATCTGGTCAGTGTTTAAATTAACCAGATGAGGGACTTAAATGAAGAGAAGTCATACCTCAGAAATGGTTTTAAAAGATGTATTTGAGATATAAAATAGGCACCTAATGATTAATGATATTCAGACTGATAAGAAAGAAAGGAAACACTGAAGATTCCTGCAGAAACTTTTAACTTAGCTAGACTCCCACCACCCAATTCACTCCCTATTATTTTACTAGGAACGACCAGACCAAATATAACCCACACACAAAAAAATAGTTTTGCTTCACTTGCTTCGCCTACAGTGCCAGGGGGATGGATTTAATGATCTTATAGGCCTTTTCAATCTCTCTAATATTTGTGAAATGGCAACTGTCAATGTTGAACAAGAAATTGCTGAAATAGCACAACTTTTTGAAATGGATAATATCTCATAGGACAAGAGCCCAGAAATGGAAAGAACAACCATAAACCTCACTGAAACTCATCTCAACAGGATGCCAACTTTACTCTTCAGCTAATAAAAACAACCAACTTTAAAAATGCTATCTGTCAGTGAGTCAAAATCAGCCATTTTGAAAAATCTCAGTACCAGGTGTTGTGCATGCCAGAGCACGGTTACTCTTTCTCAGTGTGGTTGTTTTTCATTTTGAGTTTCGCTATTGCCTGACCATTTGGTTTCTGTTCACGTCCAATTAAGAAGTATGTTTAGTTATGTATATCTTGGATGTAATTAAGTTTAGCGTTAGATACTAGTTAGATTCTTTTTATTTTTTGAAACTAGAACTATATATTTTTGTGACAACATTTAAGTAGATTTCTATAAAAATAAAACATTTAAACTAAAGCACTTCCAAATTCTTCTGGTACCTCAGGCAATCAAAAGCTCTCTACTTATTTTCGAACATAGAGTCTGAATTTCTAAACATTATCAATATTTGACTATCTATATATACAATAATATTATGTAGAGATATAGATACAGATAGAGGTAGATATACATAATGGTGGTTCTGAAGCATAAGAAAAAGATCCTTGAGAGAAAGAATGCACAGAGAAAGGAGTTCAAGATATGTACATTTTCCCTCTAGAGACATTTTATAAATTCTAATATTGCTCAAGGTGAGAGGCAAAACAGACAGACAGAAGCTACTGCATGGGAGCTGAGTTTTCAGTAGTTCTCAGTAGACTTCAAGACTTGCAAGTAGGAAGAATCCCAGACAATCAGTGAAAACCCAGAAGATCCAAACCTGGAAACAGCGGAGAGCCAGAGGTAGAAAGTAATTTATAAAACTTCAGTTCAGTTGGTTCATTCCTTGATTAGATTAAGGTGATCTGTTCCAACTCAGGCTGCTTGACAGAAAATGAGGTGCTTATCCTCCAGAGTCTTCTCCACTTTTCTCGTCCGGTATCTGTCATTAAGCATAAAAAACTTACAGGCATACCAAAAAGTCAAGAGAAAGAAAACTAATTCAAAATTTCCAGATGACCCAGTCATTGGAGTAATCAGACACAAACTTTAAAATAATAGTAATTATCATGTTTGAGAAAAATATATGAAATATTTGTTGAATATTATATTTCATATGTTCAAAATGAAATATTCCCTAGAAAACTGACATCCATAAAAAGGATCAAGCAGAAATTATAAAACACAAAATCTAATAATGAAAATTAAGAACCAGTAACTGTTTGACCTAGACTGGACACAGCAGAAGAATATTTTTGTAAAGTAGAATATACGATAGTAGAAAATATCTGACTCAAATAGGAAGATCAAGAAAGATGGAAATTTTGTAAAAGAGTATTAAGAAACATCAGAAATGTGAAAAGGTCTAATAAATGTCTCAGAAAGTCAGAAAAGAGAAAGCATAACAGATGCAATATTTGAAATAATGACAATGAAATCACGACAAAAATGTATCATTAGAATTGAGAGAAGACATCAACCCACAAATTCAAGAAAAAATGTGAACCCCTAGTAGAATAAATACAAACAAACCACTTCTGGATGCATCAGAATAAGAATTCTGAAAGAAAGAGACAAAAAGTAAAGTTAAAAGAAGCCAGACAAAAATAAAACACATTACCATCAAGGAAGAAACAGTAAGGAGAATAACTAATTTTTTTAAATTTTAATCAGAGACAATAGATGCCACTGGCAACAGAATGACAATTTTAGGGGCACCTGGGTGGCTCAGTGGGTTAAAGCCTCTGCCTTCGGCTCAGGTCATGATCCCAGGGTCCTGGGATTGAGCCCCGCATCAGGCTCTCTGCTCAGCAGGGAGCCTGCTTCCTCCTCTCTCTCTCTGCCTGCCACTTTGCCTACTTGTGATCTCTGTCTGTCAAATAAATAAATAAAATCTTTAAAAAAAAAAAAAGAACGACAATTTTAAAGAGGAAAATAAAGGAAAAAAAATAGATGACAACCTAAAATTTTATACTTTAGAAAATTATCTAGGAAAAACTTTACCAGTGTAGACATTTCCAGGTAAGAAAACACTGTTACAATTGAATTTATTGCCAGTAATCTGAATTAAGGAAAAAAAAATAAAGGGACTTTTCAGGCAGAAGAAAATTATTCTAGACAGAAACGCAAAATTGCAGGAAGTAACAAAGAAACAAGTTTAAGGTAAATATGTGGGTAAAAATAAATGGTATATGATTAAATAAATATAGGAATAGTGTTTTAGATCTAAAATTCATATAGAATTAAAAGGCATGATAACAAATAAAAAAAAATGTGCTGGTAAGGGAGAGGTAAAGGTGCATATGGACTATTTATCCAAACTGATCATCTATTATGCACAGAACCAATCCCTCAAACTTTCAAAGAATGAAAATAATTCAGAACATGTTTTCTGATCGCAGTAAAATTAATCTTGAAAACAATAGCAAAACGTTAGCCTAAAAACCCATGCATGGAAATGAGAGGAAATACAAGTAGCAATTGAACAAATTGACCAAAACAAAAAGTATGGAAGAAAACCTATTAATGATAAAAGAAACTATTTTTATTGTATAATAATAAACATAGCTATGTCCAAACTTATAAAACTAAACTCATAATTACAATAAAATTTATAGGGTTTTTGTTTGTTTGTTTTTGTTTTTTTAAAAGAGAGAGATTGAGAGAGAGATAATGCACATGTGTAAGTGGGGGTGAGGGTGGGGGGTGGGGGGGAGGGGAGCGGGAAGGGTCTGTGGCTCCACACCCAGCACAGAGCCCAAAGCAGCACTCTGAGATCATGACCTGAGTCAAAACCAAGAGTCCGATGCCTAACTGACTCAGCCACCCACGTGCCCCCCAAATTTATCATTTTAAATGCATTATATTTGAGGAGTAGAAAGGGTGAAAATTCAATCGTTTAAATTTGGCTCAAAAAGTTAAGAGAAAGGGTAGCAATAGAAATGCAAAGAAAACAAAAAGAAGGAAATAAAGAATACAAAAAACAATGAAATAGAAGGAAATGGAGAATTACCCATACTACAAGTCAGTTTCTTTAAAAATATAGCATAATTGATAAATATTTGGCAAGATTTACCCCAAAAAAGATGGTACAAATTCCAATCTCAGGAATGAAGAAAGAATCACTACAGATTCTTCAGATCATAAGACTACATTATAAAAATTTTAATGTGAGGGCTGCCTGGGTGGCTCAGTAATTAAGCATCTGCCTTTGGCTCAGGTTGTAATCCTAGGGTCCTGGGATCAAGTCCCACACTGGGCTTCTCCCTCTGCCTGCTGTTCCCCCTGCTTGTGCTCTCTCTCCCTGACAAATAAATAAATAAAATATATTTTTAAATTTTAATTTAAAATTTTAAATAAAAGGAAAAAATCTTAGGAAAACAGTGTGAAAATTCTCTATCTAATAATTTTAATTCTAATTAAAAACCTTACAGAAAGAAAATTCCAGGCCTAGCTGGTTTTACCCATAAATTCTTTCAAACATTTAAGGACGAAATAAAACCGTTCTTACACAAATTCTTTCAGAAAGTAAAAATGGAGAGACCACTCCCAAACCGTATTAATTATGAGATCAAAGTTTAATAATACCATAACCTAATAGGTATATCAAAAGAAATGAAAATTACATTCCAATATCACTTATGAACATAGATATGAAAGTTCTGAACAACATATTAGCAAGTCGAATCCAGCAATGAATAAAAGGAATAATATTTCATGACCTAGTAGAAATGATTTCAAGAATGCAAGGTTGATTAAAGTCTGAAAATCGATCAGGGCAATTCACCTCATTAATGGAATATTATGGAACAATTATACGATTATTTCATTAAAAGCAAAATAATCTTATAAATTTCAATAGTTACTAGTAATTTTAACAAATAAAGTAGAAATAATAATTTATTAATCTGTTACATGATATCTGTAAATAAACAAGCCAAACCTCTGGTACACATCAGACTTAGAGCTCAAATATTAAATGCTTCACCCCTTGTAGTGAGAATCAGACAAAGATTTCCATACATCTTTGCTACTTAAAGAAACATTTCTAGATGGACAGCATCTGTCTGCCCTGGGAGCTTGCTGGAAATACAGAATCCTGGGCCCCACTCCAGACTTACTCAATGAGAATTTGCATTTTAAAATCTCCAGGTGTTTCATATACATGCAGAATATGAGAAGGAATTCTTAAAACCACATCTATTTTGGATGATACTATGGTCCATGTTAAGACAGGATTTTTTTAACAATTGCAATAAAGCAAACAAACAGCTTCTGCAAAGCCTAAAAGAAAGGAAGATCTCATGACTCAGGACAACAGGATAATATATGTAGATAATCTGAAGACTCTACAGATAAGCTATTAGAATTAATAAATGAAGTTAGCAAATGGGTAGATGCACACTTAACATACAGAGAAATTAAACTATTTCTGTGTGTTAGTGACAAGTAATAGTAAACATGGAATTTTTAAATAATACTTAGGAGAAAACTGAGAAAAGTGTTACCTGTACTGAAAATCTACCAACCATTATTGAAAGAAATTACAAAAACTCTAAACAAACGCAAAGACATGCCATATTTTTGTATTAAAAGATTTGATATTGTAAAGATGCCAGTTTTCTCCGAACTCAAAATGTATTGCAATTCCAATAAAAATTTCAAGTAATTTTTTGTGTGTGGAGAAGAAGCTTTGAAGTTAAGATTGAAAATGCAAACAACAAAGTGAGAAGAAGGTTTGGAATGCGTGTGTCTGCCAAAGATCTCCTATCCAGAAGAAACCCCAACACATTAATAGAAATAATCAACAATCTAATAAATTAAATAGGAAAAAGCATTGAAACAGTTACTTCACAAAAAGTTGGTATCAAAGTGACCAAACATGAAAAGGTACTCAACTACATTTAGACAGCAAGAACATGCTGATTAAAAAGAAAAAAAAAAAAAAAAAAAGAACATGGTGATATCAAAATATGGTTCTAGTCTAAATCTACAGAAATGTCTGAAGTTAAAAAGACTACATAGCAGTATCTTACTAAGGATATGGAACAAGAACTATTGTGCTCTGGTAGTGAGAGTAAAATCTAATTTAACAACTTCAAAATCTGTTTGGCAGTAACTACTAAAATTGTAGATATAGGTACTCTCAATGATGTGTATATGAAAAGACATGCATAAGAATGTCTGTAACATTATTTTCAAATGCCCCTAACAGAAAATGACTCCAATGCTCTCCAGCAAATGGCTATATAAATTGTAGTATGTTTACACAATATAACATGATCCAGTATTGAAAGATAACAAATTCTTAGTACATGAATTCTTAGCACCAACATGAATGAATTCAAGCACTGTTTTGTTTTGTCTTGAAGATTTTATTTATTTCTTTGACAGACAGCGAGCCCACAAGCAGGGGGAACAGTAGAGGGAGAGGGAGAAGTAGGCTCTCTGCTGAGCAGGGAGCCCAATATGGGGCTCGATCTCAAGACCCTGGGATCGTGATCCCAGCTGAAGGCAGATGCTTAAGCGACTAAGCCACCCAGGTGCCCCTCAAGCACTGTTTTAAAAAAAAAAGAATCCAGGTACAAAATAGTTCACTCTGTTGTATTTCATTTATGTAAGAATAAAAAAAAAAAACTCTACTATTATAATAGAAGTCAGAATATTGGTTACCTTTTTTTGGAATAATGACTATTGGAAGGATTTAGGTTGTGACAATATTTAGTTGTTCTATAGAGAAGTTTTTCATTTAAAAAATCATCATTCATCAACTGGGCATTTATGATTTGCATTTTTTTGTTTTGTTTTGTTTCTTGTTTTGTTTTTTAAACACAGGGAGAGATGTGGGCAGGGGCAGAGGGAGAGGGTGCGAACTGGCTTGACGTGGGCCTGGATCTCAGACCCTGAGATCATGACCTGAGCCAAAATCAAGAGTTGGGCACCTAACTAACTGAGCCACTCAGGTGCTCCTAGGCTTGATTTTCTTTAATTAAAAGAAGGTCACACACACACACACACACACACACACAAAATGTGAAAAAACAAGACTCATATGTGACAAGGTTTTTGCCAACAATAAAACTGACAAGTGATCAGTATGCAGGCCATATAGATAACTCTTATAAATAAAAAAGCAAACAAAGAAAAAATGAAACAGAAGAGAGACAAAAAATATTTACATGTATGTGAAAGAGAAGGAAACAGAAAACACAAATATATGAAAGTCTTCAATAGTAATCAAGAAAAAGATTAAAATCACAATGAAGTATCATACATTTACCAGACTCACAAAAATTGTGGTCTGACAATATCAAATGTTGTTAAGTATGTGAATCAATGGTAACTATTAGTGGGAAATAAAACTTAATATGAATACTTTGGGAATAATTTGACATTATTTAATAAAGGTGAGAATACATGATTTCATTCTTAGTTATGTAATCTAGAGAAATCAGAATTGAGAGTCGGTCTCTCTCTCTCTCTCTCCCTATCTCACTAACCAGGTGGTAAGTATAAGGAAATTGATGTTTAATGATAAGATTCATAGAAGCATAAAATAACATATAACTCAAATATCCATCAATAGAGAAGTTAATACAGTTTCCGTGATATACTTTAAAAATGGGATACAATAAAAATAAACTCCAGTAATGTGCATTAAATCCTCAAAAATGTATTTTGAACAAAAATAGCATGTGGAAAAATACACATATGATACTGTATTATAAAACTTAAAAACACACAAAAATTATATTTTATTTAGAGATACCTAAAAATATTGTAGTACATAAAGAAAAGTAGAGGAACAATAAATACAAAATTTCAGATCATGATTAAACTGGGAGAATAGGGAGGGTTATTCACTTACACAGGAATATGCAAGGATGTCAAGAGAAGTTGTATGGTTGGTAAATACTATGTTATGTTGTTATGTTTTTGTTACATATAACTTCATACATATGCATTATTTTATAAAAACTTTTGAAGACGAAGTGTAACAAATCACAGAGTGCCTATGTTCACAGGATATAAACATGCAAATTTACAGCAGAATGAGGAGGCAAGAAAGAAGGAAAGGGGAGAGGCTAGAAAGAATGAAGATTAAGACTCTCAACTCTCAACTCTGTTTTGCTCTAACTAGTACCTTACTTCTTCCTTTTCTTTGACAGTCAACCCCATAAAAGGACAGGCCATTACCCTGCACTCAAGGCAGTAACACTAGTTCTATGTGGCTACAGAGTGTTTGATGTGTGGCGGGTCTGAATTTCGATGCGCTATGCATTTAAAATCTACACCAGATTTTAGGTAATTCCTATGAAAAGGATGTACAATCTTTAATACTTTTAATACTGAAACAATAGTATATTGGATGTATTGGGATAAATAAAATATATTATTAAAACCAATTTATTCTGTTTGCTTTTACCTTTTGAACATGGCCTTAAGAACACTTAAAATTACATATGGGGCTCACTTCATCGTTCTATTGGACTGTCCTGGTCTAGAAACAATTTTTCTATTTTCTTCCATGTAATTAATTCTGCAATTAACTTCCATCACATCACTGGAAAAGGTAATGAGTCATCTATTAATTGCCAGAGTCAAAATACTTTCCCCTCCAATCTCTTCTAAATATTTGATACCCCTTCTCCTGGCACTTTCCTTCTTGACCATGACACTACCCTCCTCTGTCTCCTCCAATACTCTGACCCCCCTTCATTTCTTCTCATCTGTTTTATCCCTCAGGCTCTCTCCTCCTCAGTTAGGCATGTAAGTGTTAATCTTCTTTTATATTTGCCTCTTCTCTTTTATCTTTTTATTAATTTACTTAACCACATATTTACTGAACACCTATGGAAATTAAATTCTGGATGCTTATCTTGTACCATCCTTTATGTTGGTAACTCCGAAATCTCAATCTTTAGTCGAAACTACATTTCTGGGCACGAGACAGATAAACACAGCTCATACCTGGGTATCTTTGCATTGTATTCGACAAGTACAAAACATCTTTTTCCTAATTTAATGCAGGGTTCTGAAACTGTAGTTCTAAAACAAATGCAATCAACACCAACTGGGAACTTGTTAGAAATGCAAATTCTCAGGTCCCGCCCGCAGACCAATGAACTAGACACCTGGAATGGTTGCATAATGTTTGCTTTAACAAGCCCTTCTGGGGCTTCTGATGCTCAGTTAAAGTCTGATAGCCATTGACCTAGACTATTCTCTCTTTCCTTCATTACTCCCACCTCATCAGTCATAAATTCCAATGGATTATTTCATCCACCACAGCTTGCATGGGCTTCAGGCTCCTATCCCTTGTGGCTTTGGCTCTCTTCATCCCCTCCCCACAACCCATCACTGCAACGGTCCCCTAACCATTCTCCTGAGTTCCAGTTTTACTGTCCTAGCCTGACATTTTAAAACCAACTGGATTATATGAGCCTTTTAAGAATCCAATAGATTCTCATTTCTTATAAATTTCCAACTCTCAGATGTATACTTTATATCTGGCTAATCTCTCCAACTTTACCTTAAGTTAAAAATTTTAGTCAGGTAGACACAATTTTCGCTTCCCCCTTTATAACATTTTTTTTAAAGATTTTATTTATTTATTTGACAGAAAGAGAGATTACAAGTAGGCAGAGAGGTAGGCAGAGAGAGGGTGAAGCAGGCTCCCTGCTGAGCAGAGAGCCCAATGCGGGGCTCAATCCCAGCACCCGGAGATCATGACCTGAGCCAAAGACAGAAACTTAACCCACTGAGCCACCCAGGTGCCCTTGTAACATTTGTTTTTAAGATTTTATTTATTTATTTATTTGACGGCGAGAGAGAGAAAGAGAGAGAGAGAGAGCGCACAACCATATGTAGGCACAAATTGGAGGAAGGGCCGAGGGAGAAGGAGGGAAAGATTCTCAAGCAGACTCCCCACTGAGCATGGAGCCTGATGATGGGCTTCATCTCATGACCCTGAGATCATGACCCTAGCAAAAACCAAGAGTTGGTTGCTCAACCAACTGAGCCACCCTGGTATCCCCAGTTTTTTAATTTTTATTTACTTATTTGTATATTTAAATTTTGCTAGTGACATACAATGTTATATCACTTTTAGGTGTACAACATGGTGATTCGACAACTCTATACATTACTCAATGCTCACAACAGTGAGTGTACCTACCATCTGTCACCATACAGTGAACATCATATTCAAGTTTAGCTATTTTTTTTTACCACTTATTACCTTGTACATATCATCTGACCTCTCTGAGTCTCAGTTTCCACTTTTACGAAGTAGGGGCTATGGTGAATATACCTCATAGGGCTTTTGTAAGCATATACCCCTCTACATACAGTGATAAGCAGAGTGAGTGGCATATTTAAATCTGTGCCACTTTCTATGACCTGTAATAAAGTTATCCCCTAAAGTATAATTTTCATTTTTTTTTTGCATAATGTGCTCCATCTCTAGAAAATTTCTTAAAGTTACTTAACTTGCAGTTTCTTTCCTTCACACACATTTCTTTTTTTTTTTTTTAAGATTTTATTAATTTGCTTGACAGACAGAGATCACAAGTAGGCAGAGAGGCAGGCAGAGAGAGAGAGAGAGGAGGAAGCAGGCTCCCTGCTGAGCAGAGAGTCCAATGTGGGGCTTGATCCCAGGACCCTGGCATCATGACCTGAGCTGAAGGCAGAGGCTTTAACCTACTGAGCCACCCAGGCGCCCCCACACACATCTCTTACTTATCTTAGACTGCTGCCTTTGTCTGGGATGGGATAGCCATTCACTGCCACTCAGAACATCCTACTAATTTCTCAGGACTGAATTTTTAGGGTCATTCTTTGTCTTACTCATCTTAGTCTGTGTGAAATGTACCACTACTTCTTCTGTGAATCCACTGGGTCCTGTACATACTTATCTCAGAGCTTCTATAATGATTTACTGTATACCAAATTGTTAAGAGTAGGTATTTCTGGCTAGCAAAATTTATGGTAAATTTTGTCTTATTCCTTACATTTTTTTCTGAGTTCTCCTGGTAAAACATACTGCTTCTATAATCACATTAAAAATTACATTGGAGCACCTGGGTGGCTCAGTCAATTAAGTGTCTGCCATCGGCCCAGGTTATGATCTCAGGGTCCTGGGATAGAGCCCTGCTTTGGGCTGCACATTCACTAGGGAGTCTTCTCTCTCTGCTGTTCCCTCCGTTCATGCTCTCTCTCTCTCTCAAATAAATAAATAAAAGTCTTTAAGTAAAAAATTACATTAAAATTCTATATGTTCTTATGTACCCAAGAAGTCCTGTGAAAAGGATTGTCCAATAAGTTGGGTTATACTCAAAAAAACTATTTTAGTGTTCATAAAAATTAAATAAATTTGTATTTTAATGTGTAATCATATACAAGGAACATCTGATGTACTTTAACTACATACCAAAATAAATTATTACTAATATACTTGAAATAACAAAAATTAAACAGGTATCACCAAGCATTGAGATGGACCAATATGTCCTCACCATGTTGATTAATCTGAAAGCAGTCTACTCAGAGCCCTTTTACTACAACCTTACCTCTTAGTGTATCATTTCAGTAGGGATAATTGGAAACCACTCTTTGGTTTGATGAGACTAAGAACCACATATAAAGAACCAATCTGATTTTGATGAGCAACTCCATCCTCATGGACGTCCTAAGATCACCAAGGTTAAGAAGTGTCACTTCACCCACCCTGGCCATCATTGAAATAGGGCCATGGTAATCCACCATTAAACCAGAATCACAATTCTCAAACCACATGATTCTTATTCATGGTGCTTTCCAGAACCCATCCTCTTTGAGAAACCCTGAACTGTGTGACTGAGAAATAAACCCACAACAGACTGTATCTTTACTGATTAAAACATTGTTAACTAAAGAGAAGAGGTTATTGTTGATGGTAAGATTCTATAATACGTTCTCATGAGTTTTGTTTCTTTAATCTAATTTGAATTCCTAAGGAACTAATATATTTGTGTTATGGGAAATAAAATACAGATGAATCTGTGGTTCTTAGAGGTCCTGAAAGCATCTTAACCTGTAAACATACACACTTTTTTTTTTTTTTTAAGATTTCAGGGTAATAAGCAAAGCCATATTATAAGGCTTAATTTTAGGAAAATAATGAAATTGTTAAAACAAAGAGGCTTCAAACTGCAATGGCTTGAAGAATATATTTTTTTTTTCTTCTAAGAGCCATGAGGTGAGCAATGTAGCCTTGTGGGGCAGCTCTGTTCTAATGAATAACTTAAGCACCCAAGGCCCTTCCATTTTGTCCCCTCTACATGGTTAATGCTGAGTGTGGTGGTCACCTTCCTCTTTCAGCTTACAAGAAAAGGAAAGAGTGGAAGTTTAGTGAAAACTATTTTCTTCTAAGCAAGTAAAACTCATAAATTAATTTCAGGCCCAACCCTCACTGCAAGAAAGTCTGGGAAATGTAGTTTCTATCTGGATCATTATTGCTGTGTTTTAACCCTATTACTGTGGACAAATGGGAGAAAAACAGATTTTGGTAGACAACTAGAAAGCTCTATTATCGGTCTGTGAATAATACAGTCAGCAGCTATCTAGCAAAGTACCGTGGGTTGGGGTGAAAAATTGATAGAGTTAATGGTGGTGATAACAACCTTCCATTAGCAGTGCCTTTATCTCCCTCTCTCATTCCTTTTCAATGGGAAAAACTTTAAAGAATTTAGTTGTAACTTTCTCTGACAGGCTTCTTCTCCCTTTCCCCAACAGCAGTATCTGTCATGAATTTAATGATATAGGAACTACTATTGAAATACAGTAGACTTTACTTAATAGAATGTTAAAGTAAATCCCTTTGGGATATAAAATCTTTTATAATGTGACTAACCATTCTCTAATATGGAGTACTCACAATGTCAGATTTTTCTACCCTGGTCTTGCTTAAAGTAAAATGTAAGCCTTTCTGAAATGGGGTGCTATTAACTATACCAGCCTTTGGGGTCAATGGGATACAACTAAGGAGTTGGTGGACAGAGATGATAATTGGTCAGAGACTAAAAAATAATTGAATATCTCCACCAATTAGAATTGGGTTCTACTGATGGTAACAATGACCTCAATTAATTACATCTTTAGCAGGAAGAAATTTTTTCACCTTCACATAAGAGAAAACTCTACCATATTTCAGGGGTGAGTTCTAGTCTCAGAGTCACATTGTGTTCACTAGATGACCTCTCAAATGTAGCCCTCCCATCCTCATTTTATACAGGAGAAAGAGGGGAGAAAAGGCAGCTTCTGTCTTCGCCTGTCGAAGGTTCCTAAAAGCCCTACCAAATAATCTCTTCTTATAACTCATTGGCTAGTATATCTGTAAGGTAGACATGAAAAAGTAATTTTATTTTTGGCTGGTGTACCACTGCCCTGATATATAATGGATCTGACTAAGGTTATGGAGAATGAGTAGGAATCCAGCCATCTGTGTCCACTCTTTGGTAAACTAGCTTTGCTATCAAAATTGTTATCAACATATGTGCACAGTGAACAAAGTAAGGCAAATTAATACTTAATCACTATTTAGGGGATTGGCTCCCAAACCATGATCCGGAATATTAATGATATAACACATGATCTAGTAGAGATTTCCTTTCTTTATTAAAGCTCGGTTATCCTGAGTACCTTAGAATGGAAGGAGAATGCATTAGTTGGGTCTTCCGAGAAAGAGAGTCCAAGGTTAGCTGCAAAAAGATTTATTGGGAAAAACACATGTGATGGAAAAGAGGGGAGGTATCTAGAGGGGGACAACTGGGCAGTCACCTCTACGGAGGAGAAAGAGAAGGTAGGGAGGTGAGATAGACTGGCAGACTTCAACAAGTTTTAAACATCTTTTGGTCAGGCCAACGGGAAGTTCTTGGGTCAAAGTTACCTATCTGAGAAGTCCCCTGTCAGACAGATCCCCCATTTTGCAGGAATGGACCCACCTTTGCATCCCTACCATGTTCTGTCTTTCAGTGAGAGTAGTCATGAGGAGTTTGGGCTCGGTGATAGATTCAGGACATGGCAACTAGGGCTATCCATTAATTACCCTCCACACCCAAAGCAGGAGATATGAGAAGCATATTCTGGTGGCCACAATTTCCACTTTGACCTAAAGACCTATGTAACTCATTCCCTTCTCCAACTGGGTCAGATATTAGGGAGAAACATTGGGAAAAGTGAGAGATGAAGTGTGTATATTTACCCTCCATTTTCATGGAGTAGAAAAAACCCATTACAGTATCATCAGGTTTTTCAGACACAGGAAAGATGTCTTCAATCAGGTAACTTATGTGCAAGCATAGCCAAAACAGGAGATACATGAGAAGCCAAACAACAAAGTAACTTGACTGGGTCTGGAAAATCCATCTCAAAGTAGTCCTTTATTCTTTAAATACAGAGAGATGGAAGCAGTGGCTTAGAGAAAAGACAGATCATCTCTTTCCAGAGCAGCTTCAATATTGTCACCCACTCAAGCACAGTAGAAGCGAGTTAGACCAAAGAGAACACATGGGTGTACAATGACTTCCCATTTCCATTTAGTTAATTAACTAACTAATCTGTTTGCTTATACTTTTAGTCTTGTATTAGTCATCTGTTGCTCTCTAACAAATTTCTCTGAGATTTAGCAGTTTAAACAACAAACAGTTATTATTTCAAATTTTTCTCCAGCTTTCTCTAGGTCGGGAAATTGGGAGGGGCTAGCTGGATGATTCTCACTCAGGGTTTCTTACCAGGTTGGAGTCAGGCAGTTGAAGAAACGGAGAATCTTCCTTCAAGCTCTCTTCACTCTCTGAAGAAAAGATGCTTCAAGTGACTCCATACGGGCCCCTTATCACCCTGCTCACACCTCACGGCATCTGGCTTACTCCCCAGTGAGTGATTCCAGAAATAGTGCCCAAAACAGAAGCTGTGGGCTTGTTACAACCCAATATTCGAAGTGACATCCCATTCTTCTGTCATATTTTAATTGATAAAAGCAAATCGTAAGTCCAGCTCACACTCACGGAGAGGTGAATTATGTAGGGCCTCTTG
Organism: Lontra canadensis; assembly: GCF_010015895.1. Lineage (NCBI taxonomy): Eukaryota > Metazoa > Chordata > Mammalia > Carnivora > Mustelidae > Lontra > Lontra canadensis. The sequence continues at coordinate 7,513,934 of NW_022631077.1, forward strand.
AGGCGAGGAACGTCAAAGAATTTGTAGACATATATTTAAAATCGTGTTGGCTATACAAAATTCAAACTGTATCAAAATCTCTCTGGGAACCCCAGTTCTATTCCTTGGAGGTTATCAGTTTCTTGTGTGTCCTAAAGACAGTCTGTGAAGTTATAAGCAAATACTGCTAACAGTGTAATCCTTTGAAAGCTCTGTCCTCAGTGACTAGAGCCCAATCCATCTTCCCAGCTTTGATCAGTTCAAATCAGTGCTCCTTTTTGTGCAGGGTGTGAGAGAAAGAAGGAGAATGACCTTCCCGGTTCCTTTCTTCTAGAAACTCTTGCTAACTTTGGCCCACTTAAAAATTGTAGTATATGCCTTTTAAAACATTAGTTTAACAAAAGCTATTTAATTGTAGCTGTTTTTCCCCCTTTGGAACATTCTTTGTGGCTTTCTCTCACCATTAGCCAGTGCCTTAGGCAGTTGCTAGAAAGGGCTAAATTGAGTTGCTTTAGTTATTAGCTGTGGTTTGTGAGTCAGCTTACTGCTTCTAAAACAATTATAGAAGGAACCTATTATTTTGAATAGAAATGTGAGTATATTTAGAAGAAAATGAACCATGTATTTTCCTCTGGCTGCCTCTGCTTTCCAATCTCGTTTCAAAGATGAAAAGACTAAAAAAATTGCAAAGAGGGAGGGAGGAAGAGAGGGATGGATTGAAAATAAGAGAGAGTGAGTTTAAAGACCAGGAGATAAGAAGGGGAGGACTTGAAAGGAGGAAGACAATGCTCAAAGATTAGGAAAGTGGCCTTCCAAATTTTGCAGAACGCACAGTTAAATTATTTTATTATCTTGAGATTTCCCCAAATGATAGGATTTGTGCTGACATACTATGACAATCCACATTAGCCTAAAGAGATCAATTCCAAATAGCTTCATTCTTTGAAAGATATGTAATATGTTCTGTGACTATTCCTGGGGAAATAATACAATATAATAAAATCATTGTTTGCGTATGTGCTTGTCCCAGATATGTCACACATAGTTTTGATTCCTAGTTTTTTTTTTTTCAAAAATGAATTCTAACCTGAAACTAAAACATAAAGGATGTTTTCTTTGACCCAATTCATATCTAGCTAATCAGAGATGGATTTTTCCCCCCTATGGTTCTAATATCTGAGTGTTGTGGATATGCCCCTTGTAGTATGAATAGTTCAGAAAGTTTTTGTGTAAGTAATACTATGAAGAAATAATATTTTATCTGTTCTTTCACTAAAACTATATTCCAATTTAAGCCCCCTTACATCCTTTTTGGAAATAGGTATATTTAAGTTGGTGATTAGTTCAGAATTTTGCAGATTTTAGCAGACAAGCTAAAGAAATTGTCATCAGTGACATGTTTATGATAGAGCTTCAGAAATCATTTTACATATCCAAGAAGTTCTAAAACATTGAGCATAGGTGACATTATTTGTGTTTAAGAAAAAAATTGAAATCAACTCTTCATCTTTCAATCACATTTTTACTCTGGTTCACTGTAGAATAATGTTAAAGGTTAAAATATAACTCTATACAATTAAGTATAATTAAACAATAGCTGCATGGTCAAAATGCAACATTAAATAACAATTCTGAGAATTTTGTCAATGTGAGATGTTGGTCTATCGCTAACATCCATTCTGGATTATTTTTTCCTAAAGCCTTAGTCATGAATACTCCAGGTTCAAAACCCCCCAATAGTCTACCATTTACTTTGCTGTGCTCCAGGCTCTGATCTTGACCTATTCCCCAGTTCCCACATATCCCCCAGAGCACCCCAGAACCCCTATAGTCTAGGAAAAGCACATTTCTGGAGTCCCCAGACACTAGCAGCCACAAAGTCCAAAAGTGTTCTGTTTACCTCTTAGATAACTTTGGTTTTTCAGGTTGTCTAACCCTAAAAGAAGGGTAAAAATGGCTTGTAGATCCTTTAGTCTTTTGTTTTCTGGACTTCTGTTAGGATTTGCACCTAACCACAGAGGTGAGGACACTGAAGGTATTCCTACATGAATATTTGATTTGATTCTGATGCTAGATAGAAGGGATCTAAACATGATTTATGTGACAAATTATTGAATGATTGCAAATGGAACTAGAGATCTTTCTTGTGCTAGTGACAAATGCCATAGCTACCTAGAGTTCACCAAAAGAAAGTCAAGATTACTGGATGAGAGCTCTTGGGAACCATCTCCAAATTAGAAATTGAAGGTCCCATTTTCAGGTTCACACTTCCTTATCTCATTCAAATTAATTCTCATTATTACAGGAGGCATTTCAGCTGAAAAAATGGCATAATATGTTATTATAAGTTATTTCTTAGAATGGAATTGAAAAATAACCGGATCTACTCCCACCCTGCTATTTTCAAAGCCCATAAATTTTCCTAAGACTCTGCAATCCTGGAAGGACTTTGCCCTCATTCCATTAACCAGTGTTTCCAGGACGCATAACTACCAAAAGGTTTTCCTGGGTGCACTGGGAGATTAAGGATCCTTTTAAGTTAGGTCTAGACCGCTCGTCTTTTGGTCATTATTCAGCCCAAGCACTCAAGGAGACTAAGGATATTGCTTCTTCTCTTTGGTCCGTCCAGCTTAGGGGATAGCAGCCTCCTATGGTTGCTACTCTCTGAATTCCATCATGGAGATCCCCTCCTCAGGCTTGGCTTCTCAACTCCTATCACCTACATAAATATTTTTCGGTGTTAAATTCTGTTTTAAATACTAAGAGCGATTTTTGCTTTCTTCTTCTTCTTCTTTTTTTTTTTTTTTCAAGATTTGATTTATTTATTTGTTAGAGAGGGAGAGAAAGAGAGAGAGAGCGCAACAGGGGGAGCAGCAGGCAGAGGGAGAAGCAGACTCCTGCTGAGCAAGGAGCCCAGTGCATGGCTCCACCCCAGGATGGACCCTGGGATCAGCACCTGAACTGAAACAGATGCTTAACCAACTGAGCCACCCAGGCATCCCTATTTTTGTTTTCTTGATTTAACTCTGATTGACACATTATCCCTGGTCCTTTTTCTTTTTCTTCAAGAGCTAGTCCACTACTTAATGGTAGAGACAAATCTCTCATTAAACATATTTTTCCCTTGCTCATTTAATTACTCTAATCCTTATATAAAGTTATCCAATGTATGGATTTCTTTTTTTTTTTAATATTTTATTTATTTATTTGACACACAGAGAGAGATCACAAGTAGGCAGAGGCAGGCAGAGAGAGAGGGGGAAGCAGGATCCCTGCTGAGCAGAGAGCCCAATGCAGGGCTCGATCCCAGGACCCTGAGATCATGACCTGAGCCCAAGGCAGAGGCTTACTTAACCCACTGAGCCACCCAGGCACCCCAGTGTATGAATTTCTTTGTAAAGTTCCCTTCTTTCAACTTTTCATGCAGCTAATGTTGTAAATTTCCCAGTTGCAGGGAAAAAAACTGATTCTTTGCTAACTCCCGTTACTTATAATACAAGGTTTATTGCACAAAGGTTATTGATTGTCCATTGTTATTTACAAATACCAGTCACTATATTTACACCGTTCAAATTATCTCCAAATCTGAAGATGCGATCTTAATATCATCCAGTGGTTTTTGATCTGTTGAGGAATGTATTTCCTCATAAAAGTTTAATAGAAATACTGTTAGTTAGCATTTGGACTTAATTTTTCTGTAGCCTCCTGTTCTAGTTTTAGAAGTCTTAGAGGGATCCAGTAACAGGTTACTATGGCAAAAGGGCGGTGGGAAGGGGAAATTCTCTTAAGCGTGGATGGCTTAGAATAGTCATAGACTTTTAGAGCTGGAGCTGAAGTTATTATTAGGGGCATAGTTGTCTCCTATCAGATCCAGGGAAGAGTTCTTCCTACTCATTGTTGACGTTTTTACTACTTCCTTGTCTGGAAAAAAAATTTTTTTTTCTTGGCTTTGCTTTTATTCTCTTCTCCATCAATTCCTATTGTCTTCCCTTTTCTTCTGCATCTCTTCTTCTCTCAATCACTTTAAATATCGATGTTCCAAACCTTGTGTCCTAGGCATTCTCTTCTTCCTCTACTTTCCTTAATACTGTAATGCCCACCCAGAACCAAGATGCATGCCTCTGCTGTCCACTTTCTATCCCTTATAGAAGTTACCAAACATACCATTTTTTTTTAATGGAGTCAAAGTATCTTCAGCATTTATTATTTAAAAAAAAAATGGAGACAAAGGATTTTTGAAGATGCCATCCTTTCTAACCCATAAGCCAGCCCCTTCAAGATCAGTGTGCTCTTCTGTGCTACTTAACGAACCAAGTATAAACAGCTCTCCACTAGAATATTGCAGTTGATGGTCTTGTTCAAAAAACCACTATACTTTGCCATTGTTGTGGATGTCACCACACATTATATTTTATGAAAGAGAGTTTGAATTGTATAACTTGCATGTAGGAATATGGCTTGTGATACATACATATATACATATGGCTCTTCAAACATAAAAACCTTCTAGTAAATATTCAGGTTTTATATTTTATATAACATTGTAAATGTATATACTATCATTTTAAATTATTTACAGATGATTCCAATAGTTTTCAAGGATAAAGGAAGGAGACATCTGTGATTTCAATATTTTCAAAGTAGAAATATGACATTAAAAGATATAAATGAAATCAGACTGCATATTAAAAGGTATAAAAATGAGCTGACATAAAATAAAGCCACACATTTTATGAAGTGGGTAGAATCACTAAATGCCTTCCTTGAATGCAAGCCAGCTTTTATTTGACTATGAAAAATATCCATAATCTACTAGGGACATAAGGCCCTGGGATACTAGATTATTGGACTAAACCTTTGCATTGGTTTGAAGGAATTTCAGCTCAAATTGGAAGTTCTCCACTACTACAGAGAACAACTTTTTAGATATTTTATTTATTTATTCATGAGAGACTGAGAGAGAGAGAGAAAGAGAAGCAGAGGGAGAAACAGGCTTCCCAAGGAGCAGGGAGCCCAATGTGAGATTCAATCCCAGGACCCCAGGATCATGACCCCGCTGAAGGCAGACACTCAACCATCTGAGTCACCCAGGTGCCCCTACAGAGAATTCTCTTAAAGTTCAATTGAACTTTCATTTTAATCTCATACATAATGGAAGCTACTTACGGAAAACTTTTCTAAGCACGCTTTGAAGCATTAGACTTCCCAATTTGTTGACAAAATAATAAAGGAGATATTTATTTATTCTTTTAATAAAAACTGAGGACCTCTGAGGTAAAGACTATGCTTATGCCTGAAAAAAGGTCATTGTCAAAAGGGCGTCCACCGCAATATCCTTGAAACTTTGATTACTGGATAGTAGCTATTATTCCCCCAAGTTTATTGTGATGAGAGGAAAGTTCCCGTGGTGGTAAATCTCAGAGGCTGCAGCCATAACTTCTCTTCCTGTGTGCAGCATTGGCATGTCTGTAACGATATTCATTACATTTGGCTTCAGGCTTCTCGGTAGCTGTCTCCCCAGCCAACTGGGAATTCATCATTGCCATCACCAGTCACCTGGGCATATGCATCGCCTGTAATTGTTCCAGTGGAAAGGAGCTACCTCCCATTTTACAGCATCGCATAGCCTGTCTCCAAGGATTCAGTCTTACCTGATAGAATTGTGACTTACTCGAAAGTCATGTGTCAGTTAACTACTTTCTGTTTCTTGACTAGCAAAGAAGCTGACAATTTTGATCGGTGGCTGTTTTAGCCAATCCTACCACTTTCTCTTTTGCCTTCCAAACTCTTCTTAAAAGTCTCAAAATTGAACCCTAAGAAAGAAAAACACAATAAGCACGATTTACGTTCTTGAGTAGTAGGCCCGTTAGAAATAATTTCAATTCAACTGAAGGCAATAAACGGTAAACATATAAGAAATCAAGAGGCCCAAATCTAGAAGGCTACTTTTCTTTTTGTAAGAGTTGGTTTTTCCTTATTTGTTAGCACATCGAGAGTCCAATATTTCTATCCTTGGGGAAGCACCTGGGTGGCTCAGTTGGACTCTTGATTTTGGCTCAGGTAATGACCTCAGGGTCTTGAGATCAATCCTGGATTGGGCTCCCACTGAACATGGAGCCTGCTTGGGATTCTCTCTCTCCCTCTCTCCCAGTCCCTTCCCTGCTCTCTCTTGCATGGGTACGCACACACACACTCTCTCTCTCAAAATAATAAGAATAAAATAAAATAAAATAAAATAAAATAAAAATTTAAAACATTTTTGTAGTTGGAAGACATATGCTGGGTAGAACCTGACTCACAGTGGAGGGTTTGGGCAAATATTCTGCTTACTTACTCTCCTTAATCTGGCCTCTGGGGTTCAGGCCTCAGGACTCACAGATGGGAAATTGCGTTGTCTAAAGAGACCTGGAGGATAAGAATAACAAAATCTAGATCTTTCCTTGGAGAGAGCAGTCAGATAGATGTTTCCAGAATTGCCTATGCTGTGAACTTTCCTCCTACAGTTAATAATTCACTCTTTCCATCAACTACACTCTCAGCATATTAGCCTGGCTTTCTTCCCTTGAGGGCTAAGTATGGTGCCAGGGTCCTCATTCCTTTACATTAAAATAAATACATGAATAAAGCCTTTCAACAGGTGCCTCTGCAAGATGAGCAACAGGGTCTAAAGCCAAAATTATCCTGAAAGGATGCAATCTAATTAGTGTGCAATAAGTTCTGATAAATACTCGATATTACATTTATTCATTATTATGCTAAAGACATATGAGATTTGTGTTGATCACATATGTTATTGTAACTTTTACAGTATAAACTTTTTTTTTCTAGTTTTCTAGAAGGGAATACTGGAAGGATATTTAGCTCTGCTGCAGCCCATACTGAGTCCTCTGAATTCCCTGACGCTCAGCCTCAGGGACAGCCCACTGCTGGGATGGAAGGTAGCTTTCTGAGAGCAGTTTGCATTATGAGTGATTGTGTGACTTACCTGTATGACTGGCTGGGTTCAGGGTAAAATGAGATCCATCCTCTGTGATTTGAAAGGTCACTTGACCACATTACAGAGAAGAGAAACTCAAAGGGCATCAGCTAAGCCTGAGTGACAGGTAGAAGCAAAAGCGAAGCCTAAACTCTCTCAGGCAATAGTGACTGAACAGCAAAAGCTTACCTTCCCCCACCAGCTTCTAGAAACATACTCAGCTCTTCAGTTAAATCTTCTAAAATAGTTCAGGGACTATTTTCCCCAGGGTGGTCACAGAACCATCCAGTTAACTTTCAGACCCCCACTCTCCCCTCTCCCTTGGTAAAAGGGATCGGGAATGAGGCCCATAAATATGTCTTTAATTCTCCTGTGTATTCTAGCTGACCTTTGCCACTGAACACACTGGCAGTAACTGTTGTGGCTTAAGGAGAAACTTGTGGCCTTCCCAAACTTCTTTCCCAAACTGAAATTCCAGTATTTGAGGATTTATTTGAATTGGCAAGCAAGAATTACTATAGAAATTAAAAGGACACAACTGTTGCATGAATTCATTGAGTCGAATTGCTTACTTTATTGTTCATAGAGGGCAAGAAGATGCAGTACTTTTTAATATGCCATCTGCAAAATGATATTATATATACTTCCCTAGCATCATGGGGAGAGAATTAAATGAGATTATGTATAAGAAATGTCAGACCCTACCAGTATGCATGCACACTCAAAATATGATAGCTGTTATCATTACTCTTATTAGCTAATAAAAGGAAGCAAACACCAGGAGGTGTTGCGAACTATTCCTTAAGGTTGTTATTTAATCTTTCTGCTTCTAATGTTTTTTAAGTGTTAAGTTCATAGTGTTGGCTCAACTTAAAATTAATAATGTTTTTCATGCATAGCTAACTTCTTTTGTGGTTACCTTGTTTGGGAAGAAATAAAGAGAGGCCATTAGAAACAGATGGAAATGGAGTCTTAGGTTGAGAAATCAGGCAGATCTCCATAGGGAGAGCAGGTGAAAACCCAAGTTCATTTGTCAACAGGAAAGATCAGACAGTGTTTGATGATCAGACAGTTAGTTTACCTTTAAGAGTCAAGCAAGCCTCAAGCACCATGCTGAGCAGGCAAGCAAGACTCAGAGTACAGGGGACTATGGGATTTTGGCGAACTGGGAAAACCAAAGGGAAATATGGAAAGAATCTCTGAGCTTAGCACAGAGCTTGTCTACTTTTTGCCTAATTATCACCTCTCATGAGTATTTGATATACAGATTAGAGGTGGAACTTGAAGAGATGGTGGCCAGTCTGCCCCCACCCCCCAACCGATCCTGGAAAAGCAAAAATAGGGTAAGTAGAAATACAAGGGGCCCTCATATCAATACAGACACAGTAGCATTCACCAGTCGGCAAATATATCAGATACTTTGGGAAAGTGAATGGTATTTCGCAGACCTCCTGTGTACCACTTAATAATTCAGGAATTCAAGTGGTGTGCCGGGAGGACTGAAGCCTTCATGCGGTGTGTTAACTTTAAGATGGCAGCTCTCATTATCATAGGAACTAGGCAACATAAGGGACCTTATTTAGCATCTTTAATTTTCCTTGTGAATCGTTTGTGATAGGAGAACAAAAGCAGGTCACCTAAAGGATATGATTTAATCCTTAAAAAAGAGCCACTTAACAGGCATACATTATCACCATTCAATGGAATTAATAAACTGTTAGTGTTTACAACATTTCTCTCAGTACAATGCAAATGGAAGTGATATTCACTTGCACTGGAATTTGCGTTGCATTAGAAATTCCACCCACTGCTGAGGAAAGAAAAAAATGTATACACACACACACACACACGTACACACACACACACACACACATACATATATACACACATATACACACACACAGCATACTAGTATATAACATATACTATATATATTTACATTCTAGGAGAGAGAAAAGAGAAGATCCCTAGGCTTCCCATTCCCAACTTGACTATCAGCAAGGTCATATGAACATAATTACTGAATTTGGTTTGCAATGGCTCCTACGTGCAGGACTATAGCACATCAGCACTCCTGTTAAATTCACACCAGTTATTTCCGGGAGTAGCTTGGGGTATGTCACATGTTTTCAGAAACGCTTGGTCTTTTCCTTTCATTTGTCCTCACTGAAGCCCATTGAATAGAAGTCCTTTGAAGAAATCCTTCCATACTGGCCTTGCTGCCACTGATTTCCCTCAGCTTGCTACTATCCTGGCAAGGGCTCCTTACACATCTTCCATGGGAAACTATTGATTTCCATGTAGAAATGGAAGAATTCCACCCCCATTTTTGATACTTTTTGAATCACGGGTTGGGGGGAGGCTCTGAAACAGCATTGCTTGCAGCCCAAATCTCACAAGATTCCTCATCCAAATGGTCCTTTTATCTCTTATATAAGGGCTTAGAGATAGTCCCTAAGACTGGTTGGGAACCATCTCATTTTTCTCCATTTTTTCATAATCTCCTTAAATCTGCATCATGTACTAACTGCTTCCCTTTCCTTTCGCCCCTATCTATTATATCTGGACTGATCTCACTTTAGGTCCAGCTACATTATCCCACTACATGCATAACTTGGCCTTGTGAATTCATATTAAATTAGCTTTCAAGTCATTGTGAACACTAGTTCCAGAGACCCACAGAGAACATTCAGTGGACAATCAGGTAGACCTGGAAGGTGGATTATCATAGAGTCCCTTCTGAAAGGAAGTGATTAAGCAAGAGTCTATCCACTGCCTAAAAATGCACACAAGGCTGGGGATTGAATCTGGGCTCTATTGCTTACTTGTGAAGCTTTATTCTGCTTATCTGTAAAATGGCACATACCTTAGAGAATTGTTTAGGTGTAAACTGGGGAAAAAGCCAATATACATAGTAATCATGGAATGAATAGATGATTAGAAATTCCTCATTTTATAGGAAAGAACTTGAGGCTACTGAAAATAGTAAATGTCAGGCCTAGGTCTTAGAGCAGTGCTATTTTACTCCTTCCCTCCATCATCTGGGATATAGTTCTTCCTCTTTAGCTGTGTTTATTTTCTTATACATGATAGTTATGAGCAATAACATCTTAATATTTTATAAAACCATAGATACATCAACTGTAACCCCTCCCACTGTCTTGAAAACAGGAAAATAATTCAAGTGTGTCTGTCCCAAGCTGTGGCTACCATAGCCTAGTCAGGATCTATGACAGAATGTGAGTGTTACACTCATTCTCAAATACAAAAGTTGTTTGCTTTTTTAATCATACTCAGTGAGGGAGTTAAGATCAGGAATGAAGCCTGGCAGGGCACCTGGGTGGCTCAGTCAATTAAAACATCAACTCTTGACTTCAGCTCAGTTCATCTTGATTTCATCTCGGGGTTGTGAGAGCCAAATATGTGCTGGGCTCTGTGCTCAGTGGATAGTCTGCTTGAGATTCACTCTTTTTCTTTTCCGTCTGCCCCTCCTCCCACTCTCACACATTTTCTCTCCCTCTCTTAAATAAATAAGTACATCTTAAAAAACAACAACTCAGAAATATAAGTTAGAGCCAAATAAATAGACATATGACATAGTCAAGGGCAAGGATGAAGTTGGGTTTGGAAGTCCTAGCAGAGCAGGACAGTAGAGCAGTGAGAAGTGCATGCATCTAGGCAATGATAAAATTTCATGCTTCAATCTAAGCATATGGTAACAATTAAGAGATGGAGACCAAATCAGAAGTCTAAAAATTTGGTTTATGTGTGTAAACTTATGGTCACAAAACACTTCATGGCCATTCACTTTAATTACAAACCACTGAGCATTAATTCAAATAGATTTGTATTAAGTCAATCTGTGTATGTTCACTCTTTTGAGAGAGGTCATGGAGAATCCCATGAGTTTTTAAAACTCAGACATTGCTATAAATATATATAGACAGATTCTGTCTATATGTATATTTATCATTAAGTAGGTTCCACACCCAGTGCAGAGCCCAACGCAAGACCTGAACTCATGACCCTGAAATCAACACCTGAGCTGAGATCAAGAGTTAGATGCCCAACTGACTGAGCCACCCAGGTGCCCCTGACAAACTCTATATTCTAAGCAAAACCCACTGGACTGAAACCAGTGTTCTACATCTATCTTAGGAGAAAAATCATTGCTTAAAATGGCTAATGCTTCTTTCCTTCTAAGGTTTCCTCCTCATCCTGTATCTTTAAATACATTAATAATTCATCACAAAGTAAATAACTTTCTAAACCAAAATTCTTCTTACATATATCACACAGCCATCTGGACCCCACCTCCCCAACTCCCATTAATTTCAAGTCCTAAGAAAAATGAGAGTATGCTGATCAAAAAATAAAAGCCCATTTGTTTCTACTGGAACTCTTTTAAGATGTCTCCAAATTATATGGCTTGCTTTCACGCACAAGAGAATGTGCAGCTGAAAACCCCATATATAGCATCATCATCCAAAACCAAGAACATTTCTCAAAGGAAAATACACTTTCGATTTTGGGAATGTTTTTAATTGCTTATGTGCCTCATCCCAGCCTTAGTGCTTATAAGCACTAAGGGGTAAGCTGCCAATTTATAATCATGGTTTAGCCACAGTCGCCTGTCCCTGATGCAGGTAGACTCTTAATGGCTTTTGAGGTAAAGATAATTGGTTATTTGCATGCTTCTAAATGAATCAGTTAAAAAGGTACTTCAAGAAATAAACCCAGTGTATCTTAGAGTGAATATCTTACAGATGTAGATTAACGCCGTGTAGACCTGCACATTAATGAAACCTGGAATGCCTTGACCTGTAAATATACCTAGTGAATATACTATTACCTCAAATCCTCTAATTAAAAAAAAAAAATACAAGTTAGGCAGACCTAATTCAGCCAACTAGCAATCTGAAAAGTTGCAAAAGAGGTAAAAGTGAGCCTGACACCTGTATTTCCTTACATGGAACAATGGGAACTTCAAATAAGCTTTAGGGCAATGATTTAGAAGGGGGGAAACACAAAGGAATTGAATTAGTTATCTCTACATATTGATTAACAGCTTTAAAGCCCATCAGTCATACTTTAATTTCTATGTGTGGTGTGTTTAACATGAGCTTCCAATCCACCTGATTGGATTACCTCACCACCCATCAAAGAATCAGCAGCTAGTGGTTAAAATTGTAATTAGAATCAGGCAGTACTTTGTGTTGGGAGCGACAGGTGGGGGCACACTGTCTTGCCCCCTTCTGTTAAAATTTTTCAGGATAGATGATGAATAATAATTATATTTCAGCCAATTACCTCTAAGAGAACAGCAAGTGTATATGTGAAGGGATAATATTTGATATTTAAATCTATTCCTTCCTTTTCCATAAAGTGATCAGTAAAATGCAGAAGATAAGTTTATTATTCACACAGTCTCTAATTTCAATGCAATTGGAGAGTGGTCAGGGGTGGGCCCTGTCTTGAATATCCAATGTGTCCCATCATATTTCTGTTCTGTAGATTAATAATATTAGAGAAAGAAAAAAACACACTCTCTCTACTAGAATATAAACTAACATAAAATTCTATTTTTAAAAAGGTTTTAAAATGTTTTTTGGGGGGGTATGATGTGGCTGAAATAGGTGTTTTCTGTGGATGTTTTATATCAATCATATTTTTGGTTAGTTTCATTTTAAAATTTTCTCCCAAAGAAGGGCCATTTTTATAATCTTTTCTCAAGGCATCTAGCTTATTTACAGGTACAACCCTTTAAAGTATTTTCTATTTAAAAATACAACTTTAGTTCCAAGAGTCGGATGTTTTGAAAAACGTTAATGCTTCTGATTAACTATGTCCTGTTATAAAATATGAGTGATACTGTTTTGAAGATGTGATTTGAAAAATTAGTTTTTAGAAGTGAAGTAATTGAATCTAAGATGTGTGAAGAAAATTTCACTGTTGTATGAAATCAAGCTGGAAAACAGTACGATTGAATAGAATAAGGGGATTATGTAACTTGACACCAAGTACCACCAGTTGAATTAGTTCCACAAAATTCACATGTAGACACACCACAATGGGAAAACTACATATCTTCCCCTCCAACGACACTGAACAACCTCACTATCTAACTTGCTGTGTGCATGTGTGTGAGGGCACAAACCTAAACCCAAAACTAAACAAAAAGCACATATGACAATGCCAATAGCCTTTGGCCATAAATCTCAAGGCAGATGAATGATTCATCATGAATTATTTCACACCCTACTTCTGCCCCTATGGACCTCACCTCCCTTAGAGCAGGTTTCTATACTGAACCTTCCCTCTTTTCCTTCTGTCATGACAGTCTGTCATCCCAATCCATGCTTCCAGCCATTGCTAAAAGCTACTGCCCATTTGATTGTATCTCCCTACCTCTTTGCTCATCTCTATGGGTCACCTGTTACTAGAAGTCCAGTTCATTTCTCTCCTCATTGTACACCCATATTAATACCTTGATTCTTTAACTCTTCATGCAATGATTAATGCCAACCTTGATATTGACATTAGAAATGGCCTAGAAAGAGCTCTAGAAAGAGCCTTGACTTGGACTTTTATATTTTTCAATCACTTAGATAAATCCCTGAGTATTTATGGGTTTCAGGTCCCTGATGTGTAAAGTGGGGAGGAGCTTGAGAGGACCTTCAAGGTCTTAACCTTGTAGGATCTTTTTCACACACATAGCTTAGCATTTTCTTAATGTTTCTTGCTCAGCAGCAGTTTCACATCCAGATGCTCCCTCTCTCTAATTCCAGGAGCATACATTAGGACTTCTTTTTCTATTGTACCCTAGAGCTTCTAGCAATCTAAGTATACTATAGATATTCAATAAATGTTCATTGATTAGGTTACTGAAGCCCTTTGGGGCAGATTTTCATTTTATGTCATTATTACCAACAGTGTAGTTTATGTAAAAGGGGATACATAAAGTGATTATCTGAGAAATTAATAGAGAAAAAGAAAATAAAAATAAACAACATGACAGAAATGACTCTACCATATCTGTTACATGATAATTATCTATCTTGGTAATTTTCTCCACAGCCCTTAATAATTGATGCCAATAATTTAAGGTGCAATGCGGGGGGTGGGGTGGAGACTGTGGGAATAAGCATGAAAGTTTCTTTAAAGAAGTGATTCTTAATTTGGGGAGTGGGTGGGGAGGGGAAATGGGGCACATTAATCATCTGATGACGGCCATGGGCTTTCTTCAAGGTGGTCCACAGATTCCCTACAGCTTGTTACATAAATACCACATTTTCCTAAACCTCTATGTTGGTCCCATGTTTCATTTTTAAAGGGCTGTCTTTAAAGGTTTTCCTTTTAAAGGATTTTCCTTAACATGGATCCCATGTTTCATTGTTAAAGGGTTTTCTTTTAAAGAATTTTCTTTAAAGGGCTCTGCCCATAGCCTTTTGAAATGAAAAACTCTTCTTTAGTATGTCTGATTGGACCAGAGGTAGACATGTCTTAATAACCTATGTAAGATGTAGTTTAAACAAAGATATAAAGATCAGTTGGATTCCTTCCTTGGGAGTTTGAAACTGAGGCAAAATTTTAAATTCAAGTCAGTTGGTAGTGTATTCTAGAATTAGAAATCCATTTGGTCTTGAGAGATGGGATGGACAATTTTGGATCATGCATAAACTAAAGAGGAAGCAAAAGAAGGTGTTTGGTAGACAGACTGAAGAACAGAGAAACGCGCAGAGAAAAATAATGAATAACAGATGCATAGAAGCAAAATCAAGGCCTGTAAGTAAAAAGAAGGAGGATGACCTAGGTTCCTGGTAGTTTTCTGATGCCTATGAGACCCATTCACACCGCATTCTCTGTTCTTGGATGCTGTCCAAATCCCGAGTTTCTGACAACCACTTCTCATCTCCGTCATCCCCAAAGCACACACAGGCACAGGCAACACATACACACACCCATATACACACACACTCTCCATTTCTTGAACTAATTTGAAATTGATCTATTTCTCATAGCCAAAACCTCTTCGACTACAATAAGCAGTAATCTTAGATGTTTTCCTTGCTGTTAGACGTCAGGTAGGAAAAAACAGGATTCTTTCGCAGGTAGAAGTGTTTCTGAAGCAGTTATTTTCCCCAAGATAGTTAGAAGATGAAGGTTCTATATGACTTAAAGCTTTTAGTATTTCTAAATTTTTAATATTTATAATTTGCAATTTCCTCTTATAGAACTAAAGAAAATTACATAGTAGCTAAAATTTTATTAGTGTGGTAAATAATTACATTAAAATAAACTCTATATGCTTTGATATAAAATTTTTGATATTATTTTAAAAACCTTCCAAAACAAGCCATTATAGATGTAAAGAAGCAAAATAATTTCCTAGCAAACACATTCCACCAAATAAAACATTTATGGAGTAGCAACAATTATGTTTTCCATTTAAGGAGATACAATCTTCAGTGAGAAATATTTTATTAGATTTAAAGGCATTCACTTGTTTATTGTTGTTCATATTTCCTGCTTATAATATCCTTTCTTCTTAACATACTTTCAGCTATTCAGCTCTGTCTTGGAATTCTATCCCTGTAAGTCTCACAAGGTCTTGAAATTAATTAATTCCATGGTGCATATTCAAGGGGCACGTAGTACATAGTAATACAAATTCTGTTAACTTTTAAAGAATTCTCCAATATTCTATCAGGGATTACATTCAGAAATATAATTTCTCTTTCTTGAAACATGACATATTGTACAACGCTTTTAAAATACGGATTTATTTTTACTCAGAAAATTTCATTAAATGGAACCCAGGTAAATTCACTGTGGTTTGTGACTGCTTTTGAGCACTTGCTGTCCATAAAGAATTATCAGATAGCTCGCCTACTATTCCATCCTAGTTGGTGACATTATTTTCTTTCTCTTTCTTTCTTTCTTTTTTTTTTTTTTTTTTTGGTAGAAAAAAGATTAGATTTTCTTTCTTAGGTAATGCACAGATATTTGTAGGTGTTGTGAGAAATACCATAGAATGTAGGGAAAAGAAGAGAGGAGGCCGTGAATGGAGTGAGAGCCACACATGGGGAATGGCTCTACAGCTCAGATATTGGTAGATTTCCCAGAAAAAAAAAAAAAAATTGGTTTGTTATGAGATAGATATAATAAGAATTCTCAATTTACCAATCTATAGGTTTTGTGACTTTTTAAAAATGAAGAAGAAATTTATTTAACTCTTGCAAACTTGCATCTGAAGATTTCTGAATCATGAGAAGATGAAATAATCTCATCTAGAGCTAAAAGAAAAAAAAAAACCCTTACCTCTTTAAAAAAAAAAAAAGTATTTATTTATTTGAGAGAAAGAGAGAACACAAGCAGAGACAGCAGCAGAGTAAAAGGGAGAAGCCTGCTGACCAGGAAGCCCGATGGGAACTCAATCCCAGGACCCTGGGCAGATGCTTAACTGACCAAACCACCCAGGTGTCCCTTACTTACCCCCCTTACTGGTAAATATTTTGAAGAGTTTGAATAAAGAAAACATTACTTTGCTCAATTTTTTATTGTAAGCAATGTTCTGAAATGTGTGCAAGCCAAAATGGCACAGCTGCTTTTTAAAATATCAATACTTAATTAATATAGGTCATAGTATGATATTTAGAAAACAGAAATCAATGAGAAGGCATACTCAACCCCAGCATGAACTTAGTGTGCATTTTTGGGCAAGTCACTGGCCTTTATAATGCCTCTCTCTGCAATCACACTGAAAACAGAAATGATAATGCCCTTTTTACTTCATAGGAGGGTTGGGATAATCACAAGAGATTACAGCTGAAGTCCAGGGAATTAAGTAACTAATTGTTTTCTCCACTGTCCATACATAGCTTGCTCTTCGTACTTTTATTAGAATACTTAAGTCATGTGCATTAACTCACTACTGTATATCTCCCTGACTAATCCAGATGATCTTTAAGTACAGAGAAAATATCATATTCATGTTTGCCTTTCACACCAATTTTTCTCATTAAAACTCTTGTTCAGCATTCCTTGGAGAGGATTTCCCTGATTCTAAATCCCTGTTATACCTCTTTACTACATTCTATACTTTCTTGGTAGCACTAGCACAGCTGTAATTAAATATGTGTATGTATGTGTGTGTGTATTTTGTGTGTGTGTGTATATATATATACTTTTGGATAATGACTTGTTTAATGTTTTTCTCCCTTACTTAAGTTATGTTGTAGTCTCCTCATCTGTAAAATGTGGATAATAATAGTACCCAATTTATAGGATTATTGTGACAAACATTAATTAATAATATAGGGAACATGTAAGAGAAACTCAATGAATTTATTATTATTATTATTATTATTACTGTTACTATTTAATTTCCAGGCAAATGTGTTCATCATTGGAGAGGATGAGAGAAATAAAAACATCTCTGCATATCAGGCTGGACACAAAGTAATTTCAGGTTTACCTGTAAGGTTCTCTGTTCTGGACCATACGTGAGCCTTCCACAGGATAGCTCTTCATCTCTCCATTCTAGGGGCAAATATACCATCCAAATATTGTAATCCAAGACATAGTAAAGAAAAACCACACAGGGGACCACAGCCATTTAACAAGAGGGTAAATCATATGCTTGTCCAAAACCTTAAAAAATATTGTACTCCTGTGGTATCCTGCCGAACACAGGCTATCTAAAAGTCACTAAGTCACTCTCTTCTCAAATGTATTTGAATTTCTGCTAGATCCTGGAAATGCATAGAGAATAAGAGAGACAAAGAGACTCTCCTTTGGAGGGAAGACTTCACTGTAGCATTGCATACAAGTTAAGCCAAAATATAGAAGATTGAACTAAAAATCTCTGAGAATCCAGTATGTCATGTGTGCTAGTAAAAGTAATGTAGTAAAGAATTTAAAGGCTTTGATAATCTCAAAAAGGAAAGCATGCCATTCTTAGCGTGACTTGCAAAGGGTAAGCTTTTTTTATTCCCCTAAGATCTTATTTATTTATTTGAGAGAGAGTGAGAGAGAGCATGAACAGTGGGGAGGGGCAGAGGGAGAGGCAGAAGCAGGCTCCCCGCTGAGCAGGGAGCTGTATGTGGGGTTGGATCCCAGGAACCCTGGGATCATGACCTGAGCTGAGGGCAGACTCTCAACTGACTAAGCCACCCAGGCCCCCCAAGGGTAAGCCTTTTAGAGGTGAAAGGATCAGTATCACTTTGGTTCTAGCAAAAACACTCACGGAATTGCGTGCTTTGATTCCAAATAAGCACTCAATACATTGGTAACATCTTCAGAGCTGACAAAGGATGACAGGTTAAGTATCTTGTAAATTTAAAGCCAATTAAAATTATTGAGTATTTTGTTTCCTGAATGTGCCTAAATTTGAGAATTGAAACTACATTCTCTACCGTTCTCCTTTAAATGAAAATATAAAAGTATTTCCTTTTCAGTGTTCATTACAAAGTTAAACAGTATGTATATATGAATACAGTTGACAGATACTTGTGAATTTATTGACGGGAGCTTTGAACTATTGAGGTGAGACTTTACATTTTAAGGTTTGCTAGGGAGGGGAAAAAGTTGTTATCATGCTGCAGAAGAATTTTGTGACTTTTTCTGGAAAGTAATTTCTGAGCAAAATTTACTCCCTAAATCATTTTACAATGGCTGTAACTCTGCTACACTTGCCAAGTACAATCAATCCAGTAAATATCGGTGAATCAAACATTTCCAGTTTTAGGAGATGCATCTGCTAACGCTGAAGGCACTCATGGAATAAAATCTTTTAACTAGATACTTTACTTTTCCTAGAGTGTTAAAAAAATGTAACCTAGAGTTCTCTCCTGCTTATAGAAAATTAGTTCATTATTCCTGAATAAGTTGTTTCTTCCTGATATTTGATTGCTGTGGTTCCTTCATGGTGCAATGTGTAATGTTTTAAATGAAATACTAAGGCATCAATTACAGGTAAAAGAAGCAGGAAGTTTTACTTACCTCATCCCTACAGAGGTCTAAGCACAGAATGAGAAACTATGTGGAGGGATCTGGTCACCTGGAAACTGTGATGTCTCTCCAGACAGGATGTGAGGTGACCCTATAGGGTGGAAGCCAGTGGCACAGGTGGTGAAAGCATTCACCTGACGCAGAACAAAGGAGATAGAAGTTTCTGGAATACAACGCAAGTGAGTTGGGGTGGGGTGTGGTGGGGGATGGTTAGGACAGCAAAGCAGGAAGCTGAGACTGACAGCAACATGGCAGTGGGTGGGGTTTGTATTTAAAGGGGGAGGTGAAGAGGTTTGGGATCTTACGGAGTTTTCCTTCCTTGGTCTCTATATCTGGTTGGTTTTTTTGTTTGTTTGTTTGTTTTTGTTTTTGTTTTTGTTTTTAAAGATTTCATTCATTTGACAGAGAGATAACAAGTGGGCAGAGAGGCAGGCAGAGAGAGAGGGGGAAGCAGGCTCCCTGCTGAGCAGACAGCCCTCGGGCTTGATCCCAGGACCCTGAGATCATGACCTGAGCTGAAGGCAGAGGCTTAACCCACTGAGACACCCAGATGCCCCCTTATGTCTGGTTGTTAAATAGCCCATTGGTGAGTTAGGGCCTATGGATGTTTTGGGGTGGGTCACCTGATGGACCTGCCTGTCTTCAGCCAGGGGTTTACTGTGGGCCCTTTTGCCCTGATCAAGTTTCCTTTGCTCAAGTCTGTTGCCTCAAAGCAGCCTCTACAGAAACATTAAAATTTTCTGGGCTCAGCCATTTGACTGAATAATTATAAACATCTGTTTACTTAACCAGGCTATGTTATAATTTTCTTCCGTGCAAGACATTGTATTAAGTTTTTGTTTAAGGAAACAAAAACAGGAGATCTATTGTTTTTTTTCCTTAAAGCACTTCAAATTTCATTGTGGGGATATATTCACAATTATTCACAAATAATTTTAATAAAGGAAAATATGTTATACTTTAAGATAGAAGTTAAAAGGTGGGTCATGAAACACAGATACATTTAGTAAGGTACAAATATGAGGTAAGACTTCATGAGAATAGTGACATTTAAGGTCTACCTTGAAAACCGAGCAGAACTGTGACATAAGCAACATGGGGGAGGGCTTACCAGTGGAAGGAGCAGAAGGGACAATGACGTGGAACTGAGAAAGTTCAAAGCATATGAAAGAATTAGCAAAAAACTAACATTAATGAAGTGTTGGTTTCTTCTATGCTTAATTCTGCTGTGTACATAAAGTAGCTGCTTACTGGAATAAACTGAAATAAGTTGGAATCTAAAACCCATAAACCAAGAAATATTTACCAACACAAGTGTTATTTTGAGACAAGCACAGTTCCATAAATACAAGGGGGTTAGCACTTCCAGAAATCAACACTTTTATCTTTCTGCCTTTAGACTGGATGGTACCTAAAGTTTACTCTGATTAAATGACAAATGGGGAAAGAACATCCTACAACTTTCTTGTAGAGAAAAAAAAAATGAACGTATTTTGCAGGAGCATAAGTGATGCAAAATTCTTCTCCATATGCCATTTAAGTATCCTCTGAATTTGGCATGGGATGACTAAAGGTATGATATATAGTATTATTTTTGTCATAATTTGTAATATTTTACTAACATCGACATGTTGAGAAAACCATAGAAGTGTGCAGTCTTTTATGAGACACTTAAATGCCAATCATAAAATACTTCGATTAGGTAAAGAATTTATAAAAGTAAAGTAGCAGAATCCATGAGTCTTGCAACTTGCTTCTTAAAATGGTAGCCCAGTGTCAGTGAAACTAGAATAATATCTTCAACAGCAAGTTCTGGGTGGAGCAATCCCAGGTCCATGTGTCAGGAGAACTTGACCTTGCCGCCCACTGGCCTTGTACTTTTGGACGAGGGTCCTAACTGCTCTGTATGTCAGTTAGTATAAAATGGATGTCTCTCAGGTCCTTTACCACTATTTTGAAATTAGATCTTTTTAAAACAATGAAATTAGCATTAAATTTTTTTTCCCCAGTTTAAAACTGCTCCATATTGTCAAGATTAAAAGAAAGGAGCAAAGCCATAAATCTGAATGAAGATTTAAAAGTGAAAGGAATGTGTCAAAACAATATTCTCCTAAATCCCTTTCTGAAGGTGTAAATTGCAATCTGACACAACTGCCATTCTGAGTTGCCATACTGACTTGTTTAACAATGGGTTTAATCAGACAAATAACTCAGTAAAACATGAAAACAGATGGGCCATCAACTTTTAAATGTGGAAGCCCAGTAAAATAATCTGGTAGCCTCAGGCCAGGCAATTGGGACCCAATAGCAAGAGAAAATATGGGGGGGGAATGTTGAGAAATTTGTTTATTAGTATGGTGTCATGAACACCAGACACAGAAGTAGATGTTACTAACCTCAAATATTCAGCACTATCTAATTTGTAACAAAACCAACTATTTGGATATTGTCGATAAGTGCGGGCAGTTGGAAGAATTCCTTCAAATTACAATGTCCATTTACTGACAATAATGTGAACTTCTAAAGCCGTCCTCTAGTATCCATGGATGAGTGGTGATACTAAGACTCAACAATTTATCCCTATTGTTTTATTTTGGAAACCCACTGTTGTAGCTCAACACTTTTTCTGTGTGAATCATTTGATTGCCTGTGACACAACAGGGTAGCAGATGAAAAACTGAGATTTCAAACATTTGTCCGGGGGTGCATGGGTGGCTCAGTTGGTTAAGCATCTAAACTCTTGATTTCATCTCAGGTCACGATCTCAGGGTTGTGAGATCTGGCCCTGTGTCAGATTCTGCACTCAATGTAGAGTTTCCTGGGGATTCTCTCCCTCTGCCCTTCCCCCAGACTTGCGTGTGTGCTCTCTCTCTCTCTCTGAAATAAACAAATCTTTAAAAAATAAAATAAAAGATTTGTCCACTATTAAGTTAACTTCTTTTGAAGTAATATGATTTCCAATTCAAGCAGAACTCTTTGGTTCCTAATTCACACTTATTTTTGTACCTAAAACTAATGTTTTATTCTACCCTAGTCTCAAATTATCTGTGTTGAAAAAAAGTTTATATTTATAATATATGTGAACATGTTTCTTTGAACCATACAAATTTTCCATTTGTTAGGTAAAAAGCAGTTGAATAGGGCCAATTACATAGGTAATTTTTCGTAATTGGAACATACAAACACATGAATTACTGACAATAACTTCCTTGTTGGACAGAAGCTTTGTATTTTGCTTTTACTTTGCATCTATTTATTTTCCCCACAGCTGAGTCTAGTGCTATTGACAGCTTCACAAGTGTTTGATGAATACGTGGTGAAGAATTGTTGTCAGATTGATTAAATAGACGATGAGACTGACTTCTAAGTGGCTCAGCCAAACGTGAAGATACACAACGTGTTTAGCCATCACAAACAGAGAATAAATAGACAAAGAGAAGCCTGGATGAGAAACAGAAATCTGTATCTATCTATCTATCTATCTATCTACCTATCTAGTGGAAATTTAAATGAAGAAGCAGGATGGTTCTGGGCTTTCTAAAATCAAGAAAGAAAACCAAGTGCAAACTTTCTATCCAAAGCCATCCTGGAAGAGCCATGATGAAATATTTGTTGTCTTCGGGAGGATAGTTGTTCTAGTGCACACCCCTAATTAGTTCTTTCTGAGCTGAAAAAGCTAATTAAAGAAAAATACCTGCATACTGCATGGGACTGATACTGATGTGTGCTCTGTGATGAATGGGCTCCACACCCAGGATTGTCATCACATCCAAACCCCTAAGGAGGAAAGATTCAAGACTCTGTGTGCTAGGTGCAATCCCAAAATGGCCAAATTAATATGCATGCATATGTGCAAATCAAGATGAAGATGTCATTTTCAGGTAGCAAGAAGAATTCACCAGCACTGACTTCTGTTAGGCAGAAGCAATCAGGGATGAGCAAGTAGACTTTAAATTTAGACATTCATTTAGATTTTTTTTTTTCCAAGTAAAAAAAGGCTAAGTCCCATGCAAAATCAAGTCTTTTTAAGTGCATGGAATGTGAAAAGAGAGAGTGTTCAGACTCTCTTATCTTGGCCAGGGAATATGGAGCTTCTGACAAACTAGGAAAGAAAAATCTCTCTTTATCCTCTGGTTCCTTCCAAGAGCAAAGTCAAAATTTTATTTAGGGAATAAATTGTTCTGGTCTTGGCCAGTATTTTAATTTTTTTGTTCTTTGCTGAATATTAATCTTTTCACACATTCAGGGAAGATGGTTTAGAGGAGAGTCAGAGGATATCAGTGTGGCCTGGTCAAATGACTGCCAAGTAGAACTGAACTATCAGAAGATAGGAGAGAAACTATGGGCACAAAGATTCAGCCTTCAGAGTCAGGAGGACCTGGGTTTGAATCTTGGTTTCTCTCGTTTCTACCTGTGTGATCTTGGGCAACGTACCTAACTTCCCTGAGACTTAGTTTTCTCATCTGTAAAGTGGGAATAATAATCCTCACCTATTATGATGATTAAGTGAGGCAACATACCTAAAACACTTAGGTATGTAAGTAACCTACACTAAATGTCCATTAAGTGGTGACTATTGGAAAAAGGGCTTTCAGACTTGACTTTGTTCCCAAACTTCAGGGAAAACAATAGCCCACAAAGATCAGGGACTTGGACAGTTATCTTTCATGCAGTGAAGGTCTCAGTGAAGGGGAATTGAAAAGAATGCTTTTGGGTGGGAGCATTGGGAAAATCACTGAGAAAATGCAAAGCTCCAAGCAGACACTCAATATTTTTTCTTAGCTTCTCTTTTGGAGTCCATTGCAAAGCCCATCCACCACATCTGGAACCAATTCTCACGTTTAATTATATGAGCAGTGGCTGCTTCTCTTTTCAACTTAGGCTTTCACTGAAATTTACCCCTTGTAAGATCTCTCTAGTCTATCCTGGTCACTGAAATTGTATGATTGTTTCCTTAAGACTGGAGAGGATGTCTACCTCTATCATTTAGGAATTTGCCTGACATTTCCAATACTTGTGGCCTTTTCTCCTTTAATTATTAGTCTTAGGTCCTAGCTCACAAAACAAAATATAATTCTACATTTGCTACTTCCAAGACATTATTGTCATGAACACTATCCAATCAATTAGGAGAATTTTCCTTGCATTTATTATTTGAGGAAAAGGGAATTACTTGACGAATTCTTTGTTTAGAAGTGGAAAATGAAGTGACGTTTTACTTTAATTTTATGCTTCCTATCAGTTTATCCATCTATCCACCCATTCACCCATCCATCCTTCCATCTATCTATTATTCATTTAACAAATATCTATCGTTAACCAACTCTGTAGCAGGAATTGTCCCAGCCCCTGAAGCTATAGTGGAGGGTCAGGATGATACCAGGTCCTGTTTTCATGGAAATTATAGAAGATCGCCTACAAAATATCTCACTAAATGTGTAGACAGATATTTTGACCACTGCACGTCCAGATGTAATTTATGCTTCCTTGATTATTCATTCTATTACTTTCCCTTATGTTATGGAAGAAGTCAAATGTGTATCAATATAGAATGTATTATACATAAAAGTAAACTTTTAAATATACCTATTTTGCTGAACGTTTTTGAGGCATGAATTTGGTAAGCAGCATCCCCATAATATCATCTATTATGATAGATAAATACGTCGGCATAAAACCGACAAAATCTCTCTCTTTATCACTTTGTAAATGTACCTTTACTAGAATGTAAGCTCCTTGAGAGCAGAAACTTTGTTTTATTTTCCCAGGACACTGACAGTGTCTAATGCATAAAAGTCATGCCAGATGTTTTGTTATGAACAAAGGAATGAGTGGACACAAATATTGCAAAAACAAAATAGCTGTTTTCTAAATTTTTATTCTGAATTACAGAAAATAATATATCCCACATTATAATTTCTCTTCTGAAGACAGTTATCCAGAATATTGTTTTTTTGGCAATGTGCATTCACCAGACTTTCTCTTTTTTTTTCCTTCCTGACAGAGTACCTGTATTTTTAGAAAAGGAGTTTTTTGATCTACTGATTTTTTTTTCTTTGCCAAGATTATACCAACTAACTGGTAGCCTGAGTGTGTTAAACATTATGTGCTACTCTGTCTCTTTTAAAAAAACTGTTTACAAAAGCCTAGAATCCTGCAGTTGAAATCCAAATCCTTGGAGTTGGTCTATCATAGTCTAATATATTAAATTTTCACTTCAACTTCATCAGCATCTTTCATATCTGATTTTCTCTTTATTTGTTCTTCCAGATGACAGAGTTTTGTATCCCTTCAATACCCTGTCATTTTTCTACCAATTATAATGCTAAGGGTTCCTGGTAAAGGTCATGTTCTTGGAGAGTCACCTTCAGGTAATGTGAGTTCAATACTTAAACCTGAGAAGGAATCCAAGCTGTGTAAATGGATGGTTGGAGAGGTGGGTACATAGGTATGATTTCCAGGTGACAGGATTCCAGAGATCCAAGATGGAGGACTCTCTGTGGAAAAGTGATTGTGATGTTCAGGCTCCTGGCCTCTTATTTACCATGAGTTTGACCCCCCTGACAAAGCACATTCATCTCTGCTTCATATTCCAGTGTCATGATCTGAGAGAATGTTAATGTTTGGGAATGGGGCATTGTGACTGCTTCACCTCTCCTTCTCTCTTCTCTGAGCATTCTAGAATTGCTGAATTCAAAAAGAATGAGGGATAGCCAAGGCTGCTGGTTCAGGTGTTGGGACCATCAGAGACATGTGTCACCAGGATGTTATCACTAATGTATCCTAAGAGCAAAAAGTCTCAAGGACACAGATATTTTTTCATCATCCACTTAACTTCAGTGGTGATGACCTAGTCTTAAAACCAACAATTGGACGACCCAAGTCCTCACATGAAGAATCGAACCCCCAAGTGTTATGGGGTTCTATACAGGAATATAGAATCTCTCTGTGGAAACTGCATGGAAATATTCTGATAACTTTTTACTTCCTCCCATAAAACTTGATCAAAAGCATAGAGAAAATAAAACTTATATGGTTCAATTTCAAGTATTTTCTAAAGGAGCCTCTGAAGATGGTCTAAGAGCCAGATCTATTAGCTCACTTTCAAGCTAATGTTCCCAAAGTGTGATGTGATCTCACTGTTTTAAAAAAAAAAAAAAAATCTGTTTAAAGGTATAGAAAAGAAGAATAACTATTGAATAGGATATTTAGAATGAAAAACTGGACACAAACTGTGCTGTCCACTTTGATATCATATAAAAAGCAGTAATGCGGATAGTACTGTATAGCAAAAAACTGACTGATATGCCTTCTCATTGAAGATAATGAAAATCCAACTGTGAGTGCTTGTCAGGGCCTCTTTGAAAATTCTGCATTTCCCCTGCACACCTTCAAGCACACTTGTGTCTCATGGCCTTATCTGACACTGTCCCAATCTTGTAGGAAATGCTGGGGACTCATCATTTATATGACATGACCAACCATCCTTAGCACTGGTGTATAGCTCAGCAAGGTATACCTGGGACTTTTTCTTATTGTTGCTGTTGAAACCATAGAGGATTAAAGATTTCTCAAAGTTCAATCTAGGTAATCCCTTCTGTAGGATTAACTCACTGAATGGCTTTCTGTGTGTATTTGTTTCAGAAAGAAAAAAAGCAGATTTCAAATCCCTAAATCTGGAGGTAACATTTTATTTATTGTTCAGATAGCATCATTGATAACGTGTGTGTGTGTGTGTGTGTGTGTGTGTGTGCTTTTTTACATGTTAACAGTTTATCCCATGAGAAATCTAAATGAAAATTAAAAAAAAAACTAGTTTTTCACAAACTATAATTACTTTAATTACAGGATAATTATATAAATAATGCATTTGAATGTAGGTTTCAGTTTTCTTTGTTTTCTAAATATTATCATCGTTCAGTGTTTTCAGACGTGTAAACAGGAAACATTTAAGTTTAGATGAAGAGCAGGTGAACTGTCTATGATACAAGTGGAGACAATCAAAAGATGATTAGTCTATTGAAAACTGCCTAACTAGGTGCTAATTTTTAAGTGAGCAGGTGTACTTAGTCATTATAACTTTAAAATGAAAATATATTTGAATTAAACCAACACCCCCCGACATTAAAATAACATTAGAGGTCTGGTTTGCACTGATTTTGCAAAGGCAAAATCCAGCAAAGGCGAAAAAAGAGGTAGAAATTTGACAATAAGGCAACCCATCCTCTTCGGAATGAGGAAGCATTAAAGAGGAAACTCCAGGCTTCTAAAGAAATGTTGAAACAGTTTCACAACATTTTATTGACTTTCTTAAAATATGGCCCAAACAGGGGCGCCTGGGTGGCTCAGTGGGTTAAGCCGATGCTTTCGGCTGGGGTCGTGATCTCAGGGTCCTGGGATCGAGTCCCGCCTGGGGCTCTCTGCTCCGCAGGGAGCCTGTTTCCTCCTCTCTCTCTGCTTGCCTCTGTCCATTGTGATCTCTCTGTGTCAAATAAATAAAATCTTTTAAAAAAGAAAAAAAATATGGCCCAAACATCATTAACGTGTTACAAAGACTAATATTTGGGTTATTGTTAAAGGATGATTAACTTTGCACAGGAATTGCACAAAGTAAGAAAGATCGTGTAATTACTGTGGGTAGAAATCAATCGGTGTTTTTTTTGTCCCCCAATTCAGTTGTTTTTCTTGTAGCCACTGAAATGCATCAACACACTCTTAACCACTCATGTGGAACACACAAAGACCTGGTTCTAAGACAAAAGGAGATTGTAAACTTGTTCCTAAAGCATGAACATTAAATTTCAAGGTGTTGTGACATACATAATACTCATTTAATTCACATATGGATGCACCTGAAATTGAAAACCCAGTTTTCATCAAAACTTAATGCAACTAAATAAAATAAATTCATATAGCATTTGGTATGGGGCTGTTTTAGATCCATTAAATGCTATGGAAGAATGTAAACTGTTTCTAAGTATCCAGGTGATGTTCAGAACATTTAGCAGCTTAATACATTTGTCTTCAGTGTGCAAAATCAAACCTCAAGTGATCTGAGAGTCCAAGAGGTGGGGAAAGGGAAAACATACTGCTATAAATGCACATATATGTGAAAAGAACTTGAGGAACTCCCTGTAAACTATTTCAGTGGGCGTACAGTGGGATGCAATTGACTTCCAGATATGTCCAGTGACCCTTCAAATGTTGCTAATGGTTCCATCCTTTGACTTCTCCACCCTTCTCCATCTGTTTTCCATCACCCACTATGTATTTTCTTCCAGCATCGGATTACCAATAGGTGCTACTCTGTGTGTATAAAAATGGGCTTGGTCTACTGAGTGCTTCACTCATTGCTTCAGATTTTTTGTTTCGTAGTAATAGACACAATGGAACTTCTTGGTGCCCTAGTCTACCTTTTTGTCTTATCACAATAGGAGTAAAGCAGAGTTGCTTTATCTATTGATAAATATTGATATTGATATTGACTCTATCTATTTTGCACTGGTACAATGCATTTGCTGAAGAATGTTATTGGTAGCTATTTCCAAAGCCTAGTGAATTGTGTCCATCAGAAGTCATTAATAGCTTTCCCTTAGCCTGTTATGATAAGGTATCCCAAGTTTTATCATAAAAATAAGTACGAGGTGTAAGTGAATGAATTTATTCATAAACCCTGATGTCAACTATTACTCTACCCAACATGAGATGACTTTATTTTGACCCTGGTATATTCAAAACAAGGTCCTTGTTGAGTTCATATAAGGCATTCACTGATGATTAACAGGTTCAGAGTCTTATTGGAGATATGAGATATTTTTAAGAAGAGGATATTTTTAAGAAGAGGTTATACACTGTGCCCAGAAATATCATCCTGTGCCCTGGAGCAGATTTCTCAAAGCTGCTCACCAGCAAGGACCAGGGACCGGGTGCAGTCTCTTATGGAAGGGATTCTCTTACCCACCATAAAAGAATAATATTACTGTGGGCCAACAAATAAGGAAACCAAAACCTATATTTTAGGAGCACTCTTTGGTGGTCCCAATCTATTAAGAAAATTATACTATCTCATGTTTTGGTTCACGAGCAGCATTTCTGGAACATAATAAGAATTTATGTTTATAAGCTGTCTTCAAGTCATTAACATGCAGCATTCTCATTTATCATGCAGAAAATCAGTCCTTTCCTGAAATATTTTTCTACCCACACTCAAAATGAAGAAAGCAGAAGTCAGAGTAGTTTGCATAACTACAACTATTTGGTTTCCCATCTGAAAACATTTTGGACAACATGTCACTTTACAGAGTAGTTAATAAAAGGAGAATATGATGCTTTTAGGGCTCTTCAGGTTCCAGTGACTCTCCAGAAACCAGTTACTCTGGGAGGCTCCATGCTTTCTAAGCTTCAGACACGAGAAGACACCAACATTGGCCAACACAGTACTTGTGAGACATTCCATGCACACTTGTATTTTTTCCTGCTTAGGTTCATGGTGCTATAAGGCTTGTACACACAGACCAATCTGAAACATAAAACAAGCTTTAAAATCAGCAACAACACAAAGCAACACTTTTTTTTTTAATTGCTTACTTCCAATCACCCTGCAGAGCAAAAGTTGTCAAGTTGAAAATCAGTCCAATTCTAATACCATGGGAGAGCTACTTTGCAATCACATGCCTAGAGAAGAAAAAGGAAAGTTCTTTCCTTTACCAATGAAGCCCTGGCACAAGGCAGCTGACTTTATATGAATTTCATTTTCTATGTTGCAAGTCGCACAACTGTCAAGTCTGTTGCTATGTGAGACAACTGTGTTCCTCCCCAAGGGAAAAAAATGGGCAGTTGGTACTTTTTGTTATAGAAAAAAAAAAAAAAAATCTAAAGCTCTAACAGTTCCTTCTTAGTAGGTTTCACAAATATGCCAGCAATTCCCTACACTTTTAGGTGTTTGTGCTCATAATTAGCATTCATTAATATCTTTTCAAGTACACAATTGACATCTGAGCTCTTTTTCATAGGAATATTCTCTAAAGGATTTTCTACCCAATTTCTCCACTTTCTCACCCCCTAATCATAATTTCACCAGCTCTCTGTCATCATTTTTGAACCACATATCACTTGCTAAGATAAATGATAAAGTCCATGTGGCCAGAAATAAAGAACACATTGTCCTTGATGTCTCAGGAACTTTCCACATGAATGGAACTTTCTCTTTGAGCAACTTCTCCCTTTCATGCCTTCTTCCACACCATCCAACTTCTCTGGTTTTTCTTCTCTAACTCTCCAGCCATTCATTTTTAATCTTGTCTGCTGTTTCATTCTCCTCTATCCTAGTTATAAGTCTCTAGTGTCCAAAATGGTGGTCAGTAGTCACATGTGACTATTAGGCTTCTGAAATGTGGCTAGTTCAAATTAAGATATGATGTAAGGGTAATATTCTCACCAGAATTTGAACACTTAGTACACTCAGTATGAAAAACTCATGTAAATTATCTCATTAATAACAGCCAACTCTTATTATTTGTAGCAGTTATGCTCTATAATACTCTGGGAACACAAATTAGTGACTACTGAATCATTGCTCCCAGGAGGAATACAGAGTTAGTTTCCTTTCATCCTTTGGTCATAATACTTTCATTTACCAATCAATACATAACCTTGTGTTATGTGTGTTTCTCATTAAAGACATTTTATTTAATCTATATTGTTGATTCATAACAATGAACTCATGGCCAACAGCACTATAACTCGTGCCTGAACAAAGCTTAATCTAATACATGTTGTTTCCTCCATAAGATACACCCCAGCCTTCTTCTACTAAGAATGCTAGACAGAACTTCAGCACTACACTTGGCGACCATTTTAAATAGCAGAATCACCATTAAACAGTACAAAAAATGGGGACTATGTGGTGCTGAATATACTTCCAAAAGAACACTTGTTTTAAAGTATAAAAGCTGACACAGGGAAGCAAATCATCACATTGTTTGCCTTCAGCTGGGAATGTGCATGCCCAGTGACATGACTTTTCACCACTCCAGGCATGTTGGTGAATGACTGTAAAAGGATTGGGTGCATTGATTTGGGGGTTACGGTAAATTTTAGCTCTTAGGTAAATTTTCGAATACAGAATCCACAAATAATGAAGATCAATTGTATTTTATATTAATTACATGGTGGTAGCATTTTGGATGTACTGGGATAAGCAAACTGCATACTAAAATATATTTCTCTGATTACTTTTGACTTAATGTTGCTACTAGAATGTTTAAGAATGCATATGTGGCTCATGTTGGCTCTCATTTTATTTCTAGTTTTTATAACTGTAGGAGTTTTTAAATGCTGTTATAAATTGAGCCATTTCACAAGACGATTACTCACCATAGCTTGCCTCTCTCATTCTCATGACTTGAGATGACATGTAGAAGCTAAAGGCTCTCTGAACCTGAGGGTCACTCTCCAATATGCTGTTTCCCTTACACCCCACATTCACAGCATCTTTTATATATATGTATACAGAAGCCCACTAATTCATCCTAACTCTTCTGCCTCCATGCTGATGAAGCCACTATCATGATTGGCCCCAACAATCTGAAGACTTCTTGAATCCTCTCACACCTGAATGGCCCTTTAAAATTTAAGTCAGATCACAATCATACCTGTGCTCAGAAACCTCCAGTGACTTCCCATCTCACTCACAGAAAAATTCAGTTTCTGGTAAGACCTCCAAGATGAGGCTCCCTCACCTACTCTGGGCTGTATCTCCAATTCTGTCCTCATTGACTATTCCATTCTGTCCATAATGGCCTCCTTGCTGCCCTTGGCTTCCTAATGCTGTCCCCAGCTCCCCAGTGTAAGGTCTTTATGCAGGCTGTTCCTTCTCACAGTAGTCCCAGTTGCCTCATGGCTGATCCTTTCCATTACTTCATTGAGATCTGGGCTCAAATGGCAGACTCTTTTAAAAAAGGACTATAAAAGGACCCTACATCACTCTGTCTTCTTACTCTGATTCACTTTCTTCTCCTTAGCACTTACCATTTATTCATTTGTTCCCCTCTCTTCCACTGAAAATGTAGACTCCATAAGAGCAGGGACTTGGAGTTATTTATTCCTAGCTATATCCCCAGGTGAGAATAACACCTACCTGGCCCATAGTAGGTCTACAAAAAGCATTATTTTAATAAAGTGTATATACAATTCGGATCTCTATAGGTCCAAAATCTTACTTGACCAACTCCAATGCCTCACATACATTTCTAATAACAGTGTTTAATAACATTGTTTCTAATTTGTAATAACATTCAATTTCTAATAACAATGTTTAGATGATCAATATTTTTAACTGAAAATAACAATGGCTTAAGTTGGACAACCTTGGTTCAAATACCAATTTTTCCAATTTTTCTCTATGGCATTGAGCAAGCTATTTACTACTCTAAGTCTTAGTCTTTCAGTGTTGAAGTAGGACTAGGAATATTGCCTTACAGTCCTGTTTTGAGGATTACAGCAAATATCTCATACATAAATTCCCTGCAAGGTGACTAGTATATAGTAGATACTCACTTGTCAATGTTATTCAGCAGTCTTTTATTAAAAGCTTACTATCTGCGGAGCGCCATACCAGACTCTGGAGATTAACTTCTATGAGATGTGAATTTAAAGATAAAAGATACAGGCTAATGAGGATGAAGGGAGGTGATTGAGGGTAGGAGGAGCCAGATAGGCACAAATGAACTTCCAAATGTTCATGTAATATGTGATTACAATAATGTCACAATACTTCTATTGTGAGCTCAGTGGTAATCCAGGGTAAAGTGGGTTCAGGATTCAGGACATAGTTCATAAAGGAAGTAATGCTTAAACTGAGTCTTAGAAGATGCATCACATTTGGTAGGCAGAAAAATAATGAAGCTAATGCTTGGCAGATAAAGCAGAGAGCAAAGGCCCTGAGAGGTGAATAGGAAGCAGCATTCTAGAAACAGCAAGCAGTTTAGCATGGCTGAGCATAATATCCAAGGGATTCAGTGGAGTCCAGTTTTAAATGAAGGCCTTCTGATGCTACATAAAGGAGTTATTTTTTTATGAGCTAGTATATTGAGTAGAATGGTGGCCCTTAAAAGGCTATATCCATTTCTTAATTTTCAGAAACATATGATTATTTGAAAAAAAAATGTTTTTGAAGATGCAGTCAAAGGTGTGTTCTTTGTTCTGCTTAGGTGTATGTAACATATGGCTCATGAGCAACCCCACAGCAGTCTCGATTCCCGAGGGTTCCCATCCCGCAGCACAAGAGGGATGCACGAGGACTATCTCTGTCTCAGCTGTAGGGTGAGAGCTGATGGAGCATCTGGTTTCTGGAGGAGGGTCCCTGGAGCCTGAGACGGCCCCCAGAGCACCACTTCCTCATCTTATTAACTACTCTGTGAAGTTACATGTTGTCCAACATAAAATTTCATGTGGGAACCAAATGGTTGCAGTTACACAACCAACTCAAACATCTACTTTCTCCATTTTGAGTGTGGAGAGAAAGATATTTCAAGCAGAAAATTCCTGAGGTTACAACTAAGGTCAGTAAAGACAACAAAGAAAAAGTATTATTATCTTAAAGAATTGTTAGCCTTAGGAACCAGGACTGAGTAGTTAAACTACTATGTATTGAGCCACATGCTAGAGGTCTGATATGTATGTATGCATGAATGTATGCATTCTACTTAGTCTAATAAAAGCCTGTGAACTTGGTAACACAATCTGCGTTATATGGGAAGACACCGAGATTCTGAGTTTGAGTCAACATGGAAAGCCAACCTGCTTGTTAATAATAAAATAAGATTTGGGCCAACATTCACACTCTCAAGCCTGCCTCTTTCACATACGAAGGTCTTAGGGACCTCAGCTGTAATCAATCAAAGATCTTTCATAGGAAAATGGATGGTCACCATACTTCCCTTGAACTTACCCGTATTTGAATTGTGTCACTGACATTTGCAGACCCCTGTGCTATAACAGAGGATGGCAAAGAAGTAATTTGAAGGCCGTTAAGATAACTGCAGTATGAACAAAGACTGTGCACTGAACCTTGCAGAGCTGTGGTTTCTGTTTGTTTTTGTCTGGTTTTGTCGTATTGTGGGCAAATGAGTTATGGGCACTAGGAGGAATATGACATCTTCTTGGCACAGTCTTTTGGTCCCTTTTCACACATAGTTCTTCTTAGACTCCAAGTCACTGTAATTAGTGGTGCCGAGTACCTCACTATCACCCTAAAACAACTCATTCATAATAAATGAAGTTGCTCAAAATCTTCCAAGTATAAAAGTTAAAGGGAAAAACCTTGGATATACCTACATGAGGCCCATTTATGCATTATTGACAAATAAAATTCATTTGGGACTAACATGAATTCACTGATAAACATTATGTTTTCCACCAAGCATTTTTTTTTTTCTTTAGCTTAAGATTCTCGGAAAGAGTCCATTTTCCCATAGTGTTAATGTTGAAAGCTACAGCAATGACACCACAATAATGCTCATCATTGTGATGTATAATATAGATGTTATTGCACATAATAGAAAGCATTCTTTGGGAGTAATACATTTTTGTTGCCTACATGCTGACACCAAGCAGATACAAATGTGCTTTAATGTGTTTCCTTTTAAAGGGCTAGTGTAGACACACCCTCAAGTGTGTGTTTTGTATAAGCTTTGGTGAGCAGCTCGCTTTTAGTAGCTGCTTTCTATATTCACTTTAGTACTCTTAATAGCTCTAATTATAAACTGCACACAGTTCTATTCCTTCCTTGCTGTTCTTTGTCATTGCACTGCTCATAGACATTTAAACAGTGGAAGCTGTTTATAGTTCATTAAACACTTTAAGCTGTTGTTCTAAAGTTTTAGATATATATTTTTTTTTTTTTTGTATTTTCCAAGTCATTTCCTTCTGCTGTCATATGAAACCATGCAACACAATTCAGTGGAAGACATCAGCTATGCACACTTTGTGGAAAACCAGCAGGGCTAACAGCCATAAATGAATCAGAGAGTTTGGCGAACTATTTCATATTGTATTTTGTATGGCATTTGGCATGGAATGTTTAGATCTTTTTTTTTTTTTTTAAGAAATTATACTCTCTACTTCTTCTTAAAGTAGTAATTTTGCTTCTTAAGTAAAAACACTAGCCAAAAGGGAATATTAACTTATACTTTGATAGGCTACAGCATAGAAAATGTGATTATTGGAAACTAAGTATTTTCCTATAATATCACAGTAGGAAGAGATGGGGTAATTATTCCAATAAATGACCCAGTAGGATGGTGTTACAATTTGAAGAAAGAGAGATTTATTGGCATTAAGATTCTACGGAATGTGCGGGAGACCATGGTGGTATCAGAAGGAGGTGATCCCTGATTTCTCTTGGATGGGTCACTCTGTAAGCATCATTTCTCAATTCCAGAACAGGTCCTGTATCAACCCCTGTGTTGGAAGACTACATAGATCAGGCTAATTGAGTTTCCTTCCCCAAAACATTATATAATCTTTCTGTGAAAAATGAAAGTGAGAGGTTAGGGATTTATTCTTTGCCGTTCAAATCAAATGAAACATTGTTCCCCATAATATTAATTTATCAAGTAAAGCCTCATTTCCATCATCACATTGAGCAAGCTTAAAACCCATGGTTTTGTATTAGAGACAAAAGCAACTTACTGAGAGCTGGGTTTAAAATATTAGAGCAAAATAGGAGGAATGGTGCAGAGAAAAAGAGGCATTAGGTTAACATTGGATTTCCTAACAATGATTGATTTGAGACTCTGGAGGGTGACTTTTTCTCTAGGAGGAAGCTAGCTTACTTTGTGTGAGGGGGGGGCAGGTGTCTAAAATGCAACTGTGCAGATGACCTCTGGTAAGTAGTCCCCTTTCAAGGTCTGCTCTTAGAATCGCTTGAACATTGATTTGATTTCCTCCCCATTTGCCACTTACATTCTTCCTTCTTGACTTTTCCCCCCACATTTTCCCTCATTATTATGAGTTCAACGTTATCACAAACTCAATCAGTAAATAGGCTCATGATGGAAAATTTTACATACATATATAAAACAAAATTGCAAATCTCATTTACTAAATTGGACTTTGTGAACCCTAAGATTGTTGATCCCATATATAAACCTGGGGACAAATAATAAACTCTTTGTGAGTACAATTTCCCTTGATTTTAGTTCATGTTAATATTCATTTAACTACACACTTTGCTGGCATCATGGCTCAAAGCCAAACAAATCATTATATTAAAAATCAGCAGAAACTATAAAATGCTATGTAAATGTATGTTGTTATGATTCTCAAAACTAATAAACATGTTTTAACATTGTGTTACAAAGTGAATATCGAGGATACTTGTGAAAAAATGAATTGAAAAGCAATAATGATAAGAAACACAGACGACCTATTTTGAGGATTAAACAAGAATCATTGGTAGAAGATTTGACAGAGCTCATCTAGCCACTCACCGTGAATCTGAATGGTCTTCCAAGTTGGTCCTGTACCTGCCCCTGCTTCCCAGCTCTAAGCCCTGATCCCAGGTGAGTTCCTGGCACCTGCCCACAGCGTGTCTCACCTTCTGGTGTACCTTACCATTTACTTTCATTTTAAGTTTATTGTTTACT
The DNA here is from genome assembly GCF_010015895.1 of Lontra canadensis. Taxonomy (NCBI): domain Eukaryota; kingdom Metazoa; phylum Chordata; class Mammalia; order Carnivora; family Mustelidae; genus Lontra; species Lontra canadensis. The sequence goes on from NW_022631077.1 coordinate 7,550,549, forward strand.
TTCTCTCTTCTTCTGCTTCAATGAAATCTCCCTGTGGGTAAACATTTTGTTTGTTTCACTTACTTTTACATTTATTACAAGAGCCACACCGAGTGCCCAATGGATAAGAAGTACTCAGGAGGGGCACCTGGGTGGCTCAGTGGGTTAAGCCTCTGCCTTCGGCTCAGGTCATGATCCCAGTGTCCTGGGATCGAGCCCCGCATTGAGCTCTCTGTTTGGCGGGGAGCCTGCTTCCCCCTCTCTCTTTCTGCCTGCCTCTCTGTCCACTTGTGATCTCTGTCTGTCAAATAAATAAATTTTTTAAAAAATCGTTTAAAAAAAAAGTACTCAGTAAGTTATCTATTGGAGAAACAAATGAATGGTACAATATTCACCAGGTTTTAAAAGGGTAAAAGTCATCCATGGAAAGGCATGCCAGAAGAGGGAGTGTTTAAGAAAAGCTCTGAAGAACAGAAGACAAGGTGAATCTGTGGATGTCTTTCTCTGAGAGAAAGACACCAAAAGTAGAGAGACAGTAGCAGAAAGGAGAGAACTCTGGTCTGGAAGTCCAGCAGGCTGGGTCTTTGGATGTCTCATTAAGGAGTTCATTCAAGGAGTATTTGTGGGACATGTTGTTAAGCTATAGGCTAGTTGATACTCAAAATAGAAAGATTATTAGACTGTGACCATACTTTTCTGGAGGCTCACAACCAGTCTTCACCAGCATTTTCAGATGTTATCACTCCATTTCTGATACATCATAAAGCTTTCACCTACACTATTGCAATGACCTCCTAATTAGTGGCCGGGCCTCCATTCTTGCCCTGCTCATTCTCCACCTCAGGCCCTCATGTTCTATTTTCAAAACCACAGCCAGCAATGTCAGTGAATTTCACTCCCTGGCTCAGAATTCTCATGTCTTCTCATCTTCCTTAATATAAAAGGGAAAGACCTTCCAGGACCCCACATGCTCAGAGTCACCAGACCCCAGTCCCTCTCTGACCTCTTTTCCTGCTTCTTCCTCCCAATCATTTCCTTTCAATTCTTTTTTTTTTTTTTTTGCACTTCCTGAAATGCTCCAGTCCTGCTTGAGTCTCAAGGTTTTCACCCTTGCTTTCCCCTCCAACTGGCATTCTCCTTCTCTAAATAGTAACATAGCTCTTACCCTTATTCAGTTTTCTGCTCAACTATTGCTTTATCAGGGAAATCTTCTCTATCACTCACCGTAAAATAGCAAAGCCCACTGCATTCTTTGTCTTTGCCCCTCTTTTGTTAGTTGTGATCACTGCTGTGCTAACACAAAGAACATAGTTGCTCAATAAATACTTGTTGAATGAACGAAGGTGCTGATAACTAAATGCCATAGTTGAAAATTATGCAGAGAGATTAAAAGAAGAATATGGCCTAGAAGCAGACTCAGTTATTTAGCAGAATGTGTTGAGTGAGAAAGAACAAAGATAAGGATTATTCAACAGATGGTATTGTGAAAGCAAAAAGTAATTTGGAAAAATAATATGGAAATCCTCCTTACACAGTGTATCATTTAAGGCTCTTAGCATCAAGTAATGGAAACCATTCTGGATTTTACTGGGAGAATATTGGTTATCATAGTCAATAAGAGGCAGTGGTATCAAATGGAGGTTAGGAGGGGGTTGGAACTTTCTAAATGCCATAAAGTAGGATGCAGGAAAACACAAAATCTCACTGAACATGGGGTATCTGGTCAGAAACTGTTCACTCCAATCCTTTGTTCCTGATCTTGAATATTTGATAATAATATGTAAGGTGTGATCATGTCACAAGGAGAAAATACTATAGATGAATTTACATTAAAAGGAGGAATGTGATTATTTGGGTGTATTAAGATTTAGGGGGAATTTTTATTTAGATTTTTTATATTTAGTTTTTAAGTTTTCTATAATAAATTTACATCATTTTTTATAATGTAACATAAGAAATCTCCCCTTTGGAAGCAAACTGCTATGTTTATGATTAATATGTTGCAAGATGTGGTTCATTATTTTATCATTTTCTCTTTGAGGAGTCCTGGAAGAAAATGCAGTCTGACTTTAGTACCCCACAAAAATGTGTAGTTTATTTGAGCTGTTGATCAGTGTTTATCTCAAAGATAGGATCGATATATCTTTGAGTATGTGAGCTATTGAGAGTCTTGGGTTTCAATATAACAGTAAAAATCTGGAAACAACATAAATATTCAAAAATGGAAGATTGAGTAAACCAAGCATGTGCCCATCTGATAACCCATCTCAGTATGTTTGTATGTACATAAAGGGAGATCCTGAGGCTGTACAACAAACTGCTATGAGCATCTCCCCATGCAGCGTATGGGCAGTGATGACAGAGAGAATTTTTTTATTAGTTGAATATTTTACAGTAAGGATGCATTTTATTTTAATTACAAATGTTATATATGGAAATAAAATCAAATACCATACACAAAAAAGTGGAGAAATGCAAAGATATTCACAGTGTTTTAAATTTAAAAGTTTCAAAACAGCATATATTGTAAAACATCATTTACAAACATTAAATAAAGCCTATATGAAAATAACTCAAATTGGGACCAACAGTTATCTCTGACTGTCATGGTTCTAAAGGAGTTTTATTCTATTTCCTTTCCTTCTATGTGTTTAATAAACATATTTCCATGACTGTATCTTTCTTAAATAATAAAAGCACCTTTCCTAAATGAATGAAGTTACAAAAATGTATAATTTTGTGTCAAAAAAGAGAATAAAGATAAAAATGCATAAAACTGGGAAATTTGATTTTATAAAGAGCCCGTAAAATGGAAAACTACCCAATGATCTCAATAGAAAAATAGTCAAAGACCACAAAAAGACAATCTCTTTTGAGGACAAGTAGCTAGGGATAACATACGGAAATAAATATTCATCATTAATCAACAAAATGCAAATTAAAATGAAGTAACTCTTTATAGATTAAATTAGCTAAAAATGTAAATTCTCATACCCAGTACTTCTGAAGGAACAGTAAAATTGCACCCCTCATGCATTTCTAGCTGCACTCATTCCTTGGATGGGTGTTTGTGCTGAGCCCAAGTTCTGGAAGACAGAATGCTCTGGTGCAAATCACATCCCACCACTTTCTTGTAGTGCACCTTGGGCATATGGTTTAATCTCTCCTCGGCTGTAAAATGGGAATAATAATAGTACCTCCTGATTTGTCCTCATAAGAGGATTTAATGGTTCAATACCCATAAATCTCTTAGAATAGTAAACATTTAATCAACTATTCATTATTGACTATATTTATCAACCAGGATTTCAACAGGAACCAGATAACACACACCAATTATCATAACTCAAGGAGGATCTATTTTCAAAAGGACTATTCACAGAAGTGTGTATAGAGTGTGGGGAAAACCTGAGGGATAACTGAGAACCCTGGGGCTGACAGTAGTGGGCCTACTACTCCTAGTCCTGAGGGATGGTGCATAGGAGGAATTGCTGAAACACTGAATAATTATGTGCAAAGGAGGGGCACCTGGGTGGCTCACTCACTTAAATGTCTGCCTTGGGCTCAGGTCATGATCCTAGAGTCCTGCGATAGAATCCCACATCAGGCTCTCAGCTCAGTGAGTGTCTGCTTCTCCCTCTCTGTCTGCCTGCTGCTCTCCCTGCTTGTGTTCACTATCTTTCTCTCTCTGTCAAATAAATAAATAAAATCTTTTTTAAAATTATGTGCAAAGTAGTACTGGAGAGAAGTGACCTTCCATTAAGAGACACCATTTGTCAGCCTATTGAGTAGAGAGCCAGGGAAATTATGTGCCCTGACTTCATTTTCCCTCTCCTTCTCTTACCAAGATTCCCCATTTGCTAAATCCAGCTGTTAGCCCATGATGGTCCAGCCTCCCGGACCAGCAGATGCAGCCTGTGAGGTCCAGCCTCCTGGCACTGAGGACAGAATGCAAAAGGAAGAAGAGCAGATATGGTATAATCTGGCATGGGCTATGTCGTAGGCCCTCTTTGAGAGACAAGTAAAAAGCAGATTATGCAGTGCTGTAATTCCCCACCAGACCTTTCTGCCTCCTCAAAGACTCTTTGGGGAAGCATTATTTCCTCTTCCTTATACAGTACCTCCACCAGTTTCCTTCAAGCCTAGGGAAAGGAGAGCACAGTCTTTGGAGATAAGTCTCTGTGAAGCATTATCAAAGTATCCCAATAGAGGAATCTTTTATGGGCTAGTCTCACACTGTATAAACATCATCACTTGGCTGGGACTGGCATATTTTATATGGTAGAAAATTTGATGCTATTCTGAACCCCACAAAAGATAGAAATGACTATCATGGGGGCTAAGGCCTCATTATCAAGGACAAATCCATCCATAGCTCACCCACAATTATTGATCAATGAGCAGTCATGATTATCAACCAATGGTAATTTCTACCAACTTGAAACACACTCTTGTCAGAAGTATTCTAGAATTCCAGGCCTCAGGATGCCTGGGTGTCTCAGCCAGCCAAGTGCCAGACTCAGTTTTGGCTCAGGTCATGATCTCACGGTCTTGAGATGGAGTCCACATCAGGCTCAGTGCTCGGCATGGAGTCTGCTTGAGGTTCTCTCTTTCCCTCTGCTTCTTTCTCTCTCTCTCTTTCTCACAAAAAAATAAAATCATTTAAGAAAAATAAATAACAAACCATAAGTGACTCTTAATCTCACAAAACAAACTGAGGGTTACTGCGGGGAGGTGGGTCGGGAGAGGAGGGTGGGCTTATGGACATTGGGGAGGGTATGTGCTATGGTGAGTGCTGTGAAGTGTGTAAACCTGTCAATTCACAGACCTGTACCCCTGGGGATAAAAATACATTATATGTTTATTAAAAAATAAAAAAAATTAAAAATAAATAAATAAATAAACAAATAAAATAAAATAAAATTCCAGGCTTTAAAGGTACAAATAAGAGGTACAGAAAGCTAAAAAGAAAAAAAAAAAAAGAATAAAAAGTAATAAAAAGTAAATAAGGCATATTAGTGAATATTCATTTAAATAATATGTGTTTAGGAAAAAGATGAATACATATATATAGCTATCTGATGACTGGAATAACTGAAAAAATTTGAAAAATAATTAGAATGCACCATTGCACTTATAGAGAGCTTTTTTTGTTGTTTGCTTTGTTTTGTTTTCACTTATGGATTTTTTTAGTGCTCAGGAATAACCAGATTTAAAATTCCAATGAAGAACAGGAACACTAAACCAAAGATGAATTTTCCCTAAACCATTAAATGAAAGCTCACACACTTCCTCCACAAAAGCTCTTGGATTCAAAAATATAACTGAAAATGATAAGAATGAAAATGACAAATCTTCAAGGTCTTGATGGTTCTTCCCATCTCACTTCCTTTCTCCTATACTCTATTTTTGGTACCTCCTCTGCCTCCTCTTCTCTCTGATTCTTCATTCAGGTTGGTGAGAGGAGAAGAGGGGAGGGAGGGGGGAAGGAGGGGAGGGGAGGACAAGGGAGGGGAGGAGAGGATAGAGGGGAGGGAAGGGGAGAGGGGAGGAGAGGGGAGGAGAGGAGAGGAGAGGAGAAGGGAGGGGAGAGGAGGGGAGGAGAGGGGAGGGGAAGAGTGGTCTACTAGCATGTATTCCTCATTCCTGCATCATTTCATATTCTTTCTCACTGGGAAACTGTGATGTAGAAAAAGCAGAGGAGACTCATCAACATACTGATGACTGAGAGCCTTCGCCCTGTAAAGTAAAAGGAGAGGAAATATGCATCACTTGATAATATCCATAGCAATTTCAAGGATAAAGAATATACCATAATCACACCAAATCGAGGTTCTTCCTCTGGACTTCCCCAGAAATTATTTCTTTTATTTCTTTCTTTCTTTTTTGTTAATTCCAGATTACCAAAAATCTAGAATAAAGAGACTTAAAAAAAAAAACACTTTTGTCCTACCAATACATGGGAAAATATTACTAATCGTAACTTTATAAATAATGCCTTTATTTAGCTTTACTATACCTACTTATATTTCTAAATAATCATCATTATGTGGTTATATTTATTGAAGTAGATTATCAAAATGCATAACACAGTTTTTCCATTAACTCTTTCACATTAATGAGTTGCTATTTAGTAAATTACTATTTCCCAGCACTAAAAGGAAGAAAGCCAGTGGCCTGAATGATTTTCCAAAGTGCCTATTAATAAACACCCAAGGCATATATTAAAATTCTAGAACACAAAGGTCTTTGGGAAGTACATAAATGTGTGAATTGGGGTTTTCAGAGATGTACATTAACACTTTCATGACTATAATGTAGTGCTCAATAAATTCCTCTTCTGGGTTTGCTTATCACTCTAATTTTCACTGTATTTTAATTTGTGGCAATTTTGCAATGATTTTGACTGAACCAAAGCTTTGTAGTTTCTTTGCTTTGTTAGGAAATACTAAATGATCATTTTCAATTTTATATCAAGGGTTTTCTGAATTATGTTATTCCAGAAATACTCAAAGACAGAAAGGTCCTATAAAAACAGGTGGTATCATTTTACTTTTTAAAATTCTTGTGATATTAATAAATCTAATTGTTCAAAAGTATAATCTATATTTTGAAAGATTTTATTTATTTACGTGAGAAAGAGAGACAGGGAGAGAGCACTAGAGCAGGCGGAGGAGCAGAGGGAGAGGGACAAGAAGATGCTGTGGTGAGTGCAGAGCCTCTCTTAGGGTTTGATCCCAGGACTCTGAAATCATGACCTGAGTGGAAATCAAGAGTCAAGAGTCAGAAGCTTAACTGACTGAGTCACCCAGGTACCCAAAAAGTATAATCTATTTAATTAGTAACGATGATTTTTTCTTTGATTTTGGTAACTCTAAAATTTAATATTTTTGGTTGTGTAAACATTTTACGTAGAGGTAATTGAGGATTTACATGTAATTGTAAGGAACAATAGGAAGAGCTCCCACTTGACCATGACTCTGTTGCTCCTATTGGTAACATTTTACAATACTATGGCACAATATCAAAACCAGAATATTTACATTGACACAATCTCGATACAGAACGTTTCCATCACCAGGATGGTTAACCTTCTCCTCCCACATTCTCTTCCCTCCAGCCCTTACTCCTTTCTTAACTTTGGCCAGCAATGTTTTTCATTTCTAGCACTTTGTCTTTTAAGAATATTGTATAATTCAGGGGCATCTGGATGACTCAGTTAGGCATCGTTGATTTCAGCTCAGGTCATGATCTCAGGGTTGTGGGATCGAGCCAGGCTTTGAGTCCTGCATAGGGCTCTGGCTCAGTGGAGAGTCTGCTTGAGATTCTTTTCCTCTCCCTCTCCCTCTGCCCCACCCCCCACTAGGGCATTTGTGCTCTCTCTCAAAGAAATACATAAATCCTTTTAAAAAAGAATATTATATAATTCAAATCATATAGTATTTAACAATTTGAGATTGGATTTTTTTTCAATCAGGATAATTCTGTAAAGATTCATCTATGTTGGGGCACCTAGGTGGCTCAGTTGCTTAAGTGTCTGCCTTCGGCTTGTGTCATGATCCTGGGGTCCTGGGATAGGGCCTTGCATTGGGTTCCCTGCCCAGTGGGGAGTCTGCTTCTCCCTCTCCCTCTGTGTGCATTCACTCTCTCTCTCTCTCTCTCAAATAAATAAGTCTTAAAAAAAATTGATCTAGGTTGATTCATGTTATCAATACTTCATTCCTTTTTATAGCTTAGCAGGATTCCATGGTGTAGGTATACTGAGCTTTAGCCATTTACCTCTTGAAGGATGTCTGGCTGGTTTCTAGTTTGGGGTTTTATGATAAAGCCACTGTGACATTTGTGTATGGGTTTTTATGTGTACAAGACTTCCACTTCTTTGGTATAAATGTCGAGGAGAATAATTTCGGTGTTGTATATTAGCTGCATGTTTAGTTTTTAAAAAACTTGCCTATTTTCTGGAGTAACCATATCATCTTACATTCCCACCAGTAAAATATGAGTAATCTCTTTTCTCTGCATCCTTACCAGAATCTGCTCCTGTCACTATTTTTTATTTTAGCCATTCTGATAGATGTGTAGTGGTATCTATTTCCACTTTTAATTTGCATCTTCCTAACGGCTAATGATGTGAACACCTTTTCATGTACTTATCCCCATCCATATACGTTCTTCAGCAAATTATCTTTTTGTATTTTTTGGTCCGTGTTCTAATATGATCATTTGATTTTTTTTCTTATTTCAGAAATTGAGAATTCTTTATATATTCTAGATCCTAGCCCTTTATCATATATGTGATTTGTGATTTGTAGCTTGTCCCTTAATCCTCTTTAACAGGGTATTTTGCATAGCAGGTATTTTTAATGTTATAAAATTATCATTTTTTTCTTTCTTTTAAACATCAGGTTTTTGGTGTCAAGTGTAATAACTTTTTTGCCTAAGACTGGATCCCCAAATTTTCTATCAGTGTTTTTCTAAAAGTTTTATTGCTTTACATTTTACATGTAAGTCTGTAATTCATAATGAAGGAATTTTCACTTGAGATGTGCGAGTTAGGTTGAGATTCATTTTTCTCTACTGATGCCCAGTCACCCCAGTGTTGTATGTTGAAAAGGCTTTCTTTCCTGCATTGAATTGCCCTATTGCCTTTCCATCAGAATTCAGTTGGGTACTTTTGGGTGGATATATTTCTGTATTTTCTCTTCTGTTCCACTGATTGATACATACTTCTCACCACAAAAACCACACTGCCTTGATCACTGTAGATATATAGGAAGTCTTGAAATCAGATAGACTGATTCCTCTCATTTTCTTCTTCCATTCCTATGGGTTACTTATATATTTATCAGAATTTCATTTTGATTTATCTCTCCTGTTTCTGAGTTTATTTTTGTACATATATTTTTAGTATTCTCTAGGTGTTACTCGTATCATAATTTTACCAGTTCAAGTGAAATTAGAAAATTTACCTCCCCTTACCCTGCTCCATTTACAATATAATTGTCTTAAATGTTTCCTGTATATAGATTTAGAACCATATCAGACAACATTATAACTGTTGCTTCAACTATCAAACATAATTTTTAAAACTCAAAAGAAGGAAAGCAAATTGAGTTTACTCATATTTTTGCTTGTCATGTTCTTTCTTCCTTCTTGATGTCCTAACGTTTCTCTCTTTTTTTTTTTTTTTGTATTTTTGTTTTGCTTTGTTTTGTTCTCTCTTATCATTTCCTTTCTGTTTAGAGAGCTTCCTTTAAGCATACTTTTAGAATAGATCTGCGGCAACAAATTTTCTTAGTTTTCCTTTATCTGAGAATGTCTTGATTTCCCTTTAATTGCCAGAGGATATCTTAACTGGGTATATGGTTCTAGTTTGACAGTTCTTTTATTTTCAGCACTTGAAATACATTTTGCCATCTTTTTATGGTCTCCCTGGTTTCTGATGAATGATACTGTTATTCAAACCTGATATGTGTCCTTTTCTCTAGCTGCTTTCAATTTTCTTTTCCTTCTTTTTAGTTCTCAGAAGTATAAAACTGAACATTTTGGAGTAAATCCTGTTTAGGATTTGTTCATCTTCTTAAGTATGAAGATTTATGTCACTTGCTAATTTCACAAATTTGTGAAATAATTTCAGCCATTATTCCTTTGAGTATTTTTCTGTCTCACTGATAATTCTTTTTTTCCTTATGAGACTCTGATGATATGAATAACATACCTATTATTGTAATCCACAAGTTTCTGGGGCTCTGTTTATTTTTATTTTTTCAGTGTTTTTCTCACTGCTGCTTAGCATGGATTATATGTATCATTTTATCTTCCATTTCATTGATTCTCTCCTCTGTCCTACATTCTGCTTTTGGCCCATCTATTGCACTTTTTGTCTTGGTTATTATATTTTTCAGTTCTGAAATATTGATTTGGTTTTTCTTTATGTCTTCTATTCTTTGCTGAAGTTTCCCGTGTCTGTGCTGAGGTTTTCTATTTTTTTGTTTCAAGCTTGTTTTTAATTCCTCACTGAAACCTTTTGATCATGGCTGCTTTAAAGTCTTGAAGAGATCGCTCTAAGATGTCTGGCATATCAGTGTTGGCCTCTGTCCATTATCTTTTTGCTTGCATTTTTAGAAATTCATAGTTCTTAGTTTGGAAAGTAATTTTCTATGAAAACTGGACATTTTGGGGGGGGTGCCTGGGTGGCTCAGTCGGTTAAGCATCTACCTTTGGCTCAGGTCACGATCCTGGGGTCCTGGGATGGAGCCCCACATCCTCCCTCCCTGCTTATGCTTTCTATCATTTTCTTTGTAGCTATCTCTGTCTCTGTCTCTCTCTCTCTCTCAAATAAACAAAATCTTAAAAAAGAAAAGAGAAGAGAAAAGAAAAGAAAAGAAAAGAAAAGAAAAGAAAAGAAAAGATAACTGATATTTTTCTATTATGAAACTTTGGATCTTGTTTCGATTTTCTGTTTTATGTGGACTCCTGTGACTCTGCTCTGGCAGGGGAGGGTGGGTGCCACCCCAGTCCTGCCATTTGGCTTCTGTTGACACCCAGGGGAGGTTGGCTCATTACTTTTGGGCATTGCTAGGATTTCTAGCTCTTTGCATGTTTTCCACTGATACCACAGTGGGATGACCTCATTATTGCTTAGTGATGGTGAAGGTGAAATTTTACTGGGCTTTCTCTGACACCACCCCAGGGTGAGGGATTTGGCTTTTCTCATTAGTGCTGGATGAGGGTGGAAAACTCAGGATTCCCATTTTGTTCCCAATGACATTGGAGGGGATAAAGGAGATATATTACCAGATAAATGAAAGTCCTGCCTTCCTACTTGGTCTTTTTTTTAATACCCTTCTGGCAGAGGTTTGGAGCTCCTCATTATAGCCTCATGAGCATGGAAGTCTAGCCTTCCCTGGCATGGAGCGGGGTGAGGTCACTTTTTATTCCTCCCAAATTGTTTGGTTGGAGTAGTTACTATTTAAAAAGTTTCTTTCTGTCTTGGCTGGCTGCCCCTTTCCTTTGGCTAAAGAAAACAAGTTTTTCTTGGGGCTTTTTTGTGTCTGTACCTATTGACATTTCTGGGTTGCCAGATTCTTCAGTTCCTCCTCTGTGGAAAGAAGAAAATTCAGAGAACTTACTGCATGTCATTCATTCCTCAGTTCCTGAGATCACTAACTGGTCTGACATCTCACTGCCACCTTTCACGGTCCTCTTTGGCTAGTGTTATATATTCCCATGGTTTGTAGTTATATTTGGTAAAAGGAATAGAGAAAATTGTGTTCACATCCTCCTCCCAGAGAATAAGCCTCCAGATTTTGTTTTGTAAAGATGCCTCTTATGGTAGTTTCAAACATTTTTTCCCCCCAAAGGAAATCTTATACAAAAGACAAGCTTAGAAGGAGAATAAAACTGGAATTAGTGGGAGGCCTGGGTGGCTCAGTGGGTTAAGCCTCTGTTTTCAGCTCAGATCATGATCTCAGGGTCCTGGGATTGAGCCCTGTATTGGGCTCTTTGCTCAGCAGGGAGCCTGCTTCCCCCTCTCTCTCTGTCTACCTCTATGCCTAGTTGTGATCTCTGTCTGTCAAATAAATAAATAAAATCTTAAAAAAAAAAAAAACCTGGATTTATTTGAGGAAAAAAATGCCTTGAGCTCCACAAATTGGAAGAGTCATTTGAATTATTTGGAGAAAAGGTGCTTTGAGATCCATAAGTTGGGCTCCTTAATACTCTTGGAGTGAACCAAGAGTAAAAGTTGCTGGATTGAGGCACAGTGTGGTCTTGAGTCTTGGCTTTTTTTCTCTAGCTAATATAGACAAGAATAAGAATTCTAACAACTGTCTCTAATCCTCCAAAAATGAGACTCCAGCTACAATTACTCTCCCTTCCTTGTATCTACCAGGATACATTCTCCTTTTCGTGAACTGTGACATGACTTCTCATGACTGGATAAATAAAGCTGTCAAGACTGACAATAACAGTCTCTTCAATGAAGATTAAATTCACCATCCATTGAAGAAATATATTGGGTTCCTACTATGTGCCCATCACATTAAGCACTAGGCATAGCTGGTTAACTAATTTGTAGGTGCAAGTGGAATAATGAAAAAAAAGTGGAGCTTTTTATTAAAAAAGCAAGAACAATATCATTAAAGGTACGAAAATATTATCTTTTTATTTTATTTCACTCTTTCTTGACCTGTCCTGGTATATGTTATTTGCTACTCAGGGTTGTGATCCCTCAGACAATGGGATACTTCATTTCCTGGGCATCTATCTTCCCTTCCCAAAGATTCATGCTAGAGCCCATAATGGACAAACCACTCCAAGGGATTAGTTTCTGCACCAGGGCACCTTGGTACTTCTTCAGTAGGGATGAGAGGTTTGGTAGTTGCCCGTGAGTGTGCCATGGTTCTTCCAGTCTTGGACAGGCCCAGTTGCCAGCAGGCCCTGCCCTCAGAGACAGGAGGCTATACATCTAATCCCTGAACACAGGTGCCCACCAGGTGTGAAAGGTAGTCAATATCATTGGGCAGAGGCATCAACGGACAGGTTAAATAGCACCAACTGTGCCAGGGATGGGAGACTGGGCAGTTGAGAATGCATGGGCAATTGTCAACCCATGAGAGGGAGGCAGGCATGAGGCAGGATCATGCAGGTCCAAGACTGTGGCGCATGTTCCATTGTCCTATAGGACTCCATTTACCAAGCACAGACAAATCAAAGACAGAATTCTTCAGAACTTTAATAAGGTAACCACAAAGCATTAAACTTCAAGCCTAGGACCCTTTTTAGCTCAGTGCCCTGTGTGATTACACCAGTCTTGGGCTGGGAAGCTGGCCGTGGCATTAGGGACATGATGATGGGTGTTACAATGCCTGAAAATTCTTCTTAAGACTTCAAAGAAACTGGTTTAAGATTTAAAACTTTAGTTCTTTAAACATATATGTTTTGTTAACACACGCTCAAGGAATTTGACTCTTTTTTAACTAAATTGTCGTGTTGTTTTGACATTTGGAAGACATTAACACTTTCAAGTGGCTTTGATGAGATGGGTCTGTTGAATTACTTTACTTCATCATATCTTGGTATTATAGTAAAGACACTTATTCTACTCTCATAAATTTCTTAGTGATCCCATTATTATTCTGTAATTATTCCTTCAAGACAGAAACTAAGTTCCATTACTCAATAGGGACTATTTTATTTCATCTAGAACAAAGAAGCTGCAACATATTTACTGTCAGTGGTGGACTGACAATCCTCAAATGGCTCTTATCCATATCCTTATTCTTTTTTTCCTTTTGGCTTAAATAGTTCTTTTCTTTCCTTTTTTTTTTTTTTTTTTTCACTGTTAGTGATAATCAGCATTAATTCTGTGTGCTGAATAGTATGTCCATCTATCTGGATGTCTAACAGAATTAGATAAATTGTATTGGCTTCAAATTTTTCTTATTTTCTTGTAGAAGTATTTTTTTTAAATGATCAGATATACTAAAAATCAAAATCAAAGTTTTATAATGGCTGAATAAATACTAACAATCAAAATACAAAAATCAAGATTTTATAGATGACTTCGAGATTTGGGAGTGAATTCTGATAGTAGTGTAGCTAATATCAATGGTAATATAATAATTTTTATTAAATGCTATTTCCACGTCAGAAAATATGTTACCAGATTTATGTATCCTTACAAAATCTAATGTTTATATTTAAATATCTTTCAATTTTGCAAAGCAGGTACTATTGTTTCCATTTTAAAGATAAAGAAATTGGGGCACAGTGGAGTTAAGTAATTTCTCCTAAGAAAGTAATTAATATGCAACACTCAAAGCTCAAGTTCTCTCCACCCTGCTATGCAGTCTTCAAAAAATGTCTCCTCTTGCAAAGAAAGAAATATTCTTATTGCCTTAAATGTGTTAAAATATACTGTTTTAAAGATAGAAGATTCTCGGGTGTCTGGGTAGCTCAGTAGGTTAAGCCTCTGCCTTGGGCTCTGGTCATAATCTCAGGGTCCTGGGATTGAGCCCCGCTTCAGGCTCTCTGCTCAGCAGGGAGCCTGCTTCCACCTCTCCCTCTGCCTGCCTCTCTGTCTACTTGTGATCTCTCTTTCTCTGTCAAATAAATAAATAAAATCTTAACCAAAAAAAAAAAAAGAAGAAGAAAAGATGGATGATTCTCATGGGTGAATAAACAAAAGTGTTGGTGTTGCTGGTTTTGTTTATATATTTAACCATTTCAATATATATAATATATATGTTTATACACAATATATTATATATACACACATACAATACATATGCAATACACAACATATATAATGCAAGCGCATATACTATATATATATATACTCATATACACTTGTTATGTATATAGTGTACACACACACACACACACACACACTATATATATAAACACCTCTAATCAAGGATAAGGTTAATTTAAAGAAGTATTTGGGAGAATGGGTTAAAGATATTCACCCATTTGTGTTATATTTGTTTTTTGTTTTAGAAATAATGCAATTTGACCATACTGTTGAATCTATTACTCTCAGACACATACGTCCATCTTGGAACTCACGTCTGGAGATTTTGATACTGAGAACAGAGGGTTCTGTGATACTAGATTCTCTAACGATGTCCTTTGGCACAGACCTGGAAGACAGTATAGCAACAAAGCTACAGGGTAAGTTATTTTTGACATTTAAATCACAAGTTAGTTTGGGACTTCTTTTTTATTTTTTTTGTTCTAGTGCTTCTAGCAACTCTGACCAATCCCACAACTTTTACAAGGCAATTACCGGCAATGTCAGTGTGAATCTCTAGAAATAGTAGGCCTGGGATCACCACATAGCAACATTTCTTCTAAGTGATTAGAATGTATTTAAGATATTCACTTATTCATTTACTGGAACCACCTAATTTCACAATTCTTCAAAATTTGAACAATTTGAACCAAATATGGTATGCTTGGAGGAGTCTACTTATGTTGTTTCCCTGTCTCACACAGATGGTATTTATATGGTTTGACAAAAGTGGGAAAAATAATAAAATCTGATAATTTTCAGTATTACCTTTATTTTTTAGAATTGAGAGGCAACTTAGCCTATGGTTAAGAGTGCAGACTTTGAAATCAGCTTGCCGTATTTTGAATCCCAGTTCCGTTCTAGTAGCTCTGAAACCTTGAGAAAGTTACTTGAATCCTTTCAGTCTCAGTGTCTTAGTGTTGCCATAGGCAAAGAGTAAAAGTCTAGTAAAAAAAAAAAAAAAAAGTCTGGTAAACTTTATTTGGCATTAACTATTAATATTGTTTAATTTCATAACATTATTAAAGGTGAGAGCAAATTTCCAGAACCTCTAGTCTTATAATTAACCCTCAATAGATAGACAAGAAAATTAAGGTTCCAAGGGTTTTCACTACCTAAGTCAGAGCCTATCAACAGAAACATTAGAACTAAAATATAATCCCCTAATTCTCAGGCAAGATCTTTTTCTTTTACTCAACATTTTCCCATTATCTGAGGATCAGGTTCTTAATCATTTGGGGGCCCTTCTGGAGTAGCCTATACTTTCACATGTATTTCCTTAAATCCTTCTGATGAGGGAGCAGGAGGCTGGCTGAAGACAAAGCCAAAGCTGGCACCTTGCACCCCCTCTCCACCCGGTCCCCTCGGTAATGTGTGTGACATTCCTCAGGCACCCCTGACTGCCATAAACGAGAAACAAATAGTTAACTTGCAGAGATCACAATCCCGCAAGACAGAGTCTCGTTTGGTTTACAAATGTCCTAGAGATCTACAAAGAAGTTACCTTATCAATAGCACAATTTCCAGAGGCAAATAACTCAGTTCCTCAAGCCCTAAATAAAGTTAAATTTCTTCTAAACCCAAATCTCACTAACAAAGACGCTTGATAGCAGAAATGTGAATGGCTTGCCAAAAGACAACACTAATCAAGCCGCAAGGCCTCCGTTATCCCGGTATCCCGGCACCTTGTAGGCCCTCTTGAGCATATGAAAGCTCTGTTGAAACCTCCCTTCCCCTCACCTTCCCCCAACCGCAAGGTATGTAACCTGCCATCCTTCACAACCGGGGGCAGCAGCTCTTCCTGCCCCCGGGTCCTGTCCCCATGCTTTAATAAACCACCATTTTGCACCAAAGATGTCTCAAGAATTCTTTCTTGGTCATTGGCTCCGGACCTCAGCCCACCGAACCTCACCTAGGTTCTAGAACTTCATCACTTCTACATAAAACATCCTTCCTCTCAAAATTGTCTGGCTGCCTCATATTCATCCTTCAGGATTCAGCTTGCTTTATGACTCCTTGTTTGGGAAAAACTGTCTTGAGCAAACTCTCAACTCCCAGCTGTTCAAAGATTGGGTTATACCTCCTCTTAATTGCTTCCTCAGAACCCTGTATTTAACTAAATTATCCCACTGGATGTACTTGCTGAACCTCTTATATTTCTCCCTAAATAGATTAGCTCCTTGGAGCAGGATCTGTTATCTTCTACAGTTGAGCACCTGTCATTTACAACTGATACTACTGAAGACACCAGGAGTAGAGGGCTAGCATACTCCACAGTAAACTTTCTAACCCTACCCTACTTCTCCTTTTCCTTTTCAGCCTTGACCTTCTCTACTTACAGAGACCAGTAGGGTCACTGCACACATAGGCAGAAAAAAAAATTTTTTTTCCTTAATTTTCCTATATTTGACCCAGATCTTTGACTTACAGCAGAGTAAACTCCAGACCACAGGTTGGTATATAATTTATAATTTAGCTACTGTTGTGTCACTGATGATCAGAGTGTCTCCATACTTTTCAAAGTTTTTTCCATGAAAGATTATGAGGCATTTTGTAAAACAGAATGATACACAAGAATACTGATAGTAGCTATGAAAAAAAAATTCCCATGTTTAAGTATGGTCAGGAATTGTTGCATTGTCCCTTCTTGGATAACATGATGTGCTATGGTGTATTAGGAGACTCCTGATGATCTGTATTTAACAACAAAATCTTTGACGTTCTAGATTACAGATTATATGCAGATTATATACAGATTATAAATTACAGACTCATGATGAGCTGTATTTATCAACAAACAAAATTTGTTGACATTATAGATTTAATCTAGATTTGCCTCAAATTACTTGACCAACAATTCTTAGTTGTAGTGTCTCATGACTATTGTGGTTTTTGGTTCATGCTTGAAAAATCATTTCTTCACCAAGGCCACTAAAGGCTACCAACTGTGAGTCTCTACACAGAAGGCAATCCATACTGATTCTCTAGTGAATAGGGTTTGGAATTTTTTTTAGATTCTCCTCTGTTAATTCTTCCTTTAGTGACTTGAGACATCATCCTGCTGATTGATTCATAATAAGATTTTTAAAATACTTTTTATACAACAGACACTAAAACAATGTATGATACTATAAAGCACAACAATTTTTAAGGATATTTTAAAAAAGAATATCACTGCTCATTTTTCTGAGTCTTAGCATACTTAGTGAGTCTACAGTCTTAAATGAACTAGTTAATTCTATCTCATTTGGATATTGTGGAGTTTATAGTCAATTTTTATTATTCATTATTATATATTTAATAATTCTTAATATGTTTTTTATATACAGCCAGAACAACTTGGGGTACATACTCCAATTCATGTAGTCCTTGGACATTTGAATTTGGTAGTCAAGGAATAGTGTACCTGTCACTCAATGTGTGTGCAGGGTATGGTACTTCAAATTTAATGCATTTGTAATTTTTTCTTTGTATTTTTATTAAATTCTCTACTTGTTTTCCCATTTTTCTCTGACTGACAGATTGGCTGATTTCTCCTATACATGTTTCCTTTGCTAATATTTATAATTCAATAGTCAGAGAAACTAGAACTTAGCTGGTACCATGTTTTCAAAGGAAAATGTTTTCTTCAAGCTGCATTTTATTTCTGAGTTGAAAGGAAACATAACACTTTCTAGGTGACTTATTTACAAGGGGAAACCTAAGAACCCAAGTTTCAAAGATAATAATGTTGGTGGTATTTTCCTGATAATCATAGGAACCTAGATCAACACAAGGTCACTCCCAGATCCCTCTGTGTGATTGCAGTCATTATTCCTACCATTCAAACATAGGTCAATTCACTCAAATAGTTTGTCCAATTGTATTTTTCTTCCTCAGCTTGTTGTTGATTTGACAGAAGCTTATGGTTTCTGAAGGTATAAAGTAACATTTTGAAATTAAAATTTGAGAGAATACAGTAATACATTATATTAATATCTTGAGGAAAAAGTATCTTTCTGTGCATTTCCCAGTCCAACAATGTTCTCATCCAGCTAGGTGACCTTGAATCTGGGACCTATATTGCCTTGAACACTGTTGATTAATCTCAGCAAGTCAGAGCTTCATCCTTTTCTAATAGACGTGTTCTCTGGAAGCGTTTACCAAAGCTCCACAAGTTGTTGGCTGGTACTTTTCTGGTTAGAATGAATTCTTTCCTTATTGACTAGACATGAGCCTGATCGAATGTCTCAGGTCTGTGGGGATCACCCAAGGATTGCTGTATTTTCTCACCTTTATTATCAGGAAGACTCAGTATTCCCTGCAGATCTGAGGAAGGAAGTCAGATGAATCAAAGCTGTCTGTGTATCCAGGTCACAGCAGTGAGGCACAGGGAAGTTAAAAGCCTCATTTCATCCACTCATCAGCTACTGATGGTAAGAACAGAACATTCTAGTGGCTTATCCTAAATTCTGGGCCAGAGATGTAAAACTAAACTCAGGAATGAACTCTCTTCATTGCTTGGTTCTGCTGTTCCTCATCATCATTCATATAAAGAAAATATCCTTGGATATTCAAAATACAGTTTTCTTGTTTCTGCCTGTGCACCCGAATACTCCTTTTTTTCTCACCAGGGATAACTTTTTTTCTTATGATTCAAGTTTTTTTCTTCAACTGCTATCCTAAATTTCTTTTTTCCCTTAAAACTTTCCTAGTTTGAGTGTTCCAATATCTGTCTGTTGGTTTCCTCCTCAGGTGGATTTTTATACATTGATTTATTTATGCTACAATTTCATTGTGAACTTTACATTTTCATTTCCCCATCCAACTTCTGCCTCCTATCAGATTGTAAAATTTCTTCCATTTTTCTTGAAACTCTTTAAGGTGCTTAGTGGGCAGAGCCCCTGCTTTTCTTCTCTTTCTTTGTTACACAGGATGGAATGCAAATATTTTCCCTCCAGGGAGGCTTTGGGAAGGAGAATGAGTTTTT
Organism: Lontra canadensis; assembly: GCF_010015895.1. Taxonomy (NCBI): domain Eukaryota; kingdom Metazoa; phylum Chordata; class Mammalia; order Carnivora; family Mustelidae; genus Lontra; species Lontra canadensis. Next base: position 7,569,793 of record NW_022631077.1, read on the forward strand.
CAGAGGCTAATGATTTGTACTCTGGGTTAATGGTCCATTGAAATCTATTAAGTAATAAGGAGAAGAAAAAAAGGGTTCTAAGGTAAGGGAAAAGGGGATCTACCAGAATAAGGAAAGGATTTCCCTGGGACAACAGGGAAGTCTAGGGCAGTAGGACAGGGAAGGATAAGGTTTACAGAAAAGAAGCCTGGGAGATTAGGGGCAGGTGGGAGAAAGGGTGGTCAATAAGGGAAAGCTCAGGCACAGATGAGAGGTAAAGGACTCCTGGTAAAGAACTCCAGGAGAGGTCTTGTTCTAGGGCCCAGAAGGTTTAAGAAATGAATCAGAGCTCACAGGCCACTCCACATACCAGCCTTCACTGAAGCTGTCATCTCTTCTTTCCTTTGCTCAGGAACTTGGATCTGGCCCTTCTGGTGTCTGCAGAGTTGACCTTGCAATATTCAAGCGCCTCACCAACTCTCCTCTTACCTGTGCCTGCCACTCAGTTTGGCCACTGACATCCAATTGTATAAGACAGGGTTCCGGCATATAGCGTCTCTATGTCATCTCTGAATTTTTTATCTTAAGCACAGATTTCTCTCTGATTTCAACTTCCCACTTGCACATCTACTCAAGTATTATGGACATCAGAAGCAAAATACATCCCAAAGTCAACTCCTGGTCTTCCATTTTAGGAAATGGCATCTGTGTCTAACCAGTTGCATAATCAATAAACCGGAAGTCATTCTAGCCATACTCAAATTACATACTTAAAGAGGATTTGAATGAATAACTATTTAGCAAGGTGAGGGTGGAGTTTAAAGAAACCACCAAGTAACACTGTAGTAGCTATGAAATAATGACAATGACAACCCAGAACCCATTCTTAGACCTGAATGGGGCAAAAGAGCAGTTCCTGAAACCCGAGGCAGGGGGGCTATGAAAAAGCTCTGACAGGATCTTCGTCTTTCCAGTGAATGGATGTAGGCAGCTCTCAGCACGGTATGGGGTGCCGGTGGGATGCAATACCTCTGTTATTCTGCTCTGCACCTCAGAAACCCACCACTGTTCCTGAAGCCCTAAGTCAAGAAAACAAAACAAAATGTGACTGTTGATGTAATCCTAGAGCGCGAGCTTCTCAGGACAGAGGGCAGAGTGGAGAATGGTGAGGAGTGAATCAGGATGGACAGAGAGAAGAAACAGAGCATAATCACTAACAGTTTCTTGATTCCTATTGGATTATTTCATGTCACTAACCTACTAAAAGTGTTCCAGCAAGTCCTTGAACTGAAAACAGAGGTACCTAGGTGGCTCAACTGAATAAAGTGTCTGACTCTTGATTTCGGCTTAGGTCATGATCTTAGGGTCATGAGATCAGCTCCGCACTAGAACCTGCTTAAGAGTCTCTCTCTCCCTCTCCCCACTCTTAAAACAAACAAACAATCATGGAAGATGGCACACTAGACAAAGTGGAACCCGGAAAGGAGACTCCTGTGCTGGGATAATGATTAATGATTTCCCCACTGCCTTTTTCCAGTGCCTATACCTGAGGTCCGGGAGAGAAGTGGGTGGGGGCAATACATGTTTGCTGACTGTCTCCAACTCTCAACTACTTAGAAGCTGACATTCTTTCTGGCTTGTTCAGTTCAGTGAGAGCATGAAGCACCTCTTGAAGATTGGCCCTGTTGTGCTCACTCCCACACTGACATATAATCAAATGTTTTACTTTGGTTCCATTATCTTTTCATCAAAATACTTTGAAAAAAAAATATGATTGACACCCCCAAGTTGATTCAGTTGAGGACAAACAATCTTCAAAGCAGAGTTGTCTCTCCCTGATCTGGCTCAATAGCTTGCAATATTAAATTCATAAATTGAATTACTTCTGCCTCTGACTGACTTTTCTTGAAAGCAAATGTTACTCTCTTTCTTTTTACATAATCAATCATGGATTAAAGTAGGTAACACAGGTCATTTGCTACGAATCAATTTCTCTATAAAACCACGAAAGAGAAGGTCAGAAAGTGGAGTGCGAAAACTCTAGATTGCCAGATTCCTTTGCCTTGCAAAGGAAGTCTTTAACCACATCTTCCTTTGGCTCCCACAAAACTGCATCCTCCTCTTTTTCTAAGTTATTGTGTGGGTTGTACACCTTATCTTGACTTCTTTGACATTCGTCTCTTCAACAGATGAAATCTAAATCCCTCTCTTTAAATCTGGGCTGGACTAAGTGACCCATCACGAAATTTAGAGCAAGGCAGACAGGACTACCAATGTGATTTCCAAGTCCATTCATAAAAGGCTGACTTTCTCCTTCTTGGGACACATAATTTTGGAGCCCTGAGCTCCCATGTGAGAAGTCTGGCTGTGTTGAAGTTCCTATCCTGGAAAGACTTTCCAGAAAGTGACAAGCCAAGGGAGTCCTGTTGTCATGGAGACAAGTATCATTTGTTCACCAATGATCACAAGGAATTTAATAGTTTTTAGGGCATAGTAGGTGCTCATACTTTGTTAAATAAATACAATTTGTCCCTTGGGTTAGACTTTCTGAGATACTTGACACTTTTAAGAAAATTACTCTCTCTTGTGAATATGTGATCATGTAGATAGACATCTCAGAGGGAGAAATCTCCATTAGCAGATAAGCTATAAATACGATTTCAACAATTTGATGCAAAAGCAAGCCAAAGTCTTACACCAGTCTTCAGAAAAGTTGTAAGACCTTAGAGTACCTCCACTTAAGCAATCTCTAAATTGGTTTCTCTGCTTTTCCATTATCTCTACACAGCACATTTCTTACAATTTCTAAATTTCCCACTCCACAGAGTCAATTGGAACAAAGATCAACCAGAACCACTCCCCTTTCCTACCTAGAAAAAAAAAAAAATTGCTTCGTCATTAGTAGTAATGTTTTTTCCTCGATTTTACTGAGGAGCAAAAACTTCTTTTCTAAGAGTAGAAATTGAATCCTATTCTTACTATTCCAAATATATTTACCCCTGGTTTTAAAACCACCAAGACCAACAAATTAAAAACGAAATAAAAATAGTTTTGTAACTTAGTATATTATTACCTTTTTGGATATCTCCTCAGCCAGATGACCAAGAATTCTGAGAGCTTAACAAAAAAATTAAGTAAATAAAATTTTTAAATGAAACAAACACCATCAAAAAAAACCTTCAAAGTCTAAGCAACACAAAATGACCATTCCTTCTCCATAAAATATAATCACAAGTCTGTGCTTCTGATTTGCTGCAATCACAACTCTAACAAAAATTCTACAGTGGGATGTGGGTAAGAAATTATGTTCATGATTATAGACAGTGCAGAAAAAAATCCTTTGGTGAATACCTGTCACACGCATGCAGCTTTCTACCACTACTGCTGCATCCATAACAATTCAGAATAAAATAGGTCAGATAAACATCACTCAATCACATTTTCCTTTCCTCCTGGGATCATCAACATCCCAGTTTTCTCCTGCTGCCCTGAGCCTGATATCAGCATCTTTTTTTTTTTTTTAACCTGCAAGATTGTGATTAAATATTTTTCCCCTCTGTCAATACTTTTAGTAAAGAATGAACTAAATAAATTAAATCAACAGATAAAAGAGCATATGGATGAGTTAGGCATTGCTCCCTCTCATCACTGTCCCTTCTGTAAATGACAGATTAGCTGCTCATCTAAAATCTGTCAAGCAAATGCTTTGAAAATGCAGATAAATTAAAAGAATTATAAGACAGTCTTATTAAGCAGCAGTAGATGACAGCATCAGGTCCTGTAGCTGCATTTATTGAACTAAAGCCTAGGGCCAACAATCATGAAATTTTGAGATGAGAGTTTTTCAAAATTATTGCTTTTTAAAAAAAATGTATTTATTCATTGTAATAAGCTCTTTAAATCCTACTCATTAATAATGCTTTTTCTTTTCAAAAATATTTAATATAAAAATCCATTATTTATATTTGTATTTCCATATAGCCTTTCCAAAAATGATATTGCCACATCTAATAAGTTGTATGTTTGAAAAACCACACACACACACACACACACACACACACACACACTTCTTATGGAAACTCTGGGCTAGGAAAATTTTCATGGGCATAAGGCAGCCCAGAAGTCACTCAGACACTCAGTTCAGATTTGTCAAATAGAAGCAGAGTTAGCTGTTTGTTAAAGGTGAGACAGATTTTATTTCAACTACTGAAGCAGGAGAGATTCTAGCATAAACAGAGTTCAACTCTTATCTATATGGAGAAAAATGGATGTTTCAAAGGGAGAATGGGGGAAGTAAAGAGGAGGCATAAACAGGAGATGGAGCAGTCAGGGAAATGGACATTTCTAAAAACCAGGTAGGGGCGCTGTAGTCTAAGAACTGCCATTCATGGCAAATGTTCACTCTGCATATATCTGAAAAGTAAATTCTTTTGGCATTCTTGAGCTTTCCCAGGGAGGAACATAAAAGGGGAAGCTGGATACATCCAGGGGTGTTGGAAGCCATGAAATGTTAGCAATTACACTACTCACATCTCTTAGTGTGTGTGGTAGGGGTTGGGAGTGGGCGAGGCGATGATGCACACAGTAATGTGTGGATGGCATCACTGGTGCTGAGCATTTGCAGTTCTACAGGCCAAGGTTGAATTCTAGTGAAGAAGGGTCAGAAGAGCCTAACTAAAATTTGGCTGAGGAGAGAGTCTATCAGAATTGTAGTTCTTAAATGTAGAATGCAGGGAACATTCTGAACAATAAAGTCAGGGCACATCTCAGTGACAGCAGCCATGTTCCAGCAGTTCCAGGACTGCTCTAGGTTTGCTGTGGAACCGAGACTAAGGAAGATAAATAGGTAGAGACAGACAGAATGGAAAGGTTTCTGAGGGTGCTCTCTAAGATCCCACACTAGACTGTGGGGACTGTTATCATTCTCCTTGGGACTCAGAACAATAGGACCATGAACCAATCCTTGAGACTTCCAGTTGGTTCTTTTATTGTTTCTTTTTAAGCAAGGTAAGGATTTGGCTTTTTGTTCATACTGATGATGTGAAATTTTAGAGAAAAAAGGAATGAAAAGAAAAATCATAGTTAGTTATAATTCTCTGAAAGATGTTGAAAAATGGGGAGTCCTCTCATTTTGTTCGCTGGTTATGGGGAATGATTTTTCCTTCATCTATAAATAATTTTATCTATCATGTATAAGACATTGTTCTAGAAACTGCAAGATATAGATGCAGATAAATGAGAGAAATGGAAGAGGTAGGTTTCTTTTAAGGAGCTTCCAGTCGAGAGGAGAGAGAGCCTTTACAGAAAAATTTTTTTAAAGATTTTATTTTATTTCAACTACTGCAGCAGGAAAGACTGTAGTATAAACAGAGTTCAACTCTGATATGCCTGGAAAAGAGTGGCATTCATGAGAGACAGAGAGAGAGAGAGAGGCAAAGGCAGAGGGAGAAGCAGGCCCTCCATGGAACAGGGAGCTTGACCCGGGACTCCATTCCAAGACCCTGGGATCATGAGCTGAAGGCAGATGCTTAACCAACTAAGCCACCCAGGAGCCCTGAACCTTTACAGAATTAACTATAATATAGTTCAGAAAATGTTAAATGCCTCCACAAAAGAAAATGCAGTAAAAGTTGCCAGGCTTTGATATTGCCTTTGACAGGAAGAATTTATAACTCCTGCGTATAGTAGTTCATTTAACCTTCAGAACTACTCTGTAGAGAAATTGTTAAGGAGGTTATTAGGAGTGATCAGGAAGAGACATCGAGTGTTGGGAAGAAGTATGGGCAATTTAAAATTTTTTTTTAATTTTATTTATTTATTTGATAGAGAAAGATCACAAGTAGGCAGAGCGGCAGGCAGAGATAGAGGAGGAAGCAGGCTCCCCACTGAGTAGAGAGCCCTACATGGGACTCGATCCCAGGACCCTGAGATCATGACCCGAGCCAAGGCAGAGGCTTTAACCCACTGAGCCACCCAGGCGCAGTATGGGCAATTTTAAATAGGGTGCCCAGGGCTGCCTCAAGAAACAGGAGATATGTGAGTCAAAACCCGAAAAAGGTGGGTGAGCAAGCTCTGGCGAGATCTGTGTGAACTGAACTCCAGACAAGCGAGAAGGCAGTGCATAGGCCCTGAGGAGGGTATAGAGTCAGCCTATTAGAGGCTGATGGTGAGCAAGGGGGAAGAATAGCCTGTTAGCCAGGAAGGTCACAGCTGGGGGCCTCTTAGGTTTTCACCAGGAGTCTGACTTGCTATCTGTTAGTGTAAGGGCCTATTTAGCCAGAGTGATTTCACCTCGGTTGAACAGCCATTTTGTTGTTTATGCAGTAAAACTTAAACTGACCTTGCCCCACCCCCCCTCAGAGGAACTTACTTAGAAACAAGTCTGGGAAACCTGTAAAATATGGCCGACCAGCCCCTGATCAAAGAGCCCATATACCAGGACGTGTCAGGTCAGGGAGAGATAACAGAGCCCAGATGCAAGGACAAGTCACGTCAGGTGGAGACATTCAGTCAGTAAAGTGCACATACTATCTCCCTGACTACCAAAGAATGTAGGCCCCGCCTTTTGGGCACCTTTTGGGTGCCAATTCTGACCAAGGTGATAGGCTAGTTCAAATATCTACTAGGGTAAATTAGTTAGTGTGTGAAGCTGGGAGGGGTCGCCTCATTGTAAAAGACGGCCCTGACCGGTCAGTTTGATTCTCAATGCTTGGCGCGAAATAAAGCTTTGCTTGACCTTCGCTTTGTATCAATCTCACTCCTTTGATCACAGACCCATTATTGGGGGACCTAACATTAGTGAGAAGGCTCTCAGTGGAGGAGAGACCTTGTCTGACTTATGAACTATATACCAGAGGGAGGGAAAGGGCAAAAGCAGGCTGTTAGAATAAACCAGGCTAATGCTGAAGTTGGCCAGACCAGGGAAGGAGATCAAACCAGGACCTTGGCTTCACTGACATCGTGCTCTGAGTTCCTTCCCTAAGATGCAACCAATAAAGAAGACCAGATACAAAGCAAGCTGTATTCAAAAAAGCACACGTCATGATTCATAAACAAGGAGCAAGTTTATGGCAGAGTCTGTGGTGTGTATTGGGAAATGTGTAAATGGAAATTCAAGGAGAGAGAGCTAATAATAGCTTTACTTTTTATATGAGCTTTATCTCTGAAAGGTCCCCCAATAATAGGTCGATGATTAAAGGAGTGAGACTGATACAAAGCGAAGGTCAAGCAAAGCTTTATTCCACGCCAAGCATGGAGAATCAAACTGACCGGCCAGGGCCGTCTCTTACAAAGAGGCAACCTCGCTCTGCCTTACAGACTAGCTTTTATAGAGCAAAGGCCATGTGGTTGGGCCTGGCCACACACAGGTGGCTAATGAGATTGTAACGCACAGAGAAAGCTGCACAGTCATGCTAGGTCGCACACAGGTGGCCAATTGAGTTTCAATTTACCCTAGTAGATATTTGAACTAGCCTATCACCTTGGTCAGAATTGGCACCCAATAGGCGCCCAAAGGGCGGGGCCCATACTCCTTGGTAGCTAGGAGACAGTATGCGCCCCCACTGATTGGATACCTCCACCTGGCCTGACCCACCCTTGTATTTGGGCTTTGTTACCTGGGACTGGTTTCCTGGACTTGCTTTTAAGTTCCCTGAGGGGGGGCGGGGTCAGTTGAACCGGATGGAATCGCTCTGGCTCAATAGGCCCTTACAATCTCCAACTCTTAGGTATCAAATGATGGAAACAGGAGGGGAAGGAGAAAGCATTGTAGTATTTGGGGCAGGGGGTTTGTCAGGACTGAGCCCAGGTCGGATGGGGAATATCAGAAGGCAGAGGGGACGTGACTACAACATTGCTTAGACTGAGTTTACAGACTAGGTGGAGAATTGAGGGAAAACAAAGAATATGCATTATTACTGGGGACAGAGGCAACGGAGAGTGTTAATGACAAGGTGAGCCTCTCCTCCCCAGTACTGATACACCCGTGAAATTCAACATGATGGATCGCTCCTCTCTACCAGAGACTGGGCTAGAGGTGAACAAAGTTGAAACAGCAACTTTGTTTCCTACCTTCATGGAGATTCCAGCCTAATGCAAAAGAGAGACAATTAAATGTGCATTTACACAACCACATGCCAAGTGTTTTCATGTGGGGAAAGGTGCATGCAAAGGAGATCCCAGACAGGAGTAAAAAGGAGGACAGTTATCTGGAGGAAAATCATCTTGAGATCTAAATGCCATTAGGACAAAGTACCTGGCTCTGCACTCCAAACTATTCACTTTAATCTGTTTAAATGAGAGGGTGGGACTCAGACTTGGAGGCTCCTTAGCAATTCCAAGTGCCTAAACTATTTGTTTTGTTCTGTCCCCAAGGCAAAAGTTTAAAAGCATCCAGGCACCCAAGAGAATTCCCTGCGGATCGGCTTCTTCACATGGGTTTTGACTCGGATTTATTTTATCATGAAACTTAACATGTAAACAAGTATGGTAATTGCTTGAAACAAATGACTACTCAGCAACACTTCAAGGGTGCCCAGCTGACTCCGTTGGTAAAGCATGTGACTCTTGACTCTTGTGATCTCGAGGTTTTGAGTTTGAGCCCCACATTGGGTATAGAGATTACTTAAAAATAAAATCTTAAAAAAAAAAAAAAAAAGGAAAGAAAGAGAAAGCGGCGTTTCTGCTATGTGGCAATAAAAAAACTTTGAAAAGCTCAGGAAGTATAGTGTTCTCCAACATTGTTTTTCCTCTTTTCTACAAAAACCTTTTGTGCAGGTTTGACTGTAAGATTAGATACTCATTTGATGCTCTACATTATGGAACAGTCTTTAACACAGCACTTGAGATATGGGCTTATCCAGAGGGACAGTTTGGAAAGAAATGCTATTTTGTTTTTCTAAATTAGCCAGAACAGAAGTAGCAGGCTAATTTGTTGATATGCAGATAAATATGGGGTATTATTTAACGAGCACCAAACTGTCTGCCTATCTTTCCGCCACTCTGGGAATATTGAATATTAAAAAAAAAAAAAAAAAAAAAAAAAAGAGGAACTTTGTTTCCTAAAGAATAAATATCAGATACTAGATAGTACCCTTAGGAAATAAGAAAATTAGATAAGCTCCATTTTCTTACACAAAAGGAAATGCACCCTCTTCAAATACCTAGAGAAAGTCCTCTCTGGGTGGACTTCTTAGGGTTTGAACGTGGGGGCACTTGAGAAAGAAATAAAAAAGACTCAATGAAATATCAAATTTAAATGAAAATTCCAGTCAGATATATGTGGTTTGGTTTTGGAATAGCCTTCCCTCGGACATTATTTTGGTTTCCCAATGTGAAGGCCAGTCTGTTCACAGTCTTCAGTTTCCTGAACTGTCAGTCTGAACACTTGACTTTGTCCTTTAACTCAAGCCACCAGTTGCTCTAATGCCCTTCTGGGCCACTTCCCTTACCTTCCATTCTTTCTTAGACTTCCATCTACTTTGTTCACATTGAGGAGGCCTCTGCCTTTATAATCTGTTCTCAAAGAAACAGTTCTTAATCTTTCCCTCATGGTGATCCCTTAGCTAATACGGGCCAAGAAAACATTCTCTTTTGAATATTTTATGTTAAAAAGGGTAAAATGCTGTCCATAGCAGCCTTTAAAGGAAGGGCAAAGCATCTCTGGAGGTTGCTGATCAAAGAGAACATTTTGGCTCTCACTGCCTCCCCACCCAGCTTGCCCTACTTTCCTCCATAAAAAGCAAGCCTTTCTTACCTGTGACAAGGGCAGTTGCTTCTTTTGCCCATCAGCATAACCCTGCTGTGTGTTTCTGTTCGCAATACCAAGTGCTAGGCACCAAGTCGAAGTGGCCTGCGGCGTCTGCCAGAGAGCTAGTGACAAGAACCTGGGCTTGGCAATATGGCGGCCTCCACATTCTACACCCACAAGTCCTTATGGGCATGGAAAGAGACACTCAGGAAGAGCAAGATTCATTTCATAACAACCTAACCCACATTAGTTCCCTTCTCGAATCACCCTATTATGTTGAGAAACAGAGCAGAAGCACAGAATGAGAATATTTTCAATTACATGGCTTTGTTGGAGGGAGCATTCCAGGTGGTGAGGGGAGATCTGAGAACCAAATAGACACAGGGTTAACCTTGCAGGTGGTCAGAGCAGGTGCACACCATGTGGCAAATCTTTGGAGTCCTGGAAACATCCATAAATCTAAAAGCATTCTACATGAAATGTCTGTAATGTCATTCATAGAGAGCCAACCTTTAGCAGGTCTTCTGCTACCTGATAACATGCAAATATTTTCAGAAAGGGATATATTTTTAAATGTATTCATTTTAAATGAATGAATGCAAAAAGATTTACATTTCCTCTCTTGAAATTCAGCATATTTTAATTCGTGGTAGGTTGAAAAGAGATTTTTCACCCAACAAAAGAGGAGAAAGAATTGATAAGAGAATGTAGGTAAAGAAGAGTCAGGCCATTGAAGAAAACTTTGGTAGACAATCTAGCATAAGCATAAGCATAATTCAATGCAAGACATGATCTGGTAACAATGTATTCTTTAAGTTCTGGAATTCTGGTCCTGTTCTTATTTTATTTTGGTTGCATTAAGGACAGCCATAGATAAAGAATTTGACTACTCTCATTTTCCAGAGGATGCTATATTATTGTAAATCCAAATAAAACACCATAATATGTAAATTTCACTTCCATATAGAAAAATTACATTTTCATTATTATTTGAGGTTTTAAGTAAATTTATTAAGACTCTACATAATTATTTCTCAGAGCTCTCTATGTTGCTAATTATTCAGAGTAATATGATTTATTTTTGAAAAATGCAAACTCTAAGCACGTCTCAACAATTAGCATTTACATAAGTTATATTTTTTAAATTATAATTAGAAATTAATGAGTCAAACATATAAAGCATGCAACACAAAATAGGAAAAATAGAGAAAAAAGAAAAAATACTAGAATCAAGGAAAGATAGCATTGTTTTATATAGTTTTTTCTTCTCAGCTTTGTCTAATTCTCTAGATTATGAGAACATCTCATTCTCAACATTTTTGTTATTGTTTTATAATCAGATTCTGGATAGTTAATATTGCAAAAATAAAATTCAGTCATTTTTTTAAATCATAAATTAATAATCTCACTGAATTTAGCAATCTAATTATTCCTTGTTTTTCAAAGTAACCAGATTCTATTAGAGCTAGAAAGTCTTCTAAGGCCATCTTTTCTCTCAGATTCTTCTGTATCAACCTTTGTGGTATGGTCTCTTTTTGGATTTTCTCTTAGTGTGTATCTAGGTTACCATACTTTCTACCATACACTAGTCCTGCATGAGGAATTTGCAAACAAATAGAACATTAACTAAAAAAAAAAACAAAAACAGGCCATATTGTAAACAACTAACTTAAGAAAAGATAGTGAGGCCAGGCTTCTGATTTAAGCCATATCACCTATGGAAAGCATTTGGTACTTCTGGTCTCCTATTTTTTTCTGGTTGCAATGGGCAAACTCTAGGTCTTTTTCAGGTCAAAAATTCTAAACTAAAAAGTAGATGGTCAATTCCGGATAGAATACATCAGACTGGGAGTCTGAAACACCCCGTATTGTTGTTTAACAGAAAGCTTCGAAACAAGAAGTAGAAAGTAGACAAAAGTTAATTTTATGGTATAAGACGTTAAATTATTAATTTTCCTTACAAATAATGATTAAATTTTTTGAAATAAAATGAGGCCATCTCTTCTGAAGAAATTCATATATATCTTACATTTTCTACCATAAAATAACTACAATGAATAGGTAAGGAAAACCTAATTTTCTATTTGAAACACAGATATTTTCTGTTAATATGCAATTTTAGGCATTTTATTTATGTACTTATTTTCAGTATATAGCACAACTTCATTAACTTCATTGAAGTATAATTTAAAAGTTAAAAAATCAATAGTTTGAAGTCCACAATTTCATCATTTTTAATTGAGATAAAATTCACATGACTTAAACTTTATCAGTTTACTCATTTTAATGTTTGAAAATCAGTGTTTTCTTTTATTAGAGTCACGATATTATACAACTATAATCTCTACCTAATTCCAGAGCATTTTTATTACCCCAAAAGAAGTTATACTGATTGGGGCACCTGGGTGGCTCAATGGGTTAAAGCCTCTGCCTTTGGCTCAGGTCATGATCTCAGGGTCCTGGGATCAAGCCCCACATCAGGCTCTCTGCTCAGTGGAAAGCCTGCATCCTCCTCCCTCTCTGCCTGTTTCTCTGCCTACTTGTGATCTCTGTCTATCAAATAAATAAATAAAATCTTCAAAAAAAAAAAAAGAAGAAGAAATTATAGTGATTAAACAGTTGGTCCCAATTCACCTTTCATACAGTCCCTGGCAACTACTAAACTACATCCTGTTCTCTATGAATTTACTTATTCTGGGCATTTCATATAAATGGAATCATATAGGGGTGCCTGGGTGGCTCAGTAGGTTAAGCATCTGTCTTTGGCTCAGGTCATGATCCCAGGTTCCATGGGATTGAGCCCCATGTCCAGTTCTGCTCAATGGGGAGTCTGCTTTTCTCTCTTCCTCTGCCTGCCACTGCCCCTACTTGTGCTCTTTCTCTCTCTCTCTGACAAAAAAATAAAATCTTAAATAAAATAAAACAGAATAAAATAAAATACTGTTTCCTAGCCCCAAATTATAAGGATTTTCACCTGCATTTTCTTCTAAGAGTTTTATAATTTTAGCTCTTGCATTAATATCCTTGATACATTGAATTAACCTTTTGTATATGGTGTAAGGTAAGTGTCCAATTTTTTTTTTAATGTGATATACAATTACCTCAGGACCATTTGCTGAAATTACATATATATTTTTTTTTTTTTTTTTCTCATTGAATAGCCTTGGCATCTTTGTCAAAAATCAACTGACCAAAGATACACGGATTTATTTGTGGACTCTCAATTCAATTCCATTGATCTATGTATCCATCCTTACATCAATACCACACTGTTTTGACTATGGTAACTTTGCTGTAAGTTTTGAAGTCAGGAAGTGTGAGATCTCCTATTTTGTTCTAACTTTTCATTTAAAAAATTATTTAGGGTACCTTGCAATTTACAGTATGAATTTTAGAATCAACTTGTCCACTTCTGCAAAATGGCTGTTGGAATTTTGATAGATTGCTTTGAATCCACAGACCAGTTTTGAGGATATTACTATCTTAATATTAAACCATGAACACAGGATGTCTTTTCACTTATTTAGGTCTTCTTTAATTTTTTTTTCAAAATATTTTGTAGTTTTCAATGAACATGCCTTGCACTTCATTGATTAAAATTATTCCTAGGTACGTTTTTTAATGCACTATAAATAGAATTTAATCATGGTGTACAATCCTTTTAATGTGCTGCTGGCCTCTGTTTGTTAATATTTTATTAGGGATTTTTGCGTCTATATCCATAAGGGATAGTGTTCTATAGTTTTCTTGTGATGTCTTACCAACATTAAGTTGATAAGTTTTACCTTTTATTTTGGGGAGGAGTTTGAGAAAGATTGATTTTAATTTTTTAAATGTTTGCTAGAATTCACCAGTGATGCCATCCGGTCCTAAGCTTTTCTGTTGTTGGAGGTTTTTCCTATTTTGATTAGATCTATTTACTTCATATAGGTCCATTCAGATTTTCTCGTTTTTCTTGGTAAGTCTCACTGAATGTTTGTCAATTGTGCTGATCTTTTCAAAGAGTGAATCTTTCGTTTCATCAATTTGTTTCAATTGCTTTTCTATTTCAATTTAATTTACCTCTGCTCTGATCTTTATTATTTCCTTCTGTTTACTTGCTTTGGGTTTAGCTTTCCTTCTTCCGTGTCTTTAAGGTGGAAGTTTAAGTTACTGATTTGAGATCTCTCTTCTTTTCTAATGCAGACATTTATAGGTATAAGTTTTTCTCTGAGCCCTGCTCTCATTGTATCCCATAAATTTTGGATTCGTTTAGCTCGTTAGGTATATTTAAGACATTGAATTAGTATCTGTGTCTATTATTTCCAATCTCTGGGCTCCCTCAAGGACTGTTTCTGTTAATGTCTTTATTTCCTGAATTAATCTTACTTCCTTATTTCTCTGTACGCCTCATATTTTTGACTGTACACTTCAGATGTTGTAATGCGGCAACTCTTAAGTCAGATTTTCCCTTTGCAAGAGGTTGTTTCTGTTTGTTATCTTTGTTATTGTATGTTTGTTTAAGGATCATCCTGGTTTAATTTTGTCAAGTCTATATTCTTTGTTATGTGTGGCCACTGAAGTCTGCATTTTATTTACTTAGTGGTCAGCTAGTAATTGGACAGAGACTTTAACACCTGTGTAAGAAACAAAAGGAAATCGAGGCAGGCTTTGCAGATTAGCTTTGTGCATGAGCTCAGCTTCAATACCCTGCTGGGCAGTTGACCACGGTGCTATGGCCTTACTTTCTGCTTTCACTGAACTTGAGGGTCAGCCGGATGTGAAAGTTAGGGCCTTCTCACATCTTCTCTGGCCATGCACATGGCCTTCTAGGTTTTTAGAACAATGTCAGGGTTTTTCACATCCCTTTTTCTCTAAGTTTCTCATAATCTAACCTTTCTTCCTAGGCAGCCGGCGACTCTTGTTCATTGTTCATCTCTACTTACATCCATTGCCCAAGGCAGCAGAAGCTAATATATTTCTCTTTAAATGTTTTTGACAAATGCCACACCTCAGCACTGGGAGACTTCAGAGTTAGGTGAGATAAAGCAAACCCTTTGAGCCAATCCTCCAGAGAACCACCACAGGTCAGAAGAAACTCTCACAGTTCTTTGAGAAGACAGCTCATTCTGCTAGTCCCTGGCACGGGCACCTGTGCCGGCTGTGGGCTGTTGTTTAAGGCCACTGCCAAGCAATGGGGCAAGGGTTGTGACCAGGGTCGGTTAAAATGCCAGGAAACTGTCTACCAAGATTCAACTTCCTTGTGGAAAACGTATCCCCAGTTACTTCAGGCTTTGGTTAACGTCCAGAGTCTCCAAAACAAGTCGATTCTGATGGTTTTGCTAGTTTATTCATTGCTTTTGCAGAGGGATGGATTTTTTTTTAATTCTCTTCTCTGCCATTTTTGCTGACATCACTCAAGTCGATCATTTTTGACAAGTGTATAAATTTGTATACCCACTACCGTAGGATAAATGTGATGAAAAGAAGTTAGAGTCAGGCCTCATTCCAACTCATGCCATAATAATCCTAACATGCTCATAAAATGTGAGTAATAAGTAGTGCATAAATGATAAGTATTAAAGAGAGGAAAAAAAGAGCAAACATCATAGTTTGGAAAATAGTGCCCAGGAGAATTATGTAAAGGTCATAGAATATGAATAAATATTAATGCACTTATCATGCAAAATTGGAAAAAACGTGCTGTTACAACTGAAATATTATTCAAAGACAAGCATTGTAATTAAGAGCTTCCTTTTCCCACGGCAGTGGTAGAAAAATGCAGGTTTATTCTTAGCCTTTATCCAGTTCATAATCATTTTAAAAATTCAAATGTAATTCTTGTTCCAATAATGCTTAAAGACTGAATGAATAGCTGGTTAATTTCTTGAAAGCATGGCATTCGATCTGCTAAACATTCATATTTCTGCCTAGCATGTTCAGGAATGCTGTAGTATCAATTAACTGTTTCAACCCTCAGAAATTCACAGCTAACTGAAAACGTTGTCAGTTCATCTCCTCTCAGGGAAATTAGGCATTTTTGGATGATCTATAGGTAACTAGCATCTACATTTGGGTTAAAATGTTCTTCTTTCTCCCCTTCAGACCTCCACTGCACTATCTTAATCCAGGAGAATAGTTTTGGGGGACTATCTTCCATTTGGAGACCTGGGATCAACATGGACCCAACATAGCTACGCTACTCACTAATATTTGCTTCAAACTACCATGATATGTAAATATTGGCAGACACTTAGAGAGGCAGGTTGGTTCTAATCCATGGGTCAGACAGGTAATTGTCTCAGGTTTAGTGTCCCAAAGAACCTCCTAAAATATGACTGGATTCAGAAATCAGATAGATCCTGGGATGCCTGGGTGGCTCAGCCGGTTAAGCATCTGCTTTCAGCTCAGGTCCTGATCTCAGGGTCTGTCGCGGCCGGTGCGACAAATCGACCAGGGATGTGAGGGTAAGAGGATGAAGAAAAGAACTCGAGAAGCAGAGAGATGGGGGCAGGAGGAGCACTGAGGAGGATATCCAACAGTACTGATTTTATTCCACATTTTACAAGCATTTATAAGGCAGACCACAATAGAAGGAGTAATACATCAGTGTCTAGTCAGATAACCGCAAGTTCCCATAACAAGTTTTACATTAACTACAAACAAATCTCGTGATGCCAGGTAATCATGGCTAATGCCATTAGCTACTATTGATACGAGAAGTTACAATCAACCAGGGAGTGGATTATGGGCAGTACAGGAACAACAAGGACCAACTAAGAATTTATGACCCTGACCACATTGTTCCCTTCTGTAGGGAGAACGTGTGGGAAGTCACATAGGCAAGCGCACAACACATAGCACAGACCCTTTCTCAGTGTTACTCGACTTTCCTGTCCTTAACCCCTTATCGAGGCGTCTGGACTTTAAAGGAGACGTAAGTCAGGGCCTAGTTTGATCCACGACTCCAACTGCGCGGTGGCTTCTAACAAGGGTCCTGGGATCAAGTCCCACATCAAGCTCCTTGCTTAACAGGGACTCTGCTTCTCCCTCTGTTTGCCGTTCCCCAGCCTTGTGCTTCTGTGCTCTTTCTTTCTGACAAATAAATAAATAAAATCTTAAAAAAAAAATCAGATCTTAACGCTAACACGTGTTTTCTCTAGTTTACTTTGCATTTTTAAGTCATGCTTGTGGCAAAAGTACATATTAAAAGAAATTTATTTAGGTTATGAGGAAAAACATACGAAAATAAATCTATAATTTTTTATTTTTCTATACCAAACAACAAAAACTTTTAAAGATGATGTAGTTAAGCTTGATTTTCCTTAATGACTGAAAAAGTTAAGAATAAACAGGAGAAATTCAGAAAGATCATTAGCTGATTGGGTTAAAGTTAAAGAATTGCTTTGATTTCCATAGATAAATAAGCAGAATAAACATTAAAATAATGCACATGAAGCATTTTCAAATTTTGCAAGTTTGTTAAGTAAAATGCCAAAGCAAATTAGGTCATGGATAAAAAAGCATTAAGAAATGCACATTAATATTTATATCAAAAAATACCTTGCCATGTGGAAAGTCAACCATAAGTGCTATAAATATACAAGGAGTATTTGTACGAATTATTTCTTTACCAATAAAAATGATATGATAAACAGTGTGAGGCAATGAATTGTGGCCTTTGCCAATGACAACAAGAGAGGTTCCTTTTCCTAATACTTCCTCCAAGTATAAACATATTAACCTTTTAAGGACACAAAGTCTTGCTGTCCACAAAATCCTCCACAAATTTTGCACGTTGTCAGACAAATAGTGGCTTTTCAGTAAAGACTAACTGAAATAAACTGAATTCAGATTAAAGTCACATAACTTTTATTTATTTATATATTTATTTATTTATTGGTCAGTAGGGACAGGGACAAAATAGCAGTAAGAAATTTCTATGGAGTGAAAATCTTAAATTTAAACCTGGAAAAAAAAAAAGGTTTTAGAGATGCAAATATGTCATAGTATTTATAAGGCAAACATCTGAGATTTTCAAATTGATATAAAGCCACTATTTACCACTGTATATAATGTTTCCTGCCTCTGTCCCCTTGCTCATAGACTTATTCTGACAGGAAAGTGTTTCCTTCAATTCTTTGCCTGGTTAACTGTTATTTCTTATTCAGGATTCAGTTCAATAGTTCAACTTTCACCTCCTCTTGCTTTATTGTTCAGGCTGATTTAAGTGGTCCTCTTCTGTACACTTGAATGAGCTTTTGTCCCTCTTTCCAATAACCTGTAAGAACTTCAAGAAAACTAATAATTTTTGTTCTTCTTGTGTCTCTTCTAGTTTTTGGAGCACAGTAGACATTTTATTACTATTGTGGAATGAATTGAATGATGCTTAAAAAAGAAATTGCAATTCTATTCTATAAATAGTTATCCCCATATTTAAGCCTGATAATATATTTTAGTAATAAAGAGAATATTGTCTCTTAGACAAAATGGTATTATTATCCATCAATAAGATATGTGTTGTTGTTTTGAGTTTTGTGTCCTTTCACAAAATGTCCTAAATTTCCAATCAATAAAAAGGTGTTGGGTGGGGTAGAGTAAATTTAGCATTGATCTTCCCTCAGGGAAAATATGCTAAAGTTTCAAAGAAAACATGAGGTAAAACTACTAGACAGCTAACATTTGAGCCATAAAATCAGGATAAGGACTCCCAAAGCAGTGCAAACTACATAAAGGTTGAAGAGCACACAGAAAGAAGATACCACTGTAGCAGATTACAGAAAAGCTGGCACAGCATACTTCCCCAGGATGATCCTCAAAACCAAACATCTGATTATGACAAGAGAAATGGCCTGCAGGAGCTGGTAAGCGTATCTGAATTTGGTTGGGTCCTGAGGAGAAGTTCAATATTTCCAGTCAGGTCATGTTTGCAAAAAACTCTTGGCCAAAGAGCCTGGGCTGCAAAATGTCCATATTGTGACCAGTCTAATCATATCACTGTTGGGGCTACTGTCATGTAAAGACTGACAGAAAAATTTTTCACACCATCATTCTGTGTCATGAGAAGAATATCCACTAGGTTGAAATATCATCCTGCCCTTCCCTGACAAATCTAAAAATAGCTCATCGGGAAGAAATTATATCCCTCGGTAAGTAGAAACACTGTAAAAAAAAAAACAAAAAACAAAAAACAGTAGAATTAATGGAAAGATATACCCAATAGAATATATAGGAAGATATAAAGAGAGTTTATAAAAAGCAATATTGTAAAAAAATGGTTGAATTTATAGAAAGCAAGAGAGACAAGGAAGAAAACACAAATTACATGTATTTAACAGGAAAAATCTTGCCATAAAACATAAGAAAATTGTGATCAAACATTTTCCTAGGAATAAAAAATTTATTCATTAGTACAGGTCAGGAAGGAAGTAAAAGAAACATCAATATGGAAATTAATAGTCTTCATCCTCCAAAGAGGTCGTTTTGAAGATGTGATAGAAGAAAAGTCCACAATTTCATGTATGAAATATTTGGGATCAAATGTAAAAAGAAATATTCATGACCTGTAAAAAATAATCCATAAAATGTTACTGTAAGACCCAAAAGGTGATGTAAAAAAAATGGAAAGTCCTATATTTTTTAAGTATATTATTATATCTCCTACTTTCATTGACATATAGGTGTTGATTCTGCCTATATTAATATATATAAAGTTAATGTGACTCCCTCTCTCCAAATTTAATGAGACAATTTAATTTTTAAATTCACACAGGAAACATAAACAATAATAACCAAAATACTCTGAAGAGTCATGAGAAGTAACTTGCCCTACCAGATACCAAAGTGCATTATAAAGTGGTAACAATTAAAATAGTTTTGCACTGGCACATGAATATACAAATCAACAAAACAGAATAAAAAACACACCAAAGTACACAAATAAATAAAAGATGGATACTATCAATATTTCAGTATAGGAAGGCAATATTATTTTAGAAATACTATTGTTTGAGAAAACAACCCAAAATGTTCGAGCTTAAAACTCTACTTTTTATTTCAAATGAATCGCAGGTAAGTAAAGGATATAAATGTAAAAGTAAAAATGTAATCATAACTTATTAGAAAAAAATGGACTTTTTTTACTCCAGGAAAGCTATGTCTTTTCTAAGTATGAAATAAATCTTTGAAGTCATTAAAAGAAATAGTTGATTAAACCAACAGCTTAAAAAAAATTCCTTCATGATTCAAAATAAATAATGTCGGAAGACAAATGCTAATCTGAGAAAGAATAATTACAATTATAGACTATCAGAGGGCCAGACTTTACCATGAAAAAGTTTCCTACAAATGCATAAGTAAAAGTCTAGCAATACAATAGAAAAATGTGCAAAAAATATGAAAAAACACTTTATGGAGAAGGAAAACAAAAATTCAGACGGAAACTACAATGAAACAGTTTTCACCTCTTAGATTGGCAAAGACCCAAATATTCTTTGGCAAATTCTGATGATATACTGTATTGGTGAGGGTATGGAGGAAGCAGACATTCTCACAGGTTGCTGATGGGAAGGTAAATTAAGGCAACCCTCTAGATGGGGCAATTTGATGGTAACAATTAAAATGAGAGATATTTTATAGGGCATCTGGGTGGTTTGGTCAGTGAAGCATCCAACTCTTGCTTTCAGCTCATGATTTTGGTCCCATATATGGGGCTCTACACTTAGCATGGAGTCTGCTTGAATTCTTTCTCTCTGCCCCCTCTCAAAAATAAATAAGTCTTGGGGTGCCTGGGTGGCTCAGTGGGTTAAGCCTCTGCCTTCGGCTCATGTCAAGATTTCAGGGTCCTGGGATCAAGCCCCACATTGGGCTCTCTGCTCGGTGGGAAGCCTGCTTTCCCCTCTCTCTCTCTCTGTCTGCCCCTCTGCCTACTTGTGATCCCTCTCTGTCAAAAATAAATAAATAAATAAATAAGTCTTAAAAAAAATTTTTTTTGAAATGACAGATACTTTTAAACTCAGGTATTCCATTTCTAAAAACTTACTTAATTGAAAACTCACAGATTTGCAATCTGACATGTAAGATGTTCTGCATGCCAAATGACTTGCAATCACGTAATTGTACAACTTAAGATCGGTCAAATAAATTTGCTATACCCATAATGTTAGAAAAATGACCATTTAAAAAGAATAAAGCAGTATTTATAAACTGATATTTAAAAAGCTTCAAAATTAAGTGGAAAAACTTTCAACATTAAATGATAAATTCAGTAAGCTGAAATTTGCATTTAAACAAAGAAAAATGTATATATGTTGTATTTATTCATATTTACACAGAATATTTCTAAAGAACACAAGGATACAACCACTGTGGTCACTTCTGGAGAAAGAAACATGGAGGCTGGGAGGTAGGGTTATGGAAGAACTTCCTTTCACATGGTATTTTGTACCTTTTGAATTTTAGACCATGGGTTTGTTTGTTTGTTTGCTTGCTTATTTATTTTAAGAAAGTGAAGAATGCTACACAGCTTAGTAGAAATACCATGAACTGGAAATTGGGAGCCAGACCACCTAGAGCCAATCCAAATTGCCAGTTTCTGGTTGGGTGATTTTGGACAAAGTACTTAAACTTTATGTGACCTATTTTTCCTCATCTTTAAAATGTGTATAATAATCCCATGTACCCCTATAAATCTGTTATAAGGACTAAACTAATTAATACATCTATGACAATTAGAGTACTTAACATAGAAAAGTGCTTTATTAGGGTACTTGGGTGGCTCAGTCAGTTAAGCATATGCTTTTGGCTCAGGTCATGATCCGGAGGTCTTGGGCTCAAGTCCCGCATCAGCCTCCCTGCTCAATGGGGAGTTTGCACCTCCTTCTGCCTCTCCCCACTGGCTTGTGTTCTCTTTCTTCCTCACTCTCTTTCTCTCAAATAAACAAGTACAATTTTAAAAAAGTGCTTTATTATTGTTTTCTCATTAAAATAATAAGAGTAAAATAGTAAGAGACATGGACACATCAGGTATCTGTAATAAAGCAGAGCCAACAGGACTCAGAATACTGGGACATTCTAGAAAAAGTGATCACAGCCAAGTTGGATTCAAGACCAGAATTCAGTGTCTGGAACAGCCACTGAACATTTGAGGAAGAGAATTCAGATAGTTGCTGGCTTAGATTTTTGTCAACTCTGTCTTACAGTTGCTGTTCCAAAGGGAGCCACACATGCACACAGACACACACATCCCACCCCACCTCCACCAATATTATAGGGTGTGAATATAATGTGAGGTTTAAGGAGAAACATGTTTTGGCTGAGAAGCAGAAAAACACACAAGGTCATGTAGCTCTGATTATCTCAGAATGCATAATCTGGAAAGAGAGAGAGCTGGACAAAACATACTATGTGGCAGTGTTCCAGAAGAGGGACCCAGCTTCCAGAGGGGCAGAGAACAGAGTGGGAACATCCTCATCTAAGAAACAGCCTCAGAAATGGAAGCTTCGGGAGCTCAGCCTCCAGCATCAGCAGTTCTTCCCTGAGACAGCTTTTAGCTGAGCTACTGTGAAAGGAGGAAATGGCCCCCAAGGGTTGTGAGTTCATATTTTTTATATGTCTTCTCTGAAGAAACTGCAGAATTAGGTGTTAGTAAGGGTAAGACGTTCTCTAAGTACAATCTCCTGTCACTTCCTTAATGTATTTGTCTAATTGGCAAGTGGCCATGGTGAGGTCACATTGAGAGATTTAGTCAGTTTAGGAATTCATCTTGGTATTTCTAGATTCTGCTCTTTCCATCCCTTGAAATAGGGATCCATCGCTTTCTATAATTATACAATTCAAACTGAAGGCAGGTCTTCATCCTTTGGCAAGAATTAAAGAACAGACAACAGAAAATTCTTAATCTCTCATGTGTATACAGATTCAAGTAAGATCTGCTGGATAACACTATAGACAAGATAGTTTTTTCTTACCACACACTCTATTACTAAAACAAGAATGCAGAAGGTGAGACATAAATTTGACTCAGTGGTCTCGCTTTGAGTTGAGGCTTAAGCTGCCCCCAAAATTCTTCTCTCTGGCTTTCCCTGCTATTCTTCAAAAGGATGGACTGCTCACATTTTATTGTTTTATAGTCTACCACTTGTAATCCCTGACACATTCTTCACACTGAAATACAGTAGTTGTTTGTTTGTTGGTTGGTTCCTTGGACCTGTCTCATTTCTAAGCTAGCCTCTCTGGTTTCTTTGTTCTAAATTAAAGTTGTCGATCACTATTGTCTCAAATAATCTCCTTTTACTAACATAGGCAGAGGCAAATAGACACCTGTGACTGAGAGGGAAACAGAATTGCTTGTAAGAATGAAAAAAGCCATTCAGATGTTCCTAGCATAGAGTAGTAAGAAAATAAGATTTCATCTTTAACCATCCAGCCAGTTTATACACTCCGCCTCACTCACCTCCCTTAAAAATACAATCTAGTTTAACTATTCAGCAAATCTGACCTAGCAAATTAAAACCCTCAGTTTTTAATCAATGTTTTGTTTTTGGTTTTGGTGTTTTGGGTTTGTTTGTGTGCATGTGTGTGTATGTCAGAGAGAGAGAGAGAGAGATTTTGAGATTGGTAAAGAGTTCTACAGGATTAATACAGAAATTGCTGTTTGAAGCTTTCTTAATCTGGAAAAAAGTGGTTATGAATAAGGATGTACAAGTCACTATCAATTTTCTTCAAGCTGGTCTATGCCTGTTTATCCTTTTGTCGTATGTGATGACACGCATTGCAGTCTATGTGAAAATGTCTCCTCCGCCAGTAGGAAAAGCTTAATAATTTATTTGCAGTCCATCTTCCTCTAGACAAGTGCATGCCATGTATTTGCTGAGTTGTGTAACCAGCTCTCAGAGCAGGCACATGGCCGGCTGCAAATTATTCTTTCTGACATCTTTCCATTTTTCATGGTATTGATATTTAGCCCCTGAATGCCTGTTCTGCATTTTCAAAACAAAACAGAAGTGAGGAATCAATTGTGTGTTGTTGGGAGGAAATGTCATGACCTTGATTATAACTGTCATTTTTGAAGGGGAAATTATAGATGTGACATTCTTCAGGGTCACATCCAACACATAGGACATCTAATTCGGAAGGGCACTCACTGTTCTGTGGGTAAGTTCTTAGAGTTCTCAGCCTAAATTGAAAGGGAACCCTGAAGTCATTCTTCATAATGTGGTCAAAGCTCTTTGCTTCTATGCTAGGATCATATACTGGGGGATTCCTGCGTTGGATAAGGGGAAGATGCAGTCATAAAAGGATATCAATTAATCTGAGCTTGAAAAGAGTTAAGAAAATTATTGAACTTGCTTAAGTTTCCTTCCTTCCTTCCTTTCTCTTTCTTCCCTTACTTTTCCTCCCTCCCCTCTTTCCTTCTTTCGTATTTATTTATTTATTTATTTATTTTACTACCTTTATTTCCATTTTCAAACATTTTGGAACTTATTAGTGTGGTGATCTTTTGCTTTAGAATGTAATGTAATCAAATCAAATGAAAACCTGCCCCTTGGACATCCGTTTAGCAACTATCTAAATCACCTTATATAAGGCCTCTTTAGTCTTAGGATATAGACTCCAAGAACAATATTGTAGAAAGGCCCTGATGTGCTTCTATATCCTCCTATAGTCATCTTCACCTTCCTTTTGTTTTCTTATATCAATAAGCTCCAAGGAGCTAAGAGCATTCAACCCTTGTCTGTGGGAAATCCAACAGAGCCTCCAGAAAGTAAAACTAGAAAGAAAGCCAAAAAAATTGTCAGAGCATATAAAATTTCTTCGTGGAATGTTCTGATTAGTATCACCACAGTTTTCTTCAGACACATGACTAGTGCTTATTTCCATGGCTCAAAAAATTATTTGGCAGAATACAATTGCATTCTCTCTCCCACCTATTTTCTGTAGAAATTTCACACATTGACTAAATGTAATCTGCCACACTGAGAAGCATGATGTCTGAAACTCCTCTATGGCATCTGTGTAGGATGCTAAAAGACTAAGGGGCCAGTGTTTTTCTGAGCTGAAAGTTAGTTCTTGTACTTTTATAGTCACTCTTAGAAAATCCAAAAAATATTTTTTTGTACACAGAATCACATGTCGATCCCTTGTTCTTTAGAGATCGAAATCCTTTTGGTGTGTCCTGACATGTGGCTCTTGTGGTTAGCTGTGCAACCTATGCAGAGATTTTCCTTATAAGTGACTTTTCTTCTAATATCTGATACCACATATTTATATGATATGCAATATTTAGTCATTTTTGCTCATTATATTAAAAGGAAACAAATTAGCCCTAGCATTCGGAGAGACACGTGGCCCATTGGTGGCAACACACTACCTGTTTGAACAGTTATAATCCCACCCACAGATAGAGGTTTTGCTTCTTGTCTCTACCACTTGGGTTTTGATGGGGGCCCTGCAGAGCATGTTCAGAGAGCATGGAGCCAACCTATTCATGAGGGAAATTATTCTAATCCAGTTGAGTTCCTTACAATCGGTGTTGTGAGAGTACAGGCAGAATGCACATTGTAAAAGCACATGTTGGTCTAGTGCTGCTGTCAGCAAAGATCTTAATGAGCTTTAAGAGTAATATGGATGGTACGGAAAATGTTATCAATCAGATGTAGAAAGTGCAAAGTACAGAAGAGAGAGAATATAAGGGGGAAGAGGAAAAGAATGGGGACACATTCAAAATATCAAGATAATATAAATAAACTGTTTCAATAGGGGAGAGAAAAATTATACTTGCGTAAGCAGTAAAAAAATTCTACAGGGTGGTGTCAAGAGAGTGGAGGATCTAAAATTTTATCCTATCTGTACCTAGTAAGGTAGCCTGCCATTTTCATAAAATCTGGGACTTTACTAAAGTATTTATCTTTTCCTGATTTAGTTGATATTATAGCCAATCACTTGGCTTCTTTTAGACTCACTGTTTTGTTCCCAGACAGTAGGAAATACATGGTAAACTTCTCATTTTAAAGAAATTGTCTCACTAAGGATGTATTATACATCTATATTTAAACATGTTCACTAATACATCACTTGGGTTATTTAAAAAAAATACATTTTCTCCTAGACAATATGTTAATTTCACAACCGTGGTAGAAAAATGTTTTTAAAGTACCCAATGACACGTCTATGTTTGTTTGCCTCGTAAAAAAGACAAATGTCATCCTTTTTTGAATTTTATATTTGAATAATTGTACAATTGAATCAATTCTATGTTTAATGAAATTGAATTACTGAATGGTGGTGACATCTTGAGGTACCCCATAGGGAGTAAACAAAGGGAGTAAGATAGATGAAGCACTGTTTCTCACATCTTTATTTTGTAGCACACTCCATTAGCAACAAGAGGATTATGAACTGGTTTGACAATTAGACCCAGTAGTTGCATCAATAGAAAGTGTTTAATAACTACTCCATGGTGAGCAATGCTCTCTGAAACCAGATACTGACAGTGGGAGTTAGAGGTTAGTTTTCTACCTCACATAAATAAATGTAGTATGTCAGTTGGACAGAAAAAAAAATTACAAAAAATAATTTCTCAGCATGAGCTCTGAAAGTAACACCATCATGATCATTGCTCATGAAAAACTATTTAGAGAGTTTCCCTCAAAACAAACTTCATTGAAAAACTAAATATAATTGATACATTTCCTGACTAGTAAAAACACTTGATACCTTAGGGCCATTAGGTCTAAAACTTCCTTCATCATTAACACTGATTCGTTTTGCTTTTACATTTAGTGCTGAAAAAATTGGGGGTTAATTATTAGATTATTCTCATTTACATCAAAGATGTTTCATTGCTCCTAGGGCTTTAGAATTTAAGATATTCTTTTGAGAGGGATAGGTAATATGAATTAAAATTAATAAAATGATGTTTTCAAACATCTTTATGTAGTTCACTAGTTTAAAAATGTATTCTTTGAGTTGAAACGATATATAAAAAATGAGGAAGAAGAAATGGATATAAAATAGAACTACCAAATATTATAGGAAATGCTATAAGCTGAAGAAAAATCCTCCCTTCAAAGATTGTCCAGTGCTTTTCAATGTCAAAAAATATAATTTATGGTAATTAAAATGTGTAACCTGAAAGACTGAAATGTTTTCAGGTTTAGGTTATTTGTTTGTCATTATTCTCACATAAAATTCTAAATATTGATAGTCCTTACTCTTTTACAACCAATCCAGCAAATTGTAATACAGATCCATGTGTCAAAAAATTGTAGCTTGTGCAGGTTTTGAGCATATGACAAAATGAATTCGACTGTTTTTGTTATTCTAAAAAGTTTTTGAACATTTATCATATGAAAGCATCACAAGAGCAGAGACTGTGTTTATTTTCTTCACTTTTGTTTTCTCAGTGGTTGATGATATGTAATAGAAACAAATTTTGTTAAAGAAGGACTGTAGTGGCCATTTTGTGGCAATGGAATTCTGCTGAGATGCAGGTACATTTTGTGTATTTATTTATTTTTATCATTTTTTCTTAAGATTTTATTTACTTATTTGGGAGAGAGAGAGAGCACAAGCCAGGGGAAACACAGAGGGAGAAGCAGACCCCTTGCTGAGCAGGGAGCCAAACCTGGGACTGGATTCCAGGACCCCAGGATCATGACCTGAACAGAAGGCAGCTGCTTAACTGACTGAGGCACCCAGGCACCCCACACAGGTACATTATAAAGGCATCTTTTTTTCAAATGAGACTCTTCACCTCAATCCTTAAATCTGGTGATAAAATAATCCAGATCATTCCATATATCTTTTCTACTGGTTGTTTCTCAAAAATGTGTATCACTAGTTTTGAATAGTCTTATTCTTTGTGGTGTATTTTAATGCAAACACTCTGAATGGATTATCACTAATAAGTTGTCTCCTTTGGGGATTTCAGGTCATCTCATCTATACTTTTTAAAAATGCTAGTGTTGTCATTCTCTTCTGATAAGTTATTTTGTTTATGGTAGGTAAAAAAGAATCTGATATATTACATTGAAAATTAACTTGAAATAATGATTTGATTGATACAGAGACTGCAAGGTAACATTTAGTTAAATTTGACAATGGGTTATTTTAACCACAATAAGTGAAACATGTTTAAGAATGAAACAAAATTAATTTAATTGAATATAGATACCATAGACTTAAAATCCTGTGCAACTAGAGTGTCAGTAAATTTGAATCTGATAGCCACTGAGATAAGCAAAATGGCTACAGTAATCCTGGATATCTTATTAGACAGAATAGTGAATTAAGTGCTTTAAACACTATCTAACACTATCTGCCTTGTGTGTTCTTGCATTTCTGTATTAAAAGTCCATGAATTCCCCTAGGACACATCTTTTTCACTTCCTAGGCAGCTTGATGTCAAGCATAAATCATGTGTATGAATAACATGGGCCATGTGTTCCAACCTTCCTGCATTATCTTCATAAAATTGAAAAAGAGTGGAAAAAAATAGATCCCTTCATTATTTGAATGACTTGACAAAACAGAAGATACCTATGCATACTATTGTTTATTTCCTTTATTCATTAAAATTTCTAAGAATACTTACATTTAGATCTTTCTTAACTTTGAGATGGAGTTGTTTCTGTTGCCACAAAAAAAAATTAAAATACAACAATCAGGTAATCTTATGCATATGGAAATTATCCATTAATCAAAACATTTATTCTCAAAAAAACCCCAGTATACTATTTTCCAATATCATTAAATCCTGCTTGAAAGGACATATTTATAGAGAATTAATCATACATCCAGATTCATAAGGGCTATAGGATCCAAAATAGGTTGAACCCCAATAGAGTTATACCAAAATACATTATAATTAAATTGACAACCATCAAAGACAAAGAAAGAATTGTAAGAACAGCAAGAGAAATGAGAAAAGTTACATAAGAGGGATTCCCCACAGATACACACACCCCCATAAGACTATGAGCAGATTTTTCAACAGGAACTTTTCAGGCTAGCATAGAATGACATTACATATTCAAAATATTGAAAGAATATAACTGTCAAACAAGAATTCTATACCCAGCAAAGTTGTTCTTCAGAGCCAAAAGAGGGATAAAACTGTCCCAAACAAGCAAAAGTTGAGGGAGTTCATTACCACCTTTATTTATTTATTTTTTTAAAAAATATATATATTTTTTTTGTTTATTGGACAGACAGAGATCACAAGCAGGCAGAGAGGCAGGCAGAGAGAGAGGGGGAAGCAGACTCCCTGCTGAGCAGACTCCCTGCTGAGCAGAGAGCCCAATGTGGGGCTCCATCCCAGAACCCTGGGGTCATGACCTGAGCCCATGGCAGAGGCTTTAACCCACTGAGCCACCCAGGTGCCTCTCATTACCACCTTTAAAGGAGTGTTAAAGGGCAGTTCTTTCAGTGGAAGTGAATACTAATTAACATTACCAAAACATAAAAAGGTCACATAAATCTCATTGGTAGTGGTAAATATGTAGTCATAGATTCTGCAATATGGTTATAGTGGTGCATATTTCATTTACAACTCACTTGAAAATGTAAAAAAAAAAAAGAAAAAGAAAAAAAAAAAAGAAAGGATGTAGAAAAATACCATCACCAATCACAATAATCTGTGATTAGTTAACAATATAAAAAATGTGTGAGTTGAAATAGCAATAGACTAAAATATAAAGAGGAGAAGTAAAAGAATGAAATTTATAAAGTCTATTGAAGTCATCAGTTTCAAATAGGGTTTTATAAGTTTAAGATATTTTATAGAACCCTCATACACAGGGAAAATCCTTTAGTAATTACAAAAGAGAATGCAATAAAGAAGTCAAAGCATACTAAGACTTCAAAACCCAAAAAGATAGTAGAATAAGAAACAAAGAAGAAAAGATCTACAAAGCAACCAGAAATAGTTTACAAAATATAATATGTAAGTTCTTACCTTAATAATTGCTTTAAACATAAATGAATTGGGCTCTCAGCTCCTCCTCCTTTGACAGACAGCCACTACCCTTCTTATGCATTGCTGGCCAGGTCCCTGAGAACACAATGGTGAAGGTCAGAGTAAATGGATTTGGCCATACTGGGTACCTGGTTGACAGAGCTGCTTTTAACTCTGGCAAGGGGATATTGTTGCCATCAATGACCCCTTCATTGGCTTTGGTCTACATGGTCCAGTATGATTTTACCCATGGCAAATTCAATGGCATAGTCAAGGGTGAAAATGGGAAACTTGTCATCAGTGGAGAGCCCATCTCCATCTTCGAGAGCAAGATCCCACCAGCATCAATGTTGGATAATGTTGGTGCTGAATATATTGTGGAGTCCACTGGTATCTTCATTACCATGGAGAAAGCTGGGGCTCACATGAAGGATGGAGTTGAAGTAGGTCAGATCTCTGCCCCTTTCTGCTGATGCCTCCATGTTTGCAATGGGCATGAGCCATGAGAGGTATGATAGATAACTCCCTCAAGATTGGATATTCACATATAAAAGAATTAAATTGGACTCATATCTTATGCCACTCAGAAAAAAATAACTCAAAATTGATTAAAAATTCAAATGTAAGACCTGAAACCATGAAACACCTAAAAGAAAACGTAGGAATAAAGCTCCTTGGTATAGGTCTCAGTAATAATTTTCTTTTTTTTAATATGACACCTGAATCATAAGCAACAAAATAAAAAATAAACAAGTGAGACTACATCAAACTAAAAATCTTCTGCACAGGAAGAGAAACCAACAATAAAGTGAAAAGACAACCTATGGAATGGAAAAATAATTGCAACCAAATATCTGATATGGGGTTAATATCCAAAATATATAAAGAGCTTATATAATTCAATAGCAAAAACAAACAAACAAATAATTAAAAAATGAGAAAGGGACCTGAATACACATTTCTCCAAAGAAGATATATGAAAGACCAACAGGTCCCCAAATGATAAAGAAGTGCTCAACATCACTAGTCATTAGGGAGATACAAACTAAAACCTCAGTGAGATATCTCCTCATACCTTTTAGAATGTTTATCATCAAAAAGATAAAAGATAACAAATGCTGGCATAGATGTTGAGAAAAAGGAACCTTGTGCAGTACTGGTGGGAATGTTAATCCCTGCAAAGAGGTTGTGGTATATTTATACAATAGAATAATTCAGCCATAAAAAAGGAAGACATCTTAACATTTGCAACAACACAGATGGAACATGAAGGCATTATGCTAAATGAAATAAGTCGGACAGAGAAAGACAAATACTGTGTGATCCCACTTATATGTGGAATCTTAAATACAAACCCAAAGTCACAAGAAGAAGAGATCCAACATGTGGTTATCAGAGGTGGAATGCACAGGTGGGGCAGGGGGTGGGAAGAAGGTAGTCAAAAGTTTCAAACTTCCAGTTAGAAGATCAATAAACACTAGGGATAACGTGCTATGTGATGACTCCAGCTAGCACTAATGTAGGATGTATAGAAAAACTGTTAAGAGAGTAAATCCTAAGAGTTCTCATCATAAGGAAAATTTTTTCTTTCTTATTCTCTTTTCTTTTCATTGTAGCTATATGAGAAGATGGATGTTAGCTGAACCTATTGTAATCATTTCACGATATATGTAAAACAAACTATCATGCCATACTCCTTGAGCTTATACAGTCATGTATGTCAATCATTCCCCAAACCGGAAAAAAAAAAAAGATTGATTATACAGAATTGCAACTATTTATTTTAAAACAGTAGAATAAAAAGGAAACTGAAATTTCCTTCATTATGATTGCAATTATGTAAGAGTGGAGAAAAATGACTGAAAGGAAGGATATCAAAACACAAACCGTGATTCTTTAGATGAGCGAAATAAAAGTATTTTTTCTTTCATACTATTATTTCTTACCAAATTTTTCTGTGATTGACAGTATTGTTTGATAGAGAGATGTATGTAAAATTTTTTGTTTAAAAATATAGTTTTAGTTCTTTGGTTGCCTCTTTTTTCCACTTTCAATTTCTTCTCAATGCAACACTTTTTCCTCTGTTTTGATCCTTTTGATATTTCCTTCCTTCTTCCTTCCTTCCTTCCTTCCTTCCTTCTTTCCTTTCCTTCATTTTGCTTCTCAGAATTTTTTCTGAATCTTCCCTCATGTCATTGTCTTTTGTCTTCCCTGCTTGATCCTCTGATGTTTTTGCCAGGGACTGATTCTTTGTTTCATCTTTGCACTGGATGATGGCTCAGCCAGTTTGCACCCATAATCAACTTGCTATCTCTTTTTCCTGACCCTTCAGACTCCTCTATTTCCAAAGATAGAATGTTAAATTAATAGCAAACAAATAGCTTGTTAATGATGTAATTTATCATCTTCTAATCTGCCCTCTAAAAGATCTCTTGCAACAATAGAAATTCTGTTTACTCTATAGCCCCTGTGGGATTACCTTCCTTGCACATACCCCAGAGGGTACTGGCCAGCTTGTTTTGTCTCTAGAGAGTTGTAAAATTAATATATATTCTTTTCCTTTTCCTCCTCTTCTCCTACTTTCTATTTTGCTTCCTCTTTCTCCTTCATTCTCAGGCATACTGCTGTCAGCCCCATCATCTCACCCTTCTTGGGGTGATGAGTTGTCCAAAAGTTTGAAGATGGTGATAAGTAGCTGAGCATGAGGCTAAGAGAACCCTTTGACCAAAAAGCCAAATAATGAACACTGTGTTTGGAATGTGGTCTTTCCAAAGCAGACAGGCCTGAGCCTAATTCCCAGCTATGGGACCTTGGTAGACAACCAAACTTCTCTCAACCTTGATCATTGCTTATTTTCAAATAGGGACAATCGTGTTCTCATGAGCTGCTGTGGGCATCAAGTGAAAGATAAACGCTCTGTAAGCTCTAAGGTACTCCCCAGTCTTGACTTCTGCCTTCTGATTCGTACCTACCCCGTCTTTCTTCAACACACTCTCTTTGCTGCCAAACCCAGTGATCCAGCTCCTGCCCTGAAGAGTATGAGACTACCTGAAAATGCCAGGCGCTTTTTGGTGTTGGGCTTGTCTGGAATATCATCAATGCTCTTTCAACCTGGCAACATTTTCCTCATCCTTCACATTTCAAAGGCAATGTTGGCATCTTTAAAATCCTTCCTCTACTTCTCTCCCAACCTCACTCTACCACAGCTATGTTAGAGGCCCCTTCTGGGCCTCCCTCCTGCCCTTAATATTTTCTCTGTGATTCTTCTCCCATGATTCTTTACCTGCCTGTTTCATCAGTTCGCTGAGCTGTGAGTTCTTTGAAGGCAGAGTCTTTGTCTCTTATCTCGATACCCCAGTGTCTAATTAAGTATCTGATGTGCTGTAAACATTCTATAAACACTGGACGAGTGAAAAATTAATGGATGCCAATAAAATTATTTGCAATAAAAGATTATTTAATCTTATCTTTGAATTACATTAAATTGAAATACGGAAAGATACAAATAAATTAAAAAAATAAATAAATCCCCCTCCACATGGGTATTATTGCACATTTGCCATCAGGCGGCTGATTCTACAGTCAACATAAAGAATGTCGTACTGTGTATAGGCCTTTCTTGTCCTGAGAAACTATCCCACTGGTGCCCTGAAGGAAAGAGCATGGCTTTCAGAGAAGCCATTGAGTTTGGTGATACAGGAGGTAAAATTAAATAAAAAATAAATAAATAGTAAATAAAACTGGATAAATGTTAAATAATATGAAATGTATATAATTCTGAAATAGAGCAATATGACTAGAAAAGAGTAAACCTGCAGAAAGGAAGCTTAGATAATTATTGCTCACACCCAGACAGTTCCTTGCTTTGGATTCATATTGAGCTAAGGCTATATGAATTAGAGACAGCTGTATAATCCAAGTGTTGTGCAGCATACAGAATCAGATTGAGTGCTTGAGTGTCTGCACCCCAGGAAATTGATTTGACGACTATGTCAATTACTTCTGGCACCAAGCTTTCTGTGGGTTGCATTACAACTGCTCTTTTGGTCAGCTGTGACTGCTTCCCCATCCACGCCTATTGTTTTAGATTTATTTACTGCACCGGCAATCATAAATCATGGACTTTTTTCTATACCATCTGGAAACTCTGGTGTCATTGTTTGGGTCACTTTTGATTACTCGCTCTTATTCTCAGCTACCGTTAAAGCTGATATATCTTGAATTATGAAAGACTTCCGCCACAAGCTGACCTATTTGCGAGCAGCCTTTCAGCATCTACATATGTTTATTTTATCCAACACATTGCCGAATAGAAGAAAAAGTGTATTCTCTAACCCCCTAGGGAATTACTCCTTTGCCTATGATACTGAATTTTTAAAGCTCACAATTTGCTTATTTGCTTGTTAACCCACTGTACATTTCCATCGTTCTCACAAGGTTAGATTTAGCAGAATGACCATCACTTCCCCTTAGTGCCGAGAGCATGATTTTCTCAATATTCTCACCCCATCTCCGTCCTGACTAGAACATTCCATTTTGAGCCTCAAATCGGAGTGAAGGCTGTTGGTTTTGTTTTGTTTTGTTTTTGCAAATAGTCCTTGAACAGTGAGACAAACACACTTTTAATCTCTACCCTGGTGTATCCCACTATTCTAAAAACTGAGCTTCACTGTTATCATACTTTCCTGACAAGCTCACCAGAAAACATCTTAGCCGTGTTCTTTTTCCAACCAAATGATGCTGATGCCTACCTGTATCGACAGTGTCAGCAGATTACTTTCATTTTACGCAGATGGTTCACTGGCAATCCAGATCACATCTGAAACTGTGCTATCAGGCAATTTTTATCCAGAGAAGCAATTTAAATATTGGAATTTTGTTGAATTTCCCAGGCCACAGCTGCTTGCATCTGACATCTGCTTCCATTTTTGAGCAGCCAGTTTTTTTTGTGTGTGTGTGTTGTTGTTGTTTTTTTTAATTTCCTGGCAATCTCAAGGTTGAGTTTTGTAGGGCTGTGTTCTTATCTACTTAGTCCTCATCAAGTATCCCTCTCTAAGTAGTATAATAATCCACATCACACCATGTGCTATCAAATCCCTCTTTCTAACTCATTTCTAACATCAAACACCACTGTAAGTGTGATTAGGAGAATATCCATTTTCCTACAACTTTTCTCCATACAAGAAACTGCATTAACTATCATTTTCTAGAGTCACTAACAAATTAAAAGAGAGACAAATGAAGAAGTACTATTAAAATTTTCTTAAATAAATAAATCAATATTCATGAGTCTTCAATAGATATAGGAATACTACAAGATTTTTTCATTTTTCAAGGATCCTAGTGATGCTCTAGATATAAGAGGGGTTTGTTTTCTTTCAAGACAAAGCCCGACTGAATGTGGTCTAATTAACTTTACATCTTGATATACCCAAACTGCCATTTCACATGCTTGACAGTAGCGCCTACCTGCATAATGTCATGTCACGTCATATCTGATCACTTTCTGCTATGTTAGATATGCAATGCTCCAATAAGACATGATATGATCAAGGCAACATGGTCAATATTTGAACAATTTGTATCCTGTTTGTTGCTTTACCTCCACCCTTTCAAAATGGGGAATGACACAACTAAGGTGTCAAGAAGTAGATCTGAAGTTTGAAGTGGTAGGATATTTCAGCCATTGCTTGTTTCTGAATGATTTTTAATCTATCTATAAGGCCCAAAGATGCAGAGTGTTAGCTGTTAACATACTGTCATATTTCCAGATCATCTAAGTAAAAGACCTTGCAAGAAACCAGAGAATAATATTACAAGAGCACCTGTGATTTGCTATCTAAAAGAAGTTATAAAAAGCACACCATTTTCTCTTTGTTGTTAAAAGGGTGAATATTAGTGTGCTGTGCTTTTGCTTTTAAAGAAAAATATAATAAAGGATGTTGTTGGCAAGGCGTGATATTACTTTAGACGTGTGCCTGCTATGTTTTCACCTCCCCTTTACTTCCTGCCTATTTACACAGCTAAAGAGAAGGATGATGAAAACTTTAACTGACTGGTGGTGTTTTTGGTCAAGAAGCTCCAGAAAGAGGGAATTCCTTGATCTGTTCCTATGCACATTTGCAATTGTTTTCATGGGGTTTTTCAGAGCAAGGTAATCAGAGTATCTGCATTTAAGAATTCCATATTTAACAGGTCTTTAAGTAGATCAAGGTTTAAAGAAGAAAATGCAACACAGGCTGCTATTCCAGTAATAAGACTGTATATTAGATTTTTCATAATAAAAAAAAAAAGTGTGGAAAACCAAGAAGATGAAGTGGTAGTGTAGAATTCTGAAGATGAAAACAGGATGTTGACATCAGAATGTCTGCAGTAATTTCTCCAGTCTATTAATAATAATCGTTGCTGTTGAGCAGAAACCAATGCTAAACAAAAGAAAAATATTTTTCTGAAATGGAGAAGACTCTGAAAGCAAAACTTTTCTTGTTTGTCTTATTTTGTTTCAAGCTCACCAGAATAAAGGGAAAACAATTTTGATTATTGATGGTCCTCAAAGAAACAACAGTGAGTAAAAAAGTGAAGCCAGTGAGTCAGAGAGACATCAAAGAAACCCATATTCTAATGTTGTTTAACCTTTTATTAAGATTGCTATTGTATGGCAATGCATAAAACAGTGGATATTGGGCTCATTACATCAATACTATCTTGGCACTTTTTGAGGTCACACAAGTCATCTTTTATTCATGTTGTCACTGGGAATGGAAGTTATGCTAATAGAGCTGGGTCAGGCACACCGAGGCATAAGGAGAGGTTGAACATAAATCCCAGGCCGCGGGCTCATCAACAGTCAGGACTACGGCAAGGAAGCCGCACCGAACAAGGGCAGAAGGGCCCACTTTGAAATCTTTGTCCTCTGTCCCTCAGATGACCAAATGGCAGGCAAATCCCATGTGACCTATTCATTCACCCTCCCATTCATTCATTCATTTATGTCCACTAACAAAACAAAAATGGCAAAGTGGAAACAAGCGTTCTCATGTCAACTCTTTCCAAAATAAGGTAGGTCTATTCCATTTATACAGTTTTATAAGCCTTATTTGTGCCAGATTTGTGTTCAGAGAAATGTGAAAACCATGAAACATTATCATAGAGGTTTTTTTAAATTCATATTAAAATTTTTCATTATTTTGTTCTCTTTTCAGTTCTTCCTTTCAGTTCAGTAATTTCTAACATCTCAGAGCACAAAGCTTGACTCATTTTGTCTATGACCCATTTTTCATGATCTTGTGTGGTGATAAATGACTGAGATATCATTCAAAAAGGAGACATTTCAATGGGTTTGCAAGGATATTATTTTCTTTCAGGTTATATGCTATGCTTAAAAGAACACATTATCTATAATAAGTCAATATTTTTAAAGAGTTTTAAAAAATAAATCTTTAAATTATTTTAAAAATAGAACAATTATCCTCTTAAAAAAGATTGCCATAAATAGATACTCTTAAAGTGTATACAAACCGTGATTTGCTATGTCTCACTAAACATAAACAACAACATTGTATCACCATGAGTGCTTGTTACACGTGATTATAGTTAACTGATTGGGTTAAAATGTGTCCTTTTCATTGATAGATTTTTACATATTCAAAAACAATCAAATCTTTTTTTTTTCTAATTTGCAAAGTAAAGATTTAATAATTTAATTTTAAAAGACATTTTAAACAGAATAACTGGTCCTTTAAAATATTCTGCCCACCAATATATACCAATAATATGTGATGTGAATTAATGTTAGCATTGATGGCAAACTTCAATGTATATATTGCTCTTATCATTTATCGTGTCAATAGGTATGGAATGTACATGGTAGCAAAAGCTGATAAGGACAAAACCAAGCATGTCAACAACAGTGTTAAAACCAATGTGCTTAATTAAAAAAGTGAAGTCAATTAAAATTAAAATAACAGTGCAGCATGTACAAATGCTGGAATAATCATTAGGCCTTGCTGAATAATGGAAGAGTATAGAATTTTTTTTTAATGGAACAGCAGGGGTGATACATTACACAAAGCAACAATCTACAACAATATGACAATCGAATTACTTCAGCCCCATTAGGCAGGTGCAGAGGAATAATTAACATGAATTTTTCCAATGAAAAGGAAAAAAAAAAAACTTACTTTCCTCTAGTAACACTAAAGTTTACACCCCTACTCACCCTGCACTAAAAATGATAACCCATGAGAGAAAAACCTATGATTTTTAAAAATTAGGGTTTAATAGGGTGATTTCTGTTTATTCCCCCATATAAATTGAGTAGTATAAGAGAATATATCTATGTAGCTCTTGTGGTATACTGCTAACTTTTAAAATGTACTTTGTCTGGATGCATTGCTTTTGGTTTTTAGGGCTTAAAAGACAAAATAATAAAGGATTTGCAATACTTTCTGACTGTCTAATCTAATTCACAGATAAAAGGCATCCCATAAAGCCCCAGGCAATATTTGTTATCTTATTTCCAGCTCAAATTCAAAACAAATTGTAACCTCCAGTTTAGAATGAAGAGAGAGTCTGTTCAGTAAAATGCCAATAGAAATGAAAGCAACTTCACATTTCTTCACGAAGGGCAAGGAGTTTAAGATCTCCTTGCTACTTTCCCAGACAAAAATATCATCCTGTTTTAAAACAGTTGTGATAAAAATCTTACTCTTTCATTTACTTCCAATGGGAACCATTTAATTTATACCGAGATAAATGGCTATGTACTTAAAGGACTTAAACTTTTCATTTCTTTCTTTACCATCAAGAAATTAAAAAATGAAAACCCTTCATCTTCAGTTGACCTTTTTAATTTAGATAGATCTGAATCCACTGATAAATGTGGAGGCTTTCATATGATGGGTGGCTTAGTTTGGGAAGATAATTATTTGCCCTCAGAGGAGATCTTTTATCTTTGAGGCTTGAAGTACTTTACTACTGAGGTCTCATTAATCCCTACTTAGCTTCTAAGGAAGTTCTACCTTCCTCATTTTGAAAAAAAGAGGCACCAAATTGTTTAAGACTCAGTTGGTACAAAGGTTCTCCTGAAGGTCATCTGTAGAATCAATGGAGGAAACAGAACAGAATCACTGATGCTTGTACTGCAAAATTCTGTCATTGGGAGGGTAGAAATGTCACTTAAGTCAATGGGAGGGTGGGCATGGCTGAAAACATGAAGTGGAAATCACTGCTTTGTGGTAACCATCACTTTGCAATTCCATCATATCATAGACCTCTACAAGAGGTAGAACTGTTGAAGTAGAAAAGACAAAACTCTATGAATTTTATTTTGTGCCTCCCGCACTTCATTTTTCTAGGAGAAGTAAAGAATCTCACAGGAAATCTTCAATTCCCAGTTATTATCAATTTCTCAATTATCCAAAATCAGAGGCTTGAATTGGTATAACATCAAGGGATTTTATACATAACAAAGTTTTAGCCTTAATGTGAGAAATGCAATCAAGTATTTTCCCGTGTGGTCTGGAACTGAAAGTACAGAGGCTTTTGGTCAAAATATTTCTTTCTTCATATCCTAGCATACAACTCAGCAAATGTCAGAATAAAAGTTTTCAGGCAGCTTAAAATGATAAATGAAAGAGCCATTGCATAAGTGAAATAGAATATTATTTAAAAAAAAGATCATCTTTATTGGTAACAGGTCAAGAAGAATGCAGGGGGTTAGTCATACAGACAAGTAACATACAACTAGTATCTCCTAGTGGAGTCTGGTTAGACCTTTTAGATTAAGAAGAGACACACAGAATCCAATTGCTTAAAGTCATAAAATTGAATGTCTGAGAAATATGTGGGAAGATAGGTTAATAAAAAATAGCCACACTGTGGCCTTTGCTCTGGATACACTGTGGACCTTTGCTATGGTTGATGGTTTGAAGAACTGGAATTCTAATCCATGTGTGTGCCCTAAAGAAACCTGGAAGTTTCTCTCTTCCTAATTCTTTACGGCTTTTGAGAAGGTAATGCTAATATTATATTATTCAAAAAACAACAAGTAGGTATAAACAGAGATGCTACTATGACCAACCAACTTCCTTACAATGTGATAGAGTCAAACTTAAACCAGAAACTAAAAGACACGTTCCCAGAGATTCAAATATTGCCCAGTTTTTTGGGGGCAATCTCAGTTTTTAATAAAACTTCAATGCTCATATTAAAAAAAAATTCAATGCTCAGTGTAAATTTAATGGTACTTAGGTCAACTAATCATCAACAAAGCAGGAAAGAATACCCCATGCAAAATAGGCAATCTCTTTGTTTCAGGATTTCTTTTCCTTTAGAACCCACTGTTCTTGGTCATACCGCTTTGAAGAATGAAGAGGTAGACATGATGAAGGGTGGTGGGCAATAAAGTTTATTGGGTGGTAGTATAAAGCTCCCAAAAAGGGATGGGACCTGAGAGGGTTGCTGTTGGTGTTTCTAAGTATAGGGCTTTTTATAAGAATGTTGCCAGGCTGTCTTAATCTGATTTAACCCTCCGTGCACCTGACACCCAACCGGCCTTTTGTCTATGCACTCATCTACCTATCAGATAGTTGTTCACATGGGAAAGGGTGGAGGGCTCCTTCCAGGGGAGTGTAGAAACTTTTTTCCTTTTAAGGGTAGTTTCCTCGTAGGACAGGGGCCCCTTGCCCCTACCTGCCTTTCTACTTACTGTCCTCCATTATCTTCAACAAATGGTTTTGGGGAAATTGGACAACAACATGCAGAAGAATGAAACTGGACCATTTTTTGACACTATACACAAACAATTCAAAATGGATGGAAGACTTAAATGTGAGACAGTTAACCATCAAAATCCTAGAGGAGAACACAAACAACAACCCCTTTGACCTCAGCTGTAAAAACTTCTTACTAGACATGTCTCTGGAGGCAAGGGAAAGGAAGGGAAACATGAACTATTGGGAGTTCATCAAGAAAAAAAGCTTCTGCACAGAGAAGGAAACAATCAACAAAACAAAAGACAGCCTATTCACTGGGGAAAGATATTTGCAAATGATATATCTGATAAAGGGTTAGTATCCAAAATCTATAAAGAATTTGCCAAACTCAACCATCCCCAAACAAATAATCTAGTTAAGAAATGGGCAAAAAACATTAGACGCTTTTCCAAAGATGACATCCAGATGGCTAAAGACACATGAAAAGATGCTCAAAATCACTTATCATGGAACTACAAATCAAAACCACGATGAGGTACCACTTTACACCTGTCAGAATGGTTAAAATTACCAACGCAAAATACAACAGGTGTTGGCAAGGATGTGGAGAAAGGGGAGTCCTCTTGTGCTGTTGGTGGGAATGCACACTGGTGCAGCCACTCTGGAGAATAGCATGGAGGTTCCTCAAAAAGTTAAAAATAGAATTACCCTACAATCCAGCAATTGCACTACTAGGTATTTATCCAAATGATACAAAAATATAGATTCAAAGAGGTTAATGTACTCGATGTTTATAGGAGCACTATTGACAATAGTCAAACTATAGAAGGAGCTCAAATGTCCTTTGACTGGTTAATTAATAATGAAGATTGGGAGATATATATCTATTATATATATATAATAGATATATATAATGGAATATTACTCACCTATGAAAAAGAATGAAATATGAAATTTTGGCATTTTTAATGATGTGGATGGAGCTAGAGTGTATTATGCTAAGTGAAAAAAGAGAAAAACAAATACCATACCATGATCTCACTCATATATAGAATTTAATAAATAAAACAGATGAATATATGGGAAGGGGGGAAAGGAACCAAATCATAAGAGACTCTTACTGATAGAGAATAAACAGAGGGTTGATGGAATGAAGCGGGTGGGGGATGGGCTTGATGGGGGATGGTATTAAACAGGGCACTTGTTATGATGAGCTCTGACTATTGTATGTAAGCAATGAATCACTGAGTTCTATTCCTGAAACCAAAATAGCATTGTATGTTAAGTAACTAAATTAAAAAATAATAATAAAATAAAGAAATACGGTACTTACTGCCAAAAATTAAATCGTGTTTGCATATGATCAAATTGATGTATATTTGAAATATAAAAATCTCTGATTGACACCGTGATTTTTTTCATATTATCTAAAATCTTAACACATTCACTATATGTGAATATGCAAGAAAGAAATGTTCATTTGATGAAGGGGAAAGTTTAAGGAAAAAGGAGTCGGAACATATTGGAGATATTTGTAAAAAAGGAATCAACTCAACTGGACATTTATCTGTTGAAATTAGTGTACTTTTTATTTTTTCCCTCAGGGGGAAAAACATAGATGTGACAGTGACAGATCCCATCACTAACTTCAGGGGTCATTCAGCTCGATACAAACTGGAACCAGAATGGTAGGACCTTGATCACAAACAGGACTTGTGTTTTCAATTTTTGCCCCAGCATCTTTTCCAAACTAAGGCATTTAGTCCTCATTAAAAAGCTGTAGAGAAGGAAATAATACTGTCCTTATTTTACAGATAAGAAATGAACACTAAATAATGTGTTGAAGGTTTATAGAATAAGTATATAATAAAGCTGGAATTTCTACCCAGTAAATGATAGAGCTGGGATTTTAACTCATCTCCAGAGAGTATCTGAGTATAGAACTTCTATTCTCAATTCAGTATATATAATGCTTCCTACAGATAGAGAAACCATCTTATTTTCCAAAGACCCTTGTTTGAACAAACACTCTGATTTTGGCATTTGTTATAATGAGGTCCCATAAGGAGTTCTCTCCCACAGTGTCTACCATACATCTTTGTGGGTTTCCTAATCCCTCCCATACTCCTTGATGTTGGATTAGTATTGAAAAATACCCACAATGTTTTCATAGCAAATCCTCAGGTTCACCATAATAATTTCTATTGTGAATCAGGAGTTTGGCAACTGATTGACAATGACACATAGAAGTTGATTTCCAAACTCTCTTTTGTGGGAACCGCTTCAGTATACATAATGAATCAGGGCTTTCTGCATCCAGAAATAGATACGCACTTCTGGAGGAATGGTGAGCTGCCTGTGTCAACGGATTAATTGAGAAAGACCCTGTCTTAATAAGAT
The DNA here is from genome assembly GCF_010015895.1 of Lontra canadensis. NCBI lineage: Eukaryota > Metazoa > Chordata > Mammalia > Carnivora > Mustelidae > Lontra > Lontra canadensis. The sequence goes on from NW_022631077.1 coordinate 7,612,571, forward strand.
ACACAATAGAAAGGCTGCAACGATTGCACAAATTACTAATGCCCTCGTTGTCAGAATAGACATTATTTTTGCTATTCGGATTTGCTTTATAGACTATAATGCAAGAATCTGTATCCAGGTCATAGGGAATGAGACTCTGAAAAACAAACTTTAAAAGACTGCCACGCACACACACACTTTAGGTATTGGGGATTCAGTGAAGAACTACTTTGTGATCAATGTTCGGGAGTAGAACACAAGGTGAAGAAAGGAATTCCGTCCACCCTGAAAGGTTACAGTGAGGAACAGAATGCTGAGGACTCTCAAACTTCATGAATGGCAGACACATCTGGGCTCTCAGCAGGGACAGCCCGACTTCCTTGCTGCAACTGCAGCAGCCCTTCTGTATACACTCCAGAAGCAGAATAATTCTGTGTCTTCAGTGGGCTCCTGGGGCATTCGCAGCGTAGGAAGCAATGTTAACCATTTTGACACAACTGGAGTTCAAGCCCTGGGTGGTGGACCCTAGCAAAGAAGCAGAGGTGGAGAGCATTCCCAGAGACTCCCCAGCACATAGCCTCAACAGGGTTCCTTAGCAAAGAGCTGGACTAGAAGAAGAGGGAAACCACTGATGCTCAATGTCAGCCCCTGGCATGGAACCAGTTCTTGACAAAGTTCTGACTTGACTCCTGAAAATGTGAAATTTACCAAGAGAGTGAGTTGGGGTTTTTTTGTTTGTTTGTTTTCGTTTTGTTTCAGATTATTTATTTATTTGACAGTGAGAGGGGGAACACAAGCAGGTGGAGTGGGAGAGGGAGAAGCAGGCTTCCTGCTGAGCAGAGAGCCTGATGTGGGGCTTGATCCTAGGACCCTGGGATCATGACCTAAGGCGAAGGCAGATGCTTAATGACTGAGCCACCCAGGTGCCCCAAGAGTGAGTCTTTTTATAGAGCAAAGTCAATACATTTCAAGGTCTCCTGCTTCAGATTCTCTTTCTTACTTTTTTTTGCTAATTAAATATTTTTAAGTTCATAAAATGTTAATGATTACAGCTAGTAGGATATTTCACTTTTTGATACACTTTTATGGGGACAGTTTTAAAGATCTTAACCATATAATACTTGCTCCTTTCAAAAAACATACCAAATATGATTCTACTATTTTAATAAATATAAGATTTTGGTATTTTAATTAAAACTAAACATTAATAGGTAGATGTTACAGATGCTTTTCTTAACATTAACTAAATTTCTACTTAAAATATTTTCAGATTTTTCACAAACATATTCTGCTTATTTTTAATTTTTTAAAAGATTTTATTTATCTGAAAGAGAGTGAGCAAGAAAGAGAGAGAGAGAGCATAATGGGGGGAGGGGCAGAGGAGAGGGAGAAGCAGACTCCCCACTGAGCAGGAAGCCCCAGGCAGTGCTCAATCCAGGACCCCAAGATCATGACCTGAGCTGAAGGCAGACACTTAACTGACTGAGCCTGTCGGTGGGGGGAAGGAGGGGCTCTCTTTATTTTTAAATTATTCATTTCAACAACAGTCAATCAGAACTCTTACTGGAATATTTCAGAGCCAATTATCCAGCAATAAGTTACTTATGTATGTAATTTAGTAATTTTTCTTTTTTTTTTTTAAGATTTATTTGTTCATTTGAGAGAAAGAGAAAGAACAGGCAGACAGAGGGGCAGAGGAAGGAGACAAGCAGACTCCCCTGCTGAGGCCGTAAGTTTGCAGCATTGGGGCTCTATCCTAGAACCCCAATATCATGACCTGAGCCAAAATCAAGAGTCAGATGCTCAACCAACTGAGACACCCATGCGCTTCAGTAACTTTTCTTTAAAAATGAAAACAAATACTCATAATTCCTTTAAAATAAATTACATAAATTAATATAATTTCACCTTGCCAAAATATCAGCTTATACCTTACCTAGAAAGTGCATATTTTTCAAGAATAAAATTTGAATGCAGGCACTGAGAACAGAAAAGACCATGAAATACGGTATTCTATGATTTTTTTTCCTGAAGATCACACATTCTCAAGTAGAAACAAATTCTTACCTTTAGAATAATTACTCACTGATACAGATTAGATATAATTTTTAATAGGTTTTAAAGGCATAGTCCCCAAGAAAGATTCTTTGAAAATGCATGAAGATAATGCAACCATTTTGTCTATCTCTCGGTAAGTCCATTCGTTTTCACAATATGTTTAGATTTCAACTCATTGATATTTTAAAAATATATTTTTGGTATTACCCTTGAAACATTTTGTTTTCTTGAATGTATTCCGTTCTTCATTTATTAATTGTCTTTCTCTAAAACTTATTATTTTTTCATCGTTGCCTGCTAGTTTATCATAAGTATATAGAATTGCATAAATTGGAAATGAAGGGTTTAGATGTGTTTATTGATTTTACATCCTTGAATATTTTCTCTATGAATCCACATATTCTTCCATGGCTATCATCAAAATTTCTATATTACAACAAAGGAAACTTGAAATAATGATGAGAGACATAGGTATACAGAAACTTAATAATTCATTTTTAATCTTCTATTTTTGTTTTTTCCTCAACTCTTACAGGATGTGGAAGGAAAAGCAATCTTTGTAGTGACAAAGCTGACCAATGTACCCTTGAGGAAGAGACTCGTTTTCTTCAATACTGAAAAAGGCAGATTTTGACACTTTAACTCTAGGTGTAAAATTTATAATTAACCTCTAGAAATGAGCTTTAATCTCTGATCAGGGAGAGTGAGATACGCTGTACAATATTGACTATGGAAGAACTATATATACCAACACATTCATCCTCTTTATAATTTGATATTTAAATCAAAAGGGATTTAAGCAATATGTAAAGGCTAATTACTTAGAGCTGCAAATGTATAAGTCAATAATGACAGAGAGTAGTTTTCATTTTTAGCCTAAAACTACAAATAAATCCTTTTGCTAATCCAGACATTAAAAAAATGCCTTTGTGTAGTTCTTCAAAACTATATCTGAAAGTTAACACAGTTCAGGAGAAAAATATATTATAAATTAACCATAGAATTCAGAATATTGTGGAAAGATTATTTTCATTCAGATCAGATTTATTTTAATTCAAATTGATGTTTGGAATTCTTATTTGCACTGAAAATAAATCCCAGTGAATGTATAGTTTTAATGCTTGAGAAAAATCTCTTTATAATATCGCTAACACTGAACTACCAGGTTCAGTGGATTTCAGTTGGAAATAAAAAAAACTGTATATATATACATATATACACATATATATTTTATATATCTTTATGAATATATATTTTATATCTTATATATCTTATATCTATATATAATACAGATATATCATATATATATATTTTTATATATCCCCAAACAAACAAACAGCAATGCATTGAAATCTGATGTAACATGAGCAAATGGAAATTCAAGGATGGTTCAGTCTTCATTTTTTGGATTTAGCCTATTTATTTTTCTAGTTCATTTTTTATAGTAGTTTACTATTTCTAATAACTTGGTATATATTCTCTGAGTATTAGTATTTATATAAATGAAATTAGATAAATATTTATCTATTATATATGAACAGCTCATTCCTAAGAGAAAAAAAATCAGTTTGTTTAATAAATTCAAAACAATGATAACCTTCTCTAAGAATAAGAACATGAGAATAATGCAACAATGGGAAAACACTTTTTACTCACTAGGTTAGGAAAAATTTTTAAAAAGGTCAATATCAATTGCTCATAAGGATTCATGGAAGCAGTTTTATCATGTACTGATGATCAGAATGTGAATTACTACACCTTTCCCAAGAATTTAGACAATTCTTATTAAAATGTATAAATGCACATGTCCAATCCAATAAAAACTTGAAAATTAAAATTTAAACAGCACTTCACAAAGTGGAAGTCTATCAAATAAACTTGTGAAAAAGTGCTGGGAATATAAATAAGAAAATCCCTTTAGAGAGTAATTTGACAATATCTAGTAAAGATGATTGTGCACATACAATTTCATTTGTATGTGTATACCAGAGAAGTTTGAACCAAATCACCAAGGAAAGTGTGATGGTTACTTTTATGAGTCAACATGAGGGCCACAAGGTGCTCAGATATTTAGTCAAACATTATTGTGGGTGTGTCTGTGAGTGTGTTTTCATACGAGATTAATATTTAAACTGGTAGATTGAGCAAAACATAGTATTCTTCCTCATGTCAGTGGCCTTTATCCAATCAGTTTAAGGTGTGAATAAAACAAAAAAGCTGACCTTTCTATAAGCAATGAGTGGGATTGGAGGGACTCTTTTTGCCTAACTATACGAGCTTTGGTATCAGTCTTTTCTTGCATTTAGATGCAGACTGAAGGGTTTCAGATGGGAACATACACAATCAAATCTTCTGGTTTCCAGGCCTTGAGACTCTCAATGGAATCAGTGGCTCTCCTGGGTCTCCTCCACCTTGCTAACAGAAAATCTTGGAGCTACTTAGCTTCCATAATTCCAGGAGCCAATTCCTTACAATAAATTTCTTTCTCTTTCTTCCTCTTCCCCTCCCATAGATTAGAGAGATGTATATATACATCCTGTTGTGTAAATAGATATAAAAAATACAATAAATAAAAATATGTATTATTATATATAATATATATAACAAATATATATTATTCATATATATGTGTGTGTGTATAGTGCCAAACAGAGCCTGTGTGTGTCACATACACACACTCACAAAATTTTCTCTGTTTCCCTGGAGAACTCTGCCTAATACAGTAAACATATAAGAAACTTTGTGGTGGTACTGTTGGTAATAACAGGAAATTGGAAACAGCTTAAATGTCCATTAACAGAAGAATGGATATGCAAAATTGTGGAATCAGCCTACAAACCTACAGTAGAACACTACATACCCCTGAAAATGAAAGAACTAGAGATATAGTGTGAAAACACAACACTGAGTGAAATTAAAAAGTTGTGGAAGGCTACTTACCATAGCATTCATGTAAATTTTTATGTAAATTTTAACATATACAATTACCATATTATTTATGAAAACATATACATGGCATAAAAGTGGGAAAACATTCATGGAGGTTAAGAACACATTCAGGATAGGAGTTAACACTGAAAAGGAAAAGGGGAAAATGGAATCAGAGAATATTATCTGTATTTGTAATACATACTAATCTTTTTTTTTTTTATAAACATATAATATATTTTTATCCCCAGGGGTACAGGTCTGTGAATCGCCAGGTTTACACACTTCACAGAACTCACCATAGCACATACCCTCTCCAATGTCCATAACCCCACCCCCCTTCTCGCAACCCCCCTACCCCCAGCAACCCTGTTTGTTTTGTGAGATTAAGATTCATTTACGTTTGTCTCCCTCCCAATCCCATCGTCTTTCATTTATTCTTCTGCCCCTTAACCCCACATGTTGCATCTACACTTCCTCATATCAGGGAGATCATATGATAGTTGTCTTTCTCTGATTGACTTATTTCGCTAAGCATGATACCCTCTAGTTCCATCCACATCATCACAAATGGCAAGATTTCATTTCTTTTGATGGCTGCATAGTATTCCATTGTGTATGTATACCACATCTTTATCCATTCATCTGTTGATGGACATCTAGGTTCTTTCCATAGTTTGGCTATTGTAGACATTGCTGCTATAAACATTCGGGTGCATGTGCCCCTTCGGATCACTACGTTTGTATCTTTAGGGTAAGTACCCAGTAGTGCAATTGCTGGGTCATAGGGTAGTTCTATTTTCAACATTTTGAGGAACCTCCATGCTGTTTTCCAGAGTGGTTGCACCAGCTTGCATTCCCACCAACAGTGTAGGAGGGATCCCCTTTCTCCGCATCCTCGCCAGCATCTGTCATTTCCGGACTTGTTAATTTTAGCCATTCTGACTGGTGTGAGGTGATATCTCATTGTGGTTTTGATTTGTATTTCCCTGATGCCGAGTGATATGGAGCACTTTTTCATGTGTCTGTTGGCCATCTGGATGTCTTCTTTGCAGAAATGTCTGTTCATGTCTTCTGCCCATTTCTTGATGGGATTATTTGTTCTTTGGGTGTTGAGTTTGCTAAGCTCTTTATAGATTTTGGACACTAGCCCTTTATCTGATATGTCATTTGCAAATATCTTCTCCCATTCTGTCAGTTGTCTTTTGGTTTTGTTAACTGTTTCCTTTGCTGTGTAAAAGCTTTTGATCTTGATAAAATCCCAATAGTTCATTTTTGCCCTTGCTTCCCTTGCCTTTGGCGATGTTCCTAGGAAGATATTGCTGCAGCTGAGGTCGAAAAGTTTGCTGCCTGCATTCTCCTCAAGGATTTTGATGGATTCCTCTCTCACATTGAGGTCCTTCATCCATTTTGAGTCTATTTTCATGCGTGGTGTAAGGAAATGGTCCAATTTCATTTTTCTGCCTGTGGCTGTCCAATTTTCCCAACACCATTTGTTGAAGAGACTGTCTTTTTTCCATTGGACATTCTTTCCTGCTTTGTTGAAGATTAGCTGACCATAGAATTGAAGGTCTATTTCTGGGCTTTCTATTCGGTTCCATTGATCTATGTGTCTGTTTTTGTGCCAGTACCATGCTGTCTTGATGATGACAGCTTTGTAATAGAGCTTGAAGTCCGGAATTGTGATGCCACCGAGTTTGGCTTTCTTTTTCAATATTCCTTTGGCTATTTGAGGTCTTTTCTGGTTCCATATAAATTTTAGGATTATTTGTTCCATTTCTTTGAAAAAAAATGGAAGGTATTTTGATAGGAATTTCATTAAATGTGTAGATTGCTTTAGGTAGCATAGACATTTTCACAATATTTATTCTTCTAATCCAGGAGCATGGAACATTTGTCCATTTCTTTGTGTCTTCCTCAATTTCTTTCATAAGTACTTTAAAGTTTTCTGAGTATAGATTCTTAACCTGTTTGGTTAGGTTTATTCCTAGGTATCTTATAGTTTTGGGTGCGATTGTAAATGGGATTGACTCTTTAATTTCTCTTTCTTCTGTCTTGTTGTTGGTGTAGAGAAATGCAACTGATTTCTGTGCATTGATTTTATATCCTGACACTTTACTGAATTCCTGTACAAGTTCTAGCAGTTTTGGAGTGGAGTCTTTTGGGTTTTCCACATATAGTATCATATCTGCAAAGAGTGAGAGTTTGACTTCTTCTTTGCTGATTTGGATGCCTTTAATTTCCTTTTGTTGTCTGATTGCTGAGGCTAGGACTTCTAGAACTATGTTGAATAGCAGTGGTGATAATGGACATCCCTGCTGTGTTCCTGACCTTAGCAGAAAAGCTTTCAGTTTTCCTCCATTGAGAATGATATTTGCAGTGGGTTTTTCATAGATGGCTTTGATAATATTGAGGTATGTGCCCTCTATCCCTACACTTTGAAGAGTTTTGATCAGGAAGGGATGCTGCACTGTGTCAAATGCTTTTTCAGCATCTATTGAGAGTATCATATGGTTCTTGTTCTTTCTTTTATTAATGTGTTGTATCACATTGATTGATTTGTGGATGTTGAACCAAACTTGCAGCCCTGGAATAAATCCCACTTGGTCGTGGTGAATAATCCTTTTAATGTACTGTTGAATCCTATTGGCTAGTATTTTGGTGAGAATTTTCGCATCTGTGTTCATCAAGGATATTGGTCTGTAGTTCTCTTTTTTGATGGGATCCTTGTCTGGTTTTGGGATCAAGGTGATGCTGGCCTCATAAAATGAGTTTGGAAGTTTTCCTTCCATTTCTATTTCTTGGAACAGTTTCAGGAGAATAGGAATTAGTTCTTCTTTAAATGTTTGGTAGAATTCCCCCGGGAAGCCGTCTGGCCCTGGGCTTTTGTTTGTTTGGAGATTTTTGATGACTGTTTCAATCTCCTTACTGGTTATGGGTCTGTTCAGGCTTTCTATTTCTTCCTGGTTCAGTTGTGGTACTTTATATGTCTCTAGGAATGCATCCATTTCTTCCAGATTGTCAAATTTGTTTGAGTAGAGTTGCTCATAGTATGTTCTTACAATTGTCTGTATTTCTCTGGTGTTAGTTGTGATCTCTCCTCTTTCATTCATGATTTTATTTATTTGGGTCCTTTCTCTTTTCTTTTTGATAAGTCTGGCCAGGGGTTTATCAATCTTATTAATTCTTTCAAAGAACCAGCTCCTAGTTTCGTTGATTTGTTCTATTGTTTTTTTGGTTTCTATTTCATTGATTTCTGCTCTGATCTTTATGATTTCTCTTCTCCTGCTGGGTTTAGGGTTTCTTTCTTGTTCTTTCTCCAGCTCCTTTAGGTGTAGGGTTAGGTTGTGTACCTGAGACCTTTCTTGTTTCTTGAGAAAGGCTTGTACTGCTATATATTTTCCTCTCAGGACTGCCTTTGTTGTGTCCCACAGATTTTGAACCGTTGTGTTTTCCTTATCATTTGTTTCCATGAATTTTTTCAATTCTTCTTTAATTTCCTGGTTGACCCATTCATTCTTTAGAAGGATGCTATTTAGTCTCCATGTATTTGAGTTCTTTCCAACTTTCCTCTTGTGATTGAGTTCTAGCTTCAGAGCATTGTGATCTGAAAATATGCAGGGAATGAGCCCAATCTTTTGATACCGGTTGAGACCTGATTTAGGACCCAGGATGTGATCTATTCTGGAGAATGTTCCATGTGCACTAGAGAAGAATGTGTACTCTGTTGCTTTGGGATGGAATGTTCTGAATATATCTGTGATGTCCATCTGGTCCAGTGTGTCATTTAAGGCCTTTATTTCCTTGTTGATCTTTTGCTTGGATGATCTGTCCATTTCAGTGAGGGGAGTGTTAAAGTCCCCTACTATTATTGTATAATTGTTGATGTGTTTCTTTGATTTTGCTATTAATTGGTTTATATAGTTGGCTGCTCCCATATTAGGGGCATAGATATTTAAAATTGTTAGATCTTCTTGTTGGACAGATCCTTTGAGTATAATATAGTGTCCTTCCTCATCTCTTATTATAGTCTTTGGCTTAAAATCTAATTGATCTGATATAAGGATTGCCACTCCTGCTTTCTTCTGATGTCCATTAGCATGGTAAATTCTTTTCCACCCCCTCACTTTAAATCTGGAGGTGTCTTCAGGTTTAAAAATGAGTTTCTTGTAGGCAACATATAGATGGGTTTTGTTTTTTTATCCATTCTGATACCCTGTGTCTTTTGATTGGGGCATTTAGCCCATTAACATTCAGGGTAACTATTGAGAGATATGAATTTAGTGCCATTGTATTGCCTGTAAGGTGACTGTTACTGTATATTGTCTCTGTTCCTTTCTGATCTACTACTTTTAGGCTCTCTCTTTGCTTAGAGGACCCTTTTCAATATTTCCTGTAGAGCTGGTTTGGTGTTTGCAAATTCTTTCAGTTTTTGTTTGTCCTGGAAGCTTTTCATCTCTCCTTCTATTTTCAATGATAGCCTAGTTGGATATAGTATTCTTGGCTGCATGTTTTTCTTGTTTAGTGCTCTGAATATATCATGCCAGCTCTTTCTGGCCTGCCAGGTCTCTGTGGTTAAGTCTTCTGCCAATCTAATATTTTTACCATTGTATGTTATAGACTTCTTTTCCCGGGCTCTTTCAGGATTTTCTCTTTGTCACTAAGACTTGTAAATTTTACTATTAGGTGACGACGGGGTGTGGTTCTAGTATTGATTTTGAGGGGGGTTCTCTGTGCCTCCTGGATTTTGATACTTGTTCCCTTTGCCATATTAGGGAAATTCTCTACAATAATTCTCTCCAATATACCTTCTGCCTCCCTCTCTCTTTCTTCTTCTTCTGGAATCCCAATTATTCTAATGTTGTTTCGTCTTATGGTGTCACTTATCTCTCGAATTCTCCCCTCGTGGTCCACTATTTGTTTGTCCCTCTTTTGCTCAGCTTCTTTATTCTCTGTCATTTGGTCCTCTATATCACTAATTCTTTCTTCTGCCTCATTTATCCTAGCAGTGAGAGCCTCCATTTTTGATTGCACCTCATTAATAGCTTTTTTTATTTCAACTTGGTTAGATTTTAGCTCTTTTATTTCTCCAGAAAGGGCTTTTATATCTCCCGAGAGGGTTTCTCTAATATCTTCCATGCCTTTTTCGAGCCCGGCTAGAACCTTGAGAATCGTCATTCTGAACTCTAGATCTGACATATTACCAATGTCTGTATTGATTAGGTCCCTAACCTTTGGTACTGCCTCTTGTTCTTTTTTTTGTGGTGAATTTTTCTGCCTTGTCATTTTGTCCAGATAAGAGTATATGAAGGAGCAAGTAAAATATTAAAAGGGTGGCAAAGACCCCAGGATAATATGTTTTAACCAAATCAGAAGAGATCCCAAATCATGGGGGCGGGGGGAGAAAGGGGATAAAAAGAGGTTCAGGGGAAAAAAAAAGAAACAATTAAAAAAAGAAAATGAATAAAGAAAAAATATAAAAAAGAAAAATATATATATATATTAGATAAACTAGTTAAAAAACATTTAAAAAGAAAAGAGTAGAGTTAAAAAAAATTTAGCGGAAGAAGAAAAAAAATGAAAAAGAAAAAAAATTAAATTAACTGCAAGACTAAAGAATCATGAGCAGAAAGCCATGAGTTCCGTGCTTTGCTTTCTCCTCCTCTGGAATTCCGCCGCTCTCCTTGGTATTGAAACTGCACTCCTTGGTAGGTGAACTTGGTCCTGGCTAGGTTTCTTGTTGATCTTCTGGGGGAGGGGCCTGTTGTAGTGATTCTCAAGTGTCTTTGCCCCAGGCGGAGTTGCACCGCCCTTACCAGGGGCCGGGCTGAATAATCAGCTCGGGTTTGCTTTCAGGAGCTTTTGTTCCCTGAGCGCTTTCTGTAGAGTTCCGGAGGACAGGAATGAAAATGGCGGCCTCCTGGTCTCCGTCCGGGAGGAGCGGAGAGCTTGGGGCCCCACTCCTCAGTGTACCCTCAGAGAATAGTGCCCAATTACTCCCTTCTCCCTGGCCTCCAGCTGCGCTCCGAGCTGACCGAGCCTGCGACAGGTTCAAGGTAACCCCGAGCTGTGAGCTCACTCCTCGGCTCTGTCTCTGTAGCCGGCTTCCCCGATCTAATACCTGTAAGCTCTGCGACACTCAGACACCCCGGATCCTTCTGTGACCCTGCGGGACCTGAGGCCACGCTGACCCTGCGTGGTCTTCACTCCGGTTTAGCCTCTGGAGCGATGTCCCTCAGCGGAACAGACTTTTAAAAGTCCTAATTTTGTGCTCCGTTGCTCCACCACTTGCCGGGAGCCGGCCCCTCCCCCCATGGTCTATCTTCAGGTCGCTTTGGATTCACTTCTCCACCAGTCCTACCTTTCAGAAAGTGATTTTCTGTTTCTAGAATTGCTGTTCTTCTTCTCTTCGATCTCCCGTTGGATTTGTAGGTGTTTGCAATCTTTAGATAAGCTTTCTAGCTGATCTCCTGCTACCTGAAGTAGTCTCAGCCTGCTACTTTTCTGCCATCTTGACTCCTTTCCCCTATACATCCTAATCTTAAACTGCATAGTCCAAGAGTGCACATTTTTGTTGATTATGTCACTTTTAAAAATATTTAACATATTTATTGTAACAAAGAAAATGGGGTCTATGTTACTGACACCATGCCAAAATACATGTTTAGAGCAATACCTTTAGGTATTGTGCACAAAACCACTGAAGGAATAATATCATACATTATGTATTAAATTTATAGCTGAGCTGAAATAAAGGAAAGAAATTTCCTTAGCTCAGAAACAGGAAGAAGACAAGAACCTATCAGGAAAGGAGAGGCAGAACCAGTGTTTGCCTGGGAGGTGTCTGGTGATCCATGCAGGTGAAACCAGACACCACATGCAGAGGGCCAACGGATGGGTGGCAACAGAGCTTGGGGTCTGTGCAGTGTGAGAGGGTGGACTGCCCATCACTGCATGAAAGGAAAATTCCTGAAAGGCAACACTCAGGGGAGAATCAAGAGAAAGTTATCCAACAAAGAGTGAGAGTATGCATCACTCTCTGTACCAGGCTTGGCCAATAAAGAACAGGAAAAAAAAAAGGGGGGGGGGATTCTTTGTGGTTTTCTAACCACAAATCTTAACTCATGAGGATTTGTGGTATGAATTCATAATAAGTGCGGGTCCCAATGACCATAATCCAATGTTTTAAATAATGTTGCTTTCAAGCTGTTTGTATCATAATGTCCTCTCTAGAGAAAAGCAATTTAAATAAAGATCTCAGATAACCCCTACAAAGAAAACTCCAAGTACCAAGAGTTCGTATTTAAAAGTCACTGAAACAGGTGAAGAAACAGGTAGACAAAACCCTCTTCCACAAGGTTCAAGAAAGAGCTCCCTGGGCCTTTGAGCTGATTTCCAGAGAGGTCAGAAGCACCTCCCCCACCCATATTCTCTAGAGATATCTGGCTTCCCGGGGGGTTCATTAACAGGAGTCAAGAGGGAGGTCCCAAAACACACCCACCATTCCTGCCAGGGTCAGCCTGCTTGAGTAACGTCCCCACAGTATGCCTTAAGTGCACTAGCACTCACCTGTCATCTCAAGTCATCTCCGACATCTCAAGAAGTCCCAGACACTCAGGCTCCCTGGTCCCCACTATAACCCCTATGAAGCTCTGTGCATCCCCTAAGCTGCCCCCCTTATCATCCTGTTTCAATTCTGTACCTCTTGCAAAGCACGACCCATCATTAACAAAAACTGCTGTATCATCAACACTTCCTTGACCCTTCTCTCCAAAATCTTTTGCAACAGAAATAATCTTGAGGATACTCCTTCCCCAGAGTCCTCTCATGTGTTTATTTTTGTTTGTTTTTCTCACCTCAATAATCTTTGTACCCTAGAGGGAGTGAAGGTGCTCCCCTTACTCTTCATTGTTTCTTCTGAATTAGGATTTTTATCTCCTTAAATTTCATTTTATCAGACTATATACTTTATCCCTGTATATATATATCTCGCAGTTTTTAAAAATGTTGCAATCAGAAGAGAACTTTTCCAAATGCCCACAGCCACATGCTCTCACCCAACGGTACCTGCAAGGATAGATCCTGTCTTTTTTTTTTAATTTAATTTTATGTTTTTTCAGTGTTTGAAAATTCATTGTTTATGCACCACACCCAGTGCTCCATGTAATATGTGCCCTCCTTAATACCCACCACCAGACTCACCCAACCCCCCACCCCCTCCCCTCCAAAACCCTCTGTTTGTTTCTCAGAGTCCACAGTCTCTCATGGTTTGTCTCCTCCTCCAATTTCCCCCAACTCACTTCTCCTAGGTGAACTAATCTTACTTGTAGTTAAAGTTGCTCCCACCTCCTGTTGCAATAGAATACTAACTCCCTTCTCTTCTTGCCTATACAAAGATAATGCTCCTACAATTCTCCTCCCTCCTACCCCCACAGCTTCCTTTCTGCTCTTTCCCTATTTAGCATAACAAAGATGTTCTCCTTTATCCCATCTTAAAAATAAAACAAAAGTTAACTTCTCTTGACTCCATTTTTCTTGCTAGACACTGCTCCATTTCTCTGCTCTCTTTAGAGGAAAAAACTCTTCTAATGAGTTGTCTATTCTATTTGTTTTCCTCACTCTTCAAACACACACACACACACATACACACACCCATTTCTCTTTTATATCTATTTCAATCAGGTTGTCTTCAGCTATTCCATGCAAAATGCTCTTGTCAAGTCCTCAGTGAGAGCTGCATCATAAAATCTAATGAAAAGTCTTTTTCTTTCTAAATACTGACATTTAATAGTTTATCACTCTGTACTTTTAGATATGTTCTCTGCACTTGGTCTAGTAAAAATCTCAAAAGGAACAGGCCTCTAACTTTATTCTGAATCGTTTACCTCCCTCCCCACTATCTGCGCTCCAGACACGTTCTTCTCTCCACCTGCTCTCCATCCTTCCAGTGGCTCAGACCCAAAATCTTAGAAGTATCTTTTATTCTTCTTGCTCTGTCAGAGCCTATATCTGTTAGTCCACAAATACCAGAATTCAAAGACTTCTTACCACTCCCAATGTCAGGCTACTATGAATTCTTACTTGAATTATTATAAGATTCCTAATGTGTCTTCCTGATTCCATCCCTATTCTTCAATTCCTCATTAGGTGACTATCTACAAGACACCTGTAAGACATTAAAAAAAAAAAAAAAAAAAAAAAACTTTGAGGGTTTGTTGTGTTTTCATTTTTTTAAAAAATTTTTTAGAGAAAGAGAGAGGGCAAATGTGGGGAGAGGGACAGAGGAAGAAACAGAATCTTAAACAGGCTCCATGCCCAGCATGAAGACTGATACTGGGCTTGATCCCACAAGTCTGAGATCATGCCTGAGTTGAAGTCAAGAGTTGGATGCTTAACTGACTGAGCCACCCAGGCACCTCCAATAAACTGTTTTTAGAGCAGTTTTAGGTTCACAGCAATATTGAGCAGGAGGTGCCGAGATTTGCCACCTACCTCCCACCGCCAAGCATGCATAGACTCTTCTATTATCACTACTATCCACCAGAGTGGTTCATTTGTTATAGCTGGTGAACCTACTTTGGCACAACATTTTCCCCAAAGTCCATCATTTACATTGGAATTCACTCTTGGTTTTGCACATCCTATAGGTTTGGGCAAACTTATAATGACATGTATCTATTAATATAGCATCATACGGAGTATTTTTACTGCCCTGAAATCCTCTGTGTTATGCCCATTCATCCATCTCCCCACTCTGCACAACTCCTGACAATCATTAATCTTTTTACCATCTCCATATTTTGCCTTTTCCAGAAAGTAATATAATTGGAATCATAGACTATGTGCCCTTTCCAGATTGGTCTCTTTCAATTAGTAATATGCATTTAGGATTCTTCTATGTATTATCATAGCTTGAATAATATCTTTTGATGTCCACATCTTTTCATTAGTGCTGAATTATATATTTGATTATCTTTATGTACCATATTATATTTATTTATTCACTTATGGAATAACACTTTGGTTGGTTGTAAGACTTGGCAACTGTGAATTATGATTTGCTTTTCATTCTCTTGACTGTGTCTTTTATTGAGCAGAAATTTTGAATTTTAATGAAGATCAGCTTACTTATTGTTTCTTTCATGAATTCTGTCTTTGGTATTGTATCTATAAAGTCATCACCACATTCAAGTTCATCTAGATTTTCTCTTAGGTTTTTTTCTATGAGTTTTAGAGTTTTGCTTTTTACATATAGGTGTGTGATCCATTTTGAGTTAATATGGTTGGAAGGTATAAGGTGTCTGTTTAAATTTGTGTTTTTGCACGTAAATTTCTAGTATTTCAGCACCATTTGTTGAAAAGACTATCTTGTCTTCAATGTATTGCCTTTGTTCTTTGTCAAAAGTCATTTGATGAAATGTTGAAAGATGGCAGTAAAGTAGGAAGATCCTCAGGTCCTCTTGTCCCATGAATACTAGATAACTATCAAATCATATTAAATATCCCAGGAATTGACCTGAAGACTGGTAGAACAAACTCCAAGAAGAGAAGAGGCCACATTGAAGAAGGTAGTAAGTGCAGAGATGCAGTATGGGAGAGAAAGGGAATGTGGCCACTATAGTGGGGAGGGAGCCTTGGTCACAGAAAAAGGCAATGGACAGACTAACACACAAGGGAACACATGGGGAAAATGAATCCCCATAGAAACTGACCTGGAAAGCAAGAGAGGCAGAATTTCATGAGTTCTTGAAACCAGCAGGACTTAAAGCCTGGAGTTGTAAAAGTCAGCAGCCTTGGCTCTGGGAGAGCTCAGAGGACATTGGGGTTACTTCTGGAAAGAAGACAGGCAAACAACCCACAGATATACAGCATGGAAATAACAATCTGAAAGCACCTGGAGCACACAGTGGGAAGGTTATTTGCTCATCTCAAGTACATCCCAGAGGGGCAGCATTAATGGAATTACCTCTCCAGGGAAAAAGGAACTGACCAGCACCATTTCCCTCCCCTAACCCTCAGCATAGCACAGGCCCCCCTGTGGGAACCAGAACAGTGCTGATGACACTCACTAAATAACTTGCTTACACGAAGCCCTGTGCCCCCATGCTCTGGTGGAAACACTCTTCTGAGAAATACTTGCCTTAGTTCCAGTGTGGAGGGCTCCCTCCCCAGAAGATCAGCCCAAACTCCTATTCAGATTCTCCCAATGCCAGAGTTTTGTGAGAGATTAGCCTCCAGTTCCAGCGGTAGTGGTGACAGGTTTTGTTTCACAAACAGATCAGAGCACACTTAGTTAAAATGAGTCACATTCAGTCCAGGAAAAAAACATTGCTTACAAAAGGCAAATAGAGCCTCTGCAGAGGACTGGCTTGAAGGATAAAGTGGCCAGGATAAAATAACAGGGCAACCCCTCATATTTTGGAGAGACTCCTGGTAGCACCTGACACTACATGGCAGAGTACTATAGGACCTCTTCTTTATCAGGCCATTACCCTCATGAACAGGAGATATAGCTAACTTCCCTAACACAGAGAAACAGGCACAGAGACTTAAACAAAATGAGAAAACATAGAAATTTATGCCACATGAAAGAACAGAAAAGGGCCACAGCCAGAGATCTGAGTAAAACAGATACAAGTAGCATGCCTACTACAGAATTTAAAGCAATAATCATAGGTATACTCACAGACTAGAGAAAAGAGTGGAAGACAGGAGTAAGACCCTTAGCACAGAGATAAGGAATAACAACAGAGATAAAGAGATGAGAAAACACACCTGATGGGATGAATAGCAGACTGGAAGAAGCAGAGGAATGAATCTGTGACCTAGAGGACAGAGTAATAGAAAATAATTAAGCTGAATAAAAGATAGAAAAAGGAATTATGCAAAATGAGAGTAGACTTAGGGAACTCAGTGACTCCATCAAATGTAATAACATTCATATTATAGGAGTCCCAGAAGAAAAAGAAGAAGAGAGAGAAAGGGGGGCCAGAAATTTATCTGAAAAAAATAATAAATTTATTTGGAGAAATAATAGCTAAAATGATAATTCCTAATCTGGGGAAGGAAACAGATATCTAGACGCAGAAGACACATGGAACTCCCATCAAAATCCACAAAAGCAGATCCGCATCAAGACTTATGTAATTAAATTGACAAAATATAGAGATAAAGAAAAAAATTTTAAAGTAGCAAGACAGGGCACCTGGGTGGTTCAGTGGGTTAAAGCCTCTGCCTTTGGCTGGGGTCATGATTCCAGGGTCCTGGGATCGAGCCCCATATCAGGCTCTCTGCTCAGCAGGAAGCCTGTTTCCTCCTCACTCCCTCTCTCTCTCTCTGCCTGCCTCTCTGCCTACTTGTGATCTGTATTTGTCAAATAAATAAATAAAATCTTAAAAAAAATTTTAAAAAAGCAGCAAGACAAAAGAAGACAGTAATTTACAAGAGAAAGCCCTTAAGTCTAGCAGGAGATTTTTCAGCAGAAACTTTCCAAGCCAAAAGACAGTGGCATAATATATTCAAACTGCTAATTGAGAAAAATCTGCAGCCAAGAATATTCTATCCAGCAAGGCTATCATTCAGAATAGAAGGAGAGACAAAGAGTTTCTCAGATAAACAAAAACTAAAAGAGTACATGATCATTAAATCAGCCCAAGAAAACATATTAAAGGGGACTTTTTGAGTGGAAAGGAGGGACCAAAAGTAACAGTATAAAAGTAGGAAACAAACGCAGTAAAAATGAATATTTCTATTAAGAAAATCAGTCAAGGAATTCACAAAATAAAAGGATGTAAAATACAAAAACATACACCTAAAATGTGGAGAGGAGAAGAGTAAAGACTGGGCTCAAATTTAAATTACCATCAAGGTAATATAAACTGCCATATGCAGAAGAGGTTATATACAAACAGAATGATAACTATATATCAGAACCACTAATAAATATGCAAAAAATAAAAAGAAAGAAAACCAAATACATCACTAAAGAAAATCAACAAATCATGAAAGAGAGAAAGACAAAAAGGATCAGAGAAAATCATCAGAAACAACCATAAAACAAATAATAAAATGACAATAAATATGTATCTATCAATGATTACTTTGAATGCAAATAGACTCAATGATCCAATCAAAAGACACTGTGATAGAATGGATAAAAAAATAAGACCCATCTATATGCCACATACAAGAGACTCATTTTAGACCTGAAGATGCCTGAAGATTGAAAGTGAGGGGATTGAGAGATATTTATCATGAAAATGGAAGTCAAAAGACAGCTGGAGTAGCAATACTTATTTTGGACAAACTAGACTTTGAAATAGACTGTAACAGGAGAAAAAGAAGGACACTATATAATAAAAGGGACAATCCAATAAGAAGATATAATAATTGTAAATATTTATGGCCCCAACAAGGGAGCATCCAAATACATAAAACAGTTAATAACAAACAGAAATAATCAATAATAATATTATAACAGTAGGAGAATTAAGCACCCTACTCACATCAAAGGACAAATCCTTCAAACAGAAAATCAACATGGAAATAGTGGCTTTGAATGACAGACTGGACCAGATGGATTTAACAAATGTATTCAGCATACTCCATCTTTAAATAGCAAAATACACATTCTTTTCAAGTGCACATGGAAAATTCTCCAGAATAGATCACATATTAGCCCGCAAAACAAGCCTCAACAAATTCAAGATCTGAGTCATACCGTGCATCTTTTCTGACTACAATGTTATGAAACCAGAAGTCATCTACAAGAAAAAGTCTGAAAAGACCACAAATACATGGAGGTTAAATAACGTGCTACTAGACAAAGAATGGGTAAACCAGGAACGGAAGCAGGAAAAAAATTACATGGAGACAAAGGAAAATGAAAACAGCAGTTCAAAACCTTTGGGATGCAGTTAAAGTGGTTCTAAGAGGGGAGTTTATAGCAATACAAGCCTACCTTAAGAAGCAAGAAAAATTTCAAATAAACAACCTAACTTTATACCTAAAGGAGACGTAAAGAACAACAAACAAAACTAAAACCAGCAGAAGGAAGGAAATTAATAAAGATTGAAGCACAACTAAATGATACAGAAACTCAAACAAAAAACCCCAATACAACAGATCAATGAATTCAGGAACTGGTTCTTTGAAATAAAACAATAAAATTGATGAAGAAAAGAGAGAAAGAACTCAAAATCACAAATGAGAGAGGAGAGAAATAACAACCAACACTACAGAAATACAATTACGAGAATACTATAAAAAACTATATGCCAACAAATTGCACATCCTGGAAGAAATGGGTAAATTCCTGGAAACACAAAACTAACAAAACTGAAACAGGAAGAAATAGAAAATTTGACCAGACCAATAGCAGGCAAAGAAATTGAATTAAAAAAAAAAAAATACAACAACAAACAAAGTCCAAGACCAGACAGCTTCACAGGCAACTTCTACCAGACATCTAAAGAAGAGTTAATACCTATTCTTCTCAAATTACTCTAGAAAATAAGGAAAGAAAACTTCCAAAATCATTCTATGAGGCCAGCATTATGCTAATATCAAAACCAGATGAAGACTCCACTAAAGAAGAGAACTACTGGCCAATACGTCTGATGAACACATATGCAAAAACTCTCAATAAAATAGTAGCAAACGAATGCAACAATACATTAAAAAAAAAAAAAAATCATTCACTGTGACCAAGTGGGATTTATTCCTGGGTTGCAAGTGTGGTTCAATATTTACAAATCAATCACCACGATACGCCACATTAATAAAAGAAAGGATAAGAACCATATGATCATTTCAATAAATGCAGAAAAAGCATTTGACAAGTACAACATCCATTTATGATAAAACCTTCAATAAAGCAGTTTTAGAGGGAATATACCTCAACATAAAATAGTCTAAACATGAAAAACTCATGGGTAATATCATCCTCAATGTGGAAAAAACTGTTTTACCTCTATGGTCAGGAACAAGACAGGGATGTTCACTTTCACTACTGTTATTTTTAACATAGTACTGGTAGTCTTAGCCACACCAATCAGACAACAAAAAGAAATAAAAAGCATCCAAGTCAGCAAGGAAGAAGTAAAACTTTCACTATTTGCGGATGGCATGATACTCTATACAGAAAACCCAAAAGACTCCACCAAAAAATTGCTAGAACTGATAAATGAATTCAGTAAAGTCATAGGATACAAAAACCAATGTACAGAAATCTGTTGCATTTCTATACACCAATAAAGAAAACCTGCAAGAGAAATTAAGGAGTAAATCCCAATTACAATTGCACCAAAAAGAGTAAGATACATAGGAATAAATTTAACCAAAGACGTGACAGACCTGTACTCTGAAAACTATTAGACAATGATGAAAGAAATTATAAAGGATGCAACAAAATGGAAAGATATTTCATACTCATGGATCTGAAGAAAAAATATAGTTAAAATATCTATACTACCCAAAGCAATCCACACATTTAATGAAATCCCTACCAAAATACCAAAAGCATTTTTCACAGAATAAGAACAATTCTAAAATTTGTATGGAACCACAAAAGACTCTGAATATAGCCAAAGCAGTCTTGAAAAAGAAAAGCAAAGCTAGAAGCATCCCGATTCTGGACTTCAAGTTATAGTATCAAACTGTAGTAATCAAAACAGTATGGTACTGGCACAAAAATGGACACATAGATCAATAAAACAGAATAAAAAACCCAGAAATGAACCCACAACTATGTGGTCAATTAATCTTGGACAAAGCAGCAAAGAATATTGTATTGGAAAAGGACAGTCTCTTAAACAAATGGTGTTGGGAAAACTGGAGAGCCACATGCAAAAGAAAGAAATGGGACCACTTTCTTACACTGTATACAAAAATAAATTTAAAATGGATCAAGGACCCAAATGTGTTACCTGAAACCATAAAAAGCCTAGAAGAGAACATAGGCAGTAATTTCTCTAACATTGGCCATAGCAACTTCTTTCTAGATATATCTCCTGAGGCAAGGGAAACAAAAGCAAAAATAAACAAAATAAAAATCTTCTGTACAGGAAAGGAAACAATCAAGAAAACTAAAAGACAACCTACAGAAAAGGAGATGATATTTGCAAATGATAGATTCAGTAAAGGGTTAACATCCAAAGTATATAATGAACTTACACAACTCAACACCCAAAAAACAAATAATACAACTTTTAAAATGGGCAGAAGATATGAACAGATATATCTCCAAGGAAGACATACAGATAGATGGCCAATAGACGCATGAAAAGATGTTCACCATCACTTACCATCAGGGAAATACAAATCAAAACTACACTGAGCTATTGCCTTACATCTGTCAGAATGGGTAAAACAAACAAACAAACAAAAAAGAAACAACAGACCTTGGTGAGTATGTGGAAGAAAAAGAATCTTTCACTATTGGTGGAAATGCAAACTGGTGCAGTCGCTCTAGAAAACAGATTTTCCTTAAAAAATTAAAAACAGAACTACCCTAAAACCCGAGCCAGCAATTATACTACTTATTATTTACCTAAAGAATACAAAAACACTAATTCAGGGGAGCCTGGGTGGCTCAGTCAGTTAAGCATCTGTCTTTGACTCCTGTCATGATCTCAGAGTACTGGGATCAAGCCCCTAGTTGTGCTTCCTGCTCAGTGAGGAGCCTGCTTCTCCCTCCCCATCTACGTGCCCCTCCCCCTGCTTGTGTTCTCTCTCCTCTCTCTATCACACATAAATAAAATCTTTAAAAAGAAAACACTAATTCAAAGGGGTACATGTACCCCTATGTTTATAGCAGTATTTGCAATAGCCAAGATATGGAAGCAGCCCAAGTGTCTATCAATTGAGGAATAGATTTTTTAAAATGTGGAATACAATTGAATATTATTCAGCCATAAAAAAGGAATGAAATTTTTCCATTTTCAATGACATAAATGTAGCTAGAGAGCATATAATGCTAAGCAAAATATGTCAGCCAGAGAAAAGACAAATACTACATGATTTCACTCATTGGAGGCTTTTAGGAAACAAAACAAATGAACATGGGGAAAAAAGAGAGACAAATCAAGAAACAGACTCTTAATTATGGAGAAAAAACTGATGGTTACAGGAGCAGGGAATGGATGAAGTAAAGGATGAGGGAGGGCACTTGTGATGAGCACTGGACAGTGTATGGAATTGTTGAATTATTATACACCTGAAACTAATAAAACATTGTATGTTAACTAACTGAAATTAAAATAAAAACCTAAACAGAAATCAGTTGACTATATTTATGTGGATCTATTTCTGGGCTTTCCTCTGCTTCACTGATCTATTTGTCTATTCTTTCACCAATGCTAAAGATATATTTTTGGTGTAAGATTTTATTTATTTATTTGAGAGAGAGAGAGAGAGCACAAGCAGGGTGAGGGGCAGAGGGAGAAGCAGACTCCCTGCTAAACAGGAAGTTCAATGTGGGGTACAATCCCAGGACCCTGAGATCATGATCTGAGCTGAAGGCAGACGCTTAACTGACTGAGCCCCCCAGGCGCCCCTGAAGATATTTTTTTTTTTTAAGATTTTATTTATTTATTTGACAGAGAGAGATAACAAGCAGGCAGAGAGGCAGGAAGAGAGAGAGGATGAAGCAGGCTCCCTGCTGAGCAGAGAGCCCGATGCAGGGCTCGATCCCAGGACCCCAAGATCATGACCTGAGCCGAAGGCAGCGGCTTAACCCACTGAGCCACCCAGGCGCCCCCCCGAAGATATTTTTAAAACATACATCAGATCATGCTTTTTCTGTGTTCAAAACCCTCCTGTGGCTCCCTTTTGACTCAGAATGGAAAGTGAAATCATTACAATGAATTATGAGATTCAGCATAACCTGGATCCTGTTCATCTTCTGAGGAACTTTCTGTCATATTACTGTCTTCCCCTGCTTCCTACACTTCAGTCATACTGGACGCCTTCTGTTTCTCAAACATGATGTAGGTCCTTTCATTGACTATTCCTCTTAACATGAGCTGTCTTTCCCCAGATATCAATTATGTAGTCTACTCATGTCCTTCCAGTAAGATCTCCCTCACTACCTTACCTGAAATTCCAGCCCAGCCCATCTCTACCTTAATACACCTTACTCTGCCATTCTCTTTTCTGTCTTCCAGAGAACTTACTGCTTGCTAATATAGAATTATGTATTGTCTCTGTCTCCTTGTTGGCTTATAAACTCCATGAAGATTTGGGATTCCTCCCCCCCTTTTTTTTCTTTCTTGGGGATTATATCTCTAATATGATAAAAAAAAATCAATGAATAGAATTCTGTACTCAGTAAAGATATCTTCTTAGAGTAAAGGCATAACATGAATGTTTCAGACATACAGTAACTGAGATAGTTGTCTACTGTATTAGTTTCTCACCATTAGTATAAAAAAGTTCCACAGACTGGATAGTTTATTTTTTTAAGATTTTATTTATTTATTTGACAGAAAGAGAGGCAGCAAGAAAGGGATCACAAGCAGGGGGAGTGAGAGAGGAAGAAGCAGGCTTCCTGCTGAGCAGGGAGCCCAATATGGGGCCTCGATCCCAAGAACCTGGGATCATGACCTGAGTCAAAGGCATATGCTTAGCAACTGAACCACCCAGGCACCCCGACTGCGTAGTTTAAAACAACAGACATGAAGCGGGGTGTCTGGGTAACTCGGCCAGTTGGACATCTGACTCTTGATTTCGGCTCAGGTCATGATCTCAGGGTTGTAGGATCAAGCCTGGTGCCCAGCATGGAGCCTGCCTGGGATTCTCTCTCTCCCTCTCCTGCTACCTCTCCTCTCTCCCTCTCAAAAGAGAAGGAGAGAGAAGAGAGGAGAGAGAAGAGGAGAGGAGAGGAGAAGGGAGGAAAGGAGAGGAGAAGAAAGGGGAGGGAAGAGGAGGGGAAGGGGGAGTAGGAGAGGGGAGGGGAGAGAAGACCTATTGTCTATAGTTTTGAAGACTGAAAGTCCAAAACTGGAGTGTCAATAGGACCATACTCTCTCTGAAACCTATAGGAGAGAAGACCTCCTTGCCTTTTTCTAGAATCTGGTGGTTTGCTGGCAATCCTCCCCATTCTTTGTCTTGTTAGCTTTAGAACTTCCATCTCTGCCTTTATCTTCTCATGGAGTTTTCTTCTCCTGTGTCTGTGTCTCCTTTTCTTTTGAGGACACCAGTCACATTGGATTTAAGTCTTATCTTATTCCAATATCACCTTTTTAACTAATTACATCTGAAATGATGCTATTTCTAAATAAGATCACATTCTGGGTTTCCATGGTTAGGTCTTCAACATAACTCTTTGGGAAGTACAATGCAACCCATAACGGCTGCCAAATTTTGACTAAATTATGTAATATAGAATGAAGAAAACAATGACAGAATAGCTGAGATCTGAGAAGAAATAAGAGTTAAATTAAAAATTTGACTGCATACAGGGGCCCCTGGGTGACTCAGTCGTTGGGCATCTGCCTTCGGCTCAGGTCATGATCCCAGGTCCTGGGATCGAGCCCCATATTGGGCTCCCTGCTCAGCAGGAAGCCTGGTTCTCCCTCTTCTCCTCCCCCTGCTTGTGTTCCCTCTCTCGCTGTGTCTCTCTGTCAAATAAATAAATAAATAAAACTTTGAAAAATTTGTGTACAAAAACATAACAATATGAAACTAAAATCCTAGATAATGATGGCATGTGAGTCAGGAGAGGAATAATTGGAATTCTGGTGTTCTAAGTATTATTTGGAAGAAGAGAAAAGATGGTTATAAAATTTAGATCTTGTTTAGGTAAATGTGCCTGTAGAAATTTGGAGGGGGTTCACATAAAAATATGAACAATACATAACTTTTCAGCTAGTGGGAATAGAGAACTAGAATGGAGAGGAAAATAAATAAATTAATAAATGAAAACAAACTGACTTACTAACTAACTCAATCCAAAAGAGACAAGGAAGGAACAAAAAAATAAAGATAAAGATTTAAAAAAACAAAATCACCAAATTACAAAATGGAAATGCATCCAAATACAGTGGTCTAAAAGTTCTAGCTGAAAAAATAAAAGATTATTCAACTATAAAAATAAATAAGTCCAAAAAAAGCCATATTCTGTCAAAAAGAGATAAGAGATTCATGTTATAAAATCCTGAGTGGTAAGTTTAAAATGACCAGGCAAGAAAGTACCATTTTTATTTCCCTGTATTTGTGGTCGCTGTAACAGCCTTTGAAAGAATCACTAGAAGCCTCTGTTCAAGGCAGCAGAACCATCACAAGTAATGATCTTACCAGTATTGATTCTATGGTACCAGGAAAGTACAGAGGCAAGAAGACCTACACTGCCCCAAGAAGAAAACATGTTCTAAAGGACATAGCATTTCAGATAATAGCAGTATTTCAACATTTTCTCCATGTGAGAAACAGGAAATGAACCAGAAACGGTGTCTGTGACAGGAAAAGAACATGAAAAAAATGATGCCTGGGTACCCCCTAGAATCTTCATGTGCGTTGAGTGGATGACAAAATACTTAAGTCCCCCTTCCTTACCTATTATTCTAAATCTTCCTCCATAAACTATCATACCTCTCATGGGCCCATCAATTTTTGTAATACAGTTTTTCATTCAAACTGTTTAATAGGCAGGGCCCCAGATCCTGCATGTTTGAGGATTCTTCAAGGCTCTGTTGAAGGCATCCCTGGTCCTTTGGATCACGTTGACTCAGCCATATCATTTGACTGGAAGAGAAGAATTATTATTTTCATATTTAAAATGTAGGTATTGAAGTAGAATATTTAGTGACTTGTCCAAAATCATGGTAGCCAATCTGGCAATGAAATAAGTTTTGTTAATATTCTAATGTTTCTTCTATTTTCAGATAGCAAGATGGCATTAAAGTAAACTTTTATCTCAGGCACAAGTCCCAATAAATAATATGGTATATTTTAGTGAAGTGGAATAAACTCTTAGTGGTATGTATGTAAGATTCACCACCTGGAAATTTCAATACATAATTTGGTGTAGATAATCCTGAGTGTAAATGAAACTGGAAGGTAAGTACTTACAGTGTGGGAAGAACTGGGAGATAAGTATAAGGTACAGCAGAGTGTTTGCAGTGGGGCTGGGCCATGGGTTTGCCTTTCCTGTACTGGATAAGATGAAGAGGCACCTCTATATTCCTAAGAGAAGATAGAACCTTCAAGCCTTGAGGAAATTTCCTGGAAAATATCAATGTTTGAGAGCTTTCGTCACACGAACCTCTTATGACCTTTAAGATGATTCACTAAAATCAACTTATACCCTCAAGAACTCAGATAAAATAACAAAGTGGCATTAAAAGCAAGCAAACAAAAACCACTGATTTTGAAGTCATATAAATCTAGGTATGAATCCCAACTTAAGTCATTTATGAGATGTGAAACCTGGGGTAAGTTACTTAACTTTTCTGAGCTCCAGGTACTCAGCTGTAAGTGTGAGATAATGAATTAACACAAGACAGAAAATATATGCAAAGAAAATATATGCAAATACAAACTAGTTATTGCTATGATGCCAGTATATTGATTGTTTGCTAATGAAGGTCATTATAATTAATAGTAATTCTTTTTAATGTCATCGAACTTAGATAGAAAAATGAATGTTTAGTAGAGAATTTGCTAAATATTTCCTCATTGTTATCCCATGGTATAATAATGGCCTGAAAAAGTTCACAGGCTTGCAAAGAGACTAAATTAACTGAGTGGATTGGGGAATGCAAATGAGACAGAGAAATAGATTATATGCTATCTAAGGTTGAAAAGACATCCAACCATTTCTGCATAATGTTAAAAACTATACTTGGATGCTCACAGTCAAATTTTAGTGATAAAAAGGTAGTCAAAACAGATGTTAGATTAAATTGGCTGGTAAATTTAAAGAAACTGATTAATTCATCCAAGTCACTTGAATAAGCAGGCAGCCACAAGTACATATGTGGAAAATCTTATAATATTCTCTTTTTTCCCCTCACTAACATTAATTCTCTGCATTTCAAACTTTTTTATTTCTTTTAATCAGAAACAACTATCCAGCTCAAATATTATGGTAACCACAGGGTGCCTTCTTACATTATGGAAAGGAAAACTAATAGTCACCTTCAACCCTAATATACCTATTATCACAATGTTGACTGATGAAAGTTTATAAAAAAATATCAGTATTATCCAGAGAATAAGTAAATTGGACACTGATATTATTGCACATGTTATAATTCCCAGCGCTTTATTATTTTTAACATAATGGCCTCATATCTTTTTTAAATATGAATGTCTTATCTTTTAACATTCTTATTTACTTGGAAAACATCCTGACATCATCATTATGTTAATATTGTTTCCTTCTGATGCTAGTTATTGTTAAGGAATGTAAAAATTGAAGAATATCAAGTGATTTTGAATATGTGTTATTCATCCTCCTGTATGTTTTATATGTTTTTATTTATGAGCCCAGCTGCCTGGCTAGTGAAAAATCGTAATAGGGCTTCCATTTGTGGCTGTGACCGAGTTACTGAAAGCAGATCTGACTTCCCACTGTGAACAGTTAAAAAAAAAAAAAAAAACCTGGACAAAATATCCTAAACAACAGTTTTCAGACTGTGATCTCAAAGAAAAGAGAATATCAAGAGCTGAGCCCTGTCCTTTCTGCCTTTGGGCCCCTTAAAGACTGTGGCACAGGGAGGGCAAATGCAAGAAAGTTAAGCTGAAGAGTGGCCGGACAGTGAGCAGTAGAGTGCTGAGAGCATGGAGAGACACAGAAAAAGAGCTTCCAGATACCGGCACAGGGGGCTCTAAGCACATCTGTAACCGAACGCTAAGCTGCCTGTATGTAGCATGAAACTGGAAGACATCAAGAAAAAAACAGAGAAAAGAACTTAAAAACTGTAACTATAAAACTGATAGGTGAAAAAACATAAGAGAAAATCTTCACTACCTTGGGGCAGGCAGATTACTTAGGAGGAACATAGAAAGCATTAAAAGGAAGAGCGTGGATAAATTAATTGACATCTCTTTAAAATATCACCCTTTTGGAAATAAAAAGGCATGTTTCAGACAAGAAGAAACTGTTAACAACACGGATATCTGACAAAGACTTGTATCCAGAAAACCTGTGAGGCAGTCTTAAACTCAGTAAGAATACGAACAACTCCAGTTTTTAAATGTGCAAACGATTTGGGCAGACTCGGGGCGCCTGGGTGGCTCAGTGGGTTAAGCTGCTGCCTTTGGCTCAGGTTATGATCTCAGGGTCCTGGGACTGAGTCCCGCATCGGGCTCTCTGATCAGCAGGGAGCCTGCTTCCCTCTCTCTCTCTCTCTCTCTCTCTCTGCCTGCTTCTCTGCCTACTTGTGATCTGTCAAATAAATAAATAAAATCTTTAAAAAAAAAAAAGATTTGGACAGACTCTACAAAGAAAAGATATGTAAATGGCCAATAAGCACATAACATGATGCTGAATATAATGTCATTAGTAGTCATTAAGGAAATCAAAACCTCAGTGATTTACCACCAGACACAGGGAAGGCTAAAATTAAAGAAACCGATAATAACAAGTACTGACAATGATGGGAAGCTACTAGAACTCCCATGTTTCACTGGTGGGAGTATAAAACAGTACACATGCTTTGGAAGACAGATTAGCAGTTTTTTAGAAAGTTAAATATCCACTTAGCATATAACCTGGTGATATTACTGCTAGGTTTCTGAAAGAAATAGAGATATTTGTCTGTACAAAGACATACCCAGACGTCTATTGGAATTTTATTTGTAAGAGCCCAAATTCAGAAGAACTCAAATGTCCATCAAAATTGGAATACTGCTCAGCAATATTAAAAAAAAAAAAGAGCAAACTAGACATATGCAACCACCTGGATGAGTCTCAAAAGCATCACATTGAACAAAAGGAGTTAAATAGAATACATAGAATATTATTCCATTTATATGAAGTTCTAGATCAGGCAAACTAATCTATAGTGACAAGAAGTAGAACAGTGGTTGCTTGGGGTAGAAGCAATCGTGGTTGACTACAGACTAGTATAAGATAAACTATGGGGATAAAAAATATGCCACATCTCAATTATGGGGGTGGTCCCAGAGCTGTATACATGTGCAAAAACTCTTCTGTCTCTATTCTTAAATAGTACTTCATTAAAGTTGTATTTAAAAAGTAGTGAGGAAACATAAAAACTTGTAACTGCATTTATAAAACATGATATTATATAAGAATATAATTTTAAACATATCTAAACTCTTTAGTGTATCAATTTCTTTATATTCATATACATATTTATTCATATATATGTATATCTATTATATGTGTGTATGTATATATATACATATATATACATATATACATATATATATATACTCTATTTAATGAGATTTGAATTTTTTTCACAATTTCATATTATGTAGGATGGATTTACTTTGTTGCTTGTGCTAAAACTCTTTATCCTGAACAAATGCCCCTTCCCTGTAGGGAAAACAATGTAGTTATCAACTGTACAGACTAATCATTCTGAATTAAACATTTTCTTTTGGATAATACAATTTAAACCATCTTGAATATTACATAGATTATTGGTAAAAGTAATTAAGGAGTAGAAAAAAGGTAATTATAATTTCTGATGGATGAATTGATAGGAATAAAGTAAGAACTGACCTGAACCCCAATCTAAAAATAAAACTAAGTTAAACAAAATTCTAAAACTTTAGTTGTGTTTTTAATTGATTTTCACACATCACTGCACTTCCAAGTACCCTATTTTCACTAAGGACTGTAAGCAGAAGATTCCTGAAGGAAAGATACTATGCTACCTATGACAAGGCAGAAATCTTCTAGAAAATTCTTCCAAAATATATATGACATTTTTTTTTTCTAAGACCCATGTATTCTTAAAGGAACTTATTTCCAAATGAAATTTCTAAAATTGTTATTTACATGAACAGGAGAGGAAACAAATATTTCCAGGATACTAGTTAAATAGTAATAAAGGATCAATGTCCAAATGGGACTTATTAAAACTGGTACAGCAGTCTGATTTGTATGGTACTATGTTAATGAAAACTTGTGTTTGTGGAGCTGTATACTTGCTTTGCTTGACTCCATGGCAACTGAATTGCTAAACAAGGACATGACTCAGATATGCACAAGTTTTAGTTAACACAGTACTGTGTCTTTCATACTTCCCTGTTAACACATATGCCATTAATGGAATATAGGCTTTATTAATTAGAAATGGCTATGTGGGTTTTGAAATTAACTTTTTTTGGTTTTGAAAGTAATACACATATCTATTTTAAAATATCATAAAATACTGAAGTCTTATAAAAATATGGCATCTTTTCCTCCACTTTGTCCAACTGTCACATAATAAAGGCAATAATTTTCCACCCTCTTAGCCCTATTTTCTGGTAATTCTCCCTATTTTTATCTCCATATTTTGGTATCTCCATAATTCTAAATAATATAAAGTTATTTATAAGTAATGCAGCAATTTATAATGTATAATTTTATTTGTATGTATTATCATTTTTAGCTATTTGTTGATTTAATAAATTTTGAGTGCATCCCTGCTGCAAGTTTCTATCCTCCTTTTTGTTTGGGATTAGCTGCTTTGTCTGTACAGCACACATTCTAGGAGTTCCCTTCCATTCTTTCCTGTTGCCCTTAGTTTGCTCTCTCATGTTTTAGCTCATGCTGTAGAAGCTTCCTGAGAGTTTGTAGAAATGTCTTCTTAGACATCCATCAAAAATGTCTAATTGTTCTCTGATCACATTTAGTGGTTTAGTTGAGTCCAGAATAAAATAAAACACAAATTTCCTTTAGAGTTGTGATGGCATCAGTGGTCTCTCTTCTGATTCCCAGTGTTGTAATCAAGAAATGTGATGCCATTTCATTTCTTTGTTCTTCCTACGACCTATCCTCCCCGCTCCTCAAACTTGAAGGGTTTTCTTTGTTTACTTTTAATTATAGGGGAAGTTTTTGGTGCTGCGCCTTGGTGTGCGTGTTTGTATATGCTTTCATTTACTGTTTTGATCATTGAGCAAAGTGTTTCAAGGAAAAGTCATGTTCTACTGTTCTGAGAAATTTTCTTGTGTCACTTTTTTTTTTTTTTTAAGATTTTATTTATTTATTTGACAAAGATCACAAGTAGGCAGAGAGGCAGGCAGAGAGAGAGGAGGAAGCAGGCTCCCCGCACAGCAGAAAGCCTGATGTGGGGCTCGATCCCAGGACCCTGAGATCATGACCCGAGCGGAAGGCAGAGGCTTTAACCCACTGAGCCATCCAGGTGCCCCTCTTGTGTCACTTCTTTGTATTTCCACATTTACTCAGTTCTCTCAGTAAGTTACTGATATACACCTGGAGTAATGGTTTAATTACCTCTGTCATTCAGATATACTTGCTGGGAAACTTCTTTATCTACCAGTGCTTCCAATGATTGCTCTTTATTTCAACTAGCATATTTCCAAAAGCCCTTTCTTGCTTTCCGAGTATTCTTTAATGCTTTTCATTCTCTTAGGGTTTTTCTGGATATCTCTTCACTTTTGTCTTTGAGAATTTTCACAAAAGATCTTATGAAGTGTTCTTTTCCTCCCGGTATCATCCTTATTCTTTCGAAGTTCCTTTATTTGTTTATTTATTCATTTACTTATTTAAAATAAGCAGCTTTCAAGGTAGGACAGCCTTGATACGCAATGTGTGCTGATTTCTAGATACTGCTAGATTTCCAGATACTGCTTTGAGTTACTCTTTTTAAATATTTCCACTGTGGCTGATTTCAGGCTACGGACTTTACTTCAAATGGCGTGAAATGCCTGAAAATTCAACTGTTGCTTCTCACAAACCAGTATTAGCTTTGTTAAACTGTCATTGGGAAATGTAGTATTTTGTCTAGTTTTTGTAATTTATTGAAATTTTCTTGGGCATAATATGTAATCAAATCATACAACACTTAAATAGAAGGCACATTTTAAAACAGTTTACAGAATTGCATATATGCTTATTAGATCAGCATTATTAATTACTAACTTTAGATTCCCTATCTTGTGTTTGCTATAATTTAATTAAACTGTCAATGACTGCAAAATGAGTATAAATGTCTACTATTGTGATTATTTATCACTCACTTCTCTTTGCATTTCTAACAAATGCAGCGTCATTTAGTTAATGTTAAATGATTTGACACAGATAGTGTTATGAAAGTTATATTTATTTTATATTATATTATATATTTATTCTATTTATTATGAATCAGGTATTTTAAAGTTCTAAGGAATCATTCAGTTCCATGCAATACCTTTAATTTATTGAGCTATAACCAGATACTGCTTTAGGTTACTCTTTTTAAATTAAATGTTTTTATGTAATTATACGTATTTGATATAAAATTAGACTTTTATACTTTCAAACCTTTAAATTTGCTTTCTTTTAGAACCAGCTCACATATTTTATACTGTTCTACTTCTCCACCCAACTTGTAAACTCAATCCATTTTTTAACCCTGTGATTGAGGTATTCTTGATCTACAACAAACTGCACATGTTTAAGTGTACAATTTGATAAGTTTTCACATCGGTATACATCTGTCAAACAATAACCAAAATCAAGGAATAAGCATATCCACTGTCCCCAGGAGGTTCTTCATGACGCTTTATGATTCCTCACTTATGCCTCTTCTTGTCCCCTGTTCTCAGGCAACTAATGGTTCACTTCCTGTTACTCTAATTAGACTGTATTTTCTAGAATTTTATAAAAATAAATTCATATAATACGTATTCATTTTTGTCTGGCTTCTTTCATCTAGGACAATTATTTTGAGATGAATAGTTTTGCAGCATTCATAAATAATCCCATCTTTTTTTATTTTTACAGCTGTTCTCATATTATTTGACATTTAGGTTGTTTTTAGGTTTTGGATAAAGCTGATAAGAACATTTATGTGCACATCTTTGCATGTATATATGCTTTCACTTCTCTTGTGTAAATGTCTAGGAATGGAATGGCCGGATTATGTAGCAAGTGTATGTTTACTTTTAGAAATGGCTAAAATATTTTTCAAAATAGTTGTACAATTTAACACTCCCATCAGCTTTGTATGAGAGCTCTAGTCATTCCATAGTCTCACTAACACTTGGGATGCTTGGACATTTTAATTTTAGTCATACTGATAGATGTGTGGTGGCATCTGACTATGTTGAATGTCCCTCATGACTAATTATGTTCAGCATTGTCCATGTATTCTTTGTCATCTATTTTCTTTTGGTGATGTTTTTGTTTATTTTTTTTTCTTGAGTTTTAAGAGTGTTTTTTAAAAAATAAATTCCAGATATCATTCTTTATCAGATATGTCTACAAGTATTATCCTAGCCAGCCACTTGCATATTATCTCTGTAACTATCCTTCAAAGAACATAAATTCTTAATTTTGATCAAGTCCAATTTATCAGTTTCTTATATTAAGGATTGTAATTTTGGTGTCATATCTGAGAAAATTTTGCCCAACCGAAGATCACAAAAAAATTTTCTCCAATTTCACCCACAGTTCTTATAGGTTTAGGTTTTATATTTAGATCCATTTTGTATTAATTATTGCATATAGTATGAGGTATGGATAGTCAGTATTTTTCTGGGTATGAACATTCAGTCATTCCAGCAACATTTGTTGAAAAGATCCATTCTCCACTGAATTGGCTTGCCACTTTGTTAAAAATTATTTGTACATACATAGGTGGATATATTCCTGGGCTCTCTATTTTGTTTCACTGATGTATTCATCTGTCTTTGTACCAATACCACACTGTGACTTTGTAAGTTTGAAATGAGGTAGTGTGAACCCTCCCAACTTTTTCTCCTTTTTGGAAGTTGTTTTGGCTATTTTAGGTGACTTGCATTTCCATATAAATTTTAAAATAAGATTTTTCTGTCTACAAAACTGCAGGGATTTTGACTGGGTCTGAATTGAGTTTAAAGATCCATTTGTGGAAAATTGACATCGTTAAAAAATACTGAGTCTTATGATCTATGATCACATAGGTGTATTTTCCTTAACTTCTCTCAGCAATGATGTCCAGTGTATGAATTTTGCATAGCTTTTCTTAGATTTATCCCCAGTCGTATTTTTTCAAATTATTGTGAATGTTATTTTTAAAATTTAATTTCTAGTTTTTTATTACTTGTACATAAAATACAATTGATATTTACTTATTGATTACATATCCTGTAAATCTGCTATACTCACTTATTCAATCTGGTAACTTTTTTATAAATGCTGTTGGATTTTTTTACATAAACAGTAATGTCTGTCAATAAAGGCTGTTTTATTTCTGTTGAGATGCATTTATTTTCTTTTCTTGACTGTACTGCCTAGAACAGTTGTACAATGTTGAACAGAAGTGGTGAGAGTAGACAACTTTATCTTGTTCTTTATCTCAAGGGGAAATCATTCAGTCATTCACCATTAAGTACAATGTTAGCTATAGGATGTTCTACCAGTTTAAGAAACTTTCCTCTATTTCTAGTTTTCTAAGGATTTTCACTAGAAACAGATGTTAGATTTTAAAAGAATGTTTTCTGTACATATATTGGGAGGATTATATTTTTATCTTTTTTCATTTTTAGCATGGTGGATTACCTTGATTGATTTGTAAGTGTAAATCCAATTTTTCATTCCAAGGGTAAATGCTAGTTTATCATGATGTATAATCATTTTGATTTATTGTAGGATTTGATTACGAAAATTTTATTCTATTTTTTTCCATACATGTTCATGAGGAATATTGGTCTTAGCTATCTTTTCTTGTAATGTCTTTTCTGATTTTAGAATCAGAATAATGTTGGCCTCTTCAAGTGAGTTGGAAAGTATTTCCTCCCTTTCAATTTTCTAGAAGAGATTCTGTAGAATTGACATGATTTCTTATTATCAATTTATTTTTAAATATTTTATTTATTTATTTGAGAGAGAAAGATAAAGAAATAGCGACAGAGCACAAGTAGAGAGGAGAGGAAGAAGCAGACTCCGTGCTGAGCAGGGAGCCTGTTGCAGGGCTGGATCCCAGGACCTTTGGATCATGACCTGAGCAGAAGACAGATGTTTAAGCAACTGAGCCACCCAGATGCCCCTATGAATTCTTATTTAAATGTGATGGAGAATTTACTAGTAAAGCTCTCTCAACCACCAGTTTTCTTTCTGCCAAGGTTTTAAACAATAAGTTTGATTTCTTTAATAGATATAAGGCTATTCGGTTTAACTATTTCTTCTTGAGTGAGCTTTGGTGGTTTTTTGTCTCTAAAGAAATAGCATTTCATATAAGTTATTGAATTTATAGGCAGTAAGTTGTTTATAACATTTCCTTACTAGCTCTCCTTCTGCAGAATCTCAATGATATCACCTCTATCTTTCCTGATACTGGTTATTTGTCTGTCTGTCTGTCTGTCTCTCTCTCTCTCTGTTTTTCTGACTAATCTGGCTAAAGTTCTACCAATTTTTTTGATCTTCTCAAAGAACCAACTTTTGGTTTCATTTATTTTCTCTATTGTTTTTCTGCTTTTTAACTCATTAATTTTCACTGTGATCTTAATATTTCCTTTTCACTGATTATTTTAAGATGATCGTGTTCTTCTTTCTCTAATTTCCCAAAGTCAATGCTATGGTCATTGATTTGATGATTCTTCTTTTATAACATGGACGTTTATTGTTATATATTTCTTTCTAATTACTTCTTTAGTGGAATCCCATAAATTCTGATATGGTGGGTTTTCCTTTTCATTCAATTCAAAAAAGTTTTTATTATCTTTTTTTTTTTTCCTTGTATGTTATTTAAGAGTATGTTATTTAATTTTCACATATTTGTGAACTCTCAAATTTCCTTCTGCCATTCATTTCTAGTATCATTTCACTGTGGAAAACACACTTTGTGTGATTTCAACATTTTAAATTTATAGGGACTTGTTTTATGGTCTAGAAATTTTTCATCTTGATGAGTACTCTATGTGCACTTGAAAATAATGTATTTCTGTTATTGTTGTGTGGATTGTTATATAAATGTCAGTTAGGTTAAATTGGTTTATAGTGTCATTAGAATCTTCTGTCTCCTTATGAATGTTCTATTTATTTGTTCTATAAATTATTGAGAGAGAGGTATTTAAATATTTTGTAATAATTGTGGATTTGTCTATTTCTTCTCTCAATTTTGTCCATTTTGGTTTCAAGTATTTTAAAACCATTTCTAGTAACATAACTATTTAGATTTTTATGTACTTTTGGTAATTTGTTCCCTTTTAAAATACAATCATAAAGCATTCTTTATCCCTAACAATATTCTTTGCTCTGATTGCTCTGATATCTTCTTTTTTTTAGATACTAATAGCCACTGAAGCTTTCTTTTGAATAGCTCTAACGCTGTGTATCTTTTTCTATCCTTGTACTTTTAATCTATAAGTGTCTTTATACTTAATATTTATTTCTTGTAGGCAGCAGCACATACTTGGGCCTGATAATCCAAGCTGACAATCTCTGACTTTAATTATAGAGTTTAGACCATTTACATTTAAAGTGATGTTTCATATGGTTTGGTCAAGTATATCAACTTCATATATTTTTATTTGTCCCATATTTTTTTTTCTTTTCTCCTTTTTTTTTTTTAATTTCTTTTCAGCGTAACAGAATTCATTGTTTTTGCACCACACCTAGTGCTCCATGCAATATGTGCCCTCCATAATACCCACCACCTGGCTCCCACAACCTCCTACCCCCCACCCCTTCCAAACCCTCAGGTTGTTTTTCAGAGTCCATAGTCTCTCATGGTTCATCTCCCCTTCCAATTTCCCTCAACTCCCTTCTCCTCTCCATCTCTCTATGTCCTCCATGTTATTTGTACCCCAATGTTTATAGCAACAATGGCCACGGTTGCCAAACTATGGAAAGAACCAAGATACCCTTCAATGGACGAATAGATAAGGAAGATGTGGTCTTTTCTCCTGTTTTTTTTTTTTTTCAATTGTTCCTTTCTTATGATTCGATTTTATTATATTTGGTTGTCAATCACTATACATCTTTTTTTTTGTAGTACTTAGCTTTAGGATCATAGTATATATTTTTAATTTATCAGAGTCTACCTTCAAGTGATATTATACTATTTTATATATAAATATTATACCTTTATTTTTCTCCTACTGGTCTTTATCTCATTGTTTTCATACATGTTACTTATTCAAATGTTATATGTTATAAATCCCACAATACATGATCATCACTATTGTTTACAGTCAATTAATTTTACAGATTTTAAATTATCAGGAAAAAATCTTGTTATATTTATATATGCAGGGATCATTTCTGGCATTTTTTGTTCCTTTGTCTAAATCCATATTTCCATCGGATGTCATTTTTCTTCTGCCTGAAGGATTTCCTTTAACATTTTTGGAGGGCATGTCTAATGATGATAAATGCTTTCAACAATTTTGTCTGAAAACATCTTCATTTTATCTTAATTTTAGAAGTTATTTTCACTGAGTAAAGAATTTTAGGTTGAAGCCCAATCAACAAAAAGAAAATACAGATAAATTGGAATTCATAAAAATTAAAAGAAAATTGTGCATCAAAGGACACTATCTAACAAAAAAAAGACAACCCACAGTTGAGAGATTATATTTGTAAGTCATATATCTAATGAATATATAGTATCAAAGATACATAACTCTTACAATGCAATATTGAAAAGGCGAACAACCCAGCTTAAAAATAGGGAAAAGATTTGAATAGACATTTCTCCTAATAATATACACATAAGGCCAATAAGCATATGAAAAATGCCAAACATATTAGTTATTAAGGAAATATAAATCAAAACTACAATGAGATACCACTTCACATAGCTGTAATAGCTGTAATCAACAAAATATAAAACAACAAGAATTGGCAAACTGTAAAGAAATTAGAACACTTGTAAATTACTTGTGAAGGTTTAAAATGGCATAGCTGCTACAGAAAATAATTTGACAGTTCCTGAAAAAGTTAAACATAGAGTTACCCTTTGATCTAGCATTTCCATTCCTAGATGTACAACTAAGAGAACTGAAACTTGTATCATACAAAAATCTGTACACAAATGTTAACAACATTATTAAGAACCACCAAAATGTGGATACAACGTAAATATCCATCAACTGACAAATGCATAAACAAGTGTGGTATATTCATATAATGGAGGATTATTCAGCCATAAAAACCACTAAAGGAGTTAAAGTGGTGCCCTTTATGTTATGTG
This sequence comes from Lontra canadensis, assembly GCF_010015895.1. Taxonomy (NCBI): domain Eukaryota; kingdom Metazoa; phylum Chordata; class Mammalia; order Carnivora; family Mustelidae; genus Lontra; species Lontra canadensis. Next base: position 7,650,838 of record NW_022631077.1, read on the forward strand.
GATTTTATCTCAATAAAAATTACGTTTATAAATATGTTATATACATATATATTATATACATGTATATGTGTGAATTTCTAGGATGACAGTTTTATTAATCTAGTACTTCAAGCAATTTGCCCCACTGTCTTCTCATTTGTGTTGAGTCCAAAGGGAAATTTACTATTATACTTACTTTTGTTTCTCTGTATGTAGCATTTATTTTGTCTTTGGCTGCTTTTTAGATTTTCTGTTCATTACTGATTTTGAGTAATTTTGATATCATGTGCCTTGATATAGTTTTCTTTATACTTCCTGTGCTTCAGGCTCATTAAGTTCCTTGGATACATGGGTTTATAGTTTTGATCAAGTTTGGAAGACTTTCAGCCATCTATCCCTCAAATATTTTTTTCTGTCCTTCTTCCTTCTCTTCTTCAGTGACCCCACCCACACATCTATTTTTCTCTTCGAAGTTACCCCATGGCTCACTGGTGCTCTGTGTCTTATTAAAAAATTATTTTGTCTTTGATGTTTCATTTGGAGAATTTCTTACTGCTATGTTTTCAAACTCACTAATCATATCTTCTGCAATAGACATTGCAGTTACTCTGCAGTTAATTCCTCCCACTGTTGATTGCATCTTAGACATGACCACTTTCTTTAAAATATTTCTTATAGATCCATGTTGCTACAAAACTTTTTGAACATATGGGATGGAGTTATAATAACTCTTCTAATATAACTGACTGGCAATTTGAACATCTGGGTCAGTTCTGGAGAAGTTTTGATGCATTGATCATTCTCATTATTATTGATTCGATTTTCCTACTTTTAACATGCCTGATAATCTTTATTTGGATGCCAGACATTATGAATTTTACACTGTTGAGTGTTGGGATTTTGGCATATCTTATAAACTTTCTTGAGGCTTTGTTTGTTTGTTTGTTTTCTGGGATATAGTTATGTTACTTGGAAGTAGTTTTATCCTTTCAGTTTTGCTTTTCTGATTGAGGAGGCACACCCAGAGCCATATTCAGTATAAAGTAATTACTCCCAAACACTTAGGCATCATCCTTCTACCAAATTCTCTATGAATTATGAGTTTCTCCAGTCTAACTGATGTGAATGGACACCAGCCTTCTGTGAGTTTTGAGTACTGTTCAGATGATTCTTTCCCTGGACTTGAGTAACAGTTTGTTCACACACTATATAGTTTGTTTCTACATGTTTTGGATATAATATAATTGATATTATATTATATACATATATTTTTCTGCCTGGCTTCCTTCACTTGATACTATGTTTGTGAGATTCATCCATGTTGTTGTTTATGGCAGCAGTTCATCTGTTTCATTACTTCCATATTTCATATTTCAATACTTCCATTATATAAATATACTATAATGTATCTATTCTACTTTGGAGGGGTATTTGGTTGTTTCCAGTTTTCTATTACCAATTATACTGCTATAAATATACTTGTGCATAACTCGTGATAAACATTTCACACATTTCTGTTGCATACATAATAAGGATTGGACTTGCTGAGTACTAAGTTATGCGTATGTTAAACTTTAACAGATAATTTCGAAAGGTCTTACAAAGTTACTGTACCAGTTCATAGTTCCCCCTACCAGTGTATAAGAGCAACTCTTTCTTCAAACACTCTATTTCTTCAAACACTCTTTCCAGTGTCATTTTTCTAATTTGAGCTATTTTGGTATATAACAATATCTCATTTTTGTACTAATTTGTATTTCCCTGATGACTAATGTAGCTCAAAACTTTTTATGTATTAATTAGTTATTTGGATAGCCCCTTCCATGAAATATGAGTTTAAGTTTTTTGCATATGATTATATTTTGTGATATTTTATTAATAATTGAAAGAAATTCTTTATGTATCTTGGATATGAAACTCTCAGGAGTTATATGTGGGAAAATGTTTTTTACTTTGCAATTTGCTTTCTCATTCTCTTTTGAAGAACATTCTTAATTTCAATTTAATCTGATTTATCAATTTTTTTTCTTTTATAAATAAAAGAAATTTGTTCTGAGGAATTTTTCCTACTCTAGATTATGAGATATGTTATATTTAAGGAACTTTTTTTTTTACTTTCACGTATAGATCTACAGTCCAGTTGCAATTAATTTTTGTATGTGGTGTGAGATAGGGATCAGAATTAGTTCTTATTCTATATGGAAATATAATTGACTCAGTGTAATCAAGTTATTTCATTATATGACAGTACTATCCATTTTAGTGCTACCTTTAATAGATCAGACTTATCCCAATATATTTAAAATACTGATATTTTAAGTTATATTGTTTCTTTATTTTTCCTCTAATTATCTCATTGTATTTAGGAATGTCAATTTATTTTTCAATCTGAATAACATCCAGAATCTTTCTAAAAATAACAAATGACAGTTCTGGGAAGGCTTCAATTGATTGATTATTTTCCTTATTATGTGCTGTGTTTTCTTCTTTGTATGCCTGGAATCTTGGCTCGAATGACAAACACTGTGAATTTTACATTGTTGATTATTTTGTATTTTAATTTTACATTGCTGCTTATTTTGTTCCTTATTCCTGTGTCTAAATTACCATGAAGGTTCTCTGTTTCTTTCTTTATACAGTCTACTAAATCCTGCTTTTCAATTCTGTTTTCAAATTAGCCTGCTTTTCAGTTCTGTGAATTTTCAGTTCACTTATTTATCCCACTTGTTTAGGTTTCTGCAGTTTCTGTGTGGTTTTTGCCCCAGTCTCTTTGCTTCCTAACCACTTTTACATAGCTGCTAGAACACACACATGTGTATAATGTGTTTATACACAGAATTCCTAGGAGTAATCAATCATAGTCATAATTAGCAACTATGTACTTGGCACATACTATATGCCAGGTGCTAAAATGTAGTATTTCTAATATTCACAAAATCTCTTTGAATTGGATAATTGGATAATTCTATTCTCATTTCATATATAAAAAGACTGAGTCTCAAAAACCTCTCATTTGTGTAAGATCTCAGGCCTCATCTGAGGCAAGAGTGAATCTAGTTCACATCTGCTTAGCTCCAAAGCTTATACTCTCTGAGGTGCCATAGCTCACCTCTATAGAATGTGTTTTATGTTATAAATGTTGTTATTTTTTTACATCTTTTCAACTGGACTGTAAGCTTTTTGAGGTCTTTTAGTTCTTTTGTATCATTCAAGCACAAATTGCCTCAGCAGACAATAAATATTGATCAACTCGTTGAATTTTTGTGACAGAACTCCTCAAAATAAGAATAGGCAGGTAGTAGAGGTGTGTTCAACATGGATAGGCTATAAGGCTCTTTTGCTCCAAAATTATACTCACTGGACAATGGTTCCCTGATGAGAGAAAATAGCTCTAGAAAAATGAGTTAGTAACAATGAGATCATTTTCTCCTTGAAAAATGTCCGGAGTTCAATAATGCCTGGACATTATATTTTACTGATATCTTCTGAAAAGTCAGGAAATAGTAGACCATCTCTAAGGTTGTTTCAAAACTAATTCAGTGAGCTTTCAGTCTTCACTTTAGTCAAGGCTGCAGTCACAAAATGGAAGCATCCATCAAATTATTAGACAATGCAGACTGAAAGAACCATCCTCTAACCCTATACACACTCCCCAAAAGAAAATGAATAAAAGAACTTAATTAAAGGAAAAGATTTGTGACTTAGGTCATTGCTTCTATTCAGTATATTTCCCATATATTCACTATATAACTATTCAAACTTTTCCTTTACTTGGTGAAGGAAATGTGATATCTTCATTATGAAGGGTAAGCTTTTTCATCTCTGGCTGTAACTGCATTAAAGAGATTACACAAAAAATAAAGTGAAATGGCATAAATTCAGAGAAGGAATAACTATCCTAAGGAAAACTATGGATTTTCTTCATTTTTGCAAGGGACATTGGGATTTATAGATAACTGTTATAAAGCTGTAAGTGACTATGTGAATTCCTGTTTGTCCGTTACCAGGTAGGTAGCCACCTGAAATATATAAACAATGACTTCCAAATATAGCCAATTTTTAGTCAAGATTTTTTACTGATAAGTAAAGCTTGTTAAACTATTGCCTTTCTGAACATCCATCCTATAAATAAACCAGGATTAGCCTTGGCATTTTAAGCTTTAGCTACCGTGGATAGTTGCACTTAATTGTGTACAATATATTCAAGTAACAAATTCCAAATGGAATTGAATGATCTCTTAATATTAACTATGTCTTTTATTGACTCTTTTCCCTGTATGTTCCTTAAATAGTTTATCATTTTGTTTCCTGTTGCTTTCTATGCATATTTTCAAACAATAGTCCTCTTGCCCAGCAATCTTTTAAATTAGATCATTACATTACTGCATCTATCAATATCGAAAGTAAACACTATTATCTCTGTTAATATAAATTGATCAGCATTTCATTTATGCTATGAAATTCTATTACTGTCCATTAAATTCTCTGAAAAGGAAGACCTTAATCTATGAGACATCTTTCTTTTCCATGTAGCTAAGAAATACCTTCAAATTCTCTTGGCACTTTAGTGTTGTGTTTAGAACCTGGGTGTGATTAAAGGAAAACACTAAATGGATAAGATTTGCCATTTTAATTGACAAGGCTTTAGAAAACACCCATATAATTGAATATAATGAGATTTTCCAAATATATATAAAGGACAAGCATACAAAAAAAAATCAGGACTAATGCTAATTATTTTTAAGCTACTATAAGGCTAGTTTAAAAACCAACAAATTGCCTATCTTAGGACCTTTTTAAGGTAAAATCTAAGGGTCAGTTTTTGAAGACTATGTGGGCATCTTTGAAGCATTTATATAACCTATAAATCAAATTCTTTAAAAGATCCTGTTACCTGGAATGACTCCGATCCCCCATAATACTGATCCCTTGCTTATTATTAAGTTCATTTTGTTTTCTCAGACAAAAAAGTCATTGGACAGCCTTTGTTATGTGGCTTTGTTCTTGTAAAGAACATGAAATTAAGAGACTTTCTGGATAAACCCAGGTGTGATAGGAAACTGATTTCTGTATCAGAGTGGCTTATTGGATCTGTTTCCCTGTTTGTTTTCTGGATTCAGTGGCTAATTTGGTTTCTAATCATGCTTTTGACCCCATTTCCAGACTGTTTGTGGTAACGGGTAAAAGAAAGGCCCTGCAGTAGGTAATTAAGTCTGCAAAAGCAGGGCTGCTTACTTTTCATTGCAGCAGATAATCAGAGTGCTGTTGCTCAAGTGTAAAATGCAGAAATTAATGATCCTATATAATACAGATTAGGGCTTTCATTTTAAAAACTATCAGTGCAGAAGAACAAAGGTAGGAAGAACAGCATGATATTTGGAATTCCAATATATAGTAAAGCTTGCAAATTTCAAAAGAGGTTTCTAAGCATGAGACTAATCAAAATTCGCCTTGTGTTCTAAGGTGATTGATTAGTTCAGAACTCAAATATATTACTGCCCCATTGCATCTTTGAAAAGGCACAATTAGACACATTTGTCCATGTCTTTATACTTGTAAACATGTCCTATTTGTTCATTCAAATCAAGTGGAGGAAGTGAAAGCATTTATCATGCTGTGTACCACATAGTAGGTACTCAATTAATATCACAGTGTTTAAATTTTAAAAAATCATTACTATAAAGGGGTAGCAAAGCAATATCCAACAGCCATGACAATAGTATACACAGATGCTTAAGGAACACTTAAGCTCATAACATTTTCTATATGCTATTATTTTACTCAGATATTTTCTCTGTTAGAGCTCAATACCCTTACTGTAGAAGGATATCAGCATACAGTGTATCCTTCACAGAAAAGAAAAATGAATTTTAACAAAACCCCAATATTTGTTGATACAAAACTTAACTGCCAAAAAAAAAATGCATACATGTCACAACATGATTTGATGATTCAGTCCTGGGTGTATAATGATACTGATATACTTCAACAACAGGAACAATGCAATCAATAATCAAATCAATAGATTTTCAGTGTTCTTTTCTAAATTGTTATTTTGATTATATGTTTCCCCATGTCTGTTCACCGTTAGTCATTTTTTTTTTCATTTTTTCCTATAAAGTGATTTCTCATTCATTATTAGTAATAAACTGGCTAATCTGGTAAATACCTCATTAAGGTGGTGAGAAAGGCATTATAGTTTTCAGATTGCACACAGAGAGACTTAGACACAGAGTAAAAATGACAATACGGTTGCCACTTACAGGAATAGTCCACATCAACAAAATGTATTATTTTGTTCTCCAATTTATACAGGTTCTCACCAGATCATGTTCACGGACTCTTGGATAAGAAAATATAAGCACAGTACCCCTGAGATGTTAGTTTAAAAGGTAAAGTTAGGATAAGTTCCAAACTAAGTAGAATGAGACAGCATCTCTCCCTTTGAGCAGTTGGTAAAACATTTGGTGTGTTGATCTGGCACAGTTCTAAGCTTGTATTAGACAAATCATGAACACATGAAGAACAGCATTTGTTGCATATTGGTAACCATTCTAATCTATTTATAAAATATGCTATGCAGCATTGTTTTCTAAACAGAGGAAAGTGGATCTTTGGCTTGTCTTTTCCATCAGGCTTCAAATGACAAGAACATGGTCTGAACTAAGCCCAGAAGTTACAATAATGAACTCTACAGCCAAGCACTTGTGCTTTGCAGTTCAATTTCCACACTGGCTGGGACCCACTCAAGGGTTTAGTGATTATTCATTGTGACCAATAAATACAGTAAATTTCAATAAATCTTGCCATCCATGTTCAGTAAGTGCAATGCCATCACCACAAACAACAGGACAAACCAGCATCTCATCACACTAATATTGTGAGATCATGCAGCTGCTCACAGCCCAATTGATCTATCCCTTCCCCTATAAATTATGCAGGTAGATGTTTCTTCTTACAGCTTTGCTGAAAACAAATTTAAAATTACTGTTTGGTTATTTTTAACCAAAGTGATGTTGTTAAAAATGGAATACTATAAATACAGGACAAGCTAGGTTCTGAGCATGCACTCCTTCTTGCTATGTTGACTGGAACTGGGTAGTCCTGCCTCTCACCCATGGAGAGACAGCAAGACAAGGGACCCAGAGGCTGTTGATCTGAGGATAAACTTATTAGGACCTAGGGGTCCCGACTCTGACAACTCCAGCAATTTCAGAGGCTTACTTTCATAGGTTGACATTCCCGAAAAGTTTTGAGTCAGAAAAGTCCCTAGCCAATTATTCTTTGAGAAGTCCAAGCATGTGAAACCATTGCTCTTCCCAGGTCTAGCAAACATTAAGCAACCGTCAATGATGGGCTGCCAAGTAGGTCTAGATTTGGCCAGTGTTATCTGAAATGTGAACTGGCAGTAAGAGTTGGGCATTGGAGAGAGCAAAGAATTTGCAATCCCAAAGAACAGATTGAGGAAGAAGAAAAAAAAAAATTTCCATTTCCCTCTCTTTCATCAGTCAGGTTATTTATGTCATTTGGTTTGAGATTCAGGTCCATTTATCTGGATACCAAAAAAAGTGATAAAAGCAAAAAGATGAATTATTGTGTTAGAGCTGTTATCTTGTGCTTTTTAATGTCCACTGTCTAGGCTATATGTTGTTAACATCTAAGCATCCCTATAGGTGGGCTTCACTGTCTCTACCTCGTAAAGGAAAATACAGTTAGAGAAGTAGGTGAATGGGAATGCCATTCAGCCAACAAATGGAAAAGCTGAGATTCTAATGTTCACTTGGAATAATGAACAGGTGCAAATAAAACCGAAAAGAAGCAGCATGGAAGAAAGGCAGTGGTCAGTTTTATTGGCACTTTAAACCACTCTTTGCTCTCTAATATTAGGCTATGAAAGTGTGTTGAGCTACTTTTTTGAACGCTTATAACATATCCTGGATATACCTCGGATTTTTAGCCTTGACTCTTCTCTCTTTCTTATTGCTTTAACTGCTTTTCTCCACTTAACCCCTCGAGTTTATGCCAAACTTGAATAGCTTGTGTTGTCTTGTCTTTTTTTCTCCCTAAGTCTCTACCCGAGATGAGGCTTCTTGAATTGTTGCTTACTTCACGCTGTTCAACTAAACACAGGACACCCTAGTTTGGACACAGAATTCAAGGACACAGAAAAAGGACTTTATATCTGTAAGTGAGATTGAATAGATGTCTTATTAAGTAATCAAACATATTATAAAGCTACCATAATTGAAAAATTTGACCCTGAGGTAAGAATAGATATTTCAACAGTTCAGAATAATTAGACCACACAGATGATACTATTTTTGTAAGAATTTAATACTTAATGAAATTAACATAATACATCAATATGAAGAATAATATTCTATAAAATATTTAAAAGCTACATACTTAGAAGATTGAGGAAGGGATTATTAAAGATTCTAACCTCATCCTAAAATAAACCCTATATATATTAAATTATAAATTAGGAAAAAAATCATAATATCGAAAAGACTGAAGGAAGCAGTGAAGTATTTATGAAACTGTTGAAAAGTTTATTCCAAACTAAAAATACACTGAAGAAATTAGAAAGTAAAAAAATTAATAATAATAATAACGCCAAAAATTGGCATGTATTGGTGTTTATTTTGGTCTTAAGAACTTCCCTGTGTTACCTCATTTAATATCTACATCTCCACGACAAAAGTAGTATTATTATCCCCATTTTATAGATGAGATAACAAATGCTAAGAAAGGTTAAATAGTGGGTCCATGGTTACCCAGTTAATATCAGAGCCCATATTCACCCCTACTGGTTCCAAACCCATGCATTTAACTACTACGCTATACAGAAATATTTTACATCTTAATAACTTTTGATGTAAAAAATCCAAGAAAACCCACTAAACATATAGAGTTTTACAGCAGAAAAGATGGGGAAAAGTTAGTATCTTTATTTTGTAAGAAGCTTATTTAACATATTTTTTTAAAGAAGAAAATCTATTTTTTATTTTTTCTTTATTGTTTTTTCTTTATTATTTTATTCTTTATTTCTAAAGAGCAAAATCTATTAAATCAACAGAAACAAATATAATCCTCTCTTCTTTGTGGGCATTGTGAAATTGATATTTCTTATAGTGCCACAGGAAACTACTTGATTATGTTCGAAATTCATAACTGTGTCCACAACAGATTTCAAACGATATGTGTTAATAAATGGCACTTATCTCAGGCTCTTTCATCTCATAACTAAAAAATATGTGTGGGGGGGTACCTGGGTGGCTCAGTTATTAGGGGTCTGCCTTTGGCTCAAGTCATGATCCTAGGGTCCTGGGATCAAGCCCTGCATCAGGCTCCCTGTTCAGTGGAGAGCCTGGTTCTCCCTCTCCCACTCCCTCTGCTTGTGTTCCATCTCTTGCTGTGTCTCTTTCTGTCAAATAAATAAAAAAAGAGTAAAATCTTTATATATATATATATATATATATATATATATACACATATATATAGCATTGGGCATTGG